>NC_140595.1:651607588-652207588 GCF_964204655.1 Triturus cristatus
ACAGAGTCGGCTGCTACATAATTTATTTCCAAAGGAAGAAATAGTTGCAGAGAAAATATACAAGAACATTGCAGAAAACAAAAGTGTCATCTGCTTAATGCCAACTCTACGTGAATGCTCAATATTTAATGAGGAGCTTTTGAAATTGGAAAAAGAAGAGATCAGGAAATTGGAAGCAGTGGACAAAATTGAGGATGGAAGAATTACTGTCACAGTAACAGGCAAACTGAAAAATAAATTGGATTCACTAGAGAAGAACATCTCCAAAACAGCTGGATTAGAAAAAAATCTATATGTTTGCATGAACTGTAGAGTATTTTTAAGAAGAAATTTGGATGTTGAAAAAGGTTTAGTTAATGGAGCTATGGGAAGAGTTGTGGGTTTTATTAATTATCAGAAAAAAGATGGAATTGAATGTTTAAAAATAAAATTTGATCAGATAGAAGAAGTTAAAGATATTTGTCGTTGTACAGTTCGTTTCATGCTTGTGAAAGACTTATATGTACGTAGGAAGCAGTTTCCGTTTTCTCTAGCATATGCTGTAACTATTCACAAGTCTCAAGGATTGACTGTAGATTGTGCATTTGTGAACATTGGTTCAACTGTGTTCAAAGAAGGTATGGCATATGTTGCTTTGTCACGAGTGAAAACATTATCAGGTTTATTCATGATAGACTTTGATTATTCAAAAGTTAGTGCTGATACAAACTGTGTAAAGGAGTATAATAGATTAAGAAGAAGCTATGCTCCTCATTTAGGTCAGTATCCTGTGTTGGAGAAACGTGTAGTTTCTCGTAAAAGAAAAAATGAGAATATCTGTAATGAAGATGTAGAGAAGAGGAAAAAAAAGAGGAGTGATGTAATTGCAAGCAAAAAGAAAAAGGAAAATGAAGAACAGGTTGTAGGATGTCATTTTGAAAATAGCTCTGGTGTCAACTGCTACGCAAATGTAGTGCTGAATGTTGCATTTTATCTGGAAAGTTTGCAAGAGCAGATAATAGTAAATCAGGGAAAAAGATTCTGTTCTGAGCTGAGTCTCCTTTTTCAAAAGCTGAGTAAAGATAAAACTCAAATAGAAAGTGCTACTGAAATTAGAAAACTTTTAGATATATGTTCAGGACGAACACAGTTTTCTCAAAATGAACAGCAAGATGCACACGAATTTTTGATGTATTTTCTTCAAGTACTGGAAGTAGAAGAAGTTGCAATTGATATTTTATTTGGTCTCTCTTATAAATGGGAACATAGTTGTGAAAACTGTTATAATATATGTGGCTCTAATGTTGATAATGAAAGGTTTATTTATTTGACATTGCCAGAGAGTAAAACAGTCACTTTTGCAAAATTAGTTAAAGATGCTAATCATAGCATGAAATGCGGTGAGTGTAAATCTGACATGTTTTCAACATTAATTTTAAAGGAATACGGACAGTATGTAATTTTAATGATGCAACGATGTAGAGCTGATGGTTCAAAATTGGATACTTTAATAAAGAAGTTTACAGGACAGCAATTATCAATTTCAGGAAAAACTTTTGTAACTGTTGCAATAATTTTCCATGATGGACCTACTGTTACTTCTGGACATTACACAGTTTATCTTAAATGTGAAAAAGGCTGGACACTGTGTAATGATTCCCAATTGATTTTCAAACAACGTTTGCCTTTTGATTTAGCAAATTCCTATCTAATCTTCCTGAAACCTAAATTTTAGAGAGACTTGGCAAGATCTGGACAAAATAATTTTACCATTTTACTGGATTACCATTGGAATTTTCTAAAAAAAAGATTTTTTAAATTATCATTTGGCCTAATGGAAAGATAACCAATTGTAATGTGGACTTTTTTAATTTTTAATGAAACTTTCAAAAACCAATAATTTAGAGATAATCGGTAACATCTGCACAATTTAAATTTTGGAATGTTATTGGAGTGCCATTGGAAATTTTTTCAAAAAAGATTTTAAAAATTACTATTTGGCCATGCGGAAAAGTAACCAATTCTATTGTGGACTTAATAAATTATTAAAAAAAATTTCGTGAACCAAAATGTTACAGAGAATCGGTGAGATCTGGACAAATTAAACTTTAGAATTTTATTGGATTACCATTGGAAATTTAATCCCAAAAATTTTTTAAAATTACTATTTGGCCTAAAGGAAATGGAATCAGATGTATTGTGGAGTTATTTGAGATATAATATTGTGATTATACTTCTGAAACAAAAATATCAGACGGTATTTTAAAGAAATAAGTATTGTTTTTTGATGATATTTTTTTAGAATATTATGCATTTCTGTAATGTTAAGTTTAAGTGAGAAGAGATTCTGGGCTTTTTTAATACAATCTTTGAGATTGTTATTTTTTTTTGCCCGCTGTTAAATGATGAATGCAATTGCTTTCACAATTTAAAGTGAAATGCAATATATTCTGAAAACAGCAAAAATAAGGCAAAAATATTTTTTGGTAAATATGTAAATACGTGTACTGTATTTTAAAATGTTTAAAAAATATTAATACTTTTTTCTTTTTTTTCAGATTGATATAGAAAATTTTCGAAAACTAGAACCATTTTTAAAGCAATTTTTTTTAAAAAAAACAAATGAATAAATATTTTTTGGAGTGGGTATGGTAAGTCAATAATAATAATTGTAGTGTTTCAAAGTCCTTGTAATGTGATTATTGATTTTTAGTGTTTTTAAAAAAAAAAAAATAATAATTACGCGCACCGTACGCGTACGGTAAAAAAAAAAAAAAAAAGTTTTTAAAAACATCTATAAAAAAAAGATGAAAGATAAGGTTGGCTCTTAAAAGAGCCGTTGTGTTCATGCAGGGAGAGAGGAAAGAAAGAATGGGAAAATTAGTCTCTGTGACAAGTGTGCTGATCTATTTTGAGGTTCACTAGGGAAACACTGGTCTCCCTATGACAAATTAGATCATGACAAGAGGCACATCGAATATCAACCCTCCGAAATCGAGGGTTAATTTCCAGAGGGCCAGCAAAAGGAGATGCTCCCCCCACAGATGAAGGGCTCACCTGACCTGCAGAAGAAGGAGTCAGCCCTGCAGATGATGGTCCAGGCTGAGCTGCTGTGGATGTGCTTGGTTGACTTTCTGAAGGGTTACCTCCAAAAAGTCGAGCATGTGTCCTTCTGTGTACATCCCTGAGGTGCCTCATCATGGTATGATTCCCAAAGGAATACTTCCTGTCAGGATTACCTCTTGAAAGTACACGCTTACACAGCTTGCAAGTCACTAAGGGTGCATTTACCTTTAGCTGGCCTTCAGGAAAAGTAAAATAATCCCATACATAAGAGGTCTTTTGTTTCCTCGCTCTCTGCCTCAAGGTAGTGCTGCTAGTGCTAGCCTCACTCTCAGAAGAGCTCTGCTGTTCTGCCATCGTATCACAAAGACAACCCAGCTCCTTCTCCTAAGGGATCACAAGCAGAAATGAGGGGAATGGGTGTGGTGTAGGAGAGTTCTAGAACTGAAAGTAGTTTCAACCAATCAAAAGTTGTGTTTCATGATCACATGACCTACCGTACGCTTACGGTACGCTTACGGTACGCTTACGGCAAAAGTGCGCATGCGCGTAAAAAAGACACGCGCTTGCGCGCATGCGCATAACAGTCACTACCCGACACTTCCGCGTAACGTGCGCGTGTAGCGTACACGCGTACGCGTCCCACGCGGAGTACGCGCGGCTACGCAAATTGCGTAACTATACGCAAACAGCGTAGATAAACTACGGGCGTTGCGTAAACCGTACGCTTACCGTAAGCTTACGATACGCGTACTAAAAAAAAAGGAAAAAATGTACTGGAAAAAATTATAACATGTTTATTTTATGAAATATATTTAAAAAAACATATTAAAGAATTTTAAAAATTTAATCATAGTCTTTATAAAAGGTTAGAACATTAAATTAAAAATATGTTTAAAAAAATAGAAGAAAAAAAAAAAATTAGCATTTAAAAAACCTTGCAAATTCACTGAAAAAACCATGGGTTTCACACACGTTATAGTTAGGAATTAGCATTTAAAAAACCTTGCTAATTCAATGAAAAAACCATAGGTTTCACACACGTTATAGTTAGGAATTAGCATTTAAAAAACCTTAGAAATTCAATGAAAAAACCAAAGGTTTCACACACACGTTATAGTTAGCTGGACATTTTACTCGTAAAAAACCATTGAAATTCCCCCGTTATAGTTAGTTAAGCTAACTATAACTCGCGCGCCCGCAATGCACTGCTGATGACGTCACATATTACATCACTCATGACATGGTCAGTGACATCACTCATGACATCACTGATGACATCTCAAATGACATCACTGATGACATCACTGATGACATCATCCCGTGAATGTGTGTTTTTCTGAAAATTAAATATGTTTTATATATGTATATCTCAAGGTCGATGGAAGAATAAATGGGTATATAAGTGTCTAAATGGATGATTTGTTTTTGAAAAATTGATTGTGTAACTGACTGATTAAGTGTATCTTAGTGAATACATGGCTTAGTGAGTAATGTTTAAATATGTAAATATCTGTATCAGTCTCTCACTTTGTGTATAAGTGGCTGCATGGGTTGGTGAGTAGCTACTTGAGTGTCTATATAGGTTATTAGTTGGTTTTTTGAGTATCAGTATAAGTGTCTGATGTCTGTATGGTTCGATGGGGGTATTACGTAGTGCATAGGTGCATGAATGAGTGACTCACTGTTTGTATGTGTTGAAGATAGTATGTGTGCAGGACTGCATGGGTGGATGAGTGTGTGTATGGGTGTGTTAGTGAGTGA
The DNA here is from genome assembly GCF_964204655.1 of Triturus cristatus. NCBI lineage: Eukaryota > Metazoa > Chordata > Amphibia > Caudata > Salamandridae > Triturus > Triturus cristatus. The sequence goes on from NC_140595.1 coordinate 651,612,395, forward strand.
ATGACTGTCTCTACAGTGTCTTTATGAGTAACTACATATGTTTTTAACTAGTATATGTGACTATTGGTGTATATAAGTGAGTATATGTGAGAGTGAGAGATTGAAAGAGTTCCTGTGTGAATAAGTATGTGTTTCTATAAGTGATTGTTTAAAAGACTAAGTATGTGCAAGTTTCCGTAGAAGTAAGTGTGGTGGTGTGTGTATAACTGTATATGCAAGTAAATGGATGTTTGATTCTTTATTAGCATGAGTGACTATGTGTGTGAGTAACTCTACGGATGAGTGGTATTGTGTAACAGGATGTATAGGTGTATGAGTACATATGATGAGTGAGTACATGTATGAGTGACCGTATAGGACTGTTGGTGAATGAGTGGATGTGTATGTGGATCTTAGAATTACTGAAGAGGTTGTTGTAACTGGTATTGGTATGTCCATTGTTTTGAAAAGTTTAGTCTCTATTTATGAATGTGTGTATCAAAGGTTATATTAGGGTGAGAGGAGGTCTGCCACTCTATCACAAGGATGATGTCATCAGTGATGTCATCAGTGATGTCATTTGAGATGTCATCAGTGATGTCATGAGTGATGTCACTGACCATGTCATGAGTGATGTAATATGTGACGTCATCAGCAGTGCATTGCGGGCGCGCGAGTTATAGTTAGCTTAACTAACTATAACGGGGGAATTTCAATGGTTTTTTACGAGTAAAATGTCCAGCTAACTATAACGTGTGTGAAACCTTTGGTTTTTTCATTGAATTTCTAAGGTTTTTTAAATGCTAATTCCTAACTATAACGTGTGTGAAACCTATGGTTTTTTCATTGAATATATATATATATATATATATATATATATTTATATATTCACTGAAAAAAACAATGGTTACAAGGATGTTATAGTTAGGTTCAGGTTTCACTCATGCAAAACCAGAGAAATTCAGCAGTTATAGTTAGCTGAGCTAACTATAATTTGCACCCCCACAATGCACTGCTTCATATTACATCACTGATGACATCTAAAAAGAAATCACTGACGACATCCCTGATGACATCATCCACAGAATCTCTGATGCACCAACTCACACCCAATATAACCTTTCATACACCCACGACAACATCCACACTAACATTCACAAAACCATTGATGCACCAACACCATTACTTACATACCCATTCACTGATTCATAAGTCTACACGCATATCTACTCAGCTACCCATACAGCCACTCATACACCAACTCACTCACTAATACAGCCACTCATATATCCACTCATGCACCAATACAGCCACTCACACCCTGTCAGTCACTCATAGAGCTATTCACACACCTACTCACTCATCTATAGTCACTCACACAGCCATTTACTCACCTATACAGTTATACACACATACCCATTCACTTATTCATACAGATGCTAACACATACTCACTCACCGATACAGTCACTCACACAGGTACACACTCACCTATACAGCCACTATGACAATCCCTCACACACACATACAGTCATACATATACTCTAACACTCACCTAAACTGCCTTTCACATATCCAGTTACATACCCATAAACCACTGACACATCCATTCCATTCATTCACTGACACAGCCATACACACTCAGTCACCTATACAGTCCTTCATTTACACATTCACTAACGCATATTGCCACTAACTCACAAACTCACTCATCCATGCAGGCAGGCACATACTCTCTCACCCACCCACACAGACACTCATGCACCCTATATAGGTACTCAGACAACCAATCAATCACCCATACAGCCACTCACATACCCACTCACCAACCCATACAGCAACTTAGACACCATCTGATAGACTGATACAGACATTCAGACAACCTAGTCAGTCCACTATTCACTAGAGCGTAAATCAGACACCCTCACTGGAAGATTACGCATGCTACTGTTTTTAATTAAGAGTGGGACCTTCCTTATTAAAGTTTGCTATTTAGGATCTCCACTACTTATTTTTAATACACTTATTCTCACACGCACATCACAATAGGGCCCTCACTTGCACTCACCAACCGGCAAAGAATGGAATAAAGATCTCCACTAAAAGGCGCCGATCGGGGATTGCAGCGCCGCCCCGATTCGGAGCAGACCTGATGATGATACCTGACATCTGGGCCACCTGCTGACGATATATGACAGCTAGTCTGCCGGATGTGTGAGGGTCTCTTTCCTAAAGGAGGAATCTCCTCCTGACTCATACTTTTCTACAATCTTTTACAGCCTTTATAGGAACAGCATACCTCTGTATGTTTAGATTCATGCTTGGGCTAAGTATGCTGGACCTGTCCTAAATAGCCCCCTGTTCCTCCTTTTTTCACATATAACCTAGTCAGTCACCCATACATTCACTGAGACACCTAATCACTCACTTATACAGTCATTCACGTATGCACTGTATCATCCATACAGGTATTCATACACCCACTGTTTTATCAATACACCTTACATATAGATTTAACACTCATAAGCATCTTAAAAATACTCACAGTCAATGGATAATGTCAACAGTGATGTCATTTGACATGTCATCAGTGATGTCATCGGTGATTTCACTGACCTTGTCTTGAGTGATGTAATATGTGATGTTATGAGCAGTGCTTTGTGGGGGCACAATAACTGCTGAACTTGTCTGGTTTTTTACAAGTGAAACCTGAGCCTAACAATAACATACCTGTAACCTTTGTTTTTTAATTGAATTTGTAAGGTTTGTAATTTGTATTTTCTGTCTAAAATAGGGCTATAATGTGCATTTTTATAACCTTGTATTTTCTTCAAAGGATATAATATTCACAAGAACATCGCGATACCCACGGTGACGTTGTGAAAGGCACATATTTTTGAGGTCTTAAACATATAAATAGACAGATTTTACTTTATGGCATATACCATTATTTGGTAATTTAGAGTTCATATTTGAGTTTGTGTGATAGTTTTGTGAAAAAAACCTCTTCAATGTGGTGTTTTATAATGCAACCTAATTTTATTCACCTGCATATTCCCTTCATCCAATCAAATTCTGAGTTTTTTCAAACCACCAGCACACATGCATTTTCATTGTCTTTTATTGTACCAACTGTGACATCCTGCTGCAGACCTGCGCTGTGTGCTACTCCTCCTTGCAACAAAATGCTTAGAACGTGGAGTGTGGGCTACAGCTCTGTCTATTGGGCTAAAGAGGCTGCAAAAACAAAGGTATTTAGAGAGACTTGGGTTTGCAAAATGTGGAGATTAGTTGGTTTGGCCAGAGAGGGTTTAAGTTTCATTCGCTGATGGCTTTGGTTAAAACCATTGTGGATTTCCAAACTCCTCACCGCATGATTGTGCACTGTGGTGGCAATTACCTAGTTCCATTGACTGGGTTAGGGCTGGAATTCCTAATGAAGGATGAAGGAATGAAGGAACTGATATCACTGTCATGGTGTACTCATATGCAAAAACAGAAATGGAAGTGGTCAATACTTTCCACAGATTGACAAAGCCAGGAAACATGTTAATAAAACTGTTTCTGTTTTCCTCAGCGACCACAACATGGGCTCTGTCTACAAAAAACATCTGTGCTTTGACATGCATGGAATATATATTGAGTTGATGGAGTTCACTTTACAGACAAAGGGAACAGGGTGATTCTAGGCAACCTGAAACCTTTCATACAGTATTATATGTAGCTGTCTTATACGCACTCTCAACCCAAAGGCTCTTGTCAGGGCCACCCAAGAGCCCAAAGATGTGTACATTTTCTTGCTAAATATTTTTTTTTTAGATTTTTTTGCAATTCGTGATGACATGGCGATGATCGCAATCACTGTGCGAAATCGCAAAACAAATGCAAACATTTAATGACCACCACCCCATTAAAAAACTATAACTTAAAAAATTAATTTTAACTACGACAATACACACAATACTCCCTTAAAGAACATATTTGTATGCATATATTTGTAGCAACTTAAAAAAAAAAATGTGTTTGAACCCTACTTCCTGTTTTCGCGATGATGCTGAGAGTCACAATGACTACGGTAACCGTGATGCTCATGCCTTTTTTAAGAGGTGTAAAACACATATATGCACACATTTTAAAGTAATTTAGACACCAGGAGTTTATTACTGCACTGTTTAAAGTCATATTTTTGTAGGGAGTTTGTATTAAAACAATCATTTAAACCGATTTTATGTTTACGCAGTGACGCCAGGCCTCACAATGATATCAGTAGCCGCAATTGATGCGAATACATCAGCGAAATGACAAAACAAAAGCGGACATTTAATAGCCACCACCACATTCAAAACTTATAAGTGGGGGGTGTCCTAAAAAATGGTACTCACAAAAACGGTTCAAAGCCAGGGGGTCTCAGGGAAAATTTTAAAGACCACACAGGGTTTATTCTCCAACGTTCAGATCAAGAAACAATACGAAACCTTGAGGTCTACAAATACAAAAGACTAAATAATAAAGTGAAGTGTAGAAACAGACTAAGCCCAATAGATATTTCTAAGGGCAATCCCTTTGTAGGACGTAATCCCTCACTCACCATAGGTGACATGCTTCATCATTTGGGATTCTCCAGAGGACTCTGGGAGGAGAATCCCAAATGATGAAGCATGTCACCTATGGTGAGTGAGGGATTACGTCCTACAAAGGGATTGCCCTTAGAAATATCTGGGGTAATGGGCTTAGTCTGTTTCAACACTTCACTTTATTATTTAGTCTTTTGTATTTGTAGACCTCAGGGTTTCGTATTGTTTCTTGTCCTAAAAAATGGTCCAGAATCTGGAACGAATATAGAGGAAGTATTTGTACCCCACCATTGCTACCGTCTCAAGATGATACATCGTTGGCATGAACGAGTCACCTGTGGCCAAAATGTGTACATGTACCTTACTGATAACCTTGATACTATATGACAAATGCCTGCAAAAAAAAATTATAAGTGCAAAATGGAGTATAACCAACGGACTAAACACAATACTATATACATTATTGTATAATAGCATGTACAACTTTGTCAATATCTCTATAGCACAGGGCATCTCTTTTTCAGTGTAATCTATAACTGGATGCATCACTGTATGAATGATGTAATATGTGACGTCATCAGCATTGCATTACGGGGGAGCGAGTTATAGTTATCTGAACTAACTATAATGGGGGAATTTCTATGGTTTTGTAGGAGTGAAATGTCCAAGTAACTATAACGTCCCTGAAACCTATGGTTTTTTCAGTGAATTTCAATGTATTTTTTAAATGCTAATTTATAACTATAACGTGCCTGAAACCTATGGTTTTTTTCAGTGAATTTCAATTTTTTTTAAATGCTAGTTTCTAACTATGCCTAAAACAGGTAGGACATATGAAGAAAGAAGAAGAAGCAAGACAAATGCAGAAAGAGGCAACAGAATTCCAGAAAGACGAAGAAAAGTGCAAGAAGAAGCAAGAGATGTGCAGAAAGAACCAACAGAGGAGCAGAAAGTCCTCCTGTGCCCCTAACATTTTACTGATGGGTACTGGTGGTAACTGACTGACTAACCAGGACCGGAGCCAGTGCTATGCTTAAAGACACTTAAAATACACCTACATACACTAGGGAACACTATGCGTTGGGGTGCCCCTGTAATGAGCATGACCTCCTCTGTATTTGCCATGAGTTAGTGCCTGGGTCATTGCATGAGTACATGGGTAGTGACTGGATGATTAGAGTGCTACAAGGAGAGTGCATAGTGAATTTATAAGTGCTTGGGTTTTGGTGGAGTGATTGCATAAGTACATGATGCTGGATGGGTGATTGGAGAATTGCATGGGTAGTGACAGGGCGATGGCTGGACTGCATGGGTACTTCTCAGGGTATTGTAGCAGTGCATGAGTTAGGGCATGGGTCATTGCATGAGTGCATGGGTAGTGACTGGATAATAAGAGTGCTACAAGGAGAGTGCATGGTGAATTGCATAAGTACACACATGTCACATCAGGCCCCGACTCCTCCCTTCACCACTGTGCAAACGCACCCCCTGGTGGGTTTTAAGTTGGGAGATTGATTCCCCTTGAATCCTTTGGGTCCCTGGGGGCCAACTAGCCCACCAGGTACCTCCAGTAAGCGCCACAGAGCTGTGTTGCAGAGAGGTGGTCTGAGGCCACGCCCCTTTTTACACCTCTCTAGAACGCAACTCTGTGGCGCATACTGGACGTACCTGTGGGCTAGTTGGCCCCCAGGGACCCTCAGGATTCAGGGGGACTTAATTCCCCAACTTAAAACGCGCCACAGGGTGCATTTGCACACTTGTCAAATCAGGTCATGCCCCCTCCCAGCACCAATGTGCAAACGCACCCCCTGGTGCGTTGTAAATTGGGGGATTAAATCCCCTTGAGTCCTGAGGGTCCCTGGGGTCCAACTAGCCCACCAGGTACCTCCAGTAAGCGCCACAGAGCTACGTTGCAGAGAGGTGTAAAAAGGGGCATGGCCTCGGACCACCTCTCTGCAACGCAGCCCTATGGGGCATTATGGAGGTACCTGGTGGGCTAGTGCGTCCCCAGGGACCCCCAGTATTGAAGGGGAATTAATTCCCCAACTTAAAACGCGCCACAGGGCTCGTTTGCAGAGTGTTGCTGGGAGGGGGTGGGGCTTCCGGCACGATGCTGGTCTTTTATTTTATTTCTTTTTTTTTAGAAGGGGGCTGTGTGGCCCCCCCCTTCTTTTTGCTTTTTTGGGCCCTGGGGACCCCATCCCCCAGGGACTGACCCCTTTTTAAAAAAAAAAATTTGAATGGGAAGAGGGCCATGTGGGCCCCCCTCCCGTGGCCAATTCCGGCCCCGGGGTCCCCATCCCCCGGGGCATGGCCACAATTTTTTTTATGGATGTGGGCTGTGTGGCCCTCCTCCTGAGGCCTCTATTGGCCCCTGGTACCCCATCCCCGGGACCGGCCATTTTTATTTATTTATTTATTATTATTTCTTTGGGAGGGGGGCCACTTCTGGACCCCATCCCCCGGGGCCTGGCCATCATTTTTTTAATTTATTTTTTCAAAGGGGGGCTGTGTGCCCCCCCTCCTTGGCCACTTCTGACCCTGGGGACCCCATCACCCGGGGCCGACCCTATCCGTTGGGGACCATGGGGGAGCCCCAATGCCCCCACGGTCCTGCCAGCTCCCCGCATCCTGCAGGAGCCGGCATTGCTTTTCCACATGGGGAGCTGCTGACATGCAGCTCCCCTTGTGAAAAAGCAATTCTGCTTTGCTTCATTGAAGCGAGAGCAGGTTTCCCTGCTCTCGCTTTAATGAAACAAAGCAGTTTGCAGTGACAGGTCGGGAGCCGCACGGCTCCCGCCCTGTCATTGCAAACAGCATTGTCCCAGGGGTGGGCACCCCGGGACACTGCAGGAGCTGGCCCTGGGGGCTGGCAGTCCCCATGGCCATCAAGGGCTCCAGGAGGGGGGCCCCCCTCCCATTGTTTCAAAGCCCTGGGGTTGGTGGTCCCCAGGGCTTGGGGGGCCTTGGAGGCCCCCCACACATTAGAAAAGAAGCCCCAGGGGGGTGGCGGTCCCCAGGTTAGTGTGGGGGCCATGTGTCCCCCGCAAATAATTTATAAAAGTCCCGGGGGTGGCGGTCCCCGGGGCTGCGGGGGGCCGTGTGCTCCCCACGAACAATTTATAAAAGCCCCAGGGGTGGCGGTCCCCATAGCTTAGGGGGGCCTTGGAGGCCCTCTCACACATTAAAAAAGAAGCCCCTGGGGGTGGCGGTCCCCGGGGCTGTGGGAGGGCCGAGTGCCCTCCTGCACATAATTTCATGAAAGCCCCAGGGGTGGGGGTCCCTGGGGCTGCAGGGGCCCCTGCGGGTCCCCGCATATATTTATTATCAATGCCCTCGGGACCTGGCCCACCCGGGGGCTTAAATACAACGAAGCACGGGAGCCCGCGCTTCGTTTTTTTTTTTCCTCGGCCGGATTCGCGCACCCAGTGTGAATTTGGCCGATTTAAAAAAATAAATGTTTTTTTATGGACCTGGGGGTCCTTGTGGGACCCCCTGAGCAGGTGTAGGAGTTCAGGGTGTTTCTACCCTGCCCCCTTTTCTTGTTTTTCGCTTTTGTTTTTCAGTTTTCTTATGACTCGGTTCTGCCGAGTCACAAGATGGCTGCCATCACTTCCTGCTTTGGAGTGTTGACAGCCAATTAAAATAAAGCGCGTGGTCGGGAGGGTGCACCGATCAACCACATCTCTAGATATCAATATTTTTATTTTTGGAATTTCTCAGCAACTACTGAACAAATTTACACAATTTTGAAAAAGGTCGCTTTCTGAATCAAGCACTACCTTTTTGTCACATTTGGGGGAATTCCGTTCAGTAGTTTTGGCTGTAGCCTTGCCTAAAGTTTCCAAGAGAAATTGATTTTTTGACTCTTATTTTTTGAAATTCTCAGCAACTACTGAATGGATTTACACCATTGAAAAAAAATGTCCTTTCTGAAGCAAGCTCTACCTTTTTACCAAATTTGATGTAATTCCGTTCAGCAGTTCGGGCTGTAGCTCGTCCCAAAATTTCCTATGGAAATTAACATGGTGAAAACGCGTTTTGGGACCCCCCTTTTTTCTCAGCCCCCACGTCACGAATCACCCCCAAACTTTCAGGATAGGAGCTGACCTGGATAGAATTTTCTTGAGGAGAATTTCGGGAAATATTTACAGTTTACAGAAAAACACATTCACTGGATGATGTCATCAGTGACAGCGTTGTAGCCTTATATCAAATATTTTCCATATCTTTGCAGGCATAATGTAGATAGCATTGTTGATTTACAACGAGAACAGATCATCTTGTGATCTGCTTCTTTTAGTAATTTGGAAAATGGTCCAAATAAACTCTCAATCTGAATTCCTTCATCTTCTAGTACTCCAAGCATAACCATCAGAACTTCTTGTGCATCTTGTTGTATATTAGCACTGAACGCTAAAGATCCAGTACATGTATCCAACAGTTGGCGAATACCAGAAGCAGAATGGATCTTACTTCTATCAGTTCTCAATTCTTGAAATAAAGTATAAAACTCCGAACATAATCTTTTTTCCTGACTTTCCATAATTTTACCACAAACATCTTCAAGATAAAATATAACATTTAGAATGACATTACCATAGCAGTTGACACCAGAAGCATTTTCTAATTGGTATCCAATAACATCATCACTTGTTTGTATTTTCTGCTTCTTTACATCTTTTCTTTTCTGTTGATTTTCTTTCTGCTTTTCAACCATAGTTAACTCTTCAACATATTTGCGTTTTGAACACACAACACGTTTCTCTTAAATAGGATATTCACCTAAATGGGGAGCATAAAGCCTTCTCAAACGATTATATTCTCTTACACAATTAACATCAGCACTAACCTTGTTCTCATCAAAATCAATTAAATACAAACCAGACAACGTTCTAACTCGAGATAATGCAACATATACCATTCCCTCTTTAAACACAGTTTTTCCAACATTTACCAAAGCATTATCTACACTTAAACCTTGTGATTTGTGAATAGTTATTGCATTAGCTAAACAGAAGGGAAACTGTTTTCTACGAGCATACAAGTCTTTTACAAGCAAAAAACGTGCGGCAGAATGTGCAATCTGTCTTACCTCTGCAATCTGATCAAATTTAACTTTCAAAAATTCAATTCCATTTCTATTTTGATATTTCACAAAATCAACAACTTTCCCCACTGCTCCATTCACTAAACCTTCTTCTACATTCAGATTACGCTTCAAAATTACCTGACAGTTTAAACATACATCTAAATTTGTTTCTAAGCCAGCAGTTTTTGATACAGACTTTTCCAAAGAATCCAACTTAGTCTGTAGTTTTTCTGAAAGAACAATTGTTATTCCTTAATGCTCTACTTTATCAATAACTTCACTATGAACTATTTCTTGATTTTCCAATTTCATAAGCTCTCTATTAAATGTATAACACTCTTCCACTGTAGGCATTAAGCAAACTACAGACTTTTGTTCTTTCATTTTCTTGTTATTATTATTCCATGGATGGTTTACAGTTCCTATATAAAGAAAGGGATAGCAATAGCCAAAGTATAGGCTGTAGAGAGTAAGGTGTGTCTCCAAGGTCAAGGTGAGTGTGTAGAGTGAGGAGAGGGTACTCCTTGTTGTAATACTGAGTGCCCTCACACACCCTTGCGGATGTTTAGCATCATCATTGGGCACAATTGCTCCTCGTGGGGGTGGCGCTGCAGTCCCTCAAGGGCCCTTGGTTAGGGGCTCTCTGTTGGAGTTCTTTTAGGAGTTGCCGCGTTTGTGAGTGTGGGCGTGTGGGTAAGGGTGTGCTAGTGAGTGCAGGTATTAAAATTGAGACAGGGTCCAAAAATAGTTTAATTGGGAGGTCCCTGGTTCAAATTAAAAACTTGGCGGGGATGGAGATGCACGGTAGTGCTTATTATGAGAGGGGAAACTAAACAAATAATGTCCCACTTCTCTCAACCCGTATGGTGTAATAACAAAAAGTGCTGTAAGAAAGGTTAGGTCAACATGTTTCGCGCTTTTAGGTGGTCCCTATTGGATCCAGGAGCGCTTCGTCAGGACCAAGAGAAGAAAATTACAAGGGTGGGTTCGGGAAGAGACAACCCGTAATCCCATCCGTTACCTAGTTCTGGTACGCTTGACAATTCGTGTTCAGAATCCGTTATTTTACGAAATTCATGTTCACAGCCTAAGAGGAGACATAACAAAGAAAAAGGGGGGGGGGAATAAAAACAGGGAAGGGGGGAAAAAAGGTAGAAGTAGTGATATCAAGGCTATTGATATAACTCAGACACGAGTGCACAGTAAGTGCTATGGTGCCCAGTGCATGAGAACCCACCGAATTTTATACAGTGGTCATGCTAATTAGGTGGCCGGGATTCCACCCAGTTGGGATGGACAATTTGCCCTGGGGTGAAGGTGCTATAAAGGAAAGGATTACGACACATGAGGTAATGATAACACATTGAAATACACCCCTGAAATGGTGCTTAGTAAGTGCCGGTGTGCATCAATCTCGACAAGAGATTGGTACGTTGCTACGGCGCCTGAGCATCACCTGGTAATAAGGGATGGGTCCGGTGACGACAACCAAGTTAAAGCTCAGATCTTACGGAGTGGTGCAGAAGCCGTACGTATACAGTGGCTGTGGCGGATATACCAGTGAGATACTGGCGCGAAGTGACCTGGCTGCTAAGTGCACGAATAGTGCTTAGTAAGTGCCGGTGTGCATCAATCTCGTCAAGAGATTGGTACGTTGCTACGGCGCCTGAGCATCACCTGGTAATAAGGGATGGGTCCGGTGACAACAACCAAGTTAAAGCTCAGATCTTACGGAGTGGTGCAGAAGCCGTACGTATACAGTGGCTGTGGAGGATATACCAGTGAGATACTGGCGCGGAGTGACCTGGCTGCTAAGTGCACGGATAGTGGATCAGGCAGTGAGGTCGAAAAATACAATCATATGAAAAAACAACAACATAAGGCGCGGGCGCAAGCCTACCCCCTCCTATTCGGTGGTGGGCTCCGTCAGCGTGAGCCGCGTGGTAAGGCTGCAAATGGAAAAAAGGTAACTCGGTAAAAAAGCAGAGCAGGTACCTGAATCGAGGGTAGGTCGTCCCGAGTAGCTCAATAAAACTACATCAGTTTTTTCGAAAAGTCCGTCTAAGAGCTTTCGTCCAAGACAAACCTGAGACCCCTTCGATCGGGTCGGGCTTGAGGAATAAATCCAAATTTACCCCCACATCAGCCATGACCTTAAATGAAGTACTAACATTTGAACAAGCTGTCTTGAAGGAGGTAAACAACATCGTCCCTGCTCGCCCGTTTGACAACCTCTCGAAAAAAGAAAGATCACTCCTCAGACACCTAACAGAGGATGATACCATCATATTGAAACCCGCAGACAAGGGAGGAGCTATTGTCGTCCAGGATAAACATGTCTATGATGAGGAATGCTTACGACAGTTATCTAATATAAGGTATTACAAATCCATCAATGAAGACCCTACTACACGCCTCTCCACTACGATACAACATTTGACATGTGAAGCAAAGGCAGAGGGATGGATTACCAAGGAGGAGGCTTTATTCCTCCTGAACAACAAGCCACGTATACCGTATTTTTATTGTCTCCCGAAAATTCACAAGGGAGTCTCCCCTCCACCAAGCAGACCCATTGTGTCTGGGATTAATTCCCTGCTGGAACCCCTGAGTAAGTTCTGTGATGTGTTTCTACGCCCCCTGGTGACTAAGACTCCGACGTACCTGAGAGACACCACTGAGGTGCTCAACCTCATAGAGGGTTTCACTACACCAGAATCTATCAACCTCTTGGTAACCTTAGACGTGGAAGCGTTATACACTAACATTCCCCAAGATGCCACACTGGCGGTTCTTGATCAGGCCCTTCGGAACATCGACCCATGTTTCAGAAGTATAATCACAATATTATATCTCAAATAACTCCACAATACATCTGGTTCCATTTTCTTTAGGCCAAATAGTAATTTTAAAATTCTTTTTGATTAAATTTCCAATGGTAATCCAATAAAATTCTAAAGTTTTATTTGTACAGATCTCACCGATTCTCTGTAACATATTGGTTCCCGAAAGATTTATTAATAATTTATTAAGTCCACAATAGAATTGGTTACCTTTCCACATGGCCAAATAGTAATTTAAAAAATCTTTTTTGAAAAAATTTCCAATGGCACTCCAATAACATTACCGATTATCTCTAAATTATTGGTTTTTGAAAGTTTCATTAAAAATTAAAAAAGTCCGCATTACAATTGGTTATCTTTCCATTAGGCCAAATGATAATTTAAAAAATCTTTTTTTTAGAAAATTCCAATGGTAATCTAATAAAATGGTAAAATTATTTTGTCCAGATCTTGCCAAGTCTCTCTAAAATTTAGGTTTCAGGAAGATTAGATAGGAATTTGCTGAATCAAAAGGCAAACGTTGCTTAAAAACCAATTGGGAATCATTACACAGTGTCCAGCCTTTTTCACATTTAAGATAAACTGTGTAATGTCCAGAAGTAACAGTAGGTCCTTCATGGAAAATTATTGCAACAGTTACAAAAGTTTTTCCTGAAATTGATAATTGCTGTCCTGTAAACTTCTTTATTAAAGTATCCAATTTTGAACCATCAGCTCTACATCGTTGCATCATTAAAATTACATACTGTCCGTATTCCTTTAAAATTAATGTTGAAAACATGTCAGATTGACACTCACCGCATTGCATGCTATGATTAGCATCTTTAACTAATTTAGCAAAAGTGACTGTTTTACTCTCTGGCAATGTCAAAAAAATAAACCTTTCATTATCAACATTAGAGCCACATATATTATAACAGTTTTCACAACTATGTTCCCATTTATAAGAGAGACCAAATAAATTATCAATTGCAACTTCTTCTTCTTCCAGTACCTGAAGAAAAACATCAAAAATTTGTGTGCATCTTGCTGTTCATTTTGAGAAAACTGTGTTCGTCCTGAACATACATCTAAAAGTTTTCTAATTTCAGTAGCACTTTCTATTTGAGTTTTATCATTACTCAGCTTTTGAAAAAGGAGACTCAGCTCAGAACAGAATCTTTTTCCCTGATTTACTATTATCTGCTCTTGCAAACTTTCCAGATAAAATGCAACATTCAGCACTACATTAGCGTAGCAGTTGACACCAGAGCTATTTTCAAAATGACATCCTACAACCTGTTCTTCTTTTTCCTTACTCTTTTTGCTTGCAATTACATCACTCCTCTTTTTTTTCCTCCTCTCTACATCTTCATTACAGATATTCTCATTTCTCCTTTTACGAGAAACTACACGTTTCTCCAACACAGGATACTGACCTAAATGAGGAGCATAGCTTCTTCTTAATCTATTATACTCCTTTACACAATTTGTATCAGCACTAACTTTTGAGTCATCAAAGTCTATCATGAATAAACCTGATAATGTTTTCACTCGTGACAAAGCAACATATGCCATACCTTCTTTGAACACAGTTGAACCAATGTTCACAAATGCACAATCTACAGTCAATCCTTGAGACTTGTGAATAGTTACAGCATATGCTAGCGAAAACGGAAACTGCTTCCTACGGACATATAAGTCTTTCACAAGCATGAAACGAACTGTACAACGACAAATGTCTTTAACTTCTTCTATCTGATCAAATTTTATTTTTAAACATTCAATTCCATCTTTTTTCTGATAATTAATAAAACCCACAACTCTTCCCATAGCTCCATTAACTAAACCTTTTTCAACATCCAAATTTCTCCTTAAAAATACTCTACAGTTCATGCAAACATATAGATTTTTTTCTAATCCAGCTGTTTTGGAAATGTTCTTCTCTAGTGAATCCAATTTATTTTTCAGTGTGCCTGTTACTGTGACAGTAATTCTTCCATCCTCAATTTTGTCCACTGCTTCCAATTTCCTGATCTCTTCCTTTTCCAATTTCAAAAGCTCCTCATTGAATATTGAGCATTCACGTAGAGTTGGCATTAAGCAGATGACACTTTTGTTTTCTGCAATGTTCTTGTATATCTTCTCTGCAACTATTTCTTCCTTTGGAAATAAATTATGTAGCAGCCGACTCTGTAATGCTTTTTTGCCAACTTCTGTGAGTAGTCCAATTCTGATATCTTTCAGAATACTTCCATATTCTTCATCGCTTGCTTGCCTTATATTAGTAGTAAGTTCCTTGTACTCAAAGAAGGACCAAATATTTGTATTTCCGATGCTTCCCAATGACTTCTTCGTGTCTTCATGTGTGACAGTATTAAACACTGGTTGTCCTTTAACTGGAGTAAGTTGCAAAAGATCTCCAAAAACTATGACGTGTTTTCCACCAAATAACATGTCATAGTCTGTCTTCAAAATTTGCTGCATTCTTAAATGCACAAAGGCAAGCATTAAGTTTGAAACCATGCTCACCTCATCAATAATGAGAACTTGCATCTTCTTCAATACTCTTGAAACTTCCAAGGATGCTTCTCCAGTTAGCTTGTTGTATTGTATTTTGTTCTCATGCTCCACTGGTAACATTAGCAAACGATGTAAAGTGATTCCTTTTATGTTATATGCTGCTAACCCAGTTGGAGCAGTAACCACACAAGACAAAGTAGAATCCGTTTTTTGCTGTAGGTAGCTTCTGATGACTTTAATTAGGAAACTTTTTCCAGTTCCAGCTTGTCCGCTTACATACATCCTGATTGGATAAAATGATGTGCATGAGCACTCTTTTTTTTCATGTAGAAATCCGTGATCAATTTTTTTTCTGATCTCTTCATAAATTTGTTGCTGCTCTTCATTCAGTTGTCTTTCCAAATTTTGTAAGTCTATAAATTCTTCTTGAGCTTGATTCATAGCCGTTTCCACTTCATTCATGGCTATTGATGCTTCATTTTCAACGATTGGTTGTCCTAGGGGATCTTGACTGAGTGTTTCTGAACTTTGGCTGTCCTGAGAACTGTCTCTAGCTATTTCTGCTGCAATTGTAGTTTCCTGTTCAATTTCTTCATTTAACATTTGCAGATAACTTGAGAATGTACTGCATTGTATGCTGTCTTTGCAAGCATTAAAAGAATCTTCATAGCTTTGAAATTCTCCCAGTAGTTCATCCTCTGTACGCCATGGTTTAAACAACTGTAAAAGAGCCAAGTAGTAAAATTCCTTCTTGTCAGTAGTGTCGCAACTCAGCTTCCTGTGATTTATCAAACTTCCTTTTGTTTGCTTCACCAAACATCCTTCCTCACCAATGACTTTATATTTTCCATTGTTGATGTCTTCTGCGGCTTTCCGTGAATAAATGTAGTTCTGCAGCACTTCATAGAGACACATGTTCTCCAGATGTTGACTTCTCTTGGGATAATATGTGTCCAACATGTTTGATTTCAAAATATCTGTACTTTCTGGGTCATTCTCGGCCAAATTTTCAATTTCTCCAACAGATTTTAGTACCCGATTTCTCATTGCTGCAAGGCCTAAACTTGCCCAAATTATTCTTCTTGATTTCGAGTAGAGACTTGCAGAAGATAACCTATCTGAACATTCGTAGGATCCAATTTCTCGATGCGATAACATCTTCAAACTGAAACTGTACAGCTTCTTACTGACAGTCTTCTCGTGAGAAATCTCTTCCCACATTTCCTTCAATTCTGTTTTTTCTGATTTCGTAATGTAAGACGTTACATATCGAGCAACAGCAATGGAATTGTCAGCTACATACTGTATATCCATGTTAGCGTTCCACATGGATAAAATGACTGGGTTGTAGTCATTTATATTTTTTGATTCTTCTTTTCTTTTTAGGTTGTAGGTATTAGGTGATTTTCTTGTGATAGTATGTCTCACAGCTGACATAAAACTGTTTACTCTTCCATTTGAAAGAACAGGTCTAGGAAATCCAAATCGACATTTAGTGTAGTATTTATCTTTGCTCTTGTATTTCCGTCGACAGTATTTTCCACACCGATGACTTTGGAAACGTAAAACTTGCTCCTTTAACTTTTTCTCTTCTGTGCTTTTTGGTATAGCACATGTTGCATATTCTTCAATGTAAGATAACACTGCTTCATCAGTATCTGTTCCAAACTTTGGGGCATCCTTGATCCACAACAGCATATGAATATGAGGAGCACCTCTTGCCTGGTACTCTTTTCTCCAAAAGAAATCTACTACTTCTCCAAGAGGTGGATTTTTTTTATTGCAGATGAAGGACATCATAGCCTCAAATCTATGATTGAAATATCTGCAAACATTAACCGGATCCAATGAGCACAGTTCTCCTGCTGTCTTGTATTCGATGTTTTTAATGTTTGAATTTGCCTCTCGTAGAAAATCCAGTAAATCATCCCAAGCGTACTCAGCACAGCTTAGGGTAACGAACCATGTTGGTGTTCCTAAATTCCGTAACATGCATTTTAATTCACCATGGCGTCGGTACCAATATTCATTTGTCCCACGCTGACAAGCCATCAGATTGATCAGTTGTGTTTCCAAATGATCATCTCGGTGCTGCACTTTCTCCATAAAATCCTTAGCAGATACATTTTGTAAATGTACTCCACTTTTTAAAATGTGATTTACTGCATAAGACAGTGCAGACAAATCACTTTCAAATAAAAGATGGAACAAATAAGGAATACTTTGTCGAAATCTGGGATCTTCAGCATATAGTCTTGTAGTCCGATACTCAGAAGCTGGAATCTGTTCCGGACGTTCATCGTATCGTCCTCCTTTTCCTTTAGGAAACAGCTGGGGAAAACATCGAGCTTCCAAGCTCTCCTCCCATACACTCACGGGAGTTCCTTTTGCTTTCTTCATCTGAAAGAGATCAATATTGTCTCCCATAACTTCTTTTGAATGAAGAGGATGTATGCTAAAATGTTCATAAATTTCTTCTTCCTTTGACTTGTCCACTTTTTCAATTTGTCCAGTTGGTGTTTCTGTGTCTTCTTGTAAATCTTCTTCTTCTTCTTCTTCTATATAAATTGATTCATACCATTTGTTATTCCTTTTCAAATACAAATTTGCTCTTTGTACTTTCCGCACATCTACCAGCTCCTGCCAAATCTTCTTATTCTTTGTAGGTACACCATTAACCAGAATAATTAATGGTTCAGTTTCCAAAGTATCCGCATCAATAGTTTCCATATTTTTTTTCAAATCCAAGGGCAAATACACCACTCTACCTTTTAAACCTCTCATTAAATCTGAAGGAGGTAATTTACCAGTTTTGGGCTCCATACGTACTATGGTCTGGAACGGATGAACACATTGAATGAGTATAGACTCATATGTATTTAATTCAGAAAGTTCAGCAGGAATAGCATCCAATTCTAAATTATTATGTACAGCTCTGGTCGGCATTCTATTTTCCTCTAACTTGTTGTAACAGTATTTACAAATACGCTGATCTTCACCCAAATCAAAACAATTTTCAAGAAATATATATGTGGCAAAATCCTTCCACTTATAATTATCTTCATTTTCACTCTTTCTGTAGAGATCAACATTCCTAGTTTGTTTTCTATAATGAGTTCTGCGGCAACAAATACAAGTAAAATTTGGTCTTTCATTAGAGATTATTGCAAATTTTGTTATGTGATCATTAAATGTGTTACTTACAGAGGGTTCTACATTCTCTTCCACTTCTTCCTCATTTACTGTGTCCTTCTCTGCACTGTTTTGTTCAGGACCAAAGTAACAAAACTGAATTTCATCAACAACCTTCTCTACATCTGATACCATTCCTCGGAACAGAGCCCTATTCAATTCATTTAACTTTATTGCTGGACTTTTGGCAAAATACAACCGTCTCACAAACTTTCTCATTTCAGTATGATGAACAGCCAGCATCCTAAAATGATGGAAAACACTATTACACACTTTTCTAGATAGACAAGCCAGAGAATGACCCTGCAAACCAGTATTCTCTCTCACTCTGCATGGATCCAGACTTTGAAGCAGCTTAATCTTCTGTTTTATACTTTTTTTACTATATTCTCTTAGAAACTCACGAAATTTGTCAATAGATTCCTGACGCACAGTGCAAATACTACTACAATTCCAAGTGTACACTGGGGCTTTAGGACGTCTCCCCATAGCCTCATCCGCCATCACTTGTACCTCATCTCTTGGAACCATTATCTCCTTCTCCATTATGCAACCATTTTTCACTTCGTAAGCACGACCTCTGGTGTCAACTGCATGCAGCAAACTATTACTTTGAAAATAGCTCTCTTCATTAAAAAAAGGTTCACTACTTGAACTATGCATCCACTTTCCTAAAAACACTTTACAAAAGTTTGTTCTGTTCACTACTCTTTTCCTTTTGCTATGTGATTTCAGTACATTAACCATTTTGTCTAATGTACGCATCCTATTGAAAATTAAAATGAATAGTTTCCTTTTTAATTCTAATGCCTTTGCTGCAATGGCTTCAATTTCTTTTTTTCTTTTATAAAACTTAGTCTTTTGCTTATATTTCTTCACATGCTTTATCAAATTGGACATAACTCTTCTCTGAAACATTTTTCAACGTATCTCTTTAAACGCTGTTTTTCTATTTATGTAAATCTTTTCAGTTGCAGAAGGTATATTTGCATAAACTAAATTCTCAATTTTTTCCTGTCCTTTTCTTTTCAAAACATTCTTTCCAGTACAGACATTTTGTACATTTTTCCTTCTTTTGAATATATTTTTTAGAAATTGTTTTGTCTGCTTACCAGAAGATTTTTTCTTTTTCCCAACATGAACATCTTCTACTAACTTTGGTCCTCCAGTTGTCTTCAAATATAGGTTTTTTTTGTGGGTTTTTTTAACTCTGGATTTTGTAGGCATCTTAAATTTTGTTCACTGCTCTTCAGCAATACCTGAAAAAAACTAAAAAAAAAATCCTTTATTTTATTTAAATATATTACTACATTTCTTTTCACAATAGTCACAAAACGTAATTTCTTTGCCAATTTGAAAACACACTTATTACTCTTTTTTTTGGCAAGTGATAATCACTTTTACAGACTGACACATTATAAATCCACTTTTCAGATTTTTTTAAAAGCACATGTCCAAACTGCTTTTTCAGACCACCACCATGTGTAACCTGGGTGACTGCCTACACTCCAGCAAGGGCAATCAGCCTTAGTGATGCTGAATGTATTTACATTACTGACTGAAACCTCAAACCCCACTTGCTTGTAAATACTGTGCATGATTCAACATGGAAAGCAGCTGGGTGTGTGCTAAGAGTCTGCTTCTGCACCAAAAAATCGCTCCCCCTTTTTCCTACTAATGCAACTGTGAAATCACCAGAGCAAAACGCAATAAATCTCTGCCTGTAATTCCTATTTGCACACAGAGTCATGTTTTCACATTAGTCACAAAACGAAATTTCTTTGCCAATTTGAAAGCACACTTACTGCTCTTTTTTTTTGGCAAGTGATAATCACTTTTACAGACTGACACATTATGAATCCACTTTTCAGATTTTTTAAAAAGCCCATGTCCAGACTGCTTTTTCAGACCACCACCATGTGTATCCTGGGTGACTGCCTACACTCCAGCAAGGGCAACCAGCCTTAGTGATGCTGAATGTATTTGCATTACAGACTGAAACCTCAAACCCCACTCGCTGGTAAATACTGTGCATGATTATACATGGAAAGCAGCTGGGTGTGTGCTAAGAGTCTGCTTCTGCACCAAAAAATCGCTCCCCCTTTTTCCTACTAATGCAACTGTGAAATCACCAGAGCAAAATGCAATAAATCTCTGGCTGTAATTCCTATTTGCACACAGAGTCATGTTTTCACATTAGTCACAAAACGAAATTTCTTTGCCAATTTGAAAGCACACTTACTGCTCTTTTTTTTTGGCAAGTGATAATCACTTTTACAGACTGACACATTATGAATCCACTTTTCAGATTTTTTAAAAAGCCCAGGTCCAGACTGCTTTTTCAGACCACCACCATGTGTATCCTGGGTGACTGTCTACACTCCAGCAAGGGCAACCAGCCTTAGTGATGCTGAATGTATTTGCATTACAGACTGAAACCTCAAACCCCACTCACTTGTAAATACTGTGCATGATTCTACATGGAAAACAGCTGGGTGTGTGCTAAGAGTCTGCTTCTGCACCAAAAAATCGCTCCCCCTTTTTCCTACTAATGCAACTGTGAAATCACCAGAGCAAAACGCAATAAATCTCTGGCTGTAATTCCTATTTGCACACAGAGTCATGTTTTCACATTAGTCACAAAACGAAATTTCTTTGCCAATTTGAAAGCACACTTACTGCTCTTTTTTTTTGGCAAGTGATAATCACTTTTACAGACTGACACATTATGAATCCACTTTTCAGATTTTTTAAAAAGCCCATGTCCAGACTGCTTTTTCAGACCACCACCATGTGTAACCTGGGTGACTGCCTACACTCCAGCAAGGGCAACCAGCCTTAGTGATGCTGAATGTATTTGCATTACAGACTGAAACCTCAAACCCCACTCGCTTGTAAATACTGTGCATGATTCTACATGGAAAACAGCTGGGTGTGTGCTAAGAGTCTGCTTCTGCACCAAAAAATCGCTCCCCCTTTTTCCTACTAATGCAACTGTGAAATCACCAGAGCAAAACGCAATAAATCTCTGGCTGTAATTCCTATTTGCACACAGAGTCATGTTTTCACATTAGTCACAAAACGAAATTTCTTTGCCAATTTGAAAGCACACTTACTGCTCTTTTTTTTTGGCAAGTGATAATCACTTTTACAGACTGACACATTATGAATCCACTTTTCAGATTTTTTAAAAAGCCCATGTCCAGACTGCTTTTTCAGACCACCACCATGTGTATCCTGGGTGACTGTCTACACTCCAGCAAGGGCAACCAGCCTTAGTGATGCTGAATGTATTTGCATTACAGACTGAAACCTCAAACCCCACTCGCTTGTAAATACTGTGCATGATTATACACTGGAAAGCAGCTGGGTGTGTGCTAAGAGTCTGCTTCTGCACCAAAAAATCGCTCCCCCTTTTTCCTACTAATGCAACTGTGAAATCACCAGAGCAAAACGCAATAAATCTCTGCCTGTAATTCCTATTTGCACACAGAGTCATGTTTTCACATTAGTCACAAAACGAAATTTCTTTGCCAATTTGAAAGCACACTTACTGCTCTTTTTTTTTGGCAAGTGATAATCACTTTTACAGACTGACACATCATGAATCCACTTTTCAGATTTTTTAAAAAGCCCATGTCCAGACTGCTTTTTCAGACCACCACCATGTGTATCCTGGGTGACTGCCTACACTCCAGCAAGGGCAACCAGCCTTAGTGATGCTGAATGTATTTGCATTACAGACTGAAACCTCAAACCCCACTCGCTTGTAAATACTGTGCATGATTATACATGGAAAGGAGCTGGGTGTGTGCTAAGAGTCTGCTTCTGCACCAAAAAATCGCTCCCCCTTTTTCCTACTAATGCAACTGTGAAATCACCAGAGCAAAACGCAATAAATCTCTGCCTGTAATTCCTATTTGCACACAGAGTCATGTTTTCACATTAGTCACAAAACGAAATTTCTTTGCCAATTGGAAAGCACACTTACTGCTCTTTTTTTTTGGCAAGTGATAATCACTTTTACAGACTGACACATTATGAATCCACTTTTCAGATTTTTTAAAAAGCCCATGTCCAGACTGCTTTTTCAGACCACCACCATGTGTATCCTGGGTGACTGCCTACACTCCAGCAAGGGCAACCAGCCTTAGTGATGCTGAATGTATTTGCATTACAGACTGAAACCTCAAACCCCACTCGCTTGTAAATACTGTGCATGATTATACATGGAAAGGAGCTGGGTGTGTGCTAAGAGTCTGCTTCTGCACCAAAAAATCGCTCCCCCTTTTTCCTACTAATGCAACTGTGAAATCACCAGAGCAAAACGCAATAAATCTCTGCCTGTAATTCCTATTTGCACACAGAGTCATGTTTTCACATTAGTCACAAAACGAAATTTCTTTGCCAATTGGAAAGCACACTTACTGCTCTTTTTTTTTGGCAAGTGATAATCACTTTTACAGACTGACACATTATGAATCCACTTTTCAGATTTTTTAAAAAGCCCATGTCCAGACTGCTTTTTCAGACCACCACCATGTGTATCCTGGGTGACTGCCTACACTCCAGCAAGGGCAACCAGCCTTAGTGATGCTGAATGTATTTGCATTACAGACTGAAACCTCAAACCCCACTCGCTTGTAAATACTGTGCATGATTATACATGGAAAGGAGCTGGGTGTGTGCTAAGAGTCTGCTTCTGCGCCAAAAAATCGCTCCCGCTTTTTCCTACTAATGCAACTGTGAAATCACCAGAGCAACACGCAATAAATCTCTGCCTGTAATTCCCATTTGCACACAGAGTCATGTTTTCACATTAGTCACAAAACAAAATTTCTTTGCCAATTTGAAAGCACACTTACTGCTCTTTTTTTTTGGCAAGTGATAATCACTTTTACAGACTGACACATTATGAATCCACTTTTCAGATTTTTTAAAAAGCCCATGTCCAGACTGCTTTTTCAGACCACCACCATGTGTATCCTGGGTGACTGCCTACACTCCAGCAAGGGCAACCAGCCTTAGTGATGCTGAATGTATTTGCATTACAGACTGAAACCTCAAACCCCACTCGCTTGTAAATACTGTGCATGATTATACATGGAAAGGAGCTGGGTGTGTGCTAAGAGTCTGCTTCTGCACCAAAAAATCGCTCCCCCTTTTTCCTACTAATGCAAATATAAAATTACCAGAGTTGTACACAATAAATCTCTGCCTATATTTCCCAACATGTGTAACCTGGGTGACTGCCTACATTCCACCAAGGGCAACCAGCCTTAGTGATGCTGAATGTATTTGCATTACTGAGTCCAACCTCAAACCCTTAAACTATTCTTTTTTTATACCAATACACCTTAATTTATCCTGAAAACATAGTCCATATTATTTTACATGTTCCTCACATTTAAATTTCTCCCAAAACAGAAAATAATAAACACAACTTCAACAAAAAGAATTACATTTCTATTATTCATTTCTTAATTTACCATATACATCTCCTCTCAAACTCTAAACTCACCTTTAAAATTAGTTAGTTGTGAAAGAAATGTGGCACTCAAACAGCAGATTATCAGAGCCAGGATCTCTGTTCTCTACACCTCTCTCCTCTCAGCAGAACCAGATAATGGCAAAGTTTCCCTCTATTTTTCCACACATATACATGTAAGTTTCAAATCTCAGTGCTTCCCCCTTTTTTTCAAATGTAATCACACATTTCTATTGGTTGAAAACCAACCCTTTTCCAAAAGTACCCTTCCCCCAACTTGACTTCTGCCTAGTACCCTTCCCCCAACTTGACTTCTGCCTGCTACCATAGCAACAGCTCATGGAACACTGCTGTGTGGAGTTAGGTCAGAAGTTCGCCAAACAATGTTTCAATTCCACAGAGCAAGAGTGCTTGACTTTTCAAACCTTACAGCAAATCCATAGTACTGTAATTTGGTAACACATTTTTCTGTACCAATACAAAACATGCTTCTATAAATTTACACATACAGCCTAGTTTTTAGTGTAGAATGGTATGAAACAGCCAATCAGTTCTTTTTTTTATTAAAAAATATGTATGCCTCCATTTCCAAACTGTCTTTCATTTCTTTTTACCATTCTACTGAATTACACCTCCTGAGTGCATCCAGATCTCCTTTGAAGATGTTCACAGTGTGGATTGTAGGACACAGCTATGTCTTCTGGAGTGAAAAGTTTGCAGAGAAAACAGGTATTGTGAGAGACCTTGCTTTGCCAAATGTAGACATTAAATGGATTGGTCAGAGAGGGTTAAAGTGGCACCAATTGATGCCATTGGTGAAATCCTTCATGCAAATCCAACACCCTGACCTCATAATAGTGCACTGTGGTGGCAATGACCTAGGCACTTTGACTGGGGTAGGTCTGGAAATGCTTATGAAGGACACCTTTGCACAACTGTTTTCACTTTTCCCTAAAACTGCCTTTGTGTTTTCCAACATATGCCAAAGGCAAAAATGGAACTGGTCCAATCATTTCTGTCCGCAGATTGACAAAGCAAGAAAGCACGTCAACAAATCTGTTTCTGCTTTCCTCCGTGACTATGGTATGGGTTCCATTTACCACAACAACTTGCGTTACGACATGCAAGACATTTATAGAGGAGATGGTGTGCACTTCAATGATGAAGGGAACAGAGTCTTCCTCTTGAACCTTAGACTCTGCATCGGTACTTACTTGTAGGTACCACTAAAAAATAACTTCATAAACACAACGGCTCTTTTTAGAGCCCCCTAATATCTAAACACTTAAATCTGAATTTCAGGGAGGAGCCAAGATGGCGACCGGGACGGCAGCGTAGGCTCCCGGCTCCGTGAACCTCCGCATCCCGCACAGATATCCTGTATGAGATCCTTCGCCTGCGCTATATGCCCGTGTTGGTGAATGAGAGCGGCAACCGATCGTGTGACTCTGAAGTTTCTGGCGGCGGTATCGCCGGAGAAATGTCCGTTTGAAGATTGCGGCCTGTGCAACCCTGGAACCGGGACCTCGAGTGGATAACATGGCCGGGCGGCAGTTAAACAACAGCGGCCTTTGGTGACTGGGTGGAGTCGGACTAACCGAAGCGGTGCGAATATCGGCCTACATTTCGCCGTGACCGTTCCTACCACTAAGCGTAGCGGAACGAGTGCAGGCCCGAGGTGGCTAATCCAAGATTCCCCGGTGATTGCCTCAGCCTTCGCCGGTGAGCTGCCCGGCCGCCGCCCGTAACTCGCCTTGATTCTTGCGGCCTGCTCCTGGATTTTCGCGGGCGCAGGTCCGTGGTGGGGATGACTGTTGCCTGTGACCACATACCGGATATATTTTTTGCCTGCCCCCGAAACCCTGATTCCAGTGACATGGAACCTGCGGCGCTTGTCCCTGAGTCCTGGTCCCAATCTGGGTTGGACTTACCCGGCGGCCATCTTGACAGGACGAAGTCTACCATCCTGTACACTGGGTCGCAGCACGATTGGAAGTGTGCGACTATGAGGAGCGTAGCGGAGCGAGCGCCGAGAGCTGTGCTGGGGTATGGTGATCTTCTCGAGGCTCTCGGTGCCCTTCATTCCGCCTTGGTTCACGGCGCCTGGGTATTGGGGAGTAAGCTTGATGGGGTGGCATCAGCATCGGAACAGTTGCTGCCTGCCTGTCCCCAGGTACACGGGGACTTCCTACACTGCACACAGGAGGACAGTGTCGTGGCCGGCCCTGTGGATAGTGACCAGCTGGAAACTCCGGACAGTATATTAACGTGTGATCGGCAGGCTGTGGGTCTGGTCTGTTCCGGAGGTCTTGGACCTGAGTGGGGGGTGGTGGCCTTGTCCCGTGCGCGGCCTCCGGCGACCCAGGCAATATTCAAGCAACGGTCGCCTGTTCTGGCTGATCTCGCCTTCTTGGACCTTGTGTGCAGTGCAGATCCTGGGGCAGCACTGGGAAAGACGACTCTCCATACTGCTGACTGTGTTGGTATTCAGAGACTTCCACCCTGCCTGTGTGTGTCGCTTCCTGCTCTTTTTTGGACGCTCCTCTTCTTTGTAACATTGGACATGGTACTGGGTCGATGGGTATGCATGGGTAGATTCGCAAAGAGTGGCCAAGGATAAGGTTGATCCTTCAGAGGTGGTCATCTAATAGGCGGGCGGGCTCAGGGGTTGCGTGCTCTCACGGCATAACTGGTAGTGTAATAGGCGCATAATGCTCCCCATTCTTCTTTGACATGGTCGATTCTGTGTTGCTTATTGTTTGCTTTGGGGGAAAACATACTGTGCGGGAGGGAGAAGCCGGGGGCATGTTTTGAAGGCCCTCCTCCAGTTTATTAATATTTTCTCTACCCCCCCGTCTGGTGGGGTTTCTTTTCTTACTCCTCTTTCTCTGTTTCTTCTATATTTCGGGTCTGGTTCCGGGGCGACAGGCACACTGCTGGGGGGGGGGGGCCGTACTCATCTGCAGAGGTGCAGGGTGGGGGGTTGGGGGAGGGGATCCTTTAGTCTTTAACCCCTTTTTTCCATGGCCTCCTTTTTCTTCTCTTATTCTTCTTTGTCCTTCTTTTCTGGGATCAGCATGGTAAAACTCCTTCGTTGTTAATCGCTGCGTTTTCATGTGTGCCACAATTTCCGTGGTGTTTTCTGGGTTTTAGGGCAGGGGACTGCAGGCGCAAATGGCCGTGATATTCCTCCACATCCTGACTTTCCTGTTTCAGCGCCATTGACTAGATAAATTGCTTTATTGTTGACGTTTATTATTCTGCCTGCCATTTCTTGCTGCTGGGAAACTGTTTGGCACCTGATCCTTCCATCCTCCCTTATTATAAAATGAAAACCTTTTGTATCCTGGTCACCTACTTGGGCTGTTCAGTGGCCGACAGTTTAATAGCATGGAGATTCCGCTCCCCGAGGTGCTGCCTGTGATAAATATTGATTTCTGTTACTCTGACTGCTTAGCGGCCGGCCCCGGGGGTTGTAGGCCCATACTTGTTATTGGTGGAAATGTCAATAAAGGTTTTTCAAAAAAAAAAACAAAAAAAAAAATCTGAATTTCATTTCTTTTTTTATTTTTTTTTTCTACCGTACGCTTACGGTAAGCTTACCGTACGCGTACCCCGCGATTTTTTTTAAAATCAATAAATGTTGTCTTTGTACTTTTCTGTCCTTCTTTGACCCCCTCACAAATGTAAGGGGGTCTGTAACTCTCCTCCTTGCCCCCTTTTCTTGTTATCACTCTTTTTTTTCTGAGTGAAACACACGAAATGGCGGCCGCCGCTTCCTGGTTTCGGCCGATTCGAATGTTTACTAAGATCTAACAGCCAATCAGAATCGCGCTCGCGCACGCCACCGTACGCGTACGGTAAGCTTACGGTAAGCGTACCGTAAGCTGGCTCAGATATATATATTGATTTAAAGGCTATTTTCTCAGAATCTACTGAACAGATTAACACCAAACCTACAAAAGGCACTTCCTTGACCTGAGGACTACCTCTCTGCCAAATTTCTAGTAATTCTGTTCAGCCGTTCGGGCTGTAGCCCTGTCTAAAGGTCCTATGGAAAAATGCATGGGAAAAACGCGTTTTGGGACCCCCTTTTATCTCAGCCCCCGCTTGACGAATCCCCCCGAGACTTTCAGGGTAGGAGCGGAGCGTAGCGCCCCACCTATTTTGAGAAATTCGCGAGGATTCGTCGACCGGCGCCAAAGTTATTCAAAATAGAATGTTGCGGATTTCCTATGGAAACAGGGTCCTAACTATAACTACCTACTGGCGACCGCCAGTAGGTAATACTTATATAACAGCTCAAATTTTATGCATATTTCATAACCAATATCAAACACCACACTTTACTAACACTGTATTACTTTGAAGTAAAAAATACTTTCAAAATTAAAAACATCACCTCAAATACTTAATTAATTCTATAAAACACATAACACACCTTGTTCATTTCTAACCCACCTTTGTAGTTGTTATCCAGATTTCAAATGACACACGCATGCAATTTTCTCTTTCTCACATAGTACATGTTAAGCTCCGACTTCATCAAGAATGAAACCAGGAATGGCACAATTTCTCTGTAGCTCCACACATAAATACATGTAAAGAACAAATCAAAATACTTCATTCCTTCAACGACATTCCAAAACTCACCTCCATTGGTTAATTTTGTACTTTCCTTCCGAAAAGCTACTTAATATTCCACGCCACATACAGGTCACAAGTTCAACCTATTTTATCACCACACTTTCTGGAACCTTCTACCACACCTGCAGGTTAAAAGTTCTGCATTTTTTTTTAACCTAACGATATACTTTTGCAACATTTTATCGAACATTTAGCGGCATGTGCACGTTAAAATTTCACAATAGGGGTCAGTAGTTCTTCAGCTTTATTCCCAACTCCAGCAGCACCTCACCTTACACCCCCAGCGCCATCAGACCCGTAGGAGTCAGTGCTTTCCACTTTCCAAATACCAAAGTCATTTCATATACACAAATTTACCTTCACACTCCCTATATAACACCCCCTAAGCACCATACACAAGTTACAATGTTCGAAACAAAAGTTCCTCCAAGTAGCTATAACTACATGCTGACACTATTTGCACAGATGTGGCACAGCAGCCAGAGCACATAACTTCACAGCATATGTAAATGTAAATGTAAATGTTGTAGACTTGTAAAGCGCACAGCTGCCCCAGCAACGGGGCGTCCCGGCGCTGTAGACCGCTGGGGAACCCGTCCTGGCTATCCCTGTGAGATGGTCCCTTTCTGGGTATCTCCAAGGTGAAACCAGGCATCCCCGGCGTCTGTGGGGGGCCGTTGTAGAGATGAGGCAAGCTTAATGCCCAGAGTTGCCGAGTGTGTTCCTGGTTAGAGTAGGTACCGAGGCGAGAATTATCGAGTCCGTTTTTGACCCTGGTCCACGACCCTGCAGCGTCGGGAATTGAACCCTGGTCCCTGGCCGATTCTCTGCTTACGGGTCTGCCGCCTCTAACTAGTGAGCCACACCTCTCCACCATATGACACACAGTTTGGGCTCACGGTTTCATCCCCGGGTGTGGCAGCAGCTCAGCTTAGCAGCATGAGACTCTACACACTACCTCACATATTTTCCGTACCCCAGAACTTTCAGACCAGTACGGGTCAGTAGTTCATCCTAGCAGTTATAAACACATGCTGACACTACTTCCACAGCTGTACTGCAGAGGCCACGGCACATGACTTCACAGCATAAGACACACAATTTAGACTCACGCTCTAATCCCCGAGTCCCGCACCACCTCACCTTAGCAGCATCACACTCTAGGCAATACCTCACTTAATTTTGGTAGCCTAGAACTTTCACACCGGTAGGTATGATTAGTTCACTTCGCACCCCCTCTATAGCACACCCTAAACACCCCACAGAAGTTACAGTGCTCCTACCCTCCTATTTCCCACTTTTTTCACCCTTTTTTCCCCTTACTCGCTTCAACAGAATAACAAAATGGCAGTCAACACTTTCTCCTTCCATGAGACTCTGGACAATACCTTACGTATTTTCCGTACCCAGGACTTTCACACCACTATGGGTCAGTGGTTCATCCTAGTAGGTATAAACACATGCTGACACTACTTCCACAACTGTACTGCAGCGACCAGGGCACATGACTTCACAGTATAAGACACACAGTGTGGGCTCACGCTTTAATCCTCGAGTCGCGCACAAGCTCACCTTAGAAACATCACACACTAGCCAATACCTCACTTAATTTTCGTAGCCTAGAACTTTCACACCGGTAGGTATGATTAGTTCACTTCGCACCCCCTCTATAGCACACCCTAAATACCCCACAACATTTACAGTGCTCCTACCCTCCTTTTTCCCGCATTTTTCGCCCTTTTCCCCCCTTACTCGCTTCAACGGAATCACAAAATGGTGGCCAACACTTCCTAGTTACAAACGCTTGCAGCCAATCAGCAGCACACTTGTGCTCGTAACGCCTCAGCCAATCTGATGGCTGAATTCCCAAATATCGATATCTGTAAATTTTGATATTTCTCAAAAACTACTGAACGGATTTACATCAAATAAACAAAAGCGTGCTTTCTAGACCAAGACCCTTCTCATTGCTAAATTTGGGATAATTCAGTTCACCCATTCGACCTGTAGCCTTGTCAAAAGTTTCCTATGGAAATTAACATTGAAAAAACATGTTTTGAGACCCCCTTTGTTCTCGGCCCCCCCCTTGACGAATCACCTCCAAACCTTCAACATAGGAGCTGATCTCAACAAAGAATTAGTTTTAAAAATTTCACGAAGATTCATCAATCAGCGCCAAAGTTATTGCGAATAGAATGTTGCCATTTTCCTATAGTAACTAGGTCCTAACTATAGCTACCTACTGGCGACCACCAGTAGTTAATATATAGGCTATATGTGAACAAGGCCACAGTGGTGGCCGAAATGCATCATACCAACATGTGTGAACAAATAAATTATTATTCAGCACTGTACTTTGGAGTCCATGCCCTGACTTTAGCATATGGGATTGCTTCTAATATATGTGTATACATACATATACATACATATACATACATACATACATATACATACATATACATATATAAGAAGCAATCCCATATGCAAAAGTCAGGGCATGGACTCCAAAGTTTTTTCTTTTCCCAATATCTTTGGCGCCATTTGACGAATCTTCACAAAATTTTCAAAACAAGTAGAGCACTCCGATCAGCTCCTGTCTTGAAAGTTTTTGGGTGAATCGTCAAGTGGAGGCCAAGAAAAAAGAGGGGGCTCAAAACGCGTTTTCCCCATGTTATTTTCCATAGGAAACTTTAGACAAAGCTACAGCCCGAACTGCTAAACGGAATTACACCAGATTTGGCAAAAAGGTAGCCCTTGGTTCAGAAAGAGTCCTTTTTGTTAAATGGTGTAAATCCGTTCAGTAGTTCATGAGAAATTAGAAAAAGAAAAAATTTATATATCTGTGGGCGCGGTGGGTTCGCGAACCCTCCCGAGCACGAGCTTCATTCTCTTTGGCTGCCAACACTTCAAACCAGGAACTGTTGGTAGCCATTTTGTGACTGGATTACGCAGTCAGAAGAAATCTGTTGAAAAAAGGATGAAAAACAAGACAAGGGCGCAGGGTAGGAACACCCTGACCCCATAGGCCTGCTCTGGGGGTCCCACAAGGACCCCCAGGGCCCAAAAAATTATTTTAAAAAATGAAGGGCGAGCTACCGCTCTTCATTTTGAGGAGGCCCCCGGGTGGGCCAGGTCCCGGGGGCATTGTGAAAAATAATAGCGGGGCTCCCACAGCCCTGGGGACTGCCATCTCCCCGGAGCTATTCTCAATATGTGCGGGGGGCACGCACCCCCCCCTGCAGCCCCGAGGACCACCACCTCCCTGGGGCTTTTTTTAACAAATAATGTGTGTATTTTAACTAATAATGTGTGGGGGGGTCCCACCCCCCCACGCTGCCCCAGGGACTGCCACCTCCCCAGGGCATTGTAAATTGTATGTGGGGGGCACAAGGCCCCCCCACAGCCCCGGGGGCTGCCACCTCCCAGGGGCTCTTGTTTTAAAAAAAACACATGTGTGTGGGGCCAAGAGCTCCCAACATGCCCCGGGGACCACCACCATCTCCCCAGGGCACATACTTATTTAAATTTGGGGGTCATAGCAGACCCCCAGCCCTGGGGACCACGACCTCCCCGGGGCTATTTTGACAAAGGGAGGGGGGCCGTGTGGCCACCCTCCATGAGCCCTTGATGGCCCTGGGGACCGCCACCCCCCAGGGCTGGCTCCTGCAGTGTCCCGGTGTGCCAAACCCAGGACGCTGCTGTTTGCTATGACAGGGCGGGAGCATGCGGCTCCCGCCCTGCCATAGCAACCTCTGCTTTGCTTCATTGAAGCAAGAGCAGGTTTCCCTGTGGCGCTTACTGGAGGTATCTGGTGGGCTAGTTGGCCCCCAGGGACCCTCAGGATTCAAGGGGACTTAATCCCCCAACTTACAACGCAGCAGTGGTGCCGGGAGGGGGCGGGGCCTGCTATTACAAGTATGCAAAACACCCCCTGGTGCCTTGTACATTAGGGGATTAAGTTCTCTTGAATCCTGAGGGTCCCTGGGGGCCAACTAGCCCACCAGGTACCTCCAGTAAGCGCCACAGAGCTGCGTTGCAGAGGTGGTCCGAGGCCACGCCCCTTTTTACACCATTTGCAACCGCGGCTTGTGGTACACTGCTGGTGGGGCGATGAGGTCCTCTTGTGTCCTGAGGACCTCAGGACACAAGTGAACTTAATCATCCGAGCAGCTGTGCAAAAGAAGCCATGTTTGCAGCGTGGTGTAAAAAGGGGTGTGGACTTGGAATACCTCTCTGCAACGCAGCTCTGTGGCACTTACTGGAGGTACCTGGTGGGCTACTTGGCCACCAGGGACCTTCAGGATTCAAGGGGACTTAATAGGGAAGTCATAGTTAGAAATTAGCATTTATAAAACCTTAGAAATTAACTAAAAATACATAGGATTGAGGCACATTATAATTAGAAATTTTTGTTTAAGAAACCATTGAAAATTCACTGAAAAAACCATAGGTTTCAGGGACGTTATAGTTAGAAATTAGCATTTAAAAAAACATTGAAATTCACTGAAAAATCCATAGGTTTCAGGTACGTTATAGTTAGAAATTTGCTTTAAAAAATCTTAGAAATTCACTGAAAAAACCATAGGTTTCAGGGACATTATAGTTAGTTGGATATTTCACTCCTACAAAACCATAGAAATTCCACCGTTATAGTTAGTTCAGCTAACTATAACTTGCACCCCCGCAATGCACTGCTGATGACGTCACATATTACATCAAGGACCCCCAGGGCCCGAAAAATAGATTTAAAAAAAAAAAAAATTGGCAGGATTCACATTTCATCTGTGAATCCGGCGGAAACATTTTTTTCAAATGAAGCTGTGGTTCCCACACTTTGTTTCCTTTAAGCCCCCGGATGGGCCAGATCCTGGGGGAAATTAAAAAATTAGATGTGAGGGCCCCCACACCCCTGAGGACTGCCACCTCCTCTGGGCTTATTCATTGAATGCAGGGGGGCTATGAGCCCTCTGCAGCCCTGGGTACGGCCACCTCCCTGGGGCTATAATGATAAATAAATGTGTGGGGGGCTCCTGCCTGCTTTGTATGTTAAATGTGGGGGGCATGTTGCTCCCCGCAGCCCTGGGGACTGCCTCCTCCCCGGGGCTAAGTTCAAACACTGCTTTTCTTTATGGAAGGGAGAGCAGGAAACCTCCCTTGTGCTACTTTAAAAATTGGAGGGGGCGTCCTAGTTCTAAACGCTATATAGGAAGCACTATTCACCCCATCCCCAAAACATTTTTAGAACATATGCAAGCTATTACCAAGAAGGACCAAAGTTATCCATTAGCCCGTCATTTCGAAGCTGTTCACAATCACAATTGTGATCTTCTTAAATTCTTTTGTATCAATCAGGTTCTGAAAATTGAGAGAGGGGGAGACAGGGTTAGGAAGCTAATCACATTAGAGTCCAAATATATCATAGATCTGTAAAACGAATAATGAAGAGGAGCTTTGGATTCACCTAGAATAAACTGGATAGGTTTTTAACATATAGGGATAGCAGTACTGTATTTCTACAAAGTTTTTGAGAACATTAGGAAGTATCAGGACCATATATTGCCTTCCTGCGCACATATTATTTCAGAATCTGAAGTTGGATCTTTATGTGTTTGTGAATATATACTTTCACAGTGTGTCTCTGTTACACTATGGATTATCATTGCCCATCTAGGGCTTGATTGGCTAACAGAGTGGGATGAATTAGATATTTTGTATTAATACGAACTGATGAAATTCAAGGGAGATATATATTTATTACATTTTTATTAATCATGATGTGATTCTCTTCCCCCATGTGTTATTATTCCCTCCCTCTTCATTGATTAATTGATTTCAAAGTTGTTTTTTAACATATATCACTAATACATGTTTGGTTCTTTTGCATGTTATAAGATGGCCACTATTTTAACCAGTGAATGATAAACACTTGCAGGCCTTCTTTTCTTTTGATGAATTTATGCTATGGATTATAAAATGGTTGAAAAAAAGATGCAAACTGACATTGAAAAAGGTGTTTTGTCGAAATGGGTCTATCAGTGCTTTTAAGGCTCGCACATTAAAGCACTTTGCAATCTATTAACTGTGAGTGCACTCGTCTTTGGTCGGACACACATAGGTTTGACGGAGTGAATGAATATATTTAGATATACATATATATACCGTTATATATATTTATACATAAATCGTGTCATTTAAGGTGTCATTATGAATGCTATGATTTCACATGGTATAAGTAATGTAATATGCAAGAGTATAACTAGTGCATGGGAAAGGGGTGAGTTATAGTTAATGTAGTATGGCGAGTGATGCCACAACACTTCTGTGTATGAAGGTGCAGACTTATACTAATTTGAAGGTGGTGCATAAATTCTAAATTTAGGTTACAACTATAACTTTTATTTTTCTATTGCTTGTATAGTTACAGTTGGGCTTGTATATAAAAAATGACATTTTCCTACCTATAACTTAGCTTTAACCTTTGTTTTTTCATTATACTTAAATGTTGTTTATTTTGTAATAAAAATGTGTTTCAAATCATAGTTTCGAGTGTCATTTAACTGAGTGTTGTTAAGTGCAGTGTCATAGAGAATAGTAAAGGACAGTGTCCCCTTGTAGTGTCAAAGGGCCACATGTACCAACCTTTCTGTTTGTGATTTCCCTAATAGCAAATTTTTGTGTTTCGCTAATAAAAAATTGCAAACGGTTATGTACAAAACTGTGTTTCAAACTGTTTGTGATTCCCAATTGGTCGCAAGGGACCTGTCTCATTAATATTAATGAGGTAGGTCACAATTTGTGACCTATTGAGAATGGCTGGCGCTCACAGAGATGGTGGCCTGATGGGATCAGCAGGCCACCATGTCTGTGACTGCTTTTTAAATAAAGCAGTTTTTTATTGTAAAATGCAGACTATTTTCCTTGAAGGAAAATGAGATGCATTTAAAAAAGAAAAAGGCCATGGGACCACTGCCTTCTCTCAAAAAATGTTGACCTCCACATTCACAAAAGGTAAAGGGTCCCTTCGGGGACCCGTTCCCATTTGCAAATGGGTTACTGCAAATGTTTTGCTACTACATTCCCTGTCACAAAACATTCCTACATTCCAGTGCGACTCGCTGTTAGGAAGGGACGCCCTTGGCACGCCCCTTACTAATAGCGACTAGCAAAACCAATTTGCGATTCAGCAATAGTCTACAGAATCGCAAATTGGGCTTTGTACATTTAAAAGTGTTTTCTTCAGGTTGCAAAGAGCCTGATTCTGCGAACTGGGCTGGTTGTGAGCTGAAAAAAGCTTTGTGTAACTCGCCCATAGAATCTAGTGCTGAGGAGTACAATACAGTGGAGTGGAGTAGAGTGCAGTGGCATTGCATATAGTGGAGTAAAATGGTATATAGTGGAGTGGCGTGGTGTGTTGTATAGTGGAGTGGAGTATTGTAGAGTGTAGTGACATGTAGTGCAGTAGCGTGACTTGTCGTACAGTACAGTTGAATGTTGTACAGTGGAGTATCTTTGACTGTAGTGTTGTGGAGTTGAGTGTCTTAGAGTGGAGTGTTTTCGGGCAGCATAGAGTTGAATCGAGTGCCGTAGAATGGAAGTGGAATAGAGTGCTGTACAGTGCTGTGTAGGGGCATACAGAGCAGTTCACTGTCATACAGTGACAGAAAGGGCCATATGTAGGAAGCCTAATACCGGTCGGTAACGGCCGATTTTCGGTAAATATCCCGTTACCGACCGGTATTTAGGCTTTTGGTATGTAGGGGGCATATTTCAGGATTCGGTAATTTACCGAATCGGTAAAATTACCGAATCGGTAATTTTACCGATTCGGTAAATACAGAATCCTGAAATGATATGTAGGGGGAGTGTGTCGTTGGTGTGGGGATTCGTTATTTACCACCAACTAAAAGTTGGTGGTAAATGACGAATACCTGGAAAAAAGCATTTTTTTGCAATTTGAAGTGTGCAATGTGGCAGACATAGATGCCCTTAGGGCATGTATGTGCGCCACATGTGCACACATGGACGAATCAGGGGTGCAACAGGGTGTCAATGTGACACCCTGCCATCCATGATGATGCCTCCCCCATTACCGATTCGGTATTTACCGATTCGGTAATGGCAACTGGCTTCCCATTCATTCCTATGGGCCTCCAGGCCCATAGGAATGAATGGGAAGCCAGTTGCCATTACCGAATCGGTAAATACCGATTCTAGAATACCGACATATACCGAGTCGGTATTTATTTACCTACATTACATTTACCGATTCATAAATACCGAATCGGTAAAATTCGGTATTTAAGAATCGGTAAATGTAATTTACCTACATATGGCCCATAGTGTAGTGTTTTATAGAGTACAGTCAAGCGTTGTAGATTTGAGTGGCATACATTGGAGTATACTACAGTGTCATAGAGCGGCCTAAACTGTCATACAGCGTGGTCCAGTGGAATGGCACAGCATAGAGTGGGCTAAAGTGTCATACGGTGGAGTTGCAAGTCGTACAGTACAGTGCTGTGGAGTGTACTACACTAGTGGCTTAGCATACAGTGGAGTAAAGTGTCGTAGAGGGGAGTGGCATGTCATACAGTGAAGTGGTATGTTGTGTTGTAGACTGTGTGAAACTGTCGTAGAGTGAAGTACAGTGTAGAGGCATAACGTGGAGTGTGGTTCTGTACAATGGAGTGAGGGAGAGTAGAGGAGAGTGTGGTACATTGTGCTAGTGAGTGGCACATAGTGTTGTAGTATGTAGTGGCATACAGTACCATTGAGTGCAGCAGCATACAGTGGAATAGTGTAGAGTGGCATGTTGTAGAGTGTTGTAGAGTGGAGTGGCGTCCAATGAAATAGTATGCAGTGGAGTGGCATAGAGTGCAGTAGTGTATAGTGAAGCTGCATATAGCAGAGTGTCATTAACTGGATTGGCATACAGTGGAGTGGGGTAGATCATTCTAGCAAACAATGGAGTGCCATAAGTGGAATTGTGTATATTGGAGTAACATACAATGGATTAGCATAGATTGGAGTGGCATACACTGCACTGCAGTATAGTGGAATAGTGTACAGTGGAGTAGCATACAGTCAAGTGGAGTACTCTGTAGTGGCATACACTGTAGTGGTATACAGTAGAGTAGGGTAGAGTGGAGCAGCTTAGAGTTTGAGTTCCATACAGTAGAATTACATAGAAAGGATTGGAGTAGAGTGGAGTAACGTACAGTGGAGTGTTGTAGACTACAGTGCGTACAGTGGATTCACGTAGAGTGTAGTGACATAGAGTTAAGTGGGGTACAGTGGAGTACCATACAGTGGAATAGCATACAATGGAGTGGTGTAGCATAGAGAGGTGTAGAGTAGAATAGCGTTAAAGTGTAGTGCCATACAGTGGATTAGCATAGAGTGGAGTTGAGTAAGGTTTTGATAGAGTGGAGTAGCGAGAATGGAGTTGCCTACTATTCAATAGCATTGAGTGGAGTAGAGTGCAGTAGAGTGGTGTAGACTGGAGTGACATAGAGTGGAGCCCCTAATAAGCATTTACTGGAAATAGGATGCCCTGGCCTAAGCATATTAGATAATTTGAAATGCAAAATAATATACTAAAAATACAGAAACAAGCAATCATTGAAAAAAGCACAAATTATGAAATATTCACAAACAAATATAAAAAATATATGTATATTAATGGGTAGGTTGGAGCTTTTTGAAATTCAATTGAGGTCACTCATTGTCAATACTATATTTCATTTAAAGGACTTGCATTGCTCCCACAAATCAATCTGTGGATACTAACATAATGTGTTGCCTCCAGATTCAAATTCCTTCACATTTACATTTAATTTGTTTTCAATTTTTCATTTCTACTACATTTTGTTTGTTTATTTATATACACTTAATTAATCTGTTA
The DNA here is from genome assembly GCF_964204655.1 of Triturus cristatus. Lineage (NCBI taxonomy): Eukaryota > Metazoa > Chordata > Amphibia > Caudata > Salamandridae > Triturus > Triturus cristatus. Next base: position 651,650,612 of record NC_140595.1, read on the forward strand.
ATGCTACTTAATTTTCTATGCAGTTGCGGACCCCCTGAGTAGGCTTCATGGGCCCCCAGGGGTCCCTGGAACAGAGGTTTAGGAACCACAGGCATAGAGTGTAGTTGCATACAGCGTAATAATGGATAGTGGAGTGGCATAGAGTAGAGTGGGGTAAAGTGGAGTGTGTTCAGTGGAGTGGTTTACAGTGGAATGGTGTAGAGTGGAGCAAAGTAGAGTATAATAGCACACAGTGAAGTAGCATAGAGTGGATTGGTGTAGAATGAAATGTCACACAATGGTGTGGCATAGGAGTGGTGTGTCGGAGAGTGGAATAGTGTATGTGGAGGGGTGCACAGTGGAGTAGAATTAAGTGGAGTGGCATAGAATAAATTTCGGTAGAGTGGAGTAGCGAGAGTGGAGTTGCCTACTGTGGAATAGCGTTGAGTGGAGTAGTTTGAGTGGAGTAGGGTGAGGTGGAGTGGAGTGGTGTAGACTGAAGTGGCATAGTGTAGAGTGGCATAGAGTGGAGTGGCTAAGAGTCGATTGGTGTAAAGTTGAGTGAAATAGAGTGGCGTAGAAAGGATTGTCATGCAGTGGAATGGTGTACAATGCAATAGCATATAGTAGAGTGAAGTACAATGGAGTGGTATAGAGTGAAGTGATATAGGCTGGGATAGCATTGAGTGGAGTGCCGTACAGTGGAGTTGCATGCAGTGGAATAGTCTAGAGTGGAGTGGTGTACATTGTAGTGGTGTAAACTGGACTGTCATACAGTAGAGCTGCATGCAGGGGAATAGTGTACAGTGGAGTGGTGTACATTGTAGTGGTGTAGAGTTGTGTGTGGTAGAATGGACTGGCATACAGTGGAACTGTGCAGAATGGAGTTGTGTAGAGTGAAGTGGAATAGAGCAGAGTGGCATAGAGTGTAGTGATGTAGAGTGGACAGGCCTAGAGTGGAGGGAAGTACAGTGTAGTGGCATACAGTTGAAAGGTGTAAAGTTGAGTAGCGAAAAGTGGAGAGGGGTATAGTGTAACAGTGTACACTGGAGTGGAGCAGAGAGGAGTGACATAGGGTTGAGTGGTGTAGAGTGGAATGGCCCAGAGTGGAGTGGCAAAGACTGGAGTGTGGTTCAGTACAGTGGCTTACAGTTGAATAGTGTAGACTAGAGTAGTGGAGAGTGGAGTGGCATACAGTGGAGTAGTGTAGAGTGTAGTTTTGTAATGTGGAATGCCAAGGAGTATAGTGCTGTAGAGTGAAGTGGGGAGGAATGTAGAGGGGGAGACTGTAGTGGCATACAGTGTAATAGCATACTGTGAAGTGTTGTAGAGTAGAGTGTTGTAGAGTGGAGTTGGGTGCTGTAATACTGAGGTATATGCACATGAGAAGGCAGTATATGATTGGCTAATGGCTGTGTTTACCAAAGGTAATAGGCACCCATGCAGTGTTTACCAGAGTTTGGCTGTATCCTGCATTCTGCTTTTCACTGTGTTCTGGTCTTTGATATTGGTAAGTAGTAGGTTTTTACTGTTGTTCACTACCTATTATCACTTTATTAAAGTAGTAATTGGTAGCAAAATGTGTTTATAATTTTTGATACATTGTTCTAGAACAGGGGTCTTCAAAGTGTGGGGCGCGACCCCCAGGGGGGCCGTGAAGTGATGGAAAGGGGGTCGCGCATTCCCGGTCACACTTCTGCCCAGGCCCATCAGACAACAAGGGATTCAGCCCCCCTCCTCCACCGTAGTATGTCTCAGCTCGAGCTGCTGTGGGTTCCGCTGGGCAGTGTCTGGAGTCTTATCTCCAGCACAGCCCAGCAGGCCTGAGTTTTTCACAGGTCGTTAAAGACCATTTGCATGTTTACATACCTTTTGTAAACTAGTTACTGAGGCTTAGTTTTTTTTTCTAGTTCCAGTACCCCCTGGGCCCCAACTCTTTCATGAAAAGAAATATAAAGTAGGGTTGCAAGAAGGAAAATACCAACCATTTGATGTTTAAAGAGCCTGCAAAGGCCTCCTCTTGACACTAAATGGGATTGTAAATAAAATCATATGCATTCATTCGTAGTGTGACTTTTCTTCTGTCTTTGTTCCCTTTAATTATCACTATTTATATTTGGTGTTCCAAGTACGCACAGATGAGTGCTGAAATATACAGCTTTAGGTGACTTCTTATTTTTGTACCGTCTGAGACATCAAAATAATGAGCAGGCAACCCTAACCATAGGACTGGAAGTTTGCTGCAGGATCAGCATATTATTTATTTCCTCCACCCTCGATCCTTGATTAATGTCATAATAGCAATAGTTTAACTTATATCTTTAAGCCCAACGCTGCCATTAATTATATGCTGAGTTACTTCAAGTGTCTGGGAATGCACCCTGCATTCAGAGAACTCACTTCTCATTCTCACACTTCACTTTCACGCTCACCCTGCACTCACAGCGATCACAATGCACTCACACTGATCACCATGCACTCACATTATTCACCCTCTCACCCTGCACTCACAGTGATCACTCTGCAATCACAATGCACTTGCGTTGTTCACCCTGTACCTCAGCCTGCAGTCACACTACTCATCTGCACTTATGTGACACCTCATTCACCTGCTCCCTCACTGCTCAATTTGCGACTCGCTCAAACAAGCCCATAATTAACCATGCATTCATTTGTCCCACTCTGCACTTACATCCGCACCCAAATTCATATGTTCACCTCACTCATCCTGCAGTCACTCCTCTTTCCCTACTCTCACACTGTTGCATCGCTCACCGTGCACTTACATGGGCACACTTCTCATCCACAGAGTGCAGAGGGTTAATGTGCCTGCTACAAAGAACATGTACTATGCAGATCACAGAACTTAGTGTGAGTATACTATGAGTAGAACTATAAAAAAAATGTTTGTCAGAAAGGTGCTACAGAGAGATGAGGTGTTTTGTTGGTGTGTGGTAGTGAGGGAATTTATGGAGAAGGAGTAAACATGGGATAGGGCACCAAAAAAGACTGTTGCGCCGTGTGTGACCAGTGCTATGGCCAGCCCTGCCTGGGAGTGTAGGCCCCCCGCGAAGGTTGGGTCTAGTGGCTCCCATGCTTCTGCCTATTACTATTATTATTTACATTTGTAGTGCGCTAATGTTACCAAAAGGTGTGCTGGGGCTAATAGCCATCTGCTGGCTGAAGGCAAATAAGAAACGTACAGAAGGGGAAGGAGAACCAGCCAAATGGGGTGACCTACAGAGTATAGAGGCAGGTTTTCATATCTTCCTAAAGGATAATAGATTCTTGGTGGAGCGAAGCAAAGGAGGGTGCACGTTCCATAACTGTGTAGCCTGCACCAAAACAGCAAGACAGACAATTCATGCCTTCCTGAATTAGGGAACAATAAGCAGAGTGGCACAGGCCAAGAGGAGCATACGGGTCCAACCTGTGTGCTCGGTGTGGAGAGATGAGAGGATGAGAAAGGACAGCAAGGGAGGGAGAGAATTTGATTGAAGAGGTCAGGGATGAGGAAAAATGTGAAGTGCCGAAGGGAAGTGCGGACACGCAAGAAGTGAGTGTGAGGGAAAGTTGAGGGCACAGAGGAGGGCTGCTGTCAGACTGTGAGAGAAGATAGCTGAGAGATAATCTGTGACCTAAAAAGTAATTTGATGCGACAGGGGTGAGGGACAGCAGCGATAGGGGAAGAGAGGGAGTACTGGGGTGGGTGCTGAGCAGTGATTAATTTGTAATAAAACATTTGCCAGGGACCTCACCAGTAGGCCACTGCAACTTTAACCACCCACCCATTGCCTTGCGTGTGCGGCCAATGACAATACCTATGCAACTACCAACCATAACACTGTACAAGTGTGACTATTTCAAGCCCCCAAAGCTGTAAGAATGGCATGGATGTCAGGAGTTTATCGTTTTTAATGTATATTGAATTAATAAACAGCTGTTCTGCACATCTCTAAATTACACAGACAGAGCCACCATGTGGCAGACGGTCATAGTGCCAGTGTGCACAATCAGGTGCCAGTGCGGAGCACCGGACACCACCTGCTCAAATTAAGCACTGGTGCTGAGGTAACAGGGGAGAGGGACATTTGTTGAAGAAGGTGTTTAAAAACAAAGGAGAGATATGAATGATGAATTGGGGGACTGGAGAGGTGTAAGATACAAATAGACAACAATTTGAATGGAGAGACTTGAGGGGAATGAGAAGTGCAGATGGGTAGGGGAAGTGACGGGCCAGAGAGGCCATGAGATAAATGCAAGAAACTGTTAGAGATGAGGGCAGTTAAAAGACAGAATGGCAAGAGGTGATTAAGGGTAAAGTTAGAAGTTGAATGGGGAGAGTTCAGAAGTTGTAAAAAGGGGTGAAAGAAAATGGCCTGCAAAGTGAGAGAGGGATCTGGGATTGGGAGAGGAGAGAGGGATGGAAGGGAGGGGTGAGAGGAAAGCGGCATGGGTATATTTCTTAACTCTGCACAAGACTGCCAGGGTTTTAAGGGACCCCTGCTGCTCCCGGCCAGGGCCAGGTGAGCTTCTAACGTGGCAGCACGTATTCCTGCTGAGTGGAAGGCCCATCACAAAGGTTGACTAGACATCTTTCTGATGTTAATTGCTGTATTTTGGTTATAAACTGGTACTGATGGGGTGAAATCTTTCCTCAGTGTTACTGTGTGCAAAAAATGTCAAAATAATGAAGCAATTCTATCCCAAAATAACGCGGCATCACATAATAATATTTAAATTTTCTTCCCACGTAATTTAGTCAAGCCTGTCGTGTAATTTGGTCCTCACCTGCCTCGTAATTCCAGAAGCCCTGCCTACAGGTTTAGAAATGTTTGTCAGGAGGGTGTCCTTACGACTGAAAATGTTGACAGGGGGGTCTCGGCACCCAAAAGTTTGAAGATCTCTCTTCTAGAAGATTAGGGAGAACTGCGCATTTAAAAAAAGATTTTAAGGAGCATGGTAATTTATAGTTGTTACTGCAGTACCACAATGACATGTTTTGCATATTTAAATATGCAAAAAATAGAAAATACACTGCAGTACACTATGGGCCAGATGTAGGTGGCCAAATAGCGATCGGTAACGCTGAAATTAGAAGAATTTCAGGGTTTGCGATCGCTATTTGGCTGCCAGCAATGTAGGTGAGTTTAAACCTACTAGCAAAATAAGGAATCGCAAAATTGTGATTCCTTATTTTGATCTTGCATTTAAGGAATCAGAAATTGCGATTCCTTAAATGCAATGTAAGTAGCACAAAAGAGAGTGCACTTTAGCCTTAAGGAATCGCTAATTACCACCAACTTCAAGTTGGTGGTAATTAGCGATTTCCTTTAAAAAAGCACTTTTCAGTTTTTTTTAAAGTGCCACGTGGCACACATTCATGCCCTTAGGGCATTTATGTGCGCCTCATGTGCACACATGCACATTTCAGGGGTGCAACAGGGTGTCTTTTTGACACCCTGGCACCCTTGAAATAGCGCCTGCTATTTGCCAATCTTTAATAGCGAATCGCAAATAGTGAATATCTTCCCATTCATTCCTATGTGCCTCCTAGCCCGTAGGAATGAATGGGTAGGTATTCCTTATTAGCTAATCTCAATTTGCAATTCGTTATTAAGGAATATTAAGGAATCGCTAATAATTTAGCGATTCCTACCTACATTCAATTTTGCGAGTCCTTAATAGCGAATCAGTAAAATTCGCTATTAAGGAATCGTACATTTGATTTTACCTACATCTGGCCCTATATTTGTAAAATATAGTTTATTATAATTTATTAATAATGTTTTAACATATTTCTTTATTAAAATGTACTTTAAGTACCGCAGTACTCCTGAGGTAGTACTGCGGTACTATGTACATTTAAAAAAAATTATATAGAAGCTTATAACGGTAGGTAGGGGAAAATATCAGACTTAATACTTACCTATATCTAAAGGTGTAACACAGAACACAGTTAAAGTGTACCGAAAACCAACATGGCTGCCTTCAACTTTTGTAAATATGCAAAAGAAACAATTGATGGACGGAATGCTGGACAATGCAAACATTCACCCCCAGTCACAAGTATTTGGGTTAAATCCATCATTATTTTGCTCACCACGCCACCCCAGTTTGGACCCAGCCATATGCAAATCAGTCTTGACCCTGTTCCTTGAGGGAACAGTCCAGCCCGAACTGTCAAGCCAGGTCCTTCCTGGACCAGAAATAAGCATCCTGGGACCAGTTTCAGGGCATCAACCTTCATCAGCCAGGCTATCTTGAATTCAGTGGTGTCGTGAGCACGGGACCCAAGTCTGGGCATACCCTTCCCACTTAAGGTGACATATGCAAAAGAAACAATTGATAGACGGAATGCTGGACAATGCAAACATTCATCCCCAGTCACAAGGATCTGGGTTAAATTCATCATTCCTTTGCTCACCACACCTCCCCAGTTTGGACCCAGCCATATGCAAATCAGACTTGACCCTGTGCCTTGTAGGAACAGTACAGCCCGAACTGCCAAGCCAGGTCCTCCCTGGACCTGAAACAAGCATCCTGGGACCGGGTTCAGGGCATCACCCTGTTCTGCATTCCGTCCATCAATTGTGTGTCTTTTCCTTCCTCGCCCGAAGTGCGTCGGGTATGTCCAGACATGGATCCTGGGCTCACTGTGCAACTGGATTCAAGCTATCCTGGCTGATGAGGGGTGAAACCCCGAAACCGGTGCTAGGACGCTTGTTTCTGGTCCAGGCAGGACCTGGCTTGGCAGTTCAGGCTGGACTGTTCCCATGAGGCACAGGGTCCAGACTGATTTGCATATGGCCAGGTTTAAACTGGGGTGGCATGGTGAGCAAACAAATGATGGATTTAATCCAGATCTCTTGACTGGGGGTGAATGTTTTGATTTGCTCTGCCTTCTGTCAATCAATTGTGTGTCTTTTGCTTCCTCAGCCAAAGTGTGCCAGGTATGCCCAGACGTGGGTCCGGGCTCACTGTGCCACTGGATTCAAGCTATCCTAGCTGATTAGCGATGAAACCCCGAAACCGGTCCTAGGGTGCGTGTTTCCAGTCCAGGGAGGACCTGGCTTGGCAGTTCAGGCTGGACTGTTCCCATGAGGCACAGGGAGAAGACTGATTTGCATATGGCCAGGTCTAAACTGGGGTGGCATGGTGAGCAAAAGAATGATGGATTTAACCCAAATATCTTGACTGGGGTGAATGTTTTGATTTGTTCTGCATTCCGTCCATCAATTGTGTGTCTTTTGCTTCAACTTTTGTAAAGGCAGTCACTAGCCAATCACATAATGACTTGTTATTACTATGTATCGTGGTACTGTTATGAAATACCACAAACGTTTTTGACAGTTCAGCGACTACTGATATCAGTAAGTTTAAATGCCTTATAACTTAAGACATACTGACCCTATCTACCTGTACTACCTAAAATGATCTTCTGTACACCATAATGTGTAATCCTGCCAAATGAAGTAAATGTGTGCAAACACCTAGATGCTATTAGGTGTTTGTAGATTAAAGCTGCTTCTTTTGATTTTAGATGCATACCGCTAATTCCTCATCAGAAGTCAGTCTTTCTGGGGACTTGATCTGCAGATCTATGATACATCTGGATTCCAGGATCCTGAGAGCCATGATTCTATCACCTCCTCTTTCTTCTTGGAGTACCCTATCTATGCCATAGAATTGTAGCAGGTTTTTAGTGCTGTCATTTTTCTCTAAAATATCTTCCTACTGGATACAATGGAGCATTCCTTGAGATTGCTTTGAGGTATTCCAATATTCTTTTCTTTGGAGGATGATTAGTACTCTCTACGTATCTTCTGTCACATTTGCAGACAAGTATGTAGACAGTAAAGTCTGATGTACATGTAGCCAGTTTGGTTATTTTACGTGGGTCATCAGTGTAGGGGACCTTATATTCCATTACATTTCTGACATTCTTGCAGGCCTTGCATTTAGAGCATATCTGGAAACCTACTCTTTTGCTCTTCTCAGCCACCCATGTTCTTTATGTCCCCTCCATGTAATAATTCTGTGTTAAATGGTCTTTTAATGATAACACCTTTGGATATGTTACCATGGGGTGTTCTGGTAAGAGTCCCCCAGTACCAGGCCAGTTTAAGGATTCTCCACTTTCTATATAGTATTTGTATCAGTTTGGATATGTGTGTGCTGTACTGTTTAATAAATCTTGCTATGCCATTGGTATTCTTTTCAGGTTTCCCATTGTTAGTTTTGTCAATCATGATGTCTGCATGTAAGGTTATTGGCTTGGATGTCTGCTTCTCTTAGCATCCACTTAGCATATCCTCTTTCTCTGAACAGCATTATTATGAAACATGGCTACACCAGTCAACATTACCCATGTGCCCCAAAGCATTCCCAGGCAACTACAAATTAATTAGACACGACAGGGAACATTAACCAGAAAGGGGATATAGCTGTAGCTTCCCTGAGAGTCAAAATAATTGACTCACTACTCACTGATTGGGTCAAGATGATCGTATTTAAATGATATCCCCCAAATAGCCTCTCCTGGAACAGTGTGCTTGTCTATCACCCTCAAGGACAAAAAAAGGATATCAGCCCCAACCTAACAGAGCGACTAGCATCATACACTCTAGCCACATAAGACATACTCTTGATTGGAGACTTAAACTACTAGGCCGATGTTACCACTGACCCAACGTCCCTACTCTGCTAGCAAATCTCAAAATGTTAAACCTGCATCTCATAAAAACTGGTCCCACTCACTCTGCTGGGCATATGCTAGACGTCATCTTTTCCACTGCCAAGCTCCCACAAATTGACAACCCACTGCCACTAACGTGGACAGATAACTTCTTCATCAGTTTCTGAATTCCAATCATGATTTTTCCTGACAGACGCAAGGACGATATCCAAGCTACAGCAAGATGTTGGAAACAGATCACTCTAGATGCATTTCAAGCTGCTTTCCCCAATTTTATCCAAGACAACTCCCATGACATAATTCAACACTGGCACAGTTCAATGACTCTCCCATGCATTTGACATTGTGTCTCCCTCCATACCTCTACCAAGGAAATATCTCAGACCCAATGGACCCTGATACACGGCTGAACTGAAAACTGATAAGTCCCACTGTCGAACGCTCTCGCGCAACTGGAGGATGTCCAAAAGAAGTACAGATAAACAACTATTTAAAGATGCCTCATGCACATGTAATGCCAAAATTAAGTCCGCACGCAGACAACATATTGTTAATAAAATAGCTCAGGCAGGCAACTCCTCTAAGGAACTATTCAAAATGGTAAAAACCTTTATCAAATCACAGACATGTTCCTCTAACACCTCAGCCTCCCAAACATTCTGCGACACATTGGCTACTCAATTTCAAACTAGAATTCATATTATCTATCATAGCTTTCAATCCACAACCAACTCATCCATAGTTATACCACATAACCCCAGTTCAGCAGTACTAGATAGTTTCAAGCCTATTTTACTAACACAGATGCTGGACTCACTAGCCAAAGTAAAATTGGATCCCCTGCCGAACCCTTCCTCCCAAAAATTATCACACGCCTTGCCCCACTTCTTGCCACAACCATTACTGAATTATGTAACAAATCACTAACCGTACCCATGGTCCCGAAACAATGGAATCCAGCTCAGGTTACACCCATTTTGAAGACACCAAACGCCGACCTCAACGACCCTACGAATTACCATCCCATATCTCTCATGTCATGCCCATGCTGGGAAAGATCCTGGAGATCCATCTTAACAAACAGCTCATGGGCTACCTAGAGAGCAAGAGCCTATTAGACATCTCTTAGTCAGGCTTTAGACCTTCTCACTCACAGACACTGCTCTGCTTGCAGTAGTTGACACCATCCCTGCATGATCAACAACCAGCTATGCTTGGGGATGATCAACAACCAGTTCTGCTTGAGCTATCGGCTGCCTTCAATACCAACTCGCACTCAATCCTGGTGCAGCGCCGTCAACAGATAGGAATCCAGAAATCAACTTTAGATTGGTTAGTAGACTTCCTCAAAGATAGGGTCTAAACAGTTTCCATGAGTACATTCCAATTATAGGTCCATTTCCCTGAACACAGGAGTCCATTAGGGCTCCTCCTTTAGCCCTCAACTTGTTAATGTCTATGTAGCCCCCCTAACCCCAAATAATTAAATCCTTTGGGTTTGAGACATTTTTATACACAGATGACATCCAATTGGTCATCTAATTTGGGCGGGACTTCGAAAACATCAAACAGAGAATTTCTATCTGCATGAAGGAGATTGCCATCTGGATGTCTCGCAACCGTCTCAAACTCAACAGGGGCAAGACAAAAATACTATTGTTTGGCAAAGCTCAGAGTTTCTGGACAGAGGATTGGTGGCCAGCAGAACTGGGTCTTGCTCCTTTGCCCACAAGAACTGCAAAAACCCTTGACATAATTTTAGACGATTAGATATCAATGTGCGGCCAGATTGCCTCCACATGTGGTCCCTGTTTTGGCATCATGCGTCTACTCAAAAAAATCTTCTGCTGGCTTCCACTGAGCTCATGCAAAACACTCACCCAGGCACTAGTAATCAGCCGTCTTGATTATGGCAATGCACTGTTCCTTGCCTCTAAAGAATCTTTTCTGTCAAAACTATAAGTTGTTCAAAATATCGCCGCACGAATGGTAAACAACCTGCCTCAAAGGTCCTCGTCAGTCCCCATACTTAGAGCACTACACTGGCTCCCCATTTGTAAGAGAGCACTGTTTAAACTGCTCTGCCTAACACATACATCACTATCAGGGTTAGGCCCAAAATACCTTCAGAACAGGCTCATCTCTTATGCACCAAGCAGGAACCTGCGATCAGGCAATCAGTTTCTTCTATGCCCCCTATGGATTCGCATCACCAAATACAGAGGCCGAGCCTTCTCCTATCTGGCTCCGCTCCACTAGAACAAACTCCCTTTGTTCATTCGCATACGCCCTAGTCTTGCAGAATTAAAAAAGACACCTTGAAACTTGTTATAAATACTGCCTCTTTCACACCTACCTGCCGATTCAGCACCGGTGCTGAGATGTCACTTCGGGGATGAGTTGTGCGCTCTATCAAGATTTAAATAACATAACATAACATTATCATGTCATTCTTTATATGTTCATAGTCTTCCTTTTCAAGCACGTTCTACTTACTTGTAACAACTCCCCATAGGGAATGCTCCTTTTCATTTTTTTGCCTGTGAACTCCTTCTTGTACAATGGTATTCCCTGCTGTGGGCTTTCTTTGGAGTTTGGCCTTTTTTTATTCTTATCCTTCTCTCATATTGACAGACCTAGATACTCAATTTCTATATTGTTTCTTATTGTTTATTTGTGTTTTAAGGCCTAAATTTAGATTGAGGACAACAACAGATGCCTATAGCAGTTTCCCTGATCCCTTCAAAATCAGGACAAGATCACCAAAGTATCAATGCCATATTACCGCATGATCTATCCATCTCATCATGGTCTTGAACCTGATCACCTGCTCCTCCCACCAGCCCATGAATCGTTCACAAAGCTGGGGCGAAGCAGGTGCCGATTGCCGTTCCTCTCTTTTTGTCTATAATATTAGCCATTAAAGACAATAGTTGATCATGCCTAGTAACATCATGCTATGTTCATAGCAAAAAAGTGATCTTGTTTGTAAGAAACGTTTAAATGCCTCCTCATGCCTTATACTAGTGAAAGCTGGTAACTTCACCAGCAACTAGAAGATAGTCTTGTTCCCAATGCACATTCTCGATTTTATTTAAGAAGTCCTTAGTGTTGCTGATGTATGAGCTGCATGCTTCTACATGAGCTCATAAATAATGATCAATGTTAAATGAGGGGTTCTCTAATAGACTAGATTTCGAGGGCATGAAGGACACCAGGAGACAGAGGGAAATCTAGAAAGGTAGAGAGGGTTATTTCAATTAAAAAATGTTATCAACATATTTCCAATATTAAAAAATCCAACATTATTCCTAAGAGCAAACTAATTTTAACAACATATACAACAAAATATAACAATTTATTAACTAATATAAAAAATATAAACAACATTTAAAAATATTTTATGAAACTAATGTAAACTCTAACAAATAGAAAGAATTAAAAAACATTATACATTATTAAAAGCAATAGAAATACTATAAATGCAGATTAACAAACATTACATAAATTATTTTATTTCCAAAGAATTATTTTACCATTCCCACTCCATCCTATAGAACAGTAAGGTAAGTGTTGGACTTCAGAGGGGTTATCCACTCCAGTCTAAGCAACTGTAGGAAAGTGTTTGAGTTCTTAGGGATTAGATTTACTATTGCCGCTCCAATCTACACAACAGTAAATATAGTGCTGGACTCCAGAGTGGTTAGATTTACTATTTCCACTCCAATCTACTCAACAGTAAGGAAAGTGTTGGACTCCAGAGCGATAACATTTACTATTCCCACTCCAAATTAAGCAACAGTAGGGAAAGTGTTGGACTTGGGAGGGCTTAGATTTACTATTCTTTCTCCGATCGAAGCAGCAATTGGAGGGGTTAGATTTACTTTTCCCACTCCAGTAAATACGACGAGTCAAAGACTAAACCTTATGTATTTTGAATCAGGTGCTCACACATTAGGTGTGCATTCGCACTTTATTATAGGTTTTCACAAGGAGTGGCATGCATGGGGCTGGTCCCAGTGTGGTCCTGAAGAAGAGGTTTAGGGGATACCTCGAAACATGTCGACCGAATATTTGGGACTCTATACACATAATAGTTATATATTTTCCCTACTATTTAACCCCCTTTTTATCCATACCAACTAGGAGCGAGAATAAAATATTAGCTCACTAGTTAGGTATTTTTACCATCACTTTCAAAACTTCACGAACACTGCACTACACATTTCTTCACAGAAAAGTGTTCCTACGTTGTTCCGTAAGTCGCAGCATGCCCCAAGCAGCAGCTGTTTGGGATGGCCCCAATGATGAAGCATGTCACTTAGGGGCAACCCTGGGTGAGTGAGGGGACTCAAGAAAATAATTTTCTTTTCTTTGGACAGGGGTCTTGTTTTTTAGCACAGTCAGCGGAATTCACATTCCCTTGGTTAGGTTTTTTGGATCTTATATTTACAGATTTTTTTGTGAAATAGATTTACTATTCCCAGTCCAATATAACCAACAGAAGAAAAAGTATTGGACTTCGGAGGGGGTAGATTTACTATTCTCACTCCAATCTATGCAACAGTAGGGAAAGTGTTGGACTCTGGAGAGGTAACATTTACTATTCCCACTCCAATCTAAGCAAAAGTAGGAACAGTGTTGGACTCCTGAGGGGTTAGATTTACTATTCCCATGCCAGTCTAAGCAGCAGTAGAGAAAGTGTTGAACTTCTGCAGAGTTAGAGAGGTGACATTTACTATTCCCACTCCAATGTAAGCAACAGTAGGAACATTATTTGACTTCGCAGGAGTTACATGTACTATTCCCAGTCAAATCTAACCAACAGTAGAGAAAGTGTTGGACATCGGAGCGGGTTAGATTTACTATTCTCACTCCAATCTATGCAACAGTAGGGAAAGTGTGGGACTCCTAAGAGGTAACATTTACTATTCTCACTCCAATCTAAGCAACAGTACGAACATGTTTTCACTTCTGAGGGGTTAGAATTACTATTCCCATTCTAGTCTAAGAAACAGTAGGGAAAGTGTTGGACTCGGAAGGCGTTACATTTACTAATCCGAGTCCAGTCTAATTGAGAGTAGGGAAAGTGTTGGACTTCTGAGGGGTTAGATTTACTAGTCATACTCCAGTCTACACAACCGTAGGAAAAGCGTTGGACTCCAGAGGGGTCATATTTACTATTTCCATTCCAGTCTATGCAACAGTAGAAAAAACATTGGAATCCGGGGTGGTTAGATTTACTATTCCCATTAAGACTAGGCAACAGCAGGGTAAATGTTGGACTCCAGAGGGGTTAGATTTACTATTGTTACTCCAGTCAAAGCAGCAGTAGAAAAAGTACTGGACTCTGAAGGAGCTAGTTTTACTATTCTCACTCTAGAGTGAGCAATAATAGGGGTTACATTCAGTATTCCCACTCCAATCTATACAACATTAGGCAAAGGTGTGTATGATTTACTAATCATACTACAGTATAACAAATGGTAGAGAAAATAAATGTAGGACTTTGGGGTAATTACAAGTAACTTTCCGCTGCCTAATTATTTTGTACAAAATAGGTAACTATCCAAAAGAAAAAAAAGAAAAAAATTCCATTATGAATAAACAATACATAATACATATCGTATAATAGTAAGAAAATTACACATTAAAATTAAAAATAGTAAACAAAATAGATAACATTTACTTCCCTACCACAAAAATCAATAAGTATAAATCATACTAAAAATACATAATTAATATAACTGGTTTTAAATATTACTTTAACAAAAACAAAAAGAATATTTAAACAATCTACAAACCTTATTTAAAAACACTGAGCACTAAATTACTAAGCCAAACAAATAATGTACGTAATATTTCCAACATTCGAAAATATATAAATAATTATTAATTAATCAGTTAAATATTACTAACAATTAATTTATCATAATTTCAATACATTCACACCCTATTTACCTATAAAATGACAACCTGCTACTAAAGTTTACATTACTATCAAAAATGTAATCATTTAAATATACTGTAAAATTAACAACTAAAAATTAAATAGCCTTAAAATAAAATTATTTGTTTTATATCTGTACTTGTATCTGTACTTTTATTAACTTCTCACTCTATTCCCCTACTAAACCAACAAATTACCACTAAAGTATACATTGGCAACACAAATAAATGTTTGAATATACTTTAAAAGTTTTAAAAATAAAATATTAATGCCACAGTCAAAAAAATAAAACATTAAAATAAGTAATGATCAATTGCATAAATAGCTTTCTTCTTGAAGGTCTCTTCCTGGATCGGAGACCAGGGGGAGCACCACGACCACCAGCATTCCTTGTGGCGCGCAGCCCTCCATGTCACTGTGCCAGCACCAGGAGGCGCTAGAAAACCGGCCGTGAGCTTCCGCAGCGCGGGACCTGCTTTGTGCTTGAATATCTCTTCCTGGACCGGAGACCGGGTGGAGGACCATGACCATCAGCATTCCTTGTGGCGTACAGCCACCCACGTCACCACGCCAGCACCAGGAGCAGTAGAAAACCAGCTGTGGGCTCCCGCAGTGTGGGACCTGCTTTCTGCTTGAAGGTCTCTTCCTGGACAGGAGACCAGCGGGAGCACCATGAACACCAGCATTCCTCACAGTGCCAGCCGCCCACGTCACCGTGCCAGCACCAGGAGGTGCTAGAAAACCGCCTGCGAGGTCCCATAGCGAGGGACCTGCTTTCTGCTTGAATATCTCTTCCTGGACCGTGACCGGGGGGAGGACCACGACCACCAGCATTCCTTGCAGCGTGCAGCCACCCACGTCACCGTGCCAGCACCAGGAGGAGCTAGAAAACCAGCCGTGGGCTCTCACAACGCAGGACCTGCTTTCTGCTTGAAAGTCTCTTCCTGAACCGGAGACCGGGGGGAGCACCATGACCATCAGCATTCCTTGTGCCGCTAGCCGCCCACATCACCGCACCAGTGCCAGGAGGCATTAGAAAACCGGCCGCAGGCTCCTGCATTGTGGGACGTGCGCGGGTGTGCCAGGGCCACGCCCGGACAAAGCCCGGGCCAAGGACAGACCCGTCTGCACCTGTCCGAGCCCGGAGTAGGCTGGGCTGGGCACCCCTCTTGGTCTTACCGGTCGACACCTTGGGTAAAGAGTCAAGGGTCAAGCCAAGCCCCAGCTGGGAAGAGGGGCGTCACGGTAAACAGACAAATTAGTTTTTAATTCCGTGCATACAAGACCTTTTATTTATTTTGATATAATGGGGAATAGAAAAGTCAAACCAGCTGCCAAAAGCACCGATGCAACGCTGGATGGCTTTTTACAGAAAGCAGTGGGGGGCCTTAATAAGGAAATTTAAATTGCCAAACGTAGACTCTCACTAGTTCCACTACCCCCACCCGCTGATCTGATTGCTCAACCTGTCTCTGCCACTGGGGTCCTCAACCCAGTCACACCGGTAACATCTTCGGATTCAGCGGCACAACCTCCCCCAACCTTACCCACTGTGATAATACTGAGCCAGGATGATCCAGGCGCAGTATCAGAGGGAGTGGAAGTTGCCACACGCTCATCTAAGGGGAAAATAGGGGTCCAGAGCGCAGCAAGGTGCAAAAGGAAGAGCACTGAACTGGCAGGGATCGACCATCAAGCAAGGGGCCAGTCGCCTAGAGTCAAAAGAACAAAGCAAAAGCTACCTGGAACCACTGGTAGATCCCGTAGCGGAGGAGAAAATATCATGTCATGGACTGAAATGGACATATTGACCAACCAAATCAGTTAAGTGGTGTTAGTGTCTTTGGAACTCATTTTATCCCGCCTAGGTTGTAGGTTGTAAGGTTGTATAGAGGAGCAGCTTGATCTACTATTGCTGACCATAGGGAAACCAGCTGCACAAAAAAAGCAAAATGGCGAGACCATTACATCTAGTGGTACTGGAGCCAACGCTTTCTCTAGCATCCCTGAGGGCGGGTGGGTTACAAAAAGTGGGCCAATAAACACTCATAGTGCGCTAACACAACCTGAATTCCCTTCAATCTCGGATAATTGCACTAATCATTTAACGGCACCGCCAGTGAGGGCACCGGTACAAGATGGGACTACCAGTGGGGAGCAAGGGATCGCTAATCATGGGAAAGCCGACCCCCATAGGGGGTCAAATCGGTTAAAAGAAAATATGCATACATATGGTCTTGCGCCTGATCTGTTAAGCAGGCAGGGCGAGATCAACATCTTAAATCTACCCCTGGAGTGTACACCCTATACTCAGATCTTGACAGGGGTTCCGAATCTCCCACCTGGACAACAGGAAAGCTGCCAGAGTCTCATTAATAAATCAGCCCACTGGTGCGCCAGCAACATCCAGTCACAGATAAATTGGCCCAAACACATTATTATGGCAAGGTGGGTGAGTTGGCTGGGCAAAACACCTAAAAATACAGAAGGGGACTGTGTAGTGCTGACTTTTAATGATAGGATGTGCACTGTCCTTGCTTTGAAACAACTTAGAGACCCCCCCACTGAGCAGATACAGGCTTGTCCCTTGTATTTTATTTATCCCCACAACAGGGGACTTTTACAAGCCAGCAGTCCTGGCAGACACCCAAGAATAGATATTCTCGCCCCCAGCCCCCTTTATATATTCATCCTAACTGCTTTGAGGTGCTCTTGGGTTTAACACAAATAGATTGACTACCCGGCCAACCGAGCAGACTATTCGAACTGGAGAAAACAAATATCAGACCAGGGAGAGACCCTAATGTAGCTGCTAGTATAACTGGGAATAGGCTGGGTGATAATTCCTTGGGTCCTTCATTGTTTGGCACTATAAATACGTACAGTATTGCAAACGTATCTGAGCCCGGCACCTACTTGCCTATTTCACCCCCACCAACAATTCAGGAGGGGAGGGGAGGGGAGGGGAGGGGAGGGATTTGACTCGGTCACCACGCCTGCTGGGTTTGCCGCTAATCGTAATCGGATGGACACAGTGAGTAGGGACCATAAAATCTGTCTTTTTAGAATCATTTCCTGGAACATTGCAGGCATCCACCCGAAATTATCGGGCGAGGCCTGGTTAGACTATGTTAAGGTCTTTGATGTCATTTGTATTCAGGAAACTTGGTATAAGGATGACATCGGCTTGGATGGTTATTAGTCCCTTAATGTCCAGGCAACCCCTTCACCGGCAGGGAGGGCAAAAGGAGGGCTGGTGACATTTATTTCAGTTAAATATGGGTCTATCCAAGCAGAGGTTATAATTGACTCCCCCTGGTATCAACTAACTTTGATCTCCAACCTGATTCAGGTTAAGCTATTACTGATCAACTGGTATTATAATATCTTTGATCAAAGTAGTTGTGAGGTGATTGAAAACCATAGGGCGGAAATCGACAAGATAGCAGGGAAGTGTCAGCCCCTGTGTATTCTTTGGGTGGGGGATTTTAATTGCACCTTTTGTTTGCATAGTTTAAATCGAGCGTGCGGGATGCTGGACACAGAGGGCCAACTGCTGTCACATTTTATACACACACCGCAGGGCGAGGCCTTAAATGCCATCATTGTTGTAAACAATCTGTGCCTGATTGATACCCTGGTTAGTAGCCCCTTAACACAGTGCCCCGCCTATGTTGGAAGAGGTAGGGAAAGTGTAATTTATTTTATATTTATATCAAGAAAGTATGCCTCCCTTGTTAGTAGTTATGAGGTGGAGCCGAATAATACAAGTGAACACAACCCCCTCATTGCCTCCCTATGTATAATAGCCTAAGTGGGGAAAGGTGGGGATGGCCCCATTCAGTACAGTACCAACCAAGAGGTGAGTCTGAAATGGGGTCAAATAAATCCAAGCCAATTTGAGGAGAAAAGCGTTAAGGCAAACCTAAGCTCTATCCAGAAATGTTTACAACCTGATTCTCCCCCAGATAAGGAAATATAGGGTTTTCAATTAATTTGCATGGATGTAGCCAAATGTTTGATTAGATCAGTACGGAAAAGGGAAACCCAGGAAATTAGATGGTTTAGCGTTGAGTATTCAAGAGACCAAAATGATCTCAAAAAGGCACTGCACGTAATACCTCGTGACAAAATCCAAATAAAAATGCGAGACAGGTTTATAAAAATACCATCAATCAAAGGAAAGACAAACTGAGGAGGTTAGTCTGGGAAGACCTCCAGAGAGCTAGCTCACTTAAAGACGCCAAGAGCTTTTGGGCGGTCATTAATCGCCCCTTTTCTCAGCGATTGCCAGGGGCATGTAATCAACGATAATGGGGGAAGTTTGGGAATCTCATTTCTCAAACATATTTAGCCCAAATGGTATTTGACCCCAGGAGCTAAGAGAAGAGGCGCCAATAGATCCAATCTCGGCTCACCAACTTAGCTCTTCCCTTACAGTTATTGAGGTTGAGGATGCCCTAGCGAATGGCATCTGTCTGTAAACGCAAAAACAACAATTGATGGACAGAATGCAGAACAATGTCATACATTCACCCCAGTACAGAGATCTGGGCCTAAATCCATCGATTTTTTTGCTCACCATGCCATTCCAGTTTGAACCCAGCCATATGCAAATCAGTCTTGACCCTGTGCCCCATGGGAACAGTCCAGCCCGAACTGCCAAGCCAGGCCCTCCCTGGACTGGAAACAAGCATCCTAGGACCGGTTTCGGGCTTTCAGCCCTCGTC
Organism: Triturus cristatus; assembly: GCF_964204655.1. NCBI lineage: Eukaryota > Metazoa > Chordata > Amphibia > Caudata > Salamandridae > Triturus > Triturus cristatus. The sequence continues at coordinate 651,669,969 of NC_140595.1, forward strand.
AGCCAGGATAGCCTGATTCCAGTGGCATGGAGAGCAAGGGACTCACGTCTGAGCATACCCTTCCCACTCGGGGTGACAAATGCAAAAACAACAATTGATGGACAGAATGCAGAACAATGTCATACATTCACCCCAGTACAGAGATCTGGGCCTAAATCCATCGTTTTTTTTTTTGCTCACCATGCCATTCCAGTTTGAACCCAGCCATATGCAAATCAGTCTTGACCCTGTGCCCCATGGGAACAGTCCAGCCCGAACTGCCAAGCCAGGCCCTCCCTGGACTGGAAACAAGCATCCTAGGACCGGTTTCGGGCTTTCAGCCCTCGTCAGCCAGGATAGCCTGATTCCAGTGGCATGGAGAGCAAGGGACTCACGTCTGAGCATACCCTTCCCACTCGGGGTGACAAATGCAAAAACAACAATTGATGGACAGAATGCAGAACAATGTCATACATTCACCCCAGTACAGAGATCTGGGCCTAAATCCATCGTTTTTTTGCTCACCATGCCATTCCAGTTTGAACCCAGCCATATGCAAATCAGTCTTGACCCTGTGCCCCATGGGAACAGTCCAGCCCGAACTGCCAAGCCAGGCCCTCCCTGGACTGGAAACAAGCATCCTAGGGCCGGTTTCGGGCTTTCAGCCCTCGTCAGCCAGGATAGCCTGATTCCAGTGGCATGGAGAGCAAGGGACTCACGTCTGAGCATACCCTTCCCACTCGGGGTGACAAATGCAAAAACAACAATTGATGGACAGAATGCAGAACAATGTCATACATTCACCCCAGTACATAGATCTGGGCCTAAATCCATCGTTTTTTTGCTCACCATGCCATTCCAGTTTGAACCCAGCCATATGCAAATCAGTCTTGACCCTGTGCCCCATGGGAACAGTCCAGCCCGAACTGCCAAGCCAGGTCCTCCCTGGACTGGAAACAAGCATCCTAGGACCGGTTTCGGGCTTTCAGCCCTCGTCAGCCAGGATAGCCTGATTCCAGTGGCATGGAGAGCAAGGGACTCACGTCTGAGCATACCCTTCCCACTCGGGGTGACAAATGCAAAAACAACAATTGATGGACAGAATGCAGAACAATGTCATACATTCACCCCAGTACAGAGATCTGGGCCTAAATCCATCGTTTTTTTGCTCACCATGCCATTCCAGTTTGAACCCAGCCATATGCAAATCAGTCTTGACCCTGTGCCCCATGGGAACAGTCCAGCCCGAACTGCCAAGCCAGGTCCTCCCTGGACTGGAAACAAGCATCCTAGGACCGGTTTCGGGCTTTCAGCCCTCGTCAGCCAGGATAGCCTGATTCCAGTGGCATGGAGAGCAAGGGACTCACGTCTGAGCATACCCTTCCCACTCGGGGTGACAAATGCAAAAACAACAATTGATGGACAGAATGCAGAACAATGTCATACATTCACCCCAGTACAGAGATCTGGGCCTAAATCCATCGTTTTTTTGCTCACCATGCCATTCCAGTTTGAACCCAGCCATATGCAAATCAGTCTTGACCCTGTGCCCCATGGGAACAGTCCAGCCCGAACTGCCAAGCCAGGTCCTCCCTGGACTGGAAACAAGCATCCTAGGACCGGTTTCGGGCTTTCAGCCCTCGTCAGCCAGGATAGCCTGATTCCAGTGGCATGGAGAGCAAGGGACTCACGTCTGAGCATACCCTTCCCACTCGGGGTGACAAATGCAAAAACAACAATTGATGGACAGAATGCAGAACAATGTCATACATTCACCCAGATCTCTTGACTGGGGGAGAATGTCTGCATTGTCAGCATTCCGTCCATCATTTGTTTGTTGTAACGCTTTTCGCCCTAAGTGGGATGGGTATTCCCAGACGTGGGACCCGTGCTCACTACGCCACTGGAGTCAAGCTATCCTGGCTGATGACGGCTGATAGCCAGAAACCGGTCCTAGGATGCTTGATTCCGGTCCAGGGAAGACATGGCTTGGCAGTTCGGGCTGGACTGTTCCCATGAGGCACAGGGTCAAGACTGATTTGCATATGGCCATGTCTGAACTGGGGTGGCGTAGTGGGCAAAAGAACGATGGATTTAACCCAGATCTCTTGACTGGGGGAGAATGTCTGCATTGTCAGCATTCCGTCCATCATTTGTTTGTTGTAACGCTTTTCGCCCTAAGTGGGATGGGTATTCCCAGACGTGGGACCCGTGCTCACTACGCCACTGGAGTCAAGCTATCCTGGCTGATGACGGCTGATAGCCAGAAACCAGTCCTAGGATGCTTGATTCCGGTCCAGGGAAGACATGGCTTGGCAGTTCGGGCTGGACTGTTCCCATGAGGCACAGGGTCAAGACTGATTTGCATATGGCCATGTCTAAACTGGGGTGGCGTAGTGGGCAAAAGAACGATGGATTTAACCCAGATCTCTTGACTGGGGGAGAATGTCTGCATTGTCAGCATTCCGTCCATCATTTGTTTGTTGTAACGCTTTTCGCCGTAAGTGGGATGGGTATTCCCAGACGTGGGACCCGTGCTCACTACGCCACTGGAGTCAAGCTATCCTGGCTGATGACGGCTGATAGCCAGAAACCGGTCCTAGGATGCTTGATTCCGGTCCAGGGAAGACATGGCTTGGCAGTTCGGGCTGGACTGTTCCCATGAGGCACAGGGTCAAGACTGATTTGCATATGGCCATGTCTAAACTGGGGTGGCGTAGTGGGCAAAAGAACGATGGATTTAACCCAGATCTCTTGACTGGGGGAGAATGTCTGCATTGTCAGCATTCCGTCCATCATTTGTTTGTTGTAACATCTGTCTGTAAACCCCAGGCCCGGATGGGGTTCCTTTAGACCTCTTTAAAAGCAATCCCCAGCTTTGGGCGCCCCTGTTGACAAGCGTCTTCAGGGTAGCGATAACTGGCCCCATCCCAACATCTTGGAATGAGGCCATAGTGGTACCAGTATACAAAAAGGGTAATAAGAACGACCCCGCCTGATACAGGCCTATTTCATTAATTGATGCCACCGTAAAGGTGTTGGGGAGGGTTATTCTTGCGTGTCTCAAGACCTGGGCAGGTAATTCTGGGATTATGTTCCAGACACAATATGGTTTTAGGAGGGAGATGGGGACAGATCAACAATGTCTAAACTTGTCCTTGATTATGGGGAAGTACATGAAGGCTAGGAAGAGGTCTATCCACCTGGCTATCATGGACTTATCCAGTGATTTTGATACGGTCAATCAAGAGAAATTGTAGGCTCAGATGGAGAAATTGGGTACTGAAGAAGCTCTTATCTCCCTCCTGCGGAGGCTGCATGCATCAACCAGTGTTGCCATACGATATTGCCCTAGGGGGCAGAAGACTGAACCCATTGACTCCACAGAAGGTGTTCGGCAGGGGTGCATCCTACCCCATTCCTTTTTTTATTATACACAAATGGCCTAGAGGCATTTTGAACAGAGAAGGCACTTGACTTTCCCAGAATAGCAGGAAACTCAGTCCCTTTGCTGTCATATGCAGATGATACTGTTTTAACGGCTTTAACAGCCAATAGTCTTCAAAAATCATTGAATGCTTTTACTGAGTTTATGTCAGCAATGGACCTAAAAGTTAATTTTAGCAAGTCTTATATCATGGTGTGTGGCCCTAATCAAAACAAAACAAAAGAAATGTACTGTAAAGGGTAAGACCATCGATAAGGTGTCTAACTTTATGTATTTGGGGAATGTTTAATTACAAATTGAATTCGGACCCCCCTTGCTACAGCTAGGGCACAGCTTAATAGCCGGGTAGTGGAGGGTCTATTCCGCTTTGCCTGTAAATTAGGTCATAAGCCGGTTACAGAATTGATTACCTTATATAAATCGAAATGCCTATCTGTCGCATCCTATGGGGCAGGAGTGTGAGGACATCATAAAAGCACTCAGTTACAAATTTTAGAAAATAAATTTATAAAAAGACTTTTGATGACCCCAAAAAGTGCCCCCACAGCCTTTTGTCATTCCGAGGTAGGGCTAGATTAGATAGAGGACCGTATTAATATCGCCCCACTGGTTCTTTGGTCTAAAATTTGGACATCTGAGGACCATCCGGGACTGCATGAACCTTGATAATGCCCCAGCGATACCATGGTTTCGTTTTGTTAAAGAAAAATTCAATGGGATTGGTCTAGGGCACTATTTTGACAACCCTACTAGCATTCATACAAATAAGAAAATGTTTATGAAAGAAGCATATTATGCCAAAGCAAATTATGCGTCGCCAGCACTTGAGAACGCAATGTTACTCAGTTCTGTCCCCCACACAACATAAATGTTATTTATCTTTTACTATTAATGTACAGATTTGTTTTCTTATGACTAGATTTCGTCTTTGCACATTGCACTTTCTAGCGGCTTTCCCCAAACAGTCACGCTTGAGTGATGAACTCACTGACTGTCCATGCGACAAATTATCTTCATAGAGAACGGTGCACTTTATGCTGTTTTGCACACTCTATAAAGAGCCATGGGTGCGATTCCTAAACCCAATCTTGAGAGAAATCCGCCCTTGTACTTAGTAGGAGGGCTTTCATGTCTTACACTCCTTGTCTACCGTTCCTATTTGCACTGCTGTATCTAATTATATCAGAATTGCATTGACAATAAGAAAATGTTATGAACTGTAATAGATAAATCAGTGTTTTAATTGTTTTTTACACTTTTATTAAGTACTGATATGATGGAATGTGGCAGGAGGAACTAAAGCCTGTAGTGTAGAATTGTGAGCATGTGGGAGCTAGACATTTAGAGGTCTATTAGGATGGTGGGCGGATGTCCGCCGCTGGGCCGGCGGTGGTAACCGCCAGGCCGGCGGTGGACATCTGCCTGCGATCGCAACCCAGAAAACCGCTGGTCCCATTAGCATGGCGGTGACGACCGCAGCTGTGACATTTTCCACCTGCCACTTTTCCGCCGGTAGCAGTCCGCACGCCTGCCTGGCAGGCAGAACTGGACCGCTACAATGGTGCCGGTGCAGGGCCAGGCTCCGCCGGCATGATTATGATGCCGGTGTTAGTCAGCCTTTCTGTGACCGTGGAGCCGCCATGGAAAGGCATGAGGAAAATATCTCTGGGGGCCCATTGCGGGCCCCCAATGTGTGGGGGCACTGGGGGGGGTACCCATGGTACCCCCTACATGTCCCTGTACCAGGTGGCAGGCACTGTGCAGGGATATGCAGGACATGCTCCTTTTCACATCACGGCGGTGCTGCTAGCAGCAGCAACCGCCGCAATGTTAAAGGCAGCGATCGTACTGCCGCGGTCGGATTTCGACTGCAGAGCATACTAATTGGACCGACGGTCATGCCACAGTCCTTGCGGGTGGTCTTTTCCCGCTACCATGGCGGTCGGGGTTATTTTCTGACTGCCATCCTAATAGACCCCTTAGTTTTTTAAGAAATTTGTAAATTGAATCAAATATTTTGGCTCTAGGCTTTTAGTGATCTTAGTCATTTTATTATACATATTGGATATGAAATTCTTTTACAGTTCTATGTATGTATGTTAAACCTTTATGGTCCTTATGAACCGAATAAAGTTATTCTGATTGACTATTTAACAATTATAATATTAAATTGCATTAAAATAAAATAATAATAATAATTAATAAAAATCGAATAATGAGAATGTAAAACTGTAAATATACATTAACAATACAATTATTAACATTAAAAAACTATTAAACAATGCAAACATCTTAATAGTTATTAACCAATTAAATATACAATTTACAATACATAATTAGTTAGCAATAAAATACAATTAATTATAATTGTATCCTACTTCCCGCCCTGCTCCCCCACAAAACACCCCCTACTACATTATAAATTACTGGCTTAATAAAAAAAAAATAACATTTTAAATTACAAATTACAGGACACAAACAATGATATTCTTGACAGCGATATTCTTTGATATGATATTTCTGTACTAATTACATTTTTGACAAAATATTTATGCATCATGATATTAAAAAATGCTATTATTTGTCCAAACAGCAATCACAGCCTTAGTGTAATAGTAATTATTGTGCTCTCAATGTCTATATCCATCATTACTATGTTTAACTCAGCTTGGAGGAGGCTTCTGCTGGCATATGAGGGATTTTCCATTTTCCTGCTGCTTTAGAATATCCTGGGTTGTTGAAGTCTCACACTCTTCCGTCTATCATATTTTGAACCTAGTAGGGTAAAGCATCACATAAGCTATGCTTAACTGTCAATGCTTTTTTTCACTGGTTTTGTAGCTCTTGAACTGCTATGGTGAAATCAAGAATAATTGTGAACAAATTTCCACCATGGTTTAGCGTGCTTTTCCCACAAGTGAGATGCAAGGCAGTATACCGTTCCTTATAGTTTCTGAAACAGGCTGTGAGAGGCATTGCAGGGGCTCACAGAGTAGGCTTCTAAGTCAAAGATCAATGTGCTTGCTGTACCAGTAATAAGAATGAAATGTAGGCTCTACCAACTATGGGCCAGATGTATCAAGCATTTTTGCGTTTGCAAATGGGCTGATTCACAGAATCTGCCCATTTGCAAATGCAAAAATTGCTTTTCCGATGCAGCAAACCTAATTTTGCGATTCGGCAAACTGTTACCCAATCGCAAAATGGGTTTGCAATTCGATATTAAGAAGGGGAGTGTTTAGGGTGTGTCTTTCTTATACCGAAGTGCATCGATATGTATAAATGTTTTGTGACCGCAATTGCGGTCGCAAAACAAATAGGACACGTTATAACGCAAACTTTTACAACGCACGCCTTTACAACGCAGCCTTAACATCGCAACATCCATTACAACGCATGATTTTACAACGCATGCCATCACAATGCATTTTAGAAACTACACTTACAACACATTCCATTACAACACATTCCATTACAACGCATGATACTTTTAGGGCAACAGTAGTGTAACTGTTGGATAATGAAGGGGTAAAAATTACTATTCCCACTCCAGTGAGTGCAACAGAAGGGTAAGTGTTGAATAGTGTAAGGGGTAAAAATTACTATTTCCTATTACTTACCTTATAATGCATTGTAATGGCATACGTTGTAGTGGCATGTGTTGCAATGGCATGCGTTGTAGTAACATGCGTTGTAATGGCATGTGATGTAAAGGATGTTATGTTGTAATGACTGCGTTGTAAGGTTAGTGCATTGTAATGACTGCGTTGTAATGGTTGTTTCCCTCGCTAAACATTAGCATTTTCCCACCTACTTCAAGTAGGTGGTAACCCATTCGCAAATGGGAAGGGGTCCCCAAGGGACCCCTTCCCCTTTGTGAATGTTTGTAAAACCATTTTTAAGAGCAGGCAGTGGTCCCACGGACCACTGCCTGCTCTTAAAAAATAAAAAGAAAACATTTCATTTTTTGTTTTGTAAAGCATCTCGTGTTCCTTTAAGGAAAACGGGCTGCTTTCCAAAAAAATAGATTGCTTTATTGAAAAGCAATCACGGACATGGTGGTCTGCTGATCTCAGCAGGCCACCATCCCCATGATTTGTGCGATTCCTAGGGGGTCGCAAATTGCGACCTACCTCATTAATGTTCATGAGGCAGGTCATTTGCGACCCCCTAGGAATCGCAAAAAGTATATTATACACCTTCATACATTGCTACATTGCACTTTACGATTTCATAATATCGAATCCTTGTGATTCGCAATTAGGGAATCGCAAAATGCTATCTACATACATCTGGCCCTTTGGCAGCTAACAGTTGTTCTATGCAGGTCTCTATCTTTCCTGATACAGTGATCTTCACATTTCCAATGATGAGTATATTATTTCTTCATCATTTTGCTTCTAGGTCTTCATTCTTGGCTATTATAACATTAAGCACTTTTTCCATCTCCAGTAGTTTCTCATTGTGATGTCCCCCTTGATATCAGAGATGCTGCACTCAACCATGTCATTCCACGTGGTTTTTTATTGACTTTCATGCGATCAATCGGAATGGTGAGCTAGTCAATTTTACCATCTTTGTTGGTCAAGTTTTTTGCATAGCAAGTAGTAAGGACTTGACATCACGATCTCATGATGCTCTTAAGTTTATTTCAGTATTACCAACACCTGTTTCCGATTACATCCCTCCACAGCTAGTGCTTAGACTGTGAATTTATCAGGATGGGATGTAGCTGTAGCATCCAGCAGGTGGGTCAGAATCCAGCAGCAGACCAGAGTCCTCATGTAGCGTAACCAAGAATCTGTTGCATATAATTTTAGTCAGTTGCATTTAATGTGTTTACAAATTCCCTGTTATTTACTTTGTTATAGCCAATCTAGCCGGAAGAGTCCTCTAGGATATCTGCTAGGAAAGCAGTTCAGTTTAGCTCCTACTAGTGGGGTGCTGCTCACCAGATTTCAGTTCAACAGTTTTGTCCTTGGCACTGCAGGTTGTGGGGACAGCTGATTCTGACTTCAGGTCCCACTCATTCAGGATTTAGGCATTCACTTCCACTGCAGCATTGGGCCTTGAGGCAGGTACATGCAAAAGGATTGGGAGATGGAGTCAGACTGCTAGAGCCACTATGTTTGCCTTACTCTTATCCAGTCCACTGAAGGGGAGGAAGAACAGCATGACATAATGGACTTATTTAATTGATTACCCCTTCTCCCTCCTCGATTCTGTGCATTAGGTTGCATGGCTCCAGACAGCCTTTGGGTTCCTGCACATTACATTGTGAGAAGAGCAGGGCTTGCATGCAACCAGTGTGATTTCTGATGGTGGGCAGCGAAGGCTGGTCTGTGAATGCATGGGGCCAGTATCGGGGGGCTTCACCTCGACAGTCTGAGCCATCTGGCTGATAAGACAACAAGCAGTGGGCTACAGCAGCCTGCACTCATCATCCAGCATGCTGGTGGTGATAACCTTGCAGTTTTGGGCAGGCTGGTCTTGTTTGAGCTTCTCGTGATTGAGAGTTCATGAAAGGCAAAGAGGTATCCTGGTGCAGTTGTTTTGTGGTCACATATCATACCTCGAGGAGTATGGAGGATGAGCTCCTCTTCCACGGGCCTCAGTGAATCACCTAGGAGCGCAAACAGTTGCTTCAAAAGATTGCTTAGTATGTCCATACTACAGACTGTACCTCATTGCTGCCTTAGAGCTAGATGGTATTTTCACAGAGGTAGTGTGTACTTGTCCCCCAGAGTAATGAGTTATTTGTGGACTCACTATTAGCCTTTGCAGTGTATAATGTTTTACCAGCTTGCAAAGAAGATCTCGCAGAGACAAGATTGTCAGCTAATTTTCTGAAATTGTCAAGGGGTAGACTTGTAGTGTGCCAAAAAGCAAGTAAACAACTTGGCATCAGACATTCAAAAGTCAGGGGAATTCTGGATTTGGTTTAAATATTACTGCAAGCAAGAGCAGGAGTACTGCAGTGGTCAGAGGAGGGTGGTGATGGCCTCTAACCCTTCATGGGTTCTCCTTGGCACTGCCATAGGGCAGTTGGTGAGATGATGCTTATGCGAAGGGTCCAAGTGATGGCCTGGTTGCCCAGGTCCATCTCCCAATGGGTGTCAGGGAGGATACTCCTTTATGGTTAGCCTTGGCATGGTGTTATTCAGTGGCTCAGTTAACATCTCCCTTCATGCTGGGGAGCAGGTGAGATTGTTTTGTGAGAAATCCAAGAGGGATTCCAGGGGTAGAGATAGAGATTAGCTGGTTTTTGAAGAGCCACCTAGTTACTTAACCATTACCCTGGAGAAGTCACTGTTCAAGTTATCTAATGTCTAGTTTTCCTCCAATAATTGATGTATATAACGTTTTGAATCTTATGATGGAATTACTGATATTTAATCTGGTTTCTAAATACATTCGGCCTGAGAATTTGATTATCATATCGAACAATGATGGATCTGACTGAGTTCTTGGTGGGGAGAACAAATGTGGTTAAGTGCTCTTGTTGTTGGGTCTCCTCTACCTTGCCCTTGCCTTTCTCTTAGGGCATTTTTGGGGTGCATTAACTGTGCACCAGCTACAGCTACCAAGGACCAGAAGATGCTTGTGACGTTGCTCTTTGAGACTAAGGTGGAGGAGGTGCATGGGCAAGCATTTTCTAAATTACAATTGGCCACAACCTTATGCAAATGAGGGGTGTGCACCCCTTGCATTGCACAGGTGTGTAATGTGCACTCATGCCACTTGTATTACAGGTGGGCGCTTATAACAGTTCACCTGCAGCATCATAGACAGTCTCAAACTTGTATTTACTTATTTACACAACACCAAGCCTTTGGACAAGTAATGCTGTGCAGGCCGGTAGTAAATTGGTACACCGGACATACAGCAGGTTTGGGGTCTATAGTGATGGGAGTGGCTTATATTGAATGATGAATGATAATTGCACATTGCATACATTTATCATATATACACATATCCACAGTTACACTTACAGAATAGACTAATTTGAAAATAGGCTCAGGTAAGTGGATTCCTGTAAACTGAGGTGATCCTTAAATGCAGTGTTGACTGACGCAGGCAGGTGGACTGAGTGACCTTCTGCTGAGAGACACTTCCAGTGGAGTCAGTCAAACACTTTGATTAGCCTGGATTCTTAATCTGCTCACTGACCTCCTTAGTAATGATCTGCATAGATGCGATGGGGAACTCAAGAAACAGCCTACTTGCTTCATTACTGATGTTTCTACAGTACATAGCCCATCTGATGTACAGCTGCTGTAGTAGTAGTAAAATTCTTTATTCGGTATCCAAGTACCTTCAAAGTGTACATACTCAAAATAATACAATCAATACATCAAAATAAAATTTAAAAACATCACATTGCTCAGGTTTGTAGTAAAAAACAGATGCTATTGCGAAATCGTCCCTGCAATCATTACTTGTGTACAGAATAAAGTGCAAAGTTTGAGCAAGGGCTGTGTGCAAAGCAAGCAACAGACAGCAAAGAAAGTCCAGGGATTTTTTTTTTATATATAAAAAGATGTAGTTAAAATTAGGTAATATTTAAAAGATATCTTAATGACTGACAGTCACAGTCTGTAATCTACCACGTTTGAACCGGACTGCTTGTAAACATTTGCTGATAGCAATGACAATTATGGGAGTTGTATCACTCTTTAAGATTCTAAAAGCCACTGAATATCTGGTCGCCTCCAGGTTAGGCATAAAGGGATAATGCATTTCCGGCGCGGGCCTAGATAACCAGGACAAAAGAATAGCATATGTGTCTCTTCTTCGTTTTCCAAGCCACAGGACGGAAAAATACTGGAAACTGAGTCATTATTTCTTTTCTTTTATTAGCGAAGCACCTCAGATGTAAAGTGCCTATTCGAAAGCGGGTATAAAGGCTTTTCACTAAGGAGGAGGAAACAACAGCTCAAAATTCCTCGAAACGGGGAAATGGTTTAATATCTAAAAATCTATTTGTCAATGGCCCAATTGACTGGTTATTAATATAGCCATGTTGGATATAAATCAAGTAACTGGATTTTAAAATGTTAAAATCAGCTTACACATTATTTCCGGATTGGCCCATAGCATTTGCAGTCCCAGTTTGCTTAGCCAATCAGAAACAAGTTCAACCCAGGGTACTGGTTTAGCACCTCTTGCAGTAAGCAAGTCAACAAGGCAGTCTCTGGACTCTCTTAGCTCAGGTGTAACCCATAAATGAACCCAATAAACAAGTGGTCTGAGAGCGCAAGATCTGCAATTCTTTTTAATCCTAAATCAAAGAATAGGGGAGTTAACCGGTGTACTATTAGGAATGGAAACCAGCTGACTGACGAATTTATTTTCTGCAATGGTAAGTGGAGAAACATCAGTACAACCCCAAGCCTCAGCACCATAAAGAGCGGCCCCTTGGGCCTTACCACGATATACTTCAAGGGCCGGTGAGACCGCACAAGAGATCATTTGCCTATGCAGCCTATTAATAGCATTTGCTCTGTGCTCAACTAATAGCGTGCGTTTGCTTAGTTGATCTTTCCACTTTAAGTTCTCCATTACTTTGACTCCTAGGTAATGAAAACTCTTCATCCTTTCTAGGGCTTCTCAAGCAACTCATAGAAAGGAATGTTTGACCACTCCCTTTCCAAACACCAGATATATGGTCTTATTAACATTGAGCTCCCAAGCCCCTTGACACACAAAAGTCTGTGAATTTGTCAGCAAGAAGCTGGAGCCCCATCGGTGTCTTAGAAATGAGAAGGGAGTCATCTGCGCATAAGAGAATCGGTACCTTATTGCTGTTCTGAACAGGGGAGACATTTCTGCAGTTCATCAGAATATTAACCACGTCATTTAAATAAAGGGCGAAGAGCGTGGGTGCAGGAATGCACCCTTGCCATGCACCCCGCTTGATAGGAATGCATTCGGTTAATTCTCCCGTGTGGCCGCACCGTCATGAGCAACATTGTTACTGTACAGTTGAGATATAAGATTAATCAAAGTCCCGGGGACCCCCATCTTATTTAAAACAAACCACAGATTAGTATGTGGAATAAGATCAAAAGTGGCTCTAAGATCAATAAAAGCCACATAAAGTTTCTGATGACTCAGTGAGATATATTTCCAATATAATGTGGCAAATCTAAAAACTTTATCAGAGGTACTCGTCTTTGAGCGAAACCCAGCTTAGAGGGCTGACATAATATTGTTACCCAATGTAACAATTTGTCAAGGATTTGCTTAGCAAAAATCTTTTGAGCATTATCGATTAGGTTGATTTGCCTATAGTGTGAAGGCGTGCATGCATCACCTTTTTTATATATTGTAACAATCATGGCTCCTCTCCAGGAATCTTTACCCCACAGCACTGAAGTTGCAGTTTGTCATGTTCACTATTTAATCAGGGGTCTTTCTTCGCATTTTGGTACTGAACGCCCTGCATTTGTAATGGAAGATCACCGTTACTAGCATGTGTAATATTCATGTGGATAAACACAACTTCAGTTTTCTCTCCAGTACTGTCCCATTTCTCATGCCCCGGGAGCTTCCTCCTCATCCTGATCTCTGTTACCTGGTCTCAGACAAACTCCAGAGGCCAAACACTTCATGCAGCATGTCTTGTAAGGGATGCTGTTGTACAATTAAGTGTTTTCTGTAAAGCAATCTGTTGCACTTTGGTGCAAAAATATGCAAGGTCAGATACAAAATGAAAAAATTATGATAATAACAAAAACAATGCATATCCGAACGAGAACTGCTGACACTCGCCCCTGATGTGGAAGAACTTGAAGTCTCTGATATTCTGATGGGCATCAGTGAAGTGTCCTCGAGGTACATTTAAAAGACTCAAGGTGACCTGGCTTGGGAGTTTGGGCTGGACCGTTCCTATTGAAGCAGGACCAAGACTGATTTGAATATGGCTGGCTCTAATTTGAGGTGGCATGGTGGGCAAAAAAAAGAGGGGTTGGAATGCTACCCTGAGTTATTGCCAGTGGTTAGACTTATTGCAAAAACCCTTCCATCATTTTGTTTGGGCTTAATGTAATAAGCTAAGTGGCCATGGGTGTGCCCAGATGTGGGCTGCTTGCTTTAACCCCTTGCGTGCTCATGACGGAACCACTCTGTCATGAGCCACGGGCGGCGTGTGCTCATGACAGAGTGGTTCCGTCATGCTGCGGCCGCTCCGCCCACGCGTCGCTGATTCCCCACCTGTGCGGGCGAATTAACGAGTGGGCGGAGTCGTGACGGAACCACTCCGTCATGAGCACAGCTCGCCCGTGACTCATGACGGAGTGGTTCCGTCACGAGCATGGCGGCGCCGCGCTCACCCCGCACCCCCCCCAGCGCCACAGCAGAATTCGCACCGCGGCGAAGGGGTTAATAATAATAATAATAATAACAATAATAATAATAATACCATTACTACTGTTTTTCATTGATGCCACAATCTTGTGTAGTAGGGTTGTAGCCTACATATATTACTTATTATATCGGGTGGGTGACGGGTATATTGGCTGGTGGGTGATTGCGATATTTAGACTGTCCTGTCTGTGCGTACCCAGTGTGCTTGGTGTCATAATCAAGTTAGCTAAATCCAGTGGTAAACCTTCTCTGTAAACATTGAGGTCTAGAGATGCCTTCTGGGTGGGCAGAGCCTTTGACACCAGGTGATAATGTACGACTTGAGATCAGCCAGCAGAGGGGAGGCAAAGAGCTTAAATAGGCATTCAAGGGAGAAAGAGGAACATGGGCACCGGACAGAGATAGTTGAGTTCTTCAAGGGAATGAGAACACCAGAGAGTGACTATTGGTTGGAAGTGGGAACCTTATGAGTAACATCCTTAAATGCATTATTTTGGAGGGGCAGCGTTAGCCTAAATCATCCTTCCATAAGAAATAGAGATGACAAAATCCATAGAAAGGTAGACTACAGAATCCTCAGCACCATATTAGAAGAATAATCCTGCTGTAAAGTACAAAATGCTGCTCATCAGCTTCCTGGAGTTTACAGCTGTGCTCAAATTCCATAATTCTATATTACAATTGTCTGTTGCCAGCTAGATAGCACAGTAGGGTAATGTGTCTGCTGAGGCAAATGGACCAAATCACCCCATAACTGAAAACTTAATGATTCCCAGTTGAACAACGAGCACAATTAAAAGTCCTATGTTTTGTTACAAACGGGGGAGAAACCCCCAAGCACCTCTGACTTATTTGCCTCCCGTACAACCCGTTCTGAGACCTCACATCTAGCAAAGCAAATGCAAACTGAAATCTCCCCACGTGTACTTAAAAAACAAACACTGACAAAGCCAACAGGTATTACGTTGATTGCCAGCCTTTTGGTTTTGTCAGTGCTTGTTATGTTTTGACATTATTTTTTGTAGAACCCTATTACATGGAGGAGCTCCCAGGCGCCACCGAATTAAAAAAGCATCCTTTAAAAGCAAAAATATTGTTTTGGTCTCAAAAAACACACAATGCCTTAGCAGTCCCTGTCACTGTGCATATGGCCTCCTTGTGAAAGTGAAGAATGCCATCACTCACAGGGAAGTTAGCCAATGGCTGATGAGAATGACCCACTGCCCCATGCTATAGTGGGCAGCTGAAAAATGTTAATGGCACAACATACCAATAGATGACAAGGGTTGAGTGAAAGCCTCTATAAATAAATACATTATACTTTTAGGAAAATCAAAAGGTCTTGGCTCACGACAGACCTAAAAACATGGTGGAGAAAATGAGGCCCTTCTTTGGAACTTACCTGTGCACATCTTGTACATCTTTGATGATGCCTGCTTTGTGGCTTTCATAAAAGCTTCAAATCCTTCCACTACCAAGATGCACTAACGCATGACCAGAATTCAAGACCACCACCTCTCTTTTTATTTAAGATTTAGGCCTATTGGAGTATTCACACCTTCTTTCTACTGCTCTACTGCTTTGATTCGCTTACCAGTTGACTCCATTCTCTTTTTCTGATCGATTGCAATACCTCTTCTATTTCTCTTGCGCTGCGAATTGACAGTGGTTACCTTAGCACTCGCAAATTCAACAAAATACGTACACAAACCCTGTACAGTTGTGGAGTGCATTGAAATGGCCATACTTGGGGATTATAGACGTTTTAATTTGCTTACACAGATCTTTATACTTATGTCAAGCCTCCCTAATTGGAATTCACTGATTGGGCACCAGGATCTAAAATTGTTATTTTTAATGATAAATTAATCACAGTTGCCACTAGATTATTTTTTGTCAACAATAGATAATTTCTTATCAGATTTATAGTCACAAATGTTAATCTTCTATGGGGCCGATTATGATGTCGGTTGTAAAGCCTCTAACCTTATGTCGGAGGCTTTACGACCGGCATCGTTGGTTTCAATTCAGACCTGCTGATTATGATACAGCCGGTCAGAATTGAAACCAGCCGCTCATTTCGGCTGGCTTCCAATGGGCTCATGGATCTCATCGGCCAGTCGGACCTGGCCCGTAATCCATATGGAGATCATATTACGCTGTAAGGATTACGATGCGCGGTTTTCGGCAGAGTTTCCATGCTGGCCTTTCCGGCATAGAAACCCTCTCGGAAAGAGTGTTTGTTTATGGGGGTCCCTTGCAGGGTCCCCTTTCCTTTGCAGCCTCCAGTAAGGGGCCGAGGGGACACCTATGATGCGCCCCTGTTAATCCCTAAACCCAGTGGCAGGCACCTTGTGGTACCTGTCACAGGATGCAGGGATTAACACAATCTCCCATTTCCCTGTTATGTTGAAACAATATAACGCAGTTTATAATTATGCCTCATAAGTGTCGTATCTTTACAGAATACATTTATTTCATCCCGCACATGAACAATTAATGTCGCTGTTGTGACAAACATTGAAGGCGCGAGGTACTCTGTAAGCAGCATTATACTAATCTTTCCAACAATGGCCTGTAATCCTTAATCTACATCACAATATGGGACTCTTATGATATGCTTTGCACTCAAACAGCCCTGTAGTTGAAAAATAAGTCTTCCGAAATTTTCACAATGAAAAACAGTACTGATTTGTCAATTAAAATACCCCACTCCTTTGCAATTATGTAGCATTAGTTTAATGTGCTTAGTAACATAATCCCACCTCTAAACCAGACCCAAGTACAAATCGTGACCCTTACCTTTCTCCTACTTTCACCACAACAATCTACTATTGACCCTACCTCTGATCTTACCTGGCTCACCTTTGAACCCTAGCCTAGCCATAGCAGTGCTGGACTATGAGCATGTGGGATAACCGTAGTCCCAACCTACACTCTTATTCTTTTTTCATCTAAATGTTGGTGTATTATTTTTCAGTGAGTTCCTTTTCAATTAAATGTTTGGACTGAGGTAAACTGACAGTGAAAACATAGATCACATCAAAGGGTACCTGATAATTCCAGAGCCCCCCATGGGTTGGGGACCCAGGGGGAACATGCTCTCTGTAAAGTCCCAAGGAATCCAGACCCTACAAAAACCCCATTACATTATGAGTGGGTTGTGGATTGTGTTTTTGCCAAAGGCCAACATTTCAAATAACATATTATATGTCTTTCTCTGGGACTCAAGACTGAATCTCAACACAGAGGTGCAACTGCAGAGTGTGTATGTCAGAATGTAGTTTAAAAAAATATCGCCTGACGTAAATACTGTGTCCAAATTATAATTTACCTAAATATTGTAGGAGTGGATTGTAGATTTTATAATATAGGGTGCTAATTTTGTTAATGATATTTATTGAGTTTGTCAAACTATATTTATTCTACAATACTGTGGTACCATAGCAAATGTATTATACATTTTTTGCAATTTCACATTGCTGTAATATAGTAGGCAATATTGTCGGCAAATATTTAAAAACATAATTTTACGGTTCTCATCTTATTAAAAGGTTCCAAAGGTTGTTTTTTTTTATTATCAATTTTCCTTAGTAGATTATTTAACTGGCCGCTTATACTTTTATGATCATTTTGTAATTGATCGAATAATGGATTTTGATGATGAAGATGAACTGGCCGCTTATAGGCCCCTGCAAACCACCTTTTTTCCAACTCTACATTCTAAGGGTCATCTGGTGAGTAGGGCGGGCTATCAGGCTGTGCCCATGGGCTGGTCAGAGAGGTCGGAGGGTGGAATGGGTTTTTGGGCGTTTGTTGTCCTGTTTTTTATTATCTGCTAGGCAGGTTTTTACTGTTGATTTCCCTGATATTAAAACAAACATTACCTGCAGTGAGCTCAAATCCATGCCGTCTTCCATATCCTGCAAAACACGTATATAGCGTTTCTTTAGCAGTTCAAACCTGACCCAATTTGCAAACAGTTTTAGGATTTAATTCACTAATGGGGCCACTTTTATTTTGGAGCCCGGGCCTGTTTTCTGTTATGTATTATACAGTGTGCAGTGGGAGGTAGAGTGGTAGTTCCAACATTATTCCTGAATATTTAATAAATCATAATAGAGTCTTATGTGAACAGTTTACACCAATTGCTTTTATTACACTTTTCTATGTAGACTGTGTTATACAGGCGTTATTTTTTGTCCTTTAAAAAAATACACAACGGTGAAAACATATTTGTCATTTTTTTTACAGTGCAGAAGGAAATTAAAAATGTGTCACATCCAAAATTTTAAACATTTAAAAAAACAACAATGAAAAAAGTAAGTCCGTCGTATGTACATTTATATAAAACATACAGAATTGCTTGTTTTTACACTGTTCTGGTTTTATTTTATATTTACATTTGCTATCTAAAAAGTTCTTCACGGCAAATATTGCCAACAAAGTACACCGCTGTAATACTGATAAAATGAGGCTATGAGGTGTCTCTCGATAGGAGAAAGAATAAAAATAGTACAATAAATAACAGGAAGCGCCTTGATGTAAAAAGTGCTGTAATATCTCTGCAAGGAGCTACCCCGAAACCGTGTGTTTAAGTACAGTAACGTCCCAACTGTTTCTGGAGCTAAAATGACACTTGGCTGGCCTCATATGTGTCCGAGGTGAACAGTAAGAAGGAATACCTGTCTGCATAATAATGATAAGAAACCGTTCTAAGTGGCAAACATGTTACTCCAAAAAGAAGAAAAAATGCTTTAGAGGAACACAGGTGCATTGATTATAACTTCTTATTTTCCGGCATTTAAAATTAATAATTTGCTTTTTCTAAAACAGGGCACTGGAGATGTTTAGAATATTAAGGCACTGTTGGCATCACGCATGTAGAAATAAGTGACTTTGCGTCACCACATTTGTTGGGCAATGATTTAGAAAAAAAATAGATATTATAGTAGTTATCATAAATCTAACTCTGTGTTTAAATCATCATTTAGTTACACTATCCGGGTTTCTTAAATTCAGGCGTTCTGTTTTTTTCCCATCAGAAAAAAAACATAAAACAATGCGCAAAAGTATTTTTTAAGATATATCTCTTAGGTGCACAGCATCCTCACTCATACAATAACGACTCGTTTTTGTAGCAAAGAAAAAGGAAAGATCATTTTTGTGGTGATTTGTTCAACTGGCACAGTTACATTTTTGAAAATAAAAAACACCGCTCCGTGTGTTCACCAACCTCCTTCGGGCCAAGGACAGAGCCATCAAGGTTCAAAGATATTCCACAGTCTGCTCTGGGCCGCCTGGTTATATACCTCAAGGGGAGATGGGCTGGGGCGGGGCTGTGCCCTGGCTGTGGAGGGGTCTGGAAGGGTCTAGATCCCCGGATGTGGAGGTGGCTGGACCCTACCGTGGAGGGTCCTAGCTTCCTATAGCCCAGGTCCTTGCGTGTCCTGGGTGGCTGTCCCAATGCGCCCGCTAAGGCATCACATGACGCAGGGCTTGATGTCCTGGTATGTCACCTGCTGGTGGTAATAGGAACCGCTGTTGGCCGGGTGCATGGCCGACGAGGCCATAGTGTTGAAAGAAAAGACGAACTCTTTCCGGTCGCACAGGCTGGGCGATTGTGTGTGGTACCGCGGGATTCCTGCACAAGAAAGAGAGAAAGGACACGCATCACTTTCTACTCATATTTCATATCATAATCATCTGTATTCGATTCAGAGTGATGAATCATAAAATTGTACATAACAGTACATTTAAAAGAATTTAAAAAAATGTTTTTTAAAAGATATAAGTACAGATAAAAAGCATGTGCAATTTAGCATAAAGCAGTTAGCGACTTCCTTCTGAAAATAGCAGCCCACAAGAATCGAGCTAATACCACACATGAGTACACATTTGGAAGTGATTGAAAATATAAATATGTCGACCTAAATTGTCTAAAATGTTGGGATTTCAATAGAGGTTTGTAAAAAAAATCCTCAGATCCTTAAAAAATTTACAAGAAACAGTACACGGTCTACTCACAGCAGGAGCACCATACAAAGAACAGAAACCGACAACATTTAAAATATGCAGCACATAGCAGCATCAATCAGAACAAAGGACGCAATGAACCCTAGATATCCGAATGCAGAGTACATACATCTTACACATATAATATAGAGAGCACTGACCCCAGCCATCGGCTGATAGAGAGCACTTAGCCCCAGACACCATCAGATCACAGAGAGCACTGAGCCCCAGACACCATCAGATCACAGAGAGCACTGAGCCCCAGACACCACCAGATCACAGAGAGCACTGAGCCCCAGACACCATCAGATCACAGAGAGCACTGAACCCCAGACACCATCAGATCACAGAGAGCACTGAGCCCCAGACACCACCAGATCACAGAGAGCACTGAGCCCCAGACACCACCAGATGATAGAGAGCACTGAGCCCCAGACACCATCAGATCACAGAGAGCACTGAGCCCCAGACACCACCAGATCACAGAGAGCACTGAACCCCAGACACCACCAGATGACAGAGAGCACTGAGCCCCAGACACCATCAGATCACAGAGAGCACTGAGCCCCAGACACCACCAGATCACAGAGAGCACTGAGCCCCAGACACCACCAGATCACAGAGAGCACTGAGCCCCAGACACCATCAGATCACAGAGAGCACTGAGCCCCAGACACCACCAGATCACAGAGAGCACTAAACCCCAGCCATCGGATGATAGAGAGCACTGAACCCCAGACACCATCAGATCACAGAGAGCACTGAACCCCAGACACCATCAGATCACAGAGAGCACTGAGCCCCAGACACCATCAGATCACAGAGAGCACTGAGGCCCAGACACCATCAGATCACAGAGAGCACTGAACCCCAGACACCATCAGATCACAGAGAGCACTGAGGCCCAGACACCATCAGATCACAGAGAGCACTGAACCCCAGACACCACCAGATCACAGAGAGCACTGAGCCCCAGACACCATCAGATCACAGAGAGCACTAAACCCCAGCCATCGGATCACAGGGAGCACTGAGCCCCAGACACCATCAGATCACAGAGAGCACTAAACCCCAGCCATCGGATGATAGAGAGCACTGAACCCCAGGCATTGGATGATAGAGAGCACTGAGCCCCAGCCATAGATGATAGAGAGCACTTAGCACCGGCCACCATCAGATCACAGAGACCACTGAACCCCAGACACCACCAGATGATAGAGAGCACTAAACCCCAGCCATCGGATGATAGAGAGCACTGAACCCCAGGCATTGGATGATAGAGAGCACTGAGCCCCAGCCATAGATGATAGAGAGCACTGAGCACCAGCCACCATCAGATGATAGAGAGCACTGAACTCCAGCCATCAGATGATAGAGAGCACTGAACCCCAGGCATTGGATGATAGAGAGCGCTGAGACCCAGCCATAGATGATAGAGAGCACTGAGCACCAGCCACCATCAGATGATAGAGAGCACTGAACCCCAGCCATCGGATGATAGAGAGCACTAAACCCCAGCCATCGGATGATCGAGAGCACTGAACCCCAGGCATCAGATGATAGAGAGTACTGTGCCCCAGCCATCAGCAGAGAAAGCACTGAGCCCCAGCCACCATCAGGTGGTAGAGAGTACTGTGCCCCAGCCATCAGCAGAGAAAGCACTGAGCCCCAGCCACCATCAGGTGATAGAGTGTGCTGTGCCCCAGCCATCAGCAGAGAAAGCACTGAGCCCCAGCCACCATCAGGTGATAGAGAGTGCTGTGCCCCAGCCACCAGCAGAGAAAACACTGAGCCCCAGCCACCATCAGGTGGTAGAGAGTACTGTGCCCCAGCCATCAGCAGAGAAAGCACTGAGCCCCAGCCACCATCAGATGATAGAGAGTAATGTGCCCCAGCCATCAGCACAGAAAGCACTGAGCCCCAGCCACCATCAGATGATAGAGAGTACTGTGCCCCAGCTATCAGCAGAGAAAGCACTGAGCCCCAGCCACCATCAGGTGGTAGAGAGTAATGTGCCACAGCCATCAGCATAGAGAGCACTGAGTCCCAGCCATTAGATGATAGAGAGCACTGAGTCCCAGCCACCATCAGGTGATAGAGAGTACTGTGCCCCAGCCATCAGCATAGAGAGAGCGGAGTCCCTGCCATTAGATGATAGAGAGCACTGAGCCCCAACTATCAGTCTAGAGAGCACTGAACCCCAGCCATCAGTCTAGAGAGCACTGCGCCACACGCATGAGTTGATATATGAAGCTCTCGGCCCAGCCATTAGACGACAGACAGTACGAGCCTCAGCCATATGAATATACAGAATAGGTGACCCCAGCTCTCTGAATATGGAGATTACTTCACCAAAACCACCCAAACATAAATAACACAACCCACCACAAGGGTATAGAGAAGATGAAGTCCCCATAATGCAGAGAGCGTGCATAACACCCAGGTAGCCCCGGACATTACATTACAGAGACCACTTAGCACCTGCAAGACAAATATGGGAAAAACGTGGCTCCTTCAACCTCCACGCCAGAGAACACGAAGCCAGGTCATCGAAATTCAGAGAACTCTGAGCTTCAGACAGCAGGATACAGTAACCCCTCAGCCCCAGCCAAGAAACTCTACAGAACACCATTCCAGCACTACCCTCCGCCACTCCCAGTGCCCCGTCTGTCCACAGAAGGGACAGAACAGAGAGAACATTCAACTAAACTTTTGGTGGCAGGTGTGGAACACAAGAAATATATTGACCACCACTCACAGCAGTACAGCAGTAGCGGCTCCTGGAGGGAGTGCTGCGGGGCGGTGAGGCACGGTGGGGGAGGGGCAGGGTGGGGGGTAGTAAACTTCAGCATACGGCCGAACAGAGGTAAGTTAATTAATAAATAAAACAAATTACATTGCACACTCTGCATCGCCATGTGGGGTTGCTGCGTGCGCAATGTAATTTGTTTCATTTATTTATTTATGTACTTACCTCCGTTCGGCCGTATGCCGGAGTTTACTTCCCCCGCCCCACCACCCCACAGCACTCCCTCCAGGAGCCACTACTAAGTAAGAGACCAGAGAAGACACTTACCCATAGCCACCATGGCAGAGATGTCCTCTAGTCACCCCAGCTGACACATGACTCTCAGAACTATGATCCAGTTGCAAGTATCACTATCCAGCTATAGTCATTCGTTGCAGGGGCAGGGCCCATGTGCCAGGGCTCTTTGCTTTACGCTTCAGCCCACTCCAGCCTTCAGAAGGAAACACCTATCCAGGTCTATCCATGCTCAGAAGGGCCCACCTCGCCATTCCATGAACACTCAACCAACTCCGGAGCTCTACCATCCCAAGAACTCTCAACCAACTCCGGAGCTCTACCATCCCAAGAACTCTCAACCAACTCCGGAGCTCTACCATCCCAAGAACTCTCAACCAACTCCGGAGCTCTACCATCCCAAGAACTCTCAACCAACTCCGGAGCTCTACCATCCCAAGAACTCTCAACCAACTCCGGAGCTCTACCATCCCAAGAACTCTCAACCAACTCCGGAGCTCTACCATCCCAAGAACTCTTGGCCGGATCTGCTCTGGAAATTCTAAGAATGGTTGACCAGTGTCGGCCATGCCATGAACACTCAGTTAGTTCTAGGCCTCTGGCAATTGAGCAATCAGCCAACCTTTCGCATAATGAGAACGAATAAGCTGAAGCGCTCTAGTGATTTTGAGACCAATCATTTAGCTCTGGCAATTCCACAAGCACTTAGCCAACTCCAGTGCGCTAGAAATTCCTAGAACGGTTATCCAGCATTGCCATTCTGAGAACACTTTGCCAGATCTAGTGCTCTAGAAAGTGCTATAAAAATTCCAAGAACGGTGAGGCAGCCTTCGTCATTCCAAGACCACTTGCCCAGATCTAGTGCTCTAGAAATTCCAAGAATGGTTAACCGGCATTGGCCATGCCATGAACATTTGACCAGATCTAGTACTCAAGAAATCTCAAGAATGGTGAGCCAGGGTTGGCCATTCCAAGAATATTTGGCCAGATCTAGTACTCAAGAAATTCCAAGAATGGTTAGCCAGCCTTGGCCATGCCATGCACATTTGACCAGATCTAGTACTCAAGAAATCTCAAGAATGGTGAGCCAGATCTGATGCTCTGGCAGGTGCTCTAGAAATGCCAAGAACGGTTAGCCAGAGTTGCTATTCCAAGAACCCATGGCCGGATCTAGTGCTCTAGAAATTACAATAACGTTTAGCCAGCTATGGCCATTCCAAGAACACTTGGCCAGATTCAGGGGCAGATTTACAAGCCCCTTGCGAGACATTTATACCGCCGTTGCGTCACTTCTGTGACGAAGCGGCGGCGTAAACCATGCGCCATGTTGCGCCTTATTTACAACGTGACGCATCTAGGGAGATGAGTCACGTTGTAAAGCCATGCGCTACATTAAACCTGCGTCAGGTTTAATGTATGCAGGGTGGGCGTTCCGTCGGGGAAAAGCCTCGGAAAAGTGACGCAGTGAAATCTACAAGATTTCACTGAGTCACTTTTCCGACGCTGCTGCGTCAAAACCCTGCGCCTGCTTGAAGCAGGCGTAAGGCATGACGCAGCATGTTCGGTATGGGCAGCCCCTGAGCATTGCTGGAGTTGCGTTGTGCTTGCGACACGACTCCAGCAATGCGCCGCCCTTATGCCATTAGATGCGTCACACATCTGTTTATCCGTGCGCCATGATGTGCTGCATTGTAAATGCGGCGCATCTGTGGTGGCGCAAGGGTAAACTTGCGTGACGCATCTTTCCTGGCGCATCCCTGCTGATTTGCAGGGATGCGCCAGGAAACATAAATCTACCC
This sequence comes from Triturus cristatus, assembly GCF_964204655.1. Taxonomy (NCBI): domain Eukaryota; kingdom Metazoa; phylum Chordata; class Amphibia; order Caudata; family Salamandridae; genus Triturus; species Triturus cristatus. Next base: position 651,694,621 of record NC_140595.1, read on the forward strand.
CTTAGTGCTTTAGAAATTCCAACAATGGAACACTTGGACAGACCCAGTGCTCTAAAAATTGCAAGAACTGTAAGCAAACGTTGACCATTCAAAGAGCACTTGGCCAGATCTAGTGCTCTAGAAATTCCAAGAACGGTTAGCCAGGGTTGGCCGTTCCAAGAATATTTGGCCAAATCTAATGCTCCAGCAGTTGCTCTAGAAATTCTGAGAATAGTTGTCCAGAGATGCCATTCCAAGAACCCTTGGCCAGATCCAGTGCACTAGAAATTCCTAGAATGGTTAGAAAGCATTGGCCATGCCATGAACACTTGACCAGATCTAGTGCTCTATCAAGTTCTCTAGAAAGTCCAAGAACAGTTCGCCAGCATGGCCAAGCCATGGGCACTGAGCCAGCTCTGTAGCTCTGGAAACTCACTGAGCAGTCATGCAGCCTTTGGCACTCCGTGAACATGTCAGCTCAAGAGCTCTCGCAATTCCTAGAATGATGTAACAGCCCTGTCCGCTCCAGGAACACTTGGCCACGTCTAGAGCTCTCGCGATTACGAGAACAGTCAGCCTGCTCTGGAAATTCACAAACACCTAGTCAGTGCTAGTGCTCTAGAAATGCCCAGAATGGTTAGCCAGACTTGGTCATTCCAAAAACACAGTGCCAGGTGAGAGTTCGACAGCTCCAACATCCGCAGGGACACCAGTCCAGCTCTAAGCATTCTCAAAAGGCAAGCCCTGGCCAGTTCTCGAACACTTGCCCAGTTCTAGAGCGCCGGGCCAGTCCACGAACACTGAAGATGCTCTTCCAGGCACAATCAGCCAGCCAAGGCCATTCCCTGAGAACTTGGCCAGCTCCAGAGCTTCAGAAACCACTGGCCATGCAAATACCACTAGGTTGTACTTACCTCATAAACACTTACCGGCCTACAGAGCTCTAGTAATTCTAATCCAAGATTGAGTGACCAGCCCTGTCATTCCAAAGAGAAGTTGGCCAGCACGGGTCACAGCATGAACACTCAGTCAACTCTAATTGCTCTAGAAATTAAAAAACAAAAAGAACTTGGCCGACCTCTAAGTAACCTTACAAAGACAAACATTAGCCAGCTCTAACTGTCCCTATCAGCAGGGATACTGAAAATATGTGATTTTGCGGCCGCAGCGTTTTCTGCATCGTTATGGATTTGTTGCATTTGCCACATAATCCTATAATTTGCTGCATAATCTGCAGATTTTAGGAAGGAAAATATTCCTAGCTCAAATGGTTAAAAAGTTACTAAAAACGCAGCGGCAGGTGTTGCCTGCAGAGGAAGGCCTTTCGCAAAGTTTGACTAGCCACCTGTCCTTTAAATATTGATGTGTTTGAATATTAAACTGTTACAAATGAGGTCAAAGATTTGCTGAGGCTGTGTGAACATTTAAAAAAAGATAATATATGAAATAAAAAAAGTATAGATAATAAAGTAACACCAGCACAAAATGTAAGCATTATGCTGTATAATTTGCCTGTAATTTGCCTTAGTTGCGCATAATTTGGACAACCCTGGTGCACAATTTAACCCTCCCCTGCCGCATAGTTCTAGTGGCCTGGCCATGTTGAATTTCACCACACCTCCTTTCATTCCGTGACAGAACCCTCAGACCACTCTGGTCACTGCAGAAACATTTATCCAGTTCTGAAAACAAACAGCAGGGACAGAACCCCAGCCAGCTGTGGCCACTGCGGGGCCACTCACCCGGCTCGAAAAACCAAAGTCTTCATCGGCCAAATCTGGTGCCTGTGCGCGCGCTCGGCCAGGCCTCCTTCCCGAGAGAGAGGAGCGCTCGGGCGGCCCTCGCCTCAGTGCGCAGATCCGGGACACGTCGAGCAGCGCCCGTCGGCAGGGACGCGAAGCCAGGATGCTCTGAAAATGTCCCCGGACTGCCAGGATACAAGTTTAATCATCCTGGTTTAATAAAAACCGTTTTTTTAAATGGCATTTTACGTTATAATGGTTTTAATGAATCATCAGTGGATAAATAAATCGACAGAAATTGACTGGGGTATTGTGTGGGCCGGCGTGGGTGCGTGCGCACAGGCAAGGCCGCACCCCTGAGGTCGCAGATGTTTTTGGAACAGAACTCGGGGCACATTTGAAGTCAAATTTGGCTGCTGTGGTTCTTCGCCTTGAGAGCTCTCCCCCGTCTCGGGCTCACTGGTTACAGTGCACTGCGCGCGCTGTTAAACTTCCGCATTAAGTAGCGCCTATTTTAAAAAATATATATTTATATTAGCGATGCCAAATGTCGGGCTTGCTGAGTGTGAAGTCTGCCGAGCTTTAATTCCACCTCAGGTCTCTTTATTCCAGCTCTCAACACTTCTTGTCTCTCTAACTCATTTTTTGCCGGTCACGGTTTCCCTTTCCCTTGCTCCCTCTTTCTTAGTTTTCCACCTTGCTCCCTCTTGCCAAGTCAAAGTCTGATGGTGAAAAATAAGTCCCTGTGCCCAGAAATAATGCCGCTGCCCACCACCCGCAACCAACGGGACGAATTAATCCCAGTAGGGTAGTATCAGGGCAAGTACAGACGTGATTTATAAAGGGAGGGATTATTGCATGCACAGAAAAGACAGGGGAGCGATGGAACGCCTTTAAAGGCATGCGTTCATTGTTCAAGTGTTATATATTTGTATGGGATATAAATATTTAAATTGCGGGGCGGCAAAGCAAGGTATCAACCCAGCAACGTGTTCCTGACGAGGACAGCTGGGCCTAACTATGATGATATGATGGGCCTAGCTAGCGCTGCGCGGTGCGCGAGCTGCCATGTTAAAGCAGTAGTTGTAAACATTATTAACTTTGTATGATGGGCGCCATTTTAGGAATATCTCTTACATAAGAAGATGTGGAAATTGTATTGTTTAGACTTGACAGAATTAGAAACACTTTGTTTATTAAGTGTGTGTCTTGCTTTATGTCTTAACGTGCAGACATAGGGCTGGATAAAGCACCCCTTTTGAATGCGCGGGTATCAATGTTGAGTTATCAATTGGTGGCTTTTGGAAACGCACTTTTGTTTCCCTCGTGGTTGTGTGCGCGCGCGCGTGTGTGGACGTGGGGGGTGATAACGGTTCGGTTTGCCGGATGTTGACCTGCTTCTACAAACGCGACCACCAACATACCAACGAAACAGAAAATATGTACAACTTGAATACATGCAATGCAAAACAAGCCACAGAACTGGGCTTATTACTCGCAAAACAGGGAAATCCAGTCACACTTTCGGGGTATCCCTGACGAGTATGTATGAGGTAAATTACATGTAATAGTGGCTGCCAGTGGAGGTTATGTACATGCGCATCACAGACCAGAACAACAATACAGGGCTGCGTTTGAACAGTTGCCGTTGAAATCTGGCTGCAATTTACACGTCGCAGGTTCGAATCCCGAGAAGGGTCACGCTTTTTATCAGTGCAGATGAAAGGAGTATCCCTGAGCTGGGCAGTTTGTTGGCATCCGCTGCAACCTGGGGTAGATGTTCAAAGGACGGACCTTAGGTGCCAAATAATTTTCAATCCGGTTATCCAGTATTTGTGTATTTTCTAACCTTTCCCCACTTCATTTTACAGGACAGATTTTACAACATAAACAACGCGGCCTTGACTATTTTGGGGAAAGTTGCACTTCCCCCGAATATCCTAGGACTGAACTTGGAATATTGGATGAGTTGTCTCTGCATCGCAGCAGTTTGGCTGCTCTGACAGCGCCACTGCCGCGCAGGGCTCTGTATTTACCTGCCCAACCCCCACTTCCGGGAGGAGACAGGAACGGACAGAAACAACCGGGGCAACGGCTTCAGGAGGCGAAAGCAACAACAGGCATCTGTACGTGGGATTTGCAAATAAGGCAGCCAAAGTGGGAAGCCTGAAATGTGCATAATTCACAATCCACAACAATGTGATTTTTTAAAGACACGTTTTTACAATATTTTATTCAAAGACGCAAACGGAAGGTTTATGTCGCTATCGTCCACATGGCCATAGCGCAATTGAAATATTTAGAAGTAAACATAAAGCTTGTTTTATAGTTAGATGAGCTAGTGGACTCTTTGGCATTTTTTTTATTAAGAATGTTCGTAGGGTATTGGCATTTAAAGTGTTTGGTCAAACTTCAGCCACTTTTCTCTTTTTACATGCATGTCACTGCTTTTGTAAAACACCAACGCCCTACTTTTGGCAATGGGTGTTGCTTTATCTAGCACTATTTAAATTTAAAGAACTGATAATAACAATCTATTCACTGTGTTAATTTATTATGTTAATATTTTACATGCCAACATACATTAAACAGGGCATTATATATATATATATATATATATATATATATTGTTCTTGGTATTAATGCGATGTTTCACACATCATGCGTGGCGTAGAACAGGAGTTTCTAAACCTGAAACCAGCCTGGAATAGTGAACTGTTCTTTTGTGGTTTTTGGTTGGTATCGCTTGGGCTAGACTCTGTAGCCGGTTTCTTTAAAAGATTAGTGACCCGTTTAGTGGGCAGAGGTGGTAAGGGTTCATTTGAGCTGCGATTTATTTATGGACACGCTTGTTTGCATTTTACTTGTGGGTCGTTATTTTGCGTGAAGCAGGCAGTGAGTGACCCAAGCGCCCCGAAGCCCCGACCGCCGCTAAAGACGGGAACAGGACGCAGCAGATGGGTCAGTGTCTGCCTGCTGACGTCAGACCCGACCCTGACTGGAATCCGCCGCGGTGGGCCACTGAGCTCCAGACACAAGCGCTGTTGTGCTGAGCTGCGCCCATCACATCGCAAATCCGAAGCAGATGTGGAGCCCGGGGCCGCGGCCCCCAACGAAGCTCGGCTCCGGCACCGCAGAGCTGGGGAAGCGTTTAATAGAGCGATCCGTGTGCCTTATGCGGAGAAGGCGAGGGCGGAAAAGACCTTCATTCCATGTAGCGCCCGTTGTACCCTATCTGGCCAGGAGCAATGTTCCAAATAGCGCCGACTGTGCACAATCAGGGGCTGGTGAGGAGCTAAGTATGTTCCACAAAGCCCGACAAGCAGAATTGTTCCTCATAGCGCAGTCTGGGCCCTGCTATCCTGGGGCACACGTACATGTTCGACATAGCACCTCATACCGAGGCCGGCGCGGAGCAATGTTCCACATAGCGCCGTCTGTGAGCCCTATCCCAGTACTATAAATGGGCAGGTATTCTCCGGTTCTGCTGCCTGCACACTTGAATTGGAATGGGAGAGTTACTGCACTTCTCAGCACAATATATTTGGTGGAAGAGTACCATCCCTTTTTAGGAGGAAACTACCCTATACACCGAGTACCAGCGCTTCTGTATTTTCATTTAAAGCGCTGCCTTATCCTTATGCAGACGAGGCGCTATGTTTTACATAGCGCCGCGTGAAACCCATCATGAGATGGCGATGAGCTATGTTCTCAATAGCGCCGTCTGTGCAGCCTCTTTGCCCTTTCCTGGCACGCGATAGGAACAATGTTCCACATAGCGCTGTCTGAGTCCTATCCTCTGGGCGGTGAGGAGCTATGTTCCGCAAAGCGCCGCCTGTGCAGCCTCTTTGCCCTTTCCTGGCACGCGATAGGAACAATGTTCCACATAGCGCTGTCTGTTTCCTATCCTCTGGCCGGCGAGGAGCTATGTTCCGCAAAGCGCCGCCTGTGCCCTATTCTGGAGTCGATGCCATCAGCGTGTGACCAGAAGCCTCGCCTTTATTAAGAGCTCGAACTTGCGCAGTGTTTCTCACCCAATAACATTACACGTCCGGGGGAGGGTGCGGGGAGCTCAAGGTGGGCCCGGGGTGGGTCCCCAACGCAGGGAAATAAGCACACATATCCGTTTTAATTATATTATTTTAGAGGCAGTGTATACCGTCATGTCAGCCATTTTAATGGTCACACCCATAAAGGCATCTAATGTTCAAGATACATATCCCTGTCTGAGGACCCCAATTTGGGGGGTCAGGGGGGAGCCGTCCCACACTCGCTCTGTTTATCTCTTGTTTCTCCTAAGTTACAGGCCGTACCCCGGTTCCAGCTCTTGCTTGTTCTGCATTATGGCTCCCCGGGGCCCCCTCACGCGTCTGTTTTCTGTGTCTTACAAGGAGTACAAAGTGCCCTGACATCGTGATGGCCGTTTCCTGCGGCTCCTATTCCACCACGACCTGGAGTGACCTCTGGCCAGTGGCGTAATTTAGGCTCCTGCAGTTTATGCTAGCGCAGAGGGACCCAGACGTCAGCCCCCTAACTCCCCCGCTGAAGGAGTTTGTATAGCTGTGTGTTAAAACATATTTTATAGCGCCGCTCCTCCACAGTTTCTAAGCGCTGCAGATAGCTGGGGTTACTCTAGATTGCACGCGCTGCTATTACGGAATGTGTTCTCTGCATTTTTTAATGAACAGCCATTTATCAAAGTAAAGCAATGTGACGTGCGATCTGTGTGCCCAGTCACAAGGGAAGCATTAAACACATCTTTATTGATACCCGAATGAGCGTAGCCTCTGCGGGCACGGGCAGGCCGGATCCCCAGGTCAGCCTGCAGCGGGGCCCGTCCTTTTCACTTGACCAGCGCGAGATGTAGCAGGGAAGGCCAGCATTTGCAGTATGTCTCCCCCGAGAGATGTCAAACAAATGCTGGCGTTTCCAGCAGACCCGCTGACATAAGCCAGAGCTCGCGGGCCTTCCCGACGTTCCGCAGGGGAGATGTAAAACGTCAGCGTTTACGGTGCTCGATTTGAGATGCTAAGCGTCACCTTTCCCGGCCTTTCACAATTGAAATAAAATGTCAGCCTCGCCAGTGGTCACGGTGAGATTTTAAAGTACAGATTTTCAGTGTTTCAATGCGTCATTGGCAGCTTCCTCGGGGTTTCGGTGTCAGATGTAAAACGACGGATACTTCAGTGGTTCAAATTGAGGTGTTAATGGTCAGGCACTCGGCATCTCGGAGTTAGATGTAAATGTCAGTGTTTCCAGGGGATAATAATTCAAGCTAAGAGTCAGGTTTTCCAGTGTGTTAGCATTAGCTATAAAGCGATAGCCTCACACACGGTTCAGGGTTAGACTTTATAATTCAGACGTTCTAGTCCTTCTGAGTGAGATATTAAATGACATTTTTTCGGGCCTCGGTCAGATATGAAAAGACATGGACGCTTTTCTAAAGGATCAGAGAAATAGTCGATCAACTCACTCTGGATGTAGCTGCCCCTGCACGAGGGGTCAGCCTGACCCAACCGGAAGCTCGACGCTCATCCCCTCCCCCTCGCCCGGGGCTTAGACAGGTTCGATGTCAACAGAGCCAGGGGTACTTTTCGTCCACAAAGGACCGCTCTAGGAAGGGGAATTTTCTCCCACCCCTAACTGAGGTCAGAATAGAAAAATACCCCTGGGTTTATTGGTTTTTGGTGTGTGTGTGGAGGTGTGTGTGTTTTAGGGGGTTGTGGCAGTTTCTCTGCGCGAGATGATTTTGTGTTCGTGTGCGCATGCGTGAACGTGTGTGTGTGGCCTTGTTTGATGTGTGGTAAGACTTGTGTATCTGTGCACACGTTTGTCTGTGTGTGAGGATGAATGTGTGTGCGGTGCGTTTTTTTATGAACGACCGTGTTATGTGTGTGGTCTGTGTGTGTCTCGGGCAGTGTACTTCCTGTCCAGTTTGGCGTGCGACCGCCGAATTGTAGAGTATGCACCTGGATATGCAACGTTGTTTCTATCGATTGTGTGTGGGCATTTTAGTGCCTCTTTCGTTGTGAAAGTAAGTTTATGTTGCTGGTGTGTTAGTGTGTGAGTTTGTGAGTGAGCGTCTGTGTTTGTGCGTGTGTGTAGGTGCGAGTGCAGATGTATGGGGTTTGTGAGGCTTGGGGAATGTGAATATAGGTGTGTGTTTGGTGAGGCTCTGGGAACCCGCGCCATCCGGTGGACGGGGACAGATCTCCGGTCCCTGTGGAGCTGGGACCCCGGCCGCCTCCGGCCTGCAGACGGCCTCCTCCCACGCCCCGTCCCGCTGGCTCCACTGTAACTGCCGGACACTTCCAGGGCCTCCGGGAGCCGCAGACGGGCCGTCTCGGCCCGAGACACTCTGATGTAATCCGGCGAGGAGTCCCGCTTGCTGCTCCGTTCCCAGGCTCGGTGTCCGAGACCGCGGGGCAGATGACTCCAGCCTAATGCCTTCCTGCCTCGCAGCCCCGCATTAAATGTGCTCTACTTTACCCTTGGTACAGGCCACAGATCTGGACAGGCGTGAGTCAAAACACGGAAAACAAAGTTTGAAAAGTGCATTACAGAGTCGCAGATCCCCACTTTCATTTCTTTATATGAACTTTTACACTTTTATAACATCGCATGTTCAAATCTGCATGCCTAACATGTAACCCGGGGTATGTAAATATGTATTCCAGGAGCATGTCACACTACACACTGCCACACAAATATGCAGACGCCGTGTGTATAACGCAGCCCCGAATGGCAAATAATTGACGTATTTAAATGTCAGTATTTGTGTATAAACTTTTTAACACGTTTATAAAAACCCACACTACGAGAGGGTACTACACACAGGCTCACACACAAATGTAGGCATACTGTTCGTATAACACGCATGGGCATGTATTCACACGAATATCTGTATGCGATTTTTCATTAAGGTGCGCATCATATATCTGATATTACATATCTGATATCAAGCGATTACCTGCACAAATTCGTATAGCTGTATAAAAATATTTTAAGTGTGTGTAAGCACATGAACACGTGCATGTTTCGAATGCACGTGTGTGTTGGGAGGTGGTGGTAGTAGGATATATATATAGATAGATAGATAGATAGATAGATAGATAGATAGATAGATAGATAGATTGATTTACGTCAGTCTGGTAATTAAAAACAAATCCAATGTTAATCGAGTTTTTTAAATGGCAATAACTCAAAGGGTAAACATGCGAATGGCCATTTAAATTCCAGGTTTTCTGCTTGAAACTGCCTCACTCTTTGTCGCTTCTCGAAATTTATAAATGGCCTGTGCGCGATAGCGTGGGAAGTGGGAGAATGTGTGTGTGTGTGTGTGTGTGCGGGTTAGAGGGGTACACAACGCCCTGGAAAGGAGAGCGTTTGTGGTCTGGTCTACTTTATATGGCGGGATAGATGCAAGGACGAGGCACAAAGATTTACATCTGGATGAGACCGTATGTCTTAACGTGAGGATCGGGTAAATTGAATTGTATGGGGGGAGTCGGATGGGTACATGAGGTTATATAGGCACGAGAGGCCATATTTTAATGGAAGAATGGGGTGCTCTGGCTAATAAACGGACATGGCGGCATATCGTGACGTAATAATGTGTAGCTAGTGTTAAACTGGAAGGGCATCTTAGCATAAGATTGGGGCACCCGGGGTTATATAAGGGTGGGTTGCATACGTTTACATATGGAAAGGCCCATAACGGTTCTATACGGCTACGTTAGATGAAGGGTCCATGGGTTAAAGAGTGAGTGACGGCTGCATACCTCCATATAGGGACGAGACACACTTCAAGCCAGAGGGACGGACAGTACAGTGTGTCGTAAAGTGGGTACCAAGGCCCATAGAACTGGTCGCTAGGAGCTGGCACGCATGCGGGGCAGCAGCCTCGCTTGAAATGCGGATGAGAAGGGCCGATCGAGGTGCGGAAGAGGATAGCGCGGCTGGATTCTTATTTACCAGGTGGATTAAATGAAGCTTGTATGATAGGACAGGGCAGTAGGGCCATAGGGACTTTGATACCGGGTATAGGGTGTGGGTAGCACCGCTTGCCACCCACCGGAGTAACTTTGTGTTTATAACGCCGTGGTAAGATTAGACGGAACATTTTTAATAAAGATGGTGTATGTAACATTGTTGTAAGGGTGGGCGTAATGTTGCTTTCTGTAGCTGGAGGTAACAAGGTTGTAAGGATGAGATGATATTGTAGTAGGTACACCGGAAACTTGATTTTTATTAAGGATGTGAGTCACCTTGTCATAATGCTGGAAGTGTCCTGTTCTTTGGAAGGATGGAGGTAAGATGGTCATAAGCACCGCTTTAAATGGGCCTTTCTCCACTTTGAACGGGGGAGTAGCTGCACTTTTCTGCAGGGATCGATGCTTTGAATGGGAAAGTGCCAACACTTTTCAGTAGCCCACAGGTGCTTAGGGGCCGGGATAATCTGCACTCCCATAATTCAATTTCAACCAATGGTTATAAGCAGGGCCCCTGGAGTGTTGCGATTCTGCATCTGCGGCTTTTTTGTAAAAAAAATAATTGTAACTGTCCCACATTTCCCACACAATCCATCATCTGCTGCATATTAATCTGCAGATTTAAACCAAAAATGTTTCTAGTTCAAACGGCTCAAAAGTTACTAAAAATGTGGTGACGCGTTTGCTCACAGATGAAGACCCTTTAAAAAGGCTAACTGGTCATCTTTCAGCTGCCTATGTCTGTATTTGGTTGTTAAACTGGTACCAATGAGGTGAAATCTTTGCCCAGACAGTACTATCATCTATAAGAGTGACAAAATAATGAAGAAATAAGAGCAACAAATGTGCCACATTATGCCATATAATTTGTCTTTCCTTGCCACATATTGTAGTCTACACTGTCCAGTGGCCCTACTTATAAGGGTGGTGTTGTAAGGGTGGAGATAACGTTACTCCTTATAGATGGATGTAACATTGTTAGAAGGCCTGGGTAACACTGTAATAAGTACATTGGTAACGTGGTTTGTTATAACAATGTGAGTAACTTGCTATAATGTTGGAGGTGACCTTTAGTTACAAGGGCGTAGGTAAGAATGTTACAAGAGTGGTGTACCATCGTCGTATGGGACAAGATAGCATTGCTTCTTATAGACGGAGGTAACATTGTTATAAGGATGAGGTAGCGTTGTAGCGAGGACACTAGTGGTAACAGAGTTTATTATAAGGGTGAGAGGAAAGGTCATAATGTGTCAGGTGTCCTTTTTGTCACAAATATGGAGGTAATACTGCTGCATGGATGGTGTAACAGTGTTGAAATGGTGGGTTAGCATGATTTCCCGCGTGGACAACATTGTTATACGGATGAGAGAACCTTGTATGGAGTAAGTACGCTGGTAACATAGTTTATTATCAGGATGAGAGTGAATCATGTTACAGATGCCCTTTTTGTTACAAGGATGGAGGTAATATCGTTCTAAGGAGGAGGTAAGAGAGAGCCAGTCTTTATTGTAATGGGTGGAAGTGACATTGTGTGCTGTAGTGATGGGTGACATGATTGCACGGTGGACGTCACCCTGCTTGTCAAAAGAACCGGAGTGACGTTGTTACAAAGATGGCGGAATCGCTGCTAGTTCTAAACGTGGAGGATTGCCTGGTATTCATGGCGGTGACGCACTCTGGTATACAGTGGCGGAAACCCTGTTAGAATGATAACAGCACCAGTGCGTGCTATGAGGACAGCAGGGCCATAGTATCAAGGAGGAGAGCAACATTGCTTGTTGTAGGATGGACGTGACGTGGTTAGGGTATACATTCCTTGTTGGGATGGAGGTAACATTGGTACAAGGAGGGGTAGCATAGTTATGAGGAAAGAGGTAACAGTACTCATTATGCATGGAGGTAAACTGGTGTGTTACATGGAGGTAATCTTGTTTGTTACATGGAGGTAAACTGGTTTGTTACATGGAGGTAATCTTGTTTGTTACATGGAGGTAATCTTGTTTGTTACATGGAGGTAAACTGGTTTGTTACATGGAGGTAATCTTGTTTGTTACATGGAGGTAAACTTGTTTGTTACATGGAGGTAAACTGGTTTGTTACATGGGGGTAATCTTGTTTGTTACATGGAGGTAAACTGGTTTGTTACATGGAGGTAATCTTGTTTGTTACATGGAGGTAAACTGGTTTGTTACATGGAGGTAAACTTGTTTGTTATATGGATGGCGGCTTAAGGCAGTAATTGAGTTTGTTTCGTGCATTCATGTAACCGTGTTTGTTATATGGATGGAGATAAGGTTGTTTTTTGTTACGTGGTTGGTGGTAAACTGTTAACCTTGTTTGCAGTATGGTTGCAGCTAATCTTGTTTATTACACGGATGGAGGTTACAATGTTTGTTATGCATTTCGTAACCTTTGTGACGTGGATGGAGGTGGTAAACTGTTAACCTTGTTTGTTACATGGATGGAGGTGGTAAACTGTTAGCCTTGTTTGTGACATGGATGGACGTGAACTCGTTTTTCATAACCTAGAAGTAAAAGGGTTGTGATAGGTATAGGTAGCACGGTTTCCCACACAGCAGAGATGTGGGCGATGTAACTCGGCCAGAGTGGGCAGGCAGTACCTGTTAAGGTAAAGTGGGCAGCATGGGGTGGTATGAGTAAAGTTGTTGATCCACGTGCTAGTAGTTGGGTGTGCTGGCATTAGATGGGTCGCCTCCTGCGGAGCTCGGATGCGGTCTCGCAGCCTGATGTACAGAGTGCCTTGTAGTTCGGGAATGCATAAGGTAAACAGCATGGGGTAGAGTACGCAGAAGAGCTGTACAACGTGACGTCTGTGAGTCTAATGACAGCATTGGTTGGTATCTATGGTGGCAGAAATTGAAGTATGAATGGGGTTGCAAGGCCTTACATAAGAATGGGGGTAGCACTGGTTGGCATAGAGCAGATAGCATATGGCAGCGCAAGTTGAGATGAGATATATGGGGTAGGCCTATTCACCATCAGGAGTGTGGCATCATTTGTGAGGTAGTTTAGCATACCGGCGTTGGTGTAAAGAGATGGAGCAATGGACAGGGTCGGATGGCCTACTGGGCAATGAGGCAGTGCCCAATGAGCTGGTCTGCAGGTCAGTGTGGGCTGTGCTTTTGGCTGTTTGGAGGGCTTTTTATGTCCAGGTGGGCTGGTTTTTACTGTTGTTTTACCTGATGTTACAACAAACAGTGCCTGCAGCAAACATACCTGCATGCAGCCTCCCACACCTTGCAAAATACTCCCAGAGTGCCTTTCCAAGTTCAACGTGTGCCCCATTTGCAAATATGGGCCCCATTTCTAGCTATCTGGTTCGCTAACGGGTGCCAATTTAATGGTGGTGCCCTGGCTCATTTTATGTCCCAGTTTGGCCCTAGCGATGTGGTACCACTGCCTTACCCTTGGATGCGAGGGCGGAGATAGTACAGGTTAGCATAGCTTGTAGCAATTGGGAACCACCGCCTGATAATGTTATGTTCAGGACAAACAGGTTGGCATAAAGTGAAGGAGACGGACAGAGGGTGATAGGGGTGTAACAATTAGGAACCACTGCCTGGCAGTAGGATATGGAGGTACCACAGGCTGGCATAAGGTGGATGGCACACAGAGGTATAGAGATGGGATGTCACTGCCTGACTGTACGTGAAGGTAGCACATGTTGGCTTAATGTGAGTGGCACAGAGAGGTGCAGGGATGTCCCAACGGGACCATACTGCCTGATATGAGGAAGAGGGGGCGGCACAGGCTGGCATGAGGCGGGCATCTTACCTTGCAGGTCCGCCGTGCTGTGGCTGCTCTGGTGAAGGTAGGGCTGCTCCAAGGGGTGCGAGGACAGAGGGTTGCTCCCCGAGTTGCAGGGAGACAGGGGTTGCTGCTTGATGTAGGGAGGGCCCCCAGACAGTCCGCCGGCGGCCGAGGGCCCCCAGCTAGAGGCCGAGCTGGAGTAGACAGAGTGGGGCTCCATCACCCCTCCGCCGGTGAGCAGGGGGGAGCCTGTGTCGTGGTGGGAGTAGTCTCCCCCGGAGCCCCCCGTGCACCCGCCCATGTAGGAGTGGCCCCCGTTGGAGGTGAGGTGGGACACCGAGTGGCCCCCCAGGCCCATGCCGTCCACGTTGCCAGACAGGTGGCCGTTCATCATGCCCATGCCGCCGTCCAGGCCCAGGCCGTTGGGGGCGCAGGCCAGGCCCCCGGCCGAGCCCTGGAAGCTGTACGAGTCCGGGATGTGGTTGAAGCCCAGGCCGTTCATCATGCTGTACATGGGCTTGAGCGCCTGGCACTTGCGGCGGAAGCCGCGGGGCCGCCGGCGGAAGGAGCCCTCCTCGAACATGAACTCGGAGGCCGGGTCGATGGTCCAGTAGTGGCCCTTGCCGGGCCGGCCCAGGCCCTTGGGCAGCTTGATGAAGCACTCGTTGAGCGACAGGTTGTGGCGCACCGAGTTCTTCCAGCCCTGGTAGGAGCCGCGGAAGAAGGGGAAGCGCGACTGCAGGAACTGGTAGATCTCGCTCAGCGTCAGCCGCTTGCTGGGCGAGCTCTGGATGGCCATGACGATCAGCGCGATGTAGGAGTAGGGCGGCTTCTCGGGCCGCCGGATGCCGGCGCTGCTCTTCTTGGCCTTGGCGGCGCCGGACGAGGCGGCCTCCAGGGCGGGGGCCGGCCCCCCCGGGTGCTTGTCGGGAGCAGCGGACATGGGGCTGCTCTGGGCCGGGGGCTGCGCCGAGGGCTGCTGGATCTCGGCCGTCATTGGGTGGGTTGTGGGGTGCCCCTGTGCGTCTGACGTGGGTCTGGACCAGTCTGACCCGGGGTTCAGGGGGTCTGCGATCACCACAGGTGGGTGGCCTGAATTGGGGCTGGCACGGGCTGCGCTCAGATCCTGAGTACTATGTCTGCTCACGTCCTTGGTGCTAGGGTGGGCTTAGGTCCTGGGTGCTAGGATTGGCTCAGCTCCTGGTGCTTGGCTGGGCTCCGTTGCTAGGCTGGGCTCCGTTGCTAGGCTGGGCTCTGCTGGACAGGGCTCGGCCTCCTCCCCTGGACTCGTTGCACTTTGATGGACTGGATGGAGTCCACTTGGCTGAACTCGTTTCGGGGTTCCTCCGATAAACCCCAGCTCTGCTGGCCTTTGCCGAGCTGTTCGTTCTGCTGTGTTCCTCTTGACTGCGTTTTTGAGCTTTCAGGTCGCTGTGGAAGTAGTTTCTTCCATGTGTTGGCGCTGCTTTGCTAGAACTCTTTGGCTGAGCTTTGCTGTCCTGTTGCTCTCCTGTTGACTGAGCTCCTGTAGGCTCAACGCCTTTTGACTGAACTCTTCTTGATCTAGCGCTTCTTGACTGGGCTCCTATTGACTGAGTTCCTCCGGACAGGAATCCTCTCAGTTGAGCTCCTGGACTGAGCACCTCTTTTCAGGGCTCCTCACGCGAGCTCCTCTCCTTTGAGTTCTGCTTGACTGAGCTCCTCTCGGCCGGGCACCGCTGCTCTCTGCCCCGGTTAACAGAGGCGGTCCGCGCTGGCCTTCACTGGACAGTCCTCGGACCCTCTCCGCAGGCTCGGCCCCCGTTTCTGAGATGCTGCAGATGTGGGCAGATGTTCCTCATCCCAGAGGCGCGCCTTTCTGCCCCCGCCCGGGGAGGACCGCCTTTACTTATCTCGTGTCAGCGACGACTGAGGCTTCTGACAGCCAGGACGTGGGGAGAGAGGAGTCCCGGGCCCAGCTCTCGCCCGTCCCGCCCCATTCCCTCTCCACGCCCCCTCCGCAGCCCTGGTGGCCACTTAAAGGGGCCTCGCACACGGAGCGCACCACTGGGGTGGGTGGACGGGGGCTTTCATTTCTATACACCACCTACAGACATCGAAAACCCATAATCTGTGAATTTTCGGTGCTATGTTTCTTAATAGCGTTTCGAATGGGAACCTTAAAATCAGCTGTAAGGTATTGGCATTATTTAGCCAAATACCACTCCAACGCAACCTGTTCATCTCAGTATTATTAATAAAAGTGCACTTGTTTAGCACATTAAACAAAAGTGCGCGTGTTTTGTGGGTATTTTTTACTTTTTTAATTCTGTATATATATATATATTATTTTAATTCCGCCCGTCAGTTTACTATGCACATTCTAGAGAGGACGCCCTCCCTGCAAAAACATATCTGGGGTCGATACACTACAATTTGCACCTATTTTTACTGTTTTGCTTTTCTTTGTAGCTGTTTCTCAAAATATACATTTCTGGTTAGACTGCATCGTGTAAAATTAAATGTTCTGCCTATTTAATGTAAAAATATATTTCTTGCTTACCACAGATAGAGCCAGATATACACGTGCCATATTCCAACAGTTTCGAGTATTTGTGATATTCAGATCGCAATTTTACACATTTTTACACAATTTCCCCCTGCGTAATGCTGCCCCTGTTCTGGTTCAGCAGGAGGGGTGTCTGCCCGTTTAAACTACACTTTCTGGTTTCGGAGCAAAGCAGGCAGGGACACGGGCGGGATGTTTACACAGTAAAATGTAAACATATTCTCTGCTGTTCTTTAATAAAAAAAAAACACAGCTAAAGCCCCAGCTAGACCGTATAGTGCCCTGTTCTGCTCCGTGTAAAATAGCCCTCCAGACTGCCTGCTGCTTGTTTACATTTTACACATGTAAATAAAGGCTGCCCGGACTAGCACTGCAGACAACTCGCTGCCACCCACTCCGGGCTCACCACACACCGTGGCACCAGTATCGAAGGGTCGGCAGAGCCTCACACGCGCGCTTGATCCTGGGCATGGTGTCTGTGCGCTTCTAGCACGGTAAGTCTGGCGGGACTGTGCACTGGTGGCATTTGGACACACGATGGAGGGAGGTGGCAGGGAGAGGGTTGGGGTCGTGATTCAGAATCTCACTGGATGATACTGACGAGATACACCCCACGCACCCCTTCCCCAGACGTCCGATTGACTTTTTTTTCTCCAGTTTTCTATAGCGCGAACTCGACCCGAAAGTATTGGGGCGCTTTATATGAGCAACAGTTACATAAATGCATTCTATCTATCCTGCCCATCCCAAACTTTTTTTTCAGATCTTAGCACATAAAAGTGCTTCTTTTTATGCACAAACGGAAAAACCGCGTGAGGGTAAATTCTTATTTTATGTATGTGATCCCTTATTTCACCCTCCACAGAAAAAAAAAACATATCGTCCCATCTTTGCCTAGATTTACCAAGGTTTTTCAGCCGTGTCCGACAGTCTGACAACATCTGCCATCCTGTCAGGGGCTTCACTTGGGTTTTGCGTATATGTTTGTATTGGTGACGTAGTGATGGCATATTGCGCCCAAGGCAGCACATCCACATCTGTAAACTAGAAAACAGACTCCGCTCGTGTTAGTTAAAATTGCATTACTGAGCGCCTGTTTACTTCTACACTCATAAGGCGCCTTCCCTTTCAAAATCAGCCAATGTCATGTTTCCGTTCTGCGTCACAATGCACACGGGTGGACAATTAAAACAAAAAGGGTTGTTTTGTTGTATAGCGCTTTGTCGACCCTAGCGCGGCACAGTTGCGTCCGCTACACCCCCAGAGCACAAACTCCCCTATGCACGGAAGCAGCGTTGAAAAATTCCGATATATATATATTTTAAAAAAATCTGGAAATGCCTCGTCCTTTCACACCTCTTAGGCGCTCATATTGGCCGCCATACAGCTACTGGTCTTTACTCGGAGGGGTGCAGTATATCAATGCGTAGAAATAGCGGATGGAGAGCTCGTCCCCCCATCCGAAACAATTACAACTATGGTCTTTCTGTCTAATGGTGCCGTGATAACCTGCTCTGTAAAGACAGCCAGGATATTAAGAGCGGATTCGCGAGTTAAGCTGCCTCGCAGCCTTGCACCGCTGGCCCCGCGAGCGCCCAGCACACCTCACACAACCAGAGGGGTTCGCTCATTTCCAAAAACGGTATCGAGTTGTATTGATAATATATAGCGCCCACTACTCAGGACGAGGAGGTGAAGCGCTTTTGCGACACGCCGCAGAAGCATGCCACCGGGCTTTCTGGGTCTGAGGGGTAATATGTTAATATACACAATCCATAGATTTATTGTAGTCAATCGCCGGGCGCATATATTTTATGTGTACGTCTGTTCTGTCCACCGAACGGGTCTCGACACCGGACAGGACTCGCTGCTGATCGGCAGAAGTTCGCATCCGGCGCGCTGAAGCGGAATTCTGGGTGTCTGGGTGATACTAAGTGTGCTGAGGGTGCGTGGGTGTAGGGCGTTGGGGTTGCAGGGCTGGGTTAAACTGACCAAGAAGGGGTTCGTTCTTACCAAATATATAGGGGAACCCACCTGTCAGTTCCTTTGGGGGATGAGAGTGTTTGTGTGTTGGGGGCAGGGTGGGTTGACGGGGGTTTGGACAAGGGTCCCTGTCCTCCCTCGAATCCATAGAAAGGGAGTATGTGTCTGTTTGGAGGGGGTGGGGTGTATGTATACCTAGCAAGACACATCTCTTGGTTGGGCGGGAGGGGCTGACTCGTACCAGACATATCAGGGTCTCCCTCGGGAAGTGAGAGGCATTCCAGCCCCCCTCCCCTTAAACCAATAAAACAGGGTGCTCATAGAACGGTATTGAGAGGTGGGGAGGGGGGCTTCCAGTAAGGGTCAGAAAATGAGCGGTATCTTTAGGGGTTCTTAGTGAGGCACATAATGGCATGGGACATGGCATGGGACACACAAGGGGTTCTCCATCATGCACCGAAAGTCAGAGCATTGATAGTGGAGGGATTCTGGCATGAGAATAAGAGGTCCCGTGAGGGCTCTCCGTGAGGCACAGGACGATGAGTACTCCCAGTATAGAGCGGGGAGGGGTGCCCTGATATACAGAGTAAGAGATCGCCACATGCCCCCACCCCCCTAACGACTGCGACAGTGGAGCATTCCTCGAAGGAGAGGATGTGGCCTTAGGACCAGAGCTTCCGATTTTGGAGCTGAGGAACCAGGTTCGAGGCTTCGCGTCGGCTCAGTATCGTGTGATTCTGGGCAAATTACTTAATCTCCCCGCGCCTACGAAAAATAATTGTATCTCTGTGAAAGGTAACTGGGGCTCATTTAAAGCGCTCCAATACCTTCAGGTTGAGTCCAATTTGCTACTAAAAACAACAACAAAAAAACGTGAAAGGTCACCCAGGGGGCACTAGTAAACTACTCTCAATGGAGGGTTCCTAGTGCAGAAAGTAAGATGTCGCCCGTGGCTCGCCTGTGCAACAACGACAGTGGAGTGTTCCTATTGGTGACATTGAGAGTTCACCCCGGGGTCACCTGTAAGGATCTTCCACTCCAGGAGCCCTCGCACTGAGAGTAAGAGTTCCTCACAGGGGCCCCATATATGTCACTGAGAGGGGACAGTCCATTGTTCACTAGGTAAGAGTTCACCCCGGGATCCTCCAGGAAGGCTCTCTCAGTGGGGGTTCCTAGTACAGAGAGTAGTGAGAGGACACCCCCTCCCCCCATCGCAGTATCAGTGAACACTTCGAAGTATTTGGAGTTAAAGGTGACCCCAGGAAATCCCATATTGATAGTGGAGAGATCCAAGCACGGGGAGTAAAATGTCATCCCAGGGCCCGAGTCCTGCAAGGCATTAATAGTGGGCATTTCCTAGTGTAGCGCTTGAGAAGTTACCCTATACCCCCTTCCATCCCTCCGGTGTGGCGCTGGCTGTGGGGCATTCCTAGAATGGAGAGAAAGTGGTTACCACAGGGCTCCCCCTGTAAGGCAATGTCAGTGGATTGTTCCTGGTTTCCTAGGTTAGAGGCTGCCCGAGCCCCACTCGTATCGAACGGCCCCTGGGCCTCCAGCAAGGCTCTCTCAGTGCAGGGTTCCTGGCGGAAGAAGCCCCCCCGCACAGACAGTGGGCAGCTCCTAGCAGAGAGAGTAAGAGGTCACCACAGGGCCCCCCTATATGGCACCGACAGTGGGCAGTTCCTAGCAGAGACAATAAGAGGTCACCACAGGTCTCCCCTGTATGCGTTTACTGTGGACGGTTCCTACAATGGAATGTAAGAGGTCGCACCAGGAACCTCCAGTAAGGGTCTCTCAGTGGATGGTTCCTAGAACAGAGAGTAGGAGTCACCAGGTCAGGACCACCCTGTATGGAGCTGACAATGGACTGTCCCTGCTATAGGTCGCATCGGAGACATCCGCAAGGCTAGCTCAGTGGACGGTTCCTAGAAAAGAGATTATGGGTTCACACTAGAACCGCCCCCCATTTTGGATCTGATAGTGGACGGTCCCTAGCACACTAGGTAGGAGGTCGCACCAGGGACCTCCAGTAAGGCTCCCTCAGGGAATAATTCTGAGAATAGACAATAAGAGTCACCCCAGGGCCACCCTGTATGGAGTTGAGGGTGAATAGTCCCTACTATAGTCGCACCGCGACATCCCTTAACTCTGTCCCAGTGGACGGTTCATAGAACAGAGACTATGTGGGTCTCCCCCTGTTTGGAGCTGACAGTGGACGCTCCCTCGCACACTAGGTAAGATGTCGCACCAGGGGCCTCTCCCAAGACTCTCTCTATGGCGGTTCCTAGAACAGAGAGTAAGGGGTCACCCCGTGACCCACGGGCCGTGGGTCCCCAATAGGCCACAGACAGTTTAATGAGAGTAGTATCCTATTGTCTAGTAATGACACTCTTATAGACCTCCTTGGACAGCAGAATCAGAGCTTCCCTTGGCATAGCTCACACAGACGTAGCTGAATCCGGCTTCAGGGCGCTACTGCTGCCGTAAACATTTTCCTCAGATAACGCAGCGTTTGTAGTCCTAGTCAAGTGGAATTCCTCCAGGGAGCAGCGTACGGGGTCGAGGGTCTGCAGGCAAAAGACATGTGCGGCTTTGTGCTACCTATCTGGGGTTAATCATTTTTTTTGGCTCACAACTTTTTTATATTAATGTAATTGTAGTTATGTAGCGCTTACTACTCCAGCGCACAGTCGCTTCTCCAGAACCCAAAGTTACACGTGTGTTAATAATATGGGATTCCCTTTCCTTGTATGTTAAGTTTGGAAAGTTTAAGTTCGTGTTCGTGCGATCTCATACATTCACTCTTGAGTCTTTCATAGGGAAGACGTGAGATGTTATTAGGAGTGGTGAACATGTGTGCCTGTTATTGGGATGAATTGGATAGAAAAGAGGGAAAAGTTTGGGAAGCATATTTGGAAGGCCATATATAACAGAAAGGTTTGGAGTGAGTCAGAGAGTGGAGGGAAAGAAAGGTTATTTTTAATCTAGATGTCTAAATAGAAAAATGAAATATATAAACATAAATATATACATGGGTGTGCGTGTATATATATATATATATATATATATATATATATTTCTTTTCACCTGAAACTTGGGGACAAGCCCGGGTTGCCTCCTCTTTTCTTGTACAATTTATGCCGCACACTAAGCCATTGAGGGAAATTGTTTTAAAATATGTAGAATGCCCCTTGTATGGCTGCATACATTAAAATGTAAAATATTAAATGAAACCAGCCAATGATTTAGCTAAATGTTAAATCCGATGATGAAGTCCACTCTACCCCATGTTTTGTGCAATCACTTATTGACATGTTAGACGCAAACTCCCTCTTTAACTTCCGTAGCGGCTATCCAATTTCTATTCCCCTGTATTTCCGACCCCTTTTACTACTCTGTAAATACTGCTTTCACTATTCTGTGCTTGTTGTTCTTCATTTAAAGTGTTTACTTTATTACTTTCCCCCAAACTCGCGGTAGTTTTGACCGCACTTGAGCTCACTGATTTTCCTCGAGCTGCTCCCTTCGCCCCCACGCGCCGTGTGATACGTGTCACATGGCAGTACCCCTGCATTATCAGTGCAGCACCGCGCGCCGCACACTAGCAGCTGCTCGGAGGGCGCAGGGGCATTACATCTACTAGTATTCCATAGCTTTCCATAGACTCCTTCATATGCTATGATTGTCAATCAAATGGAAGAAACCGTGGCGCATACATACATACATATATATATATATATTACCCACATTATGAAATGCTGCATTCTTTTCATGACTGAAGCAAAAAAATATCCAGAGGTCAGAATGTGTAGGGGGACAGAAGGCACACCATGTCTGCATCAAAGAATGAGAAGGCGAAAAACTCACCCACACCTTTTGCCGTGGCACAATATTTTCAGTAGGGACTTTAATCTTTTTTTGATAAAGTTTCTGTATTCTAAATCTAGAGTGATTTGAGAGTAGGGTGTGTATTTGGTATTTTACACACAACTCGTTCATTCTTTGCAAAATGTACTTTTGTTTCTTACAGTGCTCGGTTGTTTTTCTTTCTGTCTGTCTTTTTCTTTCTAGGAGTATTTTTTGTTAGTCACATCACACCGGCCTTTCTGTTATCATCTCAGTCTGGTTTTATTCAATTTCCCTTTTATGCTAGTAACTGTCTTTCTGCCATCCACTGTCTGCTAACTTTTTTCAATCCATTTGCCCTCTCCTCGATCTAGAAGCTTGTCTTTTGCTTTTTTGCTTTTTAAGTCTTTTAACCGACCTATCTTTCCCCATTTTATCATCCGCTGCCCATCATTAGGCTTGTCTTTCCGATATTTTCTATCTGGTTTTCTGTGTTTTCTCTCAGTCTGCCCGACTCTTCTCTGTCCAAGGTGTGCATGGCTGCCTGAATGTGTGCTTGCCATTTTCTGCCTTTGTGCGGGTACGCTTGCCATTCCATCTCTCTTTTACCGAATTTCTTTTTTTACCCTTTTGTGTTTGTGTGACATTTGCCCATTCCCTGTCATTTCGCTTAATTGTTGTTTTACTTTTCAGTTTGTCTTTCGCCTTTGTCTTATTCTTTGTCTGACTGCTTAAACGTATTTTTTTGCTTTTTTACCTGCCTGCTTTTTTTTTATATTACTGTATCGGTCCCTTATCGTGCCTTTCTGCATTTCACCCTCTCGGTTTACTTGTGTGTATCCCTTCTTTAACTGTCTGTCCGCCTTGTTGTCATTCTCTGTTTACTTTTACTTTTTCCGTAGCTAGCTTTTCTCCGCCATGTATCTGCCTTTCTGACTCTTTGTCGCATGGCACCTGTCCCTCTGAATATTTGTTCATCCTTTTGCCTTTTTCCTATCTGCCTGCCTCCACTTTAGCCACAGCTGACTGTAACTGTCCCCTTGTTGTAATTTTCATTTTTTTTATATGCGTGTATCCCTTCTTACCATTGCTTTCTGTCTGTCTTTTCTCATTTTCTATCTATCTTAACTTTTTCTGCCTACCTTTGGTGACCAATGACCTCTCTGTCTCTGTTCCCGTCCTGCCTTCTGCCCATCTTTTCCCATTTTTCTATGTGTGCGTCTTCTCTGTTTTCTACTTTACGTGCCTTTTGTCTAATACTCCAAATGTCAGCCTCCTCATGCTCCTTGCCTTTTCTATATGTTCTTGTTTTATTCTCATGTTATATATATTTTTTCGAATTCTCCCCGCTTTGTTTTGTACCTTACTCTATACTTTTATGAAGTCATGCCATCTTGACCTCTAGCCCTTTGGTAAAATGCATGCAGATGCTAAGCCAGTGACAGTACCGCAGGACAGGCTTCTGCAATGGTTTTCAAGGCCCACATCATGGGTCCGAGGGACTGAAGACAGACCAGCATTTCACTGTGCAATATGTGCCAACACCCAGGGTTGGATTGGGATTAAAAATCAGACCGGGCACACTCAAAAATGGTGGCCTACATTTGCATATTGCCTTTCTGCGAAACATTGCTTCGGTGAAATTTTATTAAAAAAATGGGGGGGGGGGAGCGTTAAAAAAAATGCAAAGATTAGTTTACAGTGGTGAAACACACCTGAAAACAAGTGAGGCCACTTCTGCTCAGGTCCCCTGCTCCCGCTCAACATGCATAAATGGGCTGGCCCAGTTACACCTCTGCAGTTGATAAAAAGGAGGTCATGGATGCCCATCGACCTCCAGAAAGGCAACTCAGGCACCCACTGGGCTGCTGGCAGCATAGTACAACGCAGAAACCGCCCAAATCGGCCCCCCAGGCTGCTCAAAAAACCAGGGCACAGCTGGAATTTGGAAACCGGCCCCTCGGGCATTGCCCGAGTGCCCACCCTACCAATCTGATGCTGCCCCATATCTCACTGCTCCCTGCAGCAGGGAGTCCGCAGAGTCAGCATGCCGGTTGTGGACCCTCAGATTCTAGAGAGGCAAACGGTACGCATTGATCATATGTCATAAGCACCTTCTCCTCCCAGCATCATATGTATGTAGGGCACACACTATCATGGGTATGGACCATGCTAGCTCGCGAAGCAGGTGCAATAACACGAAATAGCACATGAATGTGAAATAGAGGCAGTACCTGCTGTTACATGCAACAAAGGAATGTCAAGTGTATATAGTGAGACACACAAACACACATGCACACACACACACACACACACACACTTTATGTTATGATTTGTGGCATATATTATCCATCTATTCACCCACTTATCCATCTGCCAACCCTCTGTCCTTACAAGACCCCCCTTCGCCTATCCGTGTACCCACTCATTGTCCATCCAACATCCACCTCCGTCCGTCTGTACATCCACTCTCCCACTATCCTTCTGACACCTACCTCCATCCACCCACTTTCCTTCCAACACACACCTCCTTCCTTCCACCCACCCACTTTCCTTCCAACACCCACCTCGCCTGTCAGCCCATCTACCCACCCTCTGTCCATGCAAAAACCACTTCCTTCAGTTGGTACAACCACCCTCTGTCTTTCTAAAAAAAACCTTTTCTCAGTAGGTCCACCGACACTCTGTCCTTCCAACAACCACCTTTATCCGTCCGTCCATTTACCAGCCCACTGTCTGTTCAACACCCACTTCCGTCCGTCCATCTATTTTCCATGCAACGATAGATATGTACCGAATCGGTATTAAAGATAGGTGACATGCATGCACTATATTTGCTAGATCATATACATTTATATAAAGATATCAACAATGTAATTAAATACACTCTGAGACCAGCAGGCACGCGCACACACACAGACGTCCATTTGTGTTTAGTGCATTCTGGAGCCAGCACTGCAACCTTTTCAGGATTCTAGGAGCAGCGTAAGCTTAGTTGTCCAGTTGAATGGAGGATGTAGGTGAAGATAGATAGACTGCCTGACTAATACAGACAGAGAAATAGACCCTACAACAGGAAAATACAAAGACAGAGGACTGTGTTAGTAGGTTATAACCATCCACCAATAGAAACTCAAAATTAAATGATGCATAACTGGCCACCTTCTTTTATTGATTATAAAAATTGAGCCCACTTGCAGAATTGTGTATAGATGCCCCGAAAGCATAACAATTCGCTGCTAGGCTATAATACCTGATAGGTCAGTTTTTTTGTTTAACAATGATAATACATATGAAGTGTGTATAAATGCGTCATATTGCAAATTGTTACTAACTGAACAATACATTTCATTCATTCATAACCTGATATCTTTAGGAATTATGTCATATTAGATTAAAACAAGATGTCTCCTTCCTCAGACTTCGCTCTGGTCTGCCTGTTTATTCTACTGGAACATTTTTTCTGCTAGGAGAGTGCTTGTTTCCTTGGGCCATGCTTACATTTGCAGTTATTCTGTATCAAGTGCTGCTCACTACTGTTTGCTATTGAATTTGACAATGTTTGTTTCTTTTCGCTGTACTTACTTCTGACACACTCTGCCATACGTTGCCTCGCGTTTCTGTTACTACAGGATTCTGCTAATGTAATTGTCTGTATTCTGAACAAAATTATTTTAAAAAGCTGATAAACAGACCTCTCCGATTTGAACACGAGTTTATTGTGTCTTTTCATGAAATTATTCGTAGGCATGACAAACACCATATATGTTTTCAAACACTCTAGCGCCTAAAGGACTACCTTAGCGCACGGATACCTCCCAGTGCAGAACGGACCGTGCGTGAGATTTACGGATCAGGAATACTGGAATCTTTTAATCTGGAGATGCCTAGTCAGCCCTCTGCGATCCGAGGCTCTCGTTCACGCGCCACGTACCGATAACGTGAGTTCAGAGGTCAGCGCGCGGGTATCTGTGGAAGCCCCCCTGGATCCCAATCCCTGGGCTGGAGCTGAGCAGATAATGCCCCGGCTCGCTCTCTAGTCTAATGCAGTTATTTTCCCTCCAATAAAAGTCCAGCGTCTCGTGTAAAAACAGACAAATGCGGCTCTTCTTCCTCTCCCTGAGCAAAGTATTTTTACTGGCTAATTGCTTAAGTGAAAGAGACTCTGCTGCAGCCGAGGCTGTAATGTGAGCATGAAATGTATCCAGGGGGGCCGAGGGGGCGCCCTGGGAGCGGCCCCTGTGTTTATCAGAGCTCGGACCACCCAGGGAGGGGGCAGACAGGCGTGCGCCCCTCTGCCAGTCCTGCTTTTAATTAACACGAGTGTGACTTCACTCCAGACCCTCGCCCCCTTCCCCGAATGACACCCCTCCCCCGAAAACCGATCCCCAAACGTTTACATTAGGCCGGAGGGCTTGGGGGGGAAGGCCCACTCCGGCCACTCGGCGAAAGGACGAGGGAGGCTGGCACCGCGTTAACACGTGATTGATGCTACCCGTGGGTGCTGACAGGGGGCGCCCTCTGAGGGAGGGGCGGGCGCGGGGACTCAACACGGCAATGACGCTGCCAGACTCCTGCTGCTCTGCGCACCACACGACACCATGGATGCACGGTGCGATGGAAGCATGTCACCAAACCAATATTTATTTATTTGAAAGGTTTAATAAAGCGCGAAAATGGCCCGTCTGGGTGTCAGAGCGCTGTACACAAAGCATGCAACATGAGCAGGAAAGGTAGCAAGTTCAACATGTAAGTAATCAGGTAAATGGTAACGCCAGAAAGCACTATCTACTCCAGACAGTAGAAGGTATACAGCAGCACAAATGCATCTCTGAACATCCAAAAGAAAGCTGTAGAACAGAAGTAGACGTTAGTTCCGGTGGCTTCAGGTCTATGGTTGCAGGTAATTCAGGAGAAATCCTTTGATTTCTTTTTTCAATGTGCCAATCGAGGGGTTAGATCTGATTTTGGGAGGTTCCAAATTCTCAAAGCCAGACCAAGAAGGCACGGGTATAAGTTCAATTCTTATTGAATTATTGTGTTTTCAGCAGTAGATTCCATCATGGTACATATTGTATTGGATTGTAATTGCATTTATATAGCTCTTACTACCCCTGATGAGGCGTGAACGTGCTTTTTCGGCGAGTAGCACGCTACTCCAGAACCCATAAAGGATTAGTGGTGAATTAGTATAGTGAAAATATGAAGGTAATTTGAGTGGTGGCTATGTTAGTTATTTTTGGATTGAGAAGGATAGTTGAGGGATAAAAGAGGGAAAAATGTCTGCATTTATAGAGGCTTGATCTTATTACAAATGTCATGTTATTACTGCAGTACAGTTAAACTGACTCACATATTGCATGGAGCAATCACTTTGCATTGAGAAAGAGCTCTGCTAATAGCCATGCGTCCTCTTTAATTAATTCCGTACACAACTTTAAGCCAGTGCACCCTAGTTTTGGTTAAATAACGCAATATCATTGGCAGATTGAAAAACACCATGGTATAAAACATTTATGAAGATGCCAGAGTGTAACATGCAGGTTATTACCATTGTTGAGGGAGGGAAGAATCAGAATAGCCTATTTGAGGCTTGGCCTCTCCTGCCATTATCGAAGGGTCCGCAAGAACAGGGAGGCCGATTTTGTTTTAAAAGGATCGATTACAGGAAAGTGAAAAATTGAGAATAATCACTCCCTTAGACCTATCAGATGTAACTTCCTTATTACATGACAAGAATTGAAGAAAAGAAAAGGATTTACACGTCCCCGAGCATTGCGAGAAAACAGTCCCTAAAAGATTTAGAGTGTTCTTTTCTCGACAAACGAATACATTTACGGTGGCTCTTGCGGATAAAATATTTGAATTAAACTAATAATAAGGCTGAATAATCAGCAGGCAGAAACTACCAATTTGAAGGGTCATTCCCCTTGGATAGTCTATTCAAACGTCTATTCCCCCTTTTTTAAAAACAAATGAGATTTGATGAAACTGTTTTAGTCCTGAAGAAGGTGAAAGATTAAGAAATCACCGAAACGCTGCGTCGACTTTTTATTCATGATGACTAATTTTATTGTGATTAATTGTACTCATTAAAGATTGTAACCCATTTTGGGAGGGAAAGATATTTTATATGATTCATTTTGGCTTTTTAAAAAAAATAATAAATAATTTTGATTTTAAAGAATACGTTTTTCTAAAAGGCTTTCTTCAGTGCATATACAAGTTACTGTGTACAGGTCGGAGGGCAAACCTTTTTTCTGAGATAATTTATTGAGTCTGTGAACATTTAGACACTTGGCTGAGGACAACCCCGTAGGCCTTTTCTGATAGGGACATTTGTGTTTTGCTGAATATCGATACCCCGTCCCTTGTGTGTGTCACATCGGGGTAACTCCCTTGTTATTTTTGATTACTCTCCTGGTTCATGCCACTCCCTGTGCTCAAAAATGGTAATACAGAGCATATTACACTGCACACCTATTTATATACTTGCGGATGTACTTGCTTATTTATGTATGTTGCTCAGTACAATGGTTTCATATGAATGCAACTTTAGAGCAATTTGTGTGGATATACAACTTATGGACTGGGGTTAGTCTGTGGAAATATATATATATATATATATATATATATATATATATATATATATATATATATATATATATATATATATATATATATATATATATATATATATATATATATATATATATATATATATATATATATATATATATACATATATATTTATATTTATTCCAGTAACATGACAGACACAATTGTTTCTAGACTTAGATTCACCAATAATTCTTTGGGCGCCCAGCTAAATTGTAAGAAAAACCCCCCACAAAAGGCAGCAAACTTAATGTCAGGTACCACACATTCACAATTTATTTCTTAAGTAGGAGAAATTATTTAAGAAAAAAAAAATCAACAACCCCCTTTTTCGCCTTAGCCTTCCTCCATTACTGGTACAATTCTGACAACATTTCAAAACCCAAACCCACTTCTTCACAATTTTCCTACCATCCAGGCTGTGTCCCTACCCATCCCCATCTCACCCACTGATATGCTATGTTTCTGTTCTCTTCGGTACATGCTTATTTTACTAAGTTCAAATTGTAAACATGCCTTCATGTCACTGTATTCTCATATGTTGGCTTAAGTAAACAATATGTACTGCATGCTGCTCGCCTCTCTGTGCTTTACAAATGCCCCAATAGAATGAGAAATAGATAAAATATATAATGAAAAATACAACTAATCACTATTAGCAATAACACACTTTTACAATGGGTAGGAACAACACCCCACTTTTGTATGTGCGAGAATGACAAAGCAAGTGTACGCAAACCTTTGTTTGTTTCTGCATAGAGAGCGGAATACTTTCTATAAACATGACTTGAACAGTAAGACTATTTCCTATGCATGCTGATAGTTCAAAGATATGTCTGTGTGCAACAGAACATATATGTGATACATAAAGAACCTGCAAAAGGAAATGGTCATTTGATTACAAAGTTTTCATTTGTGCCACTGATGAAGTCTTGTACCATGTCCATGTCCGTAGAACATTTTCTCAAATATCTTGAGGTATTAGGGGCAACACGAAACTATATAACTCTAAAAATACAACCCAAAATCCTTGGACAGCCGCCATGTTTGCCTGTAACAGAGCCCACCTTTACCCTTAATGGCATTATGCCTCTGGATCCTGGCATTCTGATGGCATCAAGAGCAGATAGCCACAGTGGGAAATATGATCATCTGGATTGCACCTATCATTTCACACGTCTTTTCTTTACATACCCGGCAATTTGCAATTTATTTCAAAGCCCATGAGTGTATCTAAATATGCAACATATCACACAATGCAATAGTTGTATTATTATGAATTACTGGTTCATCATAATGGTATAAGAAAACAATTATACCGTTGATACTAACCATTTTGTTTTTCCAGTGATCTTTCTTGTTAATAGTGATATGATTTCTGAAGTAATTTTGCATTTTCCCAGCATTCTCATCAAATGTGCCCTGTGTGAGAAGTTGGCCTGATGTATGATGTCACTAGTTCTAGTGTACACCTTATATCAGTCCAAATACCCTTATGGTGATTGGTTGTAAAGTCAACCTTATAGACCAGCTATCCTAGTGGTAGCATGGACAAGAGCAGTCTTAGGCTAAACTCTGAATGGCATGTGAAGCCAGCTGTGATACCATATATAATCCCTTGAATACCAAATGAAAGGACACCACAACAGATATATATATAAAAAAAGTGTATTTATTCTAGACAAACCCTCAGCACTCTTTATGAGATTAGAGGTACATACAACACAGTCTTATTTATGCATACATTAAGTCACACAGGTAAGTAATACAGTTAGGCCCTAGGGGCCACGCAAACCATATACTAAGTAAGTGGTATAAGGACCACTGTCACGGAAATAGGATAGGCCTAGGCCTAGGGAATCGCTGGGGCTACAGTAGACTACCAGAGGTTAGGAAGTGGGAGGCCCACGGGATTCAGGTGCAGAGTGGAAACACTCACGCGTAATGCGTATAATCGATAGAAATAGTACAGTTTTGAATTAAATAGATTTAGGACACTTCCGGAGTAGCTAGGAAGTCGAGACTGGAAAACTAGACACTAGGATAGTCACTATCCTGATGAGCACCGGAGTACCCAAGTTACCTAGCCCACAGGTTGCGGGTGCATAGGGGTGAAGTTGCGTCGGGTTTCGTCGTCGACTCCTATGGATGCCTGAAGAAAGATGCTGACAGGCAGTCAGTGAAGAGTCCGGTGGATCCCAAGGCCGGGATCAGGAAGAAAGGATACCTGCAAGCAGAAGGGACAGAGTCAAGGTCACTAGCCAGTGACCACGTGGAACCAGGAAGGAACCAGACGATGTCGTGAAGATTTGCAGGTGAAGGTGAAGCTTGTCGCTGCAGCCACGAGGACCATGGAACGTCGAGGACAACCAGGACCAGGAGGCGAGCTGTCCCACGAAGGCTCTTGCTGTCGGCGGCGTCGAAGTTGGACTAGGACTCACCAAGCCTTGGCAAGCGGAACCCACGAAGAACGGAGGACTTGCTTCTGGTGCAGACCAGGAAGGTCTGGGGTGCTTCTTCTTTGCAGAGAAGCGGGAGCCAGTCTGGAGGAGCCAAACCAGCGCTGAAGATTTCAGGGTGCGTTGTCTCAAAGGCCACTAGCCAGCGGGCAAGCAACCGGACAGACGCGGCAAGCAGGAAAATGCAGAAGGGCCCCACGCAGGACTCGTGGAGTGTGGGGGGCTGATCTTCGGTGCAGATGGTGCTTGGGGTTGGGGCTTCTCAATCCCCGGTGCACAACTTCGAGGGTGCCTCAGAAGCTGCGCTTGAAGATACTAGCCACTTTTCCCAGGTAGCCGGTCCCACGTCTCTCGTCGCCTCCACGGATCTCAGCACGGCTGTGGATGTGGATCAGGGTCGGAGAAGTCTGGAAGTCACGGCTCTGGTCGGGCTCTGCTGTCGGTCCCTTGTAGAACTGGAGCAAAGCAAAGGGTAGTCTCTTGATGGTGCCTGTTTGCACAGGGTAGCCACTCCTTGGCCACAAGGGAGATTCTTCAGTCTTCTTCTTTCGTCGAATGTCAAAGGTCCGGAGTTTCTGTTCAAGTTGCAGGTTCAGGATAATCTAAAGTCTTGAGGCCCAACTCCCACTCTTATACTAATCTGGGGGGCTGGGATACCTGCTAGGTCACGCCTTATGGGTGGGACCTGGGAGGGGGGTGGTTACACCCCCTTCCCTTTGTCCAGTTTCGCGCCAGGACTGGGGCTGGAGTGCCCCAGCACCGGTTTGAACTGGGCTATGCATGGGACACCTTGTGTGCCCCAGGCATGTCTCATTCCTTTCAGCCCTCCCTGCCCCAATACACTAAAGTCTGTCTGGGGAGGTGCTAGCACCTCCCCAAGCAGGAAACCTATTGTCCAAGCCTCCCTTGCTGGGATCACTCCCAGCAGCAGGAGGTCAGACTTGTGTCTGTGGCAGCAGCATCCATTTTGTGATGCTGAGGCTTTGGTTAGAGTTAAACAGCAAAGTAGGATTTTAACATGTCTCTCCCTCTAGAAGGGAGGAATAATATCCTAATCACCAGAAATGGTATGGGGGTATTATTCCAAAGTGTTAGACACCTCACACGACATGTTTTGATACAGCCAAACCATAGTTACCATAACCGTTTAAGATTATAAGGCACTTTAAGAGTATATGGTAGGCTATATCATAGAACAGCTATAAGGACATGGTTCCGAAAGCTGCAGACAGGCTCATATCATGCTAGAGCACCATCTCACATGTTACCAAGCACTCTGCCTCCAGGATTGTTAAGGCCTGCCATAGGAGTGGCTGATAGGTACACATGTGTCTATATATAAGGTAGATATATATATACTATATCTAAGCAAGGGGTGATTACACGACCTTGCCCCAGCTGAGTGATCAGCCAGTTGTGTCTGATGGGAAGGCCAGACCAGGGGTGGCATAATACATGCTGCAGCCCCTGGGAGGCCTAGGGTACACCTATGCCCTGGGTACCTAGGGTACACTGTACAGGGTCCAATAAGGTGATCCTTACCAATTGTGTATGCACCTAGGGTACATGGAGTCCATTTTAAGGAGAGAGCAGACAGCCTGAGACCCTGAATGGCAGGATCTCAGGCCAACTAAGTCGAAAAACCAGCTAGACACTAGGCAAAAATTTGGGGGTAACCATAGTCAGATATCCACCTTCCTACACAACCCCCCCCCCCCCAAACGAAAGGAGATAAGGCTGGCCTTGACAAGGTAAGCCTCTATTGCCTAAGTGGCCATATAAGGAAGAACCAGCACTGGCATGGTTACCCCCTGTCTCATGGTCCACTAAGCAATCCCTCATCCTAAAGGTATCATAGGGTCTCCACCATAGGGAATCTCTACCTTGGGTGTGTCTTTGCAAAGTAAAAGGCTGGTGTTGAGATGGAGTACTGAAGTGAGTGTCCTCAAAGTGAGGCCTCAGCTTCCTCCAATCATCCTCCACCATGGATGCCTTTCTTTCTGTAACAGAGTTGCACTGTGCCCTCAGGGTCAGCCTCTGGCTACCTAAAGCTGGAGGCTGGGTCCCTTTTGTGGGCTTACTGGAGGGACAGGTCAGGTTTGGGGCCCTAAGGTCCCATGTTTGCCTGTGCCCAACAGAATCCCTCTGGGGGAGGTCCCTAACTACCTGTAAAGGGGATCCCTCAGGAATGTTTTTACCCATCACCTGGCTAGGGCAACTAACCAGGCAATTCTCATTCTTTTGATGGGGGGGGTTCTTGTGGACAGGGGCCCTCTTGGGGTCCACTGGCCTCCCTGACCTCTGCAGCCCTGGGCTGACTGAGGCAGGGTAGAGAGAGGCAGGCTACCTGCACCAGACTGGGTCCCACCTTGGAAGGGGCCACTGACATCAGAGGCTCTGCCAGGCCAGGCCTGGCTACCTCTGGGGCAGTTCCTTCACAAGGGGTGAGGTCAGATCCCTGAGGAGGCTGACCTTTTCCTAATGTCTGGGGAGAGGGAGACTTTTCTTCCTCCCCACTACTCTCTGTTTGTGTGGAGTGATCCATAGTTTCAGGCTTCACTACACCTATGTCAGTCTGAGTATGGGCTGAGACCATTACAGCCTTGCCAACCTTTTCAGGGAGGCACTCAGTTTGGGTTTGAGCTGTGACTGTCACAGCTCTGCCAATCTCTACAGGGAAGTCTGTCTTTGCCTGGGCTGTGGCTACCACTGCCCTTCCAACCTTTTCAGGGAGGAAATCTACTTGGACAGGGGTTGTGACTGGCACAACCCCACTACCCTTTTTTGAAAGGCCTACCATTTTAGTATGGGTGTCTTGTTCAACTCCAGCCCAAGCTGAGAGTTCTAAGTCATTCCCCAGTAAGCAGTCCACAGGCAAGGTTGGAGACACTGCCACCCTTTTAGGGCCAGTGACACCTCCCCAGCTGAGACATACCTCTGCCATGGGATGACTGTTCTGTTTGCCATCAATGTTAGTTACCTGGTATGAGAAACCAGGCAAAAGCTGCTCAGAGGGAACTAGCCTATGGGCCACCATAGTGATGCTAGCTCCAGTGTCTCTGTAGGCCTCAGCTTTTCTACCATTGATGTAGGGTTCCTCTCTGTACCTACCCAAAGTGTTGGGACAGGCAGTGAAGTTGGCAAACCCCATGCCACCATCACAGACAAGAGTAGCTGCTGTAGGGGAATTGGCTAAGCCAGGGTCCCCCTGTGTTCCCCAAGAAAACCCAACCAAATTTTTGGGGGCACTCCCACCACCTTGGGGATTACTGCTGACAGTAATAGGTGGTGTGACAGGAGTAGTTGGAGGAACAGTTTTGTTTTTAGCCTTTGGGCAACTGCTGTCAGTTTTCTAATGCCCAGGAGTTTTACACTCATGGCAATAAGGCTTTTTAACTGTGGTAGAGGAGGGAGCTTGGGACCCACCACCCTGTGTGGACTTTTGGGGCCCTGAGGAAGATTTCTCTTTTGTTTTATCCCCACCCTTCTCTTGAGGCTTGGTGGTATCTTTCTTTTGGTCACCACCCTGATTTTTAGGCCTAATCCTGGTCCTGACCCATTTATCTGCCCTCTTCCCAATTCTTGGGGAGAGGTCAAATCTGAGTCTACCAGGTGTTGATGGAGAAGCTGGTTCTGACAATTACTAAGGATCTGCTCCCTCATAATCAAGTTGTACAATCCGGTATAGTCCTGCACCTTGCTGCCAGTCAACCATCCTTCCAAAGCCTTAGTGGCACAATCCACAAAATCAGACCAGTCCTGTGTCTGTGTCTTCTGGGTGTCTCTGAACAACAACCTATATTGCTCAGTGGTTAAGCCAAACCCATCTATCAGAGCACTCTTCAGGACTTTGTAATTGTTAGCATCCTCATCACTGACTGTGAGGAGCTTGTCTCTACCTTTGTCAGAAAAGGAGAGCCACAAGATAGCTGCCCACTGACTCTGGGGTACCTGCTGTACTTTGCAGGCCCTCTCCAAAGCAGTCATCCACTTGTGGATGTCATCCCCATTCTGATATGGGGGGACTATCTTGCTTAGGTTTCTATGGTCATAAGACCTATCCCTATCTCTAGGAATGTTGCTGCCACCAGTGGGTTCTAACCCACTTAACTTTTGTTCTCTAGCCAGAGCAAGCTTCTCTTTGGCAAGGGCAAGTTCTTCCCTCTGAATCCTCAGATTAGCTTCCCTCATTCTGGCTTCATGCTCCCTTCTCTCAGGGGAAGTCATTCCCCTGTGAGAGGAAACATTAGAGATGCTAGAGACATGGGAGTGGACAGATTCCCTTGAAGGGGATCTGTCCCTCCTGTTTCTCTGGTTAAGCCCACTTGGGGGTCTGTATGGGGGGATCCCATGCAAACTCCCATGTAAACTTAGGTTAGCCTGGCTAAGTCTTCCTACTTGGCCCTGGCTGTCTACCTCTCCATCTGAAGCCCCATCTGACTCCTCTGTGGTGGGTAGACCCTTATCTATAGCTATGGTCCCATCCTGGGCAGCTCTTTCAGCATCATAGGCCTCCAGAAGCTCCACTAGCTGTTTAAGGGTAGGGTTGGAACCCTGTTTTAATCTCCTGGAGGTACACAGTTGTCTCATCTCCTGGAAAGTGAATGCATCATACCTAGAGGGAACCTGTCTAGGATTCTCCTCTCCTGAGGGAGCATCAGTGTGATCTCCATCCAGGGGCATGATTCTAGTGAGGGTGTGGTGTGTACACCTACCTACACTAGTTGTATCTACTAAACCTCTCTAGTAGTTGTAGTCAGGGTGTGTTACTCCCTTCAACCTACAACCACTAAGTCCAGAAGGACTTAAGTATTATAATCTATGTTATATGTACCTAAACAATATCTGTGTGATCTTTCAATTTAGTATCTCAAGATTACAATGGTATTACAACAGCAAGCTCAGATCCCAACCGCTGCTCACCAATGTGAGAAGTTGGCCTGATGTATGATGTCACTAGTTCTAGTGTACACCTTATATCAGTCCAAATACACTTATGGTGATTGGTTGTAAAGTCAACCTTATAGACCAGCTATCCTAGTGGTAGCATGGACAAGAGCAGTCTTAGGCTAAACTCTGAATGGCATGTGAAGCCAGCTGTGATACCATATATAATCCCTTGAATACCAAATGAAAGGACACCACAACAGATATATATATAAAATAAAGTGTATTTATTCTAGACAAACCCTCAGCACTCCTTATGAGATTAGAGGTAAGTACAACACAGTCTTATTTATGCATACATTAAGTCACACAGGTAAGTAATACAGTTAGGCCCTAGGGGCCACGCAAACCATATACTAAGTAAGTGGTATAAGGACCACTGTCACGGAAATAGGATAGGCCTAGGCCTAGGGAATCGCTGGGGCTACACTAGACTACCAAAGGTTAGGAAGTGGGAGGCCCACGGGATTCAGGTGCAGAGTGGAAACACTCACGCGTAATGCGTATAATCGATAGAAATAGTACAGTTTTGAATTAAATAGATTTAGGACACTTCCGGAGTAGCTAGGAAGTCGAGACTGCAAAACTAGACACTAGGATAGTCACTATCCTGATGAGCACCGGAGTACCCAAGTTACCTAGCCCACAGGCTGCGGGTGCATAGGGGTGAAGTTGCGTCGGGTTTCGTCGTCGACTCCTATGGATGCCTGAAGAAAGATGCTGACAGGCAGTCAGTGAAGAGTGTCCGGTGGATCCCAAGGCCGGGATCAGGAAGAAAGGATACCTGCAAGCAGAAGGGACAGAGTCAAGGTCACTAGCCAGTGACCACGTGGAACCAGGAAGGAACCAGATGATGTCGTGAAGATTTGCAGGTGAAGGTGAAGCTTGTCGCTGCAGCCACGAGGACCAGGGAACGTCGAGGATGACCAGGACCAGGAGGCGAGCTGTCCCACAAAGGCTCTTGCTGTCGGCGGCGTCGAAGTTGGACTAGGACTCACCAAGCCTTGGCAAGCGGAACCCACGAAGAACGGAGGACTTGCTTCTGGTGCAGACCAGGAAGGTCTGGGGTGCTTCTTCTTTGCAGAGAAGTGGGAGCCAGTCTGGAGGAGGCAAACCAGCGCTGAAGATTTCAGGGTGCGTTGTCTCAAAGGCCACTAGCCAGCGGGCAAGCAACCGGACAGACGCGGCAAGCAGGAAAATGCAGAAGGGCCCCACGCAGGACTCGTGGAGTGTGGGGGGCTGATCTTCGGTGCAGATGGTGCTTGGGGTTGGGGCTTCTCAATCCCCGGTGCACAACTTCGAGGGTGCCTCAGAAGCTGCGCTTGAAGATACTAGCCACTTTTCCCAGGTAGCCGGTCCCACGTCTCTCGTCGCCTCCACGGATCTTAGCACGGCTGTGGATGTGGATCAGGGTCGGAGAAGTCTGGAAGTCAAGGCTCTGGTCGGGCTCTGCAGTCGGTCCCTCGTAGCACTGGAGCAAAGCAAAGGGTAGTCTCTTGATGGTGCCTGTTTGCACAGGGTAGCCACTCCTTGGCCACAAGGGAGATTCTTCAGTCTTCTTCTTTCGTCGAATGTCAAAGGTCCAGAGTTTCTGTTCAAGTTGCAGGTTCAGGATAATCTAAAGTCTTGAGGCCCAACTCCCACTCTTATACTAATCTGGGGGGCTGGGATACCTGCTA
Organism: Triturus cristatus; assembly: GCF_964204655.1. Lineage (NCBI taxonomy): Eukaryota > Metazoa > Chordata > Amphibia > Caudata > Salamandridae > Triturus > Triturus cristatus. The sequence goes on from NC_140595.1 coordinate 651,732,184, forward strand.
GGTCACGCCTTATGGGTGGGACCTGGGAGGGGGGTGGTTACACCCCCTTCCCTTTGTCCAGTTTCGCGCCAGGACTGGGGCTGGAGTGCCCCAGCACCGGTTTGAACTGGGCTATGCATGGGACACCTTGTGTGCCCCAGGCATGTCTCATTCCTTTCAGCCCTCCCTGCCCCAATACACTAAAGTCTGTCTGGGGAGGTGCTAGCACCTCCCCAAGCAGGAAACCTATTGTCTAAGCCTCCCTTGCCGGGATAACTCCCAGCAGCAGGAGGTCAGACTTGTGTCTGTGGCAGCAGCATCCATTTTGTGATGCTGAGGCTTTGGTTAGAGTTAAACAGCAAAGTAGGATTTTAACATGTCTCTCCCTCTAGAAGGGAGGAATAATATCCTCATCACCAGAAATGGTATGGGGGTATTATTCCAAAGTGTTAGACACCTTACACAACATGTTTTGATACAGCCAAACCATAGTTACCATAACCGTTTAAGATTATAAGGCACTTTAAGAGTATATGGTAGGCTATATCATAGAACAGCTATAAGGACATGGTTCCGAAAGCTGCAGACAGGCTCAGCTCATGCTAGAGCACCATCTCACATGTTACCAAGCACTCTGCCTCCAGGATTGTTAAGGCCTGCCATAGGAGTGGCTGATAGGTACACATGTGTCTATATATAAGGTAGATATAGATATACTATATCTAACCAAGGGGTGATTACACGACCTTGCCCCAGCTGAGTGATCAGCCAGTTGTGTCTGATGGGAAGGCCAGACCAGGGGTGGCATAATACATGCTGCAGCCCCTGGGAGGCCTAGGGTACACCTATGCCCTGGGTACCTAGGGTACACTGTACAGGGTCCAATAAGGTGATCCTTACCAATTGTGTATGCACCTAGGGTACATGGAGTCCATTTTAAGGAGAGAGCAGACAGCCTGAGACCCTGAATGGCAGGATCTCAGGCCAACTAAGTCGAAAAACCAGCTAGACACTAGGCAAAAATTTGGGGGTAACCATAGTCAGATATCCACCTTCCTACACCCTGTATAGCCTCATCATCTTTGTCTCACTAGGGGCGCCTGGAGCTTGCTTACCCTCCTAACAATTAGGGGCCTATTAGGATGGCGGGCGGACCTGAGCGGGAACGGGACTGCCCGCTTGCCATGCGGCGGTCCCGCACCACTTATTATGATGTGACCGCCACCGCGGCGGTCGCATCTGGCATTTTATCATTGTGACGGGTGCTGCTGGCAGCAGCACCCACCGCAATGGTAAAATGCCTTGTTGTGCATTTCCATTCACAACGTGGCAGGCACCGCGCGGTGCCTGACACCTTGTGCATGGACATGTCGGGGGGTATCATAGGTACCCCCCAAGTGCACCTCCACGGGGGCCCGCAACGGGCCCCCAAAGCAAATCCCTGCCAGCCTTTCCATGACGGCATCGCTGCCATGGAAAGGCCTTAAAATCTCTACATCCTAATATGGCTGGCGGTGCCTGCTAAGCACCGCCACCATATATTAGCCCCTGCTCTGCCCGGCCGGCAATCGTAACGATTGCTGACCAGCGGAAAAGAGGCGGACAGGCTTTCCGTCTGCCGCGATACCCACCACCATAATAATATGGCGGTGGGTAATTCACGTTACGATGACGTAACGGTCGTGTTTGTTACGCCATTGTAATGGGCCCCATAGTTTGGCTGAATTACATTTTATTATGTAGCAGCCTTAATATAACTTTAGCCATTAAAACATATTCATAGGGGGCACTGAAAGTTAATTAGTGACTTTGATTGATTAATGGCAATTGGATACTAGGGGTGGGACTCTGGTGACGTAATAAGCCAGAAAAGGGAATGATTTGTGAATGTCATCACTTGAAATGTAACAATAGAAGCAAAATATAATTTTCTCATATTATGTTTATATTACATTATGTTTCAATTCCACTGAGTGATTAAAGGGCAAGGAGTCCTGGACACAAAAGCAAAAGTTTTTCATACAACGCAATGCTTCAGTTTCACTGGGATCCGATTCCATAGCAGGGAATCCCGGACACCAGATCGTATGTTACATCAGAAATGTATGTTTAGAGAATGTGCTATCAAATAATTTAGGCCCTCAAGTGTTATTGACGTGGAAGGAGTGCATGCTTTAAACAACAAAAGTAATGATAAGACCAATCCCAGAAAGGGTTTTTTATGGGATGCAGGAAATTTTAACTGTGATTGTTTTGCCTGCTTGAAACTAGTGTATATAAAATATTAGTCAGTGGTAGTAGCAATAGTGCGGTTCTGTTGTAATCTTCACTTCCATTATAGGAGTAAACATTGATAGCTTACAGCTGTGAACCACCCATGAAAACTTTTCTGAAAAAGATATACATGACCTAAAAATATTGTCCAAAGTTAAGGGTTGAGGTAAAAAAGTGATGAGGTAAAAGAGTAGGGTGACCAGATTTTGGGAGCCAAAAACCGGGACAGGCCAGAAATAAAAGTAGGACTAAAGTCTTTAATCTTACATCTATATCTACCCCATGGATACTTGCAAAGATTTCCCCAGGGGCTAAAAGTATGGTGTGTGGCATGACTGAGGGCCACATTGTTACCAGCAAGGTGTGGGTTGGGTGGGTAACATGGACGTAAAGTGAAACAAAGCATCTTCATGGGTGGACAACAAAACTGAGGTTTCATGTGGCTTCTATCTGCCACCCACACTCTTACCTCATGTGCCAAGAATTAAATACAAATGATTAACTTTTGATGTAAAACATAATAAGAAAATAGATACTCATCTAGTGGCTCAATTGTACAATGTGAAACTAGAAATTCTGTTTATCAATTCCGGCTTCCCCACTTTACCAAATCGTGCGATCATAAGGCAATTATTTTATTTCACTTTGCCTGTTTTTTCTTCATTACCACATAAGAGAGCACTTTGAGTTGAGGATGTGTGCGGTACAAAACCATCTCTTCTGGTTCGTTTAATAAACTATATTGTTGCTTCAATTATAATAAGAAACTAAACAACGCAGAGGGTGCACCTAACAAATGACACATCTTGGTTTAGTAAAGGCATTGTTGTCAGAAGGGGAGTCATGAATGTTTCTAAGTTCATGTTTGAAAATTATTGCTTATAATAAATGCCTTTCAAAGCAGTGATATAATCTGATATACTAAGGTGAAACACTACTGCATGTTAATGACATTTTTACATGTTTAGTGCAAGATGACTGTAAAATTAAAGGTATTCCTGAAGATAAGTTGTGCAGGACACCCTTTTTGCTTCTTTTCCTATACTTTATTCAATGTGCAAATAAATGCTTGTCCAGCTTTCTGAATGTTCGTACTCTGGCAAGTAAACAGCTGCCAAATGCTGCTGTTCACTAGGGGGCCACATTTAAAGGTCAGGAGTCTTCGATGTGGCCCCCTGGGCCGTACTTTGAGGATCCCTAACCTAGCCTGTACGGCTTTTTGCGCAACAATGAAAATATATTTATATATATCTATGTTTATTGCACTAGCACTTTAAAAATGGGGGAGTGTTGTCAGCGCGTCATGTGATCAAGGTCCTGGGGGACCGAAACGCGTCATGGCGGCATAGCGCATCAAGCAAAAATAAAACAAATTGCACTAAATAAGAGGTGTCCGTTCCTGTTTTCGGATTCGTGTCTCACCTGAATCCAATGGAAAAAAGGTTGAATGGAATATATCTATATATATATAGATATATATATATATATATATGTTGCAACAAAATGACAAAGCTATGGGGGCACACACAGCAGCAGCTCGTACCACCATCCGGTTATTTTATAAGCTAACTTGCTTCTCTATTCAGGATTTGCGCTTCCGACCTGACGCGTTTCAAGGTAAACACCTCTTTATCAAAGGTCATGTTAGCACTCACAGGAAGTTTCGTGAACATTGATTTCAAGCATGCTCTTTATTAAAATACTGCCCCAAGTGGGCTACGCTGAGTGCATGAGTGTCTATTGCATGCTGGGTACTGTAGTCCCATACAGAGCACTTTAATCTTCCTTAAGTAGGTCCGTGAGTGCAACTATAGTTTTAAAAGCATTTTCTAATGTCCACAATATATCCCAAACATTCCGCAAGTTACAATCACCTTGAGTTGCTGTGCTGCAATATAGGGAAGAACAGTTCCAATCCACAGCCTCCTTCAGTACTAACAGGAGGGTGCTACCCCCCACGGTCAAGGCCAACCTTGAATGAATATGTTCCAACAAAATGCCAAAGCTTTGGGGGCGCACACACTTTGAGTTGCTGTGCTGCAATATAGGGAGGAACAGTTCCAATCCGCAGCCTCCTTCAGTAGTCGCAGGATGGTTCTACCCCCCACGGTCAAGGCCAACCGTGAATGAATATGTTCCAACAAAATGCTAAAGCTTTGGGGGCGCACACAGCAGCAGCTCATACCATCCGGTTATTTTATATCTGAGATTGCATAGACTCTAACTGCTGTGCTTTTGTAATCAATAATTATATTTAATTAAGCCCTGAACGGGCAATGCTTGATGGTTCTTACATGATGACATTCCTAAAAGTACCTGCTCCAATTCTGAAATATACAAGGGTTACAACTTTTTCATTGTATCATACAAATCCTGTGATTGTCTACTGTAACGTGCGCGTCCCTTTCTCCCAATCTAATATTACACACAAATCAGAAAAAACCTTCTACAGTAAAAGTAATTGTTTGTGGGAAGTGAGACAAGTGGAATTATAGTTGTGTTCATTAACCTATTTGGACCCACATTTCCTCCTTACTGTTTAGCCCATGTGTGGTAGGGTCCTCAACTCTATAATATATTTAGATTCTAGTTGATGTAAAATCCTCAACCTATCCCCTCCTTTTTCGGGAATAGGTACTTGATCAATGCAATAAAAACGTAAGAGATTGCTGTTGCTCTTGTGGAGGGACGCAAAATGTCTTACAACTGGATAACTGTTGTCTTGGTTGGTAATTGCTTGCAGGTATTAAAGTTGAGCAACTTGGTTATGGGTTTTCTGGTATCTCTGCCCGGGGCTGGGTAGTCCTTGATTTTAACAGTTCTTCTGCATGCTTTGCATTTCATACAAGGGGAAAAAAAACATTACTTTTGGTTTCTCTATGGTTTTACTCGGGAAATGACTATGTAAAACTTTCCCTAAAAAGTATCAAGGTAGGTTCTGGTTGTCCTGGAAAGGTTAGGGGTGATCTATGCAGTGGGGACTGAAAATTTGGGGCATGAAATAAGGGTGCGTTGTAATGTTAATTCCTATAGGAAACTTTAGCCACACCTACAGCCCAAACTGCTGAACTGATTTACACCAAATGTGGCAGACAGTTAGATGTTGGTTCAAGGAAGTGTGCTTTGTCTATTTGGTGTAGAATTGTTCAGTACTTTTTGGGAAATGTATGCCACAAATTATAGTGATATTTCTGGCTGTGGATATTTCACCAAGGGATTTTGTTTGGAAAGGTTAGGTTGTTTTGTAGATTATGGAAAATTAATTTTTAAATGAGTTCAAAGCTGATACTCAACCACATATTATTTAGCTGAAATAATCAAAGATATACAACACACACGGGGTATCTTTTTCGTGAAAAAATCACTGATTTTTTTAGATAAACAATCAATAAAAAGGAGTACAAATAAACAATTGAATGTGCAGTGTAACATGAAAAGAGAAAGAATTGAATGTTATCCACAGTTCATGAAACAAAATATCCAATCCAATAAAGAACACAGAGATCTATCTCATATTAGGAGAGCAATCAACTGTACATAGATGTTGTGGAAATGGATAATGTAGTCTTTCTCTTTTCATGTTACACTGCACATTCAATTGTTTATTTGTACTCCTTTTTATTGATTGTTTATATAAAAAAATCAGTGATTTTTTCACGAAAAAGATACCCCGTGTGTGTTGTATATCTTTGATTATTTCAGCTAAATAATATGTGGTTGAGTATCAGCTTTGAACTCATTTAAAAATTAATTTTCCATAATCTACAAAACAACCTAACCTTTCCAAACAAAATCCCTTGTTGGCACACTACTTTTTCAATCAAATCTGCCCAAGCCCTCAAGGGTTTATTGGGTGTTTCCCTAAGGCTATATTGTGGATATTTCACGACAATTCTGTGCGGGAATGCTCTGATAGGCTGGACGGAACCTGAAAAGAAAGTTGCGGCCACCATTTTATTGATCGGGAACAGTTATCGGGGCTGAAAATTTATGAAAAAGTTAACTTAAGGGATCAGAGTGGAGATGCTCTGACCCCATGTTTGAGAAAAGGGGGTGTTAGTTTGGGGTGGGCGGAATTTGCGTAGTCGCGCTAAGCAAAGCTCCGCGAAACAGTAAAAAATCTCCGCGACCACGCAGAAATTCCGCGAACACATGGAATTGCTTTTTCCGCCCGTTTGCAATGCTTTTTTCCTGTTCGCGAACGCTGTTTGCGTGCTCGGGGTGGGGGGAATATATCACGAACACGCATTTTGAAAGCGCGAACAAGCAAAAAGTCCACGAAGCCGCGGATTGCGGAATTTTTGGCAATTCCGCGTTTTCAGTGGAACGCGAAAAATTACACACATTCCACGAGCGGAATGGAATTTACCGCCCAGGCCTAGTGATAGTGACACAAGTTATGTGTCCAAAATTGATTATTTTAATCAAACACCATATTTGTGATGACAACATAACTGCCAGCATGACCCCCGTGTTACATTGCATGGTCGTGGCTACTACCGAAGTCATCACGAATATTGGTGGTGAATATAAAAGAAGTATATATTTTAATTTGTACACACTAGCCGGTGACTGTCACACACATTTGTAGCTACTCATATATTCACTCATACACTTATACACCCATTCACCTACCCACTCACACACTTATATATCCAGTAACATACCCACTTATATAATGATGTACCTACTGTCATATGCATTCAGGTACTCATGCACACACTTACAGATTCACTTGGAGAGTGATGCACCCATGTACAGACCCACTCAGACACTCATACACCCACTTCCAGATCCAGTGTGAGACTTTTGCTTCCACTGACACACCCACTGATAGTAAAACCCACTCAGACACTTATGCACCAACTAATAGATCCAGTCGCAGGCTGATGTACCCATTCACATAAGCAGTCAGAGACTCCTACACCCACTAAACAGACCTATTCAGACACTCATGGACCCACTCAAACACCTACTCAGACATTCACACTCCCAGTCAAAGACTCACTCAGACATCCTTGTATTGACTCACAGACACACCGAGAGACTCATGGTTCCACTCTGAGACCCACTGAGAAATTGATGGACCCAGTAACAGATCCAGTCTGACAATCACATACTGACTCACAGTCACTAAGAGACTTATACTTCCACTCATACATTCACTGATAGAGAGATGCACTCAGAGACTTATGCAGCCAGTGACACACTTACTGAAAGACTCATGAGTCTACTCTGATATCCGACTTATATATGCAGTGACAGACCCATTCAGAGACTTATGCATGCACTTACATAGCAGAGTGAATCATTAATGCAGAATGGTATAGAGATAGTGAGATAGTGATAAATGTTTTTATAGAGTTAATTAGATAGTGATTTATCCAGTGTGATGGTTAGAATTAGTAAGATGGTTATAATTTATGAATGTAGTGGTGGCTATTGAATTGCTGCTTTTGCTTTGCATTTTCATAACGTATCCGCAATGATCGCAGGCTCAAACGTCATCACAATCTCCGGCATCACCGCGGAAACAGAAAGTAGGTTTTAGAGATGGTTTCTATAGAAACTCTTTAGAAAAACATGACTATGGAGAATACTGTAAGAAACCCCTAGTGTGTAAAATACTGTAATATGTGTGGATAAATGTGTTTTAGACTTTATGGAAAAGGCACAATAATCACAGTTAACGACGTCATCGCGACATCCCAATTAACCTCAAAAATGGAAAATAGGTCTGAAAGATGGTTTTTAAACATGCTTTAAAAGATGTATGTATATAGCAATATGTGTAGTGCAATGTTGAGAAAGGATTTTTTTACATATTATTTTTGGATGTGTTGGTGGCCATTGAATGTCTGCTTTTGTTTTCTATTTTTGCAATTTATTTGTGACGATCGCGACACCGTCACGAAGATTGTCAAAACTAAAAAAAAAACCTTTAGAAAAAAACTTCACAATATTTCGGGTACTAGGGTGGCTCTGACAAGAGCCATTGTGTTGGTTGTGTGTATATGGCTGCTACACTTAAGACCAGATGCAGAGTTTCAGGTTACTTAGAAACACCCTTTTTACCTTCATCTGTATAGTGCACTCCATCATTTCTATAATTTACATGCATGTCCAAACGCAGAATGTTTTTATAGATACAGCCCATGCGATGGTCTCGGAGGAATGCAGAAACAGTTTTATTAACATGTTTCCTGGCTTTGTCAATCTGTGGACAGAATTGTTTTGACCATTTCCATTTCCATCTATGGCATATATTAGAATACACCAAGACAGTATGAGGGAAAAGCGACATCAGTTCTGAAAAGGTTTCTCTTTTATTTGGAATTCTAGCCCTACCCCAGTCAATATGCCTAAGTCATTGCCACCACAGCACACAATCATGAGGTGAGGAGCTCAGGAATCCACAATTTATTTAACCAAAGCCAGCAACTGATGAAACTTCAACCCTCTTTGCCAAACCTAGTAATCAAGCTTGTGGTGGTAAGATGATTAGTTTTGTATTATAGAGGTAGTCTCCCTTGTGGAAAAACCAATAAGGTTTTTAAAAGAACCCTGACCCATCAACCTAGTTGGTGGCCTGCTTCATCAATGGGTTCCCTTCCTAGGGCGCCGAGTGCCTCCTAGGTAAACACCTGATTACAGCACAGTGGGTTTGGTTTTGAAGTGAGGAGGTGAGGTGAGTGAGTGAAAACCTTAAAACTACCTCCAGGATACCAGTACAATTGGTGTTAATCAAATTTTATTTATAGGGTTCCTGGAGCAGGATTAAAAATTAATGATGGACGTGGAAGAGAAGTGACGGTCTCTCACATCCTAAAAGGGTGAAGTTGTCTGCATGATTCAGCCAGCTCCATCTATTTCTTTTGGCTTTCTTCAGGACCCTATTAATTTGAGGAGCTAGCCTGCTGTATTTCTTTGAAAACTCTCAGCATCATAGAACATAACCAGCCAGCACGCTTCCGAGGTATGTTGGCTAGGGTAAAAATTGAATATATACTTTTACTACGTGGTTTTTACACTGCAATACCATCACAACGCGGTCGTTACATCAACCGCATTGTTAACCATGCAGTGCCATTACAACCAAGTCGTTACAACGATGGCGTGTTGGAATTAGGAATAGTATGATATACTATTCCAACTCCAGTGTGTGCAACACTAGGCAAGGTGTTGTAATAGTAAATCATACTATTCCTTAGTCTAGAGTGCCATCTAGCGCAAGTTGTTGTAACGACTTGTGTTGTAATGGCACTGCCTGGTAACAACACGGTCGATGTAACAACCGCGTTGTGATGGTATTGCCATGTAAAAACTGCATAGTAAAGATTGTTTCCCATAACAATTTAAAGATACTTGTTTTGTTTCTACAGAACAACATCTACATAACGACACACCATTAGAATGCTTACAAAAGCTCGGAGGACAAAGTAACAGAAGCAACTACAGTATCTCTGCAGAAATGAGTTACAAAAGGAGCAAAATGCAGAAAAAGTTATGAAAGAAAAAAGAGCTACTGGTAAGAGGACAAAGTCACTTCTTAAAAATATATGTGGACATTTGCGAAGATTACAAAATAAAGAAAATACAATTATGACTATGAGAAACAATAAGAGTGGACACTGTACATGCACTTATTCAATTACCCAGACAGTACCCTTGCACTAATGCACTCACTCAGGCACTACTCATGCACTCTTCCATTCACTCGGGTAATACTCCTGTACTCATCCATTCACTGATACACTACCCATGCACTCATCCAATCACCATGCACTACCCATAATCTCATCCTCACTCAGGCAGTATCCATGCACTTCTCAAATCACCCGGGCAGTATCCTTGCACTCATTCATTCACTCAGGGAGTATTCATGTACTCATCCATTCACTAAGGCATTAAGTATGTACTCATCCATTCACTCAGGCACTACTCATGCACTAATACATTCACCCATGCACCACCCATACACTCATCCATTCACTCGAGCACTACTCATGCACTCATCCAATCACCTACTCACTAGTCATACATTCATGCATTCACTCAGGCACTACTCATGCAGTGATCCATTCACTCAGGCACTACCCATGCACTCATCCATTCACTAAGGCACTACTCTTACACTCATTCAATCACCCAGGCACTACTCAGACATTCATCGAATCAACCAGGTACCACCCATGCACTCATCTATTCACTCAAGCACTACCCATGCACTCATTCCATTACCCATGTACCACTCTTGCATTCGCTCATTCTTCAATACGCCACCCATCCAGTCATTCACTATTTCAAATAATATAGAGATACCTATACACTCATTCAGTTTTTTTTTATAACTGAAAAATGTTTTTTTGGGGAGTTTTATTTTGGTGATATTTCAACTTATTAATTTTGTTTTCTTTTTTGAAGCATAAATTTACTGCCACTGGCAGTAGAAAAACTTGAAGAAGCTCTCTAAAACATGAGAATACTGCAAGGACCCAAGTACAAAATCAACATTTTTGAGTCTTGCAACTGTTGCGGAAAGGTGTTATGCTCTGCTCACCAGTACTAACCACAGCTCCACAGTCCATATAAGTAGCCACCCGGCTACTTTCAGGTGCGATTTCTTGAGGGTGTTGTTGAACTCTAGAAGGTACTCTTTGTCCAGGGGTTGTTGCACATACTAAAGATGTAGATGGACGTTCAGCCTCTTGTTGTCTCTTTGCAGCTTTCAATCGGTTGTTGTGGAAAGTTTTCAGAGGGTAGAGTATTGAAGTTGTTCCACAAGAGTATTTTTTAACTTCTTATCACAAATTGTGCATTGCACAATTTTTGCCTCAGTTTTCGATTCTCCAGAAGGAATTGCAAAGAACTCTCATGCGATGCTGCTTTTCTTTCTGTGGAGGCCACTCATCTTCAGACTCTTCAGAATCCACTTCCTGGACTTCCTGGACTTCCTGTTGTTCGTGGTCTTCCACCTGTTGTTGTTCTGTTGTCTAAGTTGCCATTCGTTTAATAAAGTTGTCAAAATTACACCAGAAAATTGCAGACACCTTGTCTCACTGAAGGGCTCTCAGAGAATAAACCAGAAAGGTATATGGGTGTATTCTTCCCAATGTTATAGTTGAAAAGTGTAGCATCCCATCATATTTCTTTGTTTCCCGGTCACATGATCATCTTGATGATCAGCATCATCCTGAAGACCGGAAATTGAACACAATAATATTTCATTTAAAATAAGTAGTCAAACATAAAGGTTAATCGACTGATATTAAACCCCAAATGTAGATTATACAATGTAATATGTATAATTATGTGTTATGGACTTCACCACAAAACTTGTTCTTCGAGGTTACCGAAGTCATTGTGACTTCCGGCGTCGCTGCGATCATGCAAAACACCAAGTAAAAGGCATTTAATTGAAAAATTCTAATAAAAGTTAAAGAGTACACTAATAAACTTGTTTCAAATAATAATTAAAATATGTGTAAGTGTGTGTTTCTAAGTTTTAAATAATCATGCACACTTCTTGACTACAGATAGTGCTGTGGTCTCTGGATTCACCGCGAATATATAAAACACCACTTCAAAGTGGTTTTTTTTCATTAAAGCATCAAACAAACTCAAATTTAAACTCTACAGTAATGAACAACTAGTGTATGATATTAAGTAAACTCTGTCTATGTATATGTTTAATACGTTTTCAATAATATGCGACTTTTGCATTGCCACCGCGGTTTTCGTGATGTCTTTGTGCATATAAAAAATTAAAGGACAAAAAACACATATTACGCCACTAAAGAAAATACAAGGTTATAAAAATACATGTTAAAGACCCACTATAGATAGAAAAAAATAAACTAAAAAACTTAAAATACTATAAAAAACTCATAAGTTACAGTAATGTTGTAGTTAGGGACAGAATTTAAAACACCTTAGAAATTAACATAAAACATCAAAAGTTATATGGATGTTATAGTTAGGAATTACTATTTAAAAAAATGAAAAAATCACTAAAAAATAAAGTTTGTTGAGTCGTTATAATTGTAAAATATTATTTAAAAAACCTTAGAAAGTCACTGAAAAAAAAACAAAGGCTACAGGGACATTATAGTTAGTAATTAGCATTTAAAAAATTTAGAAATTCACTGACGAAACCAAAGGTTACAGGGATGTTATAGTTAGGAAATGGAATTAAAAAAACATAGAAATTCAGTCAAAAACCAAAGGTTGGAGAGACGTTATAGTTAGGCTTAGGTTTCACTCATACAAAACCATAGAAATTCAGCACTTATAGTTAGCTCAGCTAACTAAAACTCACGCCCCCGCAATGCACCGCTCATGACCTCACATATTACATCACTCATGATACGGTTAGTGACATCACTGATGACATCACTGATGACTTCTCAAATGACATGGCTGTCGATCATGTCAAATGAGGCTTTGGGGATGAATTTTGACCTAATTTTGAACTGACCTTCTGCGCTTTTCTGGATAATATCAATTTTTTCTAAAAACTGTAGACCACATTCTGCTGAGTCATCTGAAAATGTTGCTGGAAAACCGTGTAGTAAATGTAGGGTTCTTAAAGCTGCTAATTTATTCCCTATTAAAATATATGTTGGTTCTTGAGGATCACCTTAACTGTTCCCTGAAATAGCTTTTTCAATGAAGTTTTCTACTGTATTGATCACATGCCTATTTCAGAGAGAGGAGGGGGTAGGGTGAGTATTTTACTCCAATTGGAATCTATATATATTATAGAGTTGAGGACCCTTACCCCACACAGTCTGAACAGTGAAGAAGAAATGTGGGTTCATATAAGTTAACATATATATGCAACTTCTTGAAAGACAAAGGGGCAGATCTATGTTGGAGTTGCGCCACTTTTACGCCGCCGTTGCGTCACTTTTGTGACGCAGCGGCGGCGTAAACCCTGCGCTACGTTGTGCCCTATTTACATCGTGACGCATCTATGGAGATGCGTCACGGTGTAAAGCCCTGCGCCACATGAAACCTGCGTCAGGTTTCATGTGAGCGTTTCCACGCAGGGGGGGGGGGGCGTTCCGTTGCAGGAAACCCCTGAAAAGTGACTCAGTGAAATCTATAAGATAAGAATCACTTTCCCAACGCTGATGCGTCAAAACCCTGCGCCTGCTTGAAGCAGGCGTAAGGCTTGATGCACCATGTTAGGTATGGGGTAGGTTGGAACAGTGCTGAAGTTGTGTCGCGCTTGCGACACAACTTCAGCACTGTGCCAACCTTACGCCGGAAGATACGTCAAGCATCTGCTTGTCCTTGCGCCACGATGCACCGCATTGTAAATGCGGCGCATCTGCGGTGGCGCAAGGGCAAACTTGCATGACGCATCTTCCCTGGCGCATCCATGCTGATTTGCAGGGATGCGCCAGGGAACATAAATCTGCCCCAAAATCTTCAATATTGAGCTCTCACTTGACATCAACCTTAACCCCTCATGCACTAACCCACCCCCAGAAACCAAAGGCAACACATGCAAACACCCCACAAAATCCTGGAAATCCTTCAACCCCATACCTGAAAACGAGATTCTCAAACTGATCGCCACCTCCAAACCCGCATCTCACCCACCCAACTGACTAAAAATCTGCAACTCTCCATAGCTCCATTCTGGTGCAAGATCATTAACAGCTCCTTGAGTTCCGGCGTCACTCTTCAAAGTCGGCCAAGTCACACCTCTCCTGAAAAAACCTGGCCTTGACACCAATGATTTGAACAACTTCAGACCCGTTTCCAACCTCCCCTCCTTGCAAAAATCCTTGAAAAATACGTTCTTTGACAACTAACTCAGCACATTGACATCCACAACCTACTAGATCCCCACCAATCGGGATTCCAAAAAGGCTAAAGCATTGAGACCACGATCCTAAACATCGTGGATGACATGCACAAATCCCTAGATACCAACAAATGCTGCCTACTCATCCTCCTGGACTTATCGGCAGCCTTTGATACGGTGGATCATAATCTACTCATCAAGGCTTTGCAAGACAGAGTAGGAGCTGAAGAGGTGGTCCTAAAATGGTTCTCCTCCTTCTTACAAAAACGCTCCCAATAAAACAACTCAAAACCTTCACATCCGACTCACACCCTGTCAACAGAGGTATCCCACAAGGATCAGTGCTCTCCCCTCAAGTGTTCAACATTTATATGGAGCCCATCACCGCCATTCTTAAAAAAGCCAACATCACCTTCCACCTATATGTAGACAACACCCAGATCTATCTGGAAACCTCCTCTTTTGAAGATATTCAGAGATTAAACAATACTCTCAAAGAAGTCCAGCATTGGCTAGCCATAAACCACCGCAAACTCAACCAAGACAAAACCGAATTACTCCTCATCTCCAACAAAGAAGAAAATCCCCAAACCATGGAATGGATCAAAGCAATTGATGCTCTCAACGGTAAGCTCACTCCGGCCAACTCCATAAAATCATTAGGAATCACCCTAGACCCTAAACTGGACATGGACAGACACATCAAAAACTCCGCGAAGAGTGCCTTCCTCAATCTGAAGCTTCTCAACAAAATAAAACCCTTCATCCAACCCAAAGACCTCAAACAAGCCACCCAATCCCTGGTGATATCCAGACTCGACTATGGAAATGCTATCCTCACTGGTACAGCGAAATCCCACTCAAAACTACTCTAAACGTAGAAGCCAGAATGGTCACTGGAGTCAGGAAATTTGAGCTCATTGCACCTGCACTCAAATAACTAAAATGGCTCCCAGTAGAGATGGGTGCCAGCTTCATAACTGCCTGCCTCGTGCACAAAGCCCTCCACATAGGGAAACCGGAATACCTGGCTTCCAAACTCAAAAAGGCCGGCCAGACAAGGAACCTCGGGAGCTCCAGCTCCCTACTGCTCATCCCTATGAAAACACGCAAACAAAAAACTGCAGCACGATCCTTCGCTGGAAATGCACCCAAAATCTGCAACTCCATCCCAGCTCACATTAGGACTATCCCGTCCTTTGTAAAATTAAAAAAACTCCTAAAAGACGTCTTCCTCAACCGTGCCTTCCCGAACAGTTAACCCTCACTGTTGGGCACTTGCCGACTTTCTGCAGCACCATGCCACATTGTCACCATCAACTACCTCCTCCAAGTGCCACTACACCCTCCCTGATACCCTCCTCCCTGTAAATGGTCCCGCTCAAGACAGGGTGCAAGGCTCCCAGGACTGCCTTACCTCCTTTGTCGCACCACACGCCGGGACTTTAAGAACCAATATGTATACCTATGCCTTATTTTGGTACTCCTGCATTATAATCTGTTGTAAAGCACTTCAATACCCTCGGGCCTGGCCAGCGCTATATAAAACTCCTAAAATAAAAATCGTGACCAGTTAGGGTAGCACACTTAGTTTATTTTTCTTCATTTTTACTTATCATTGGGGCTGTGTTTGAATTCTTAGGATGTTATTTTCCGTTATCTAATGATGCTTGAGAAAAGATAGGAAGCATATGCACCTTATATGAGGTTTTCACTAGATTTGTACTGTACATTGAAATAGATCTATATGATGTTTACAATCTCTGTAGGCATCATCATGAATTCCTTCACGCAAGAGTTATTAAGCACCGCTTATACAGGGCTTAATCAAATAGAATTTTCTACAAAAAGTGCAACATAGTCAGAGGTATTGGGATACTCAATACTTTGAATATTAATGTTGTCAATTCCTTTGCCAGATCCGTATGTCAGAATGGGTGGGATCTATTTAAATTATTCAAATAAAAACAAGCCTGTTCTGCCACTCGTTTTCAACCAAGCCAGTGAGAAAGATATTGTTACATCGAAACGCGTCAGGCAAGCGTACCTGACTGTGATGTGGAGGAGTTTTGAAAAAAAGGTCCTGTGTGTCGGCAACTCGTCGAGTTCCCCGACAATGCTTTCAGGCGATTGATTGTATATTAATTTTCTACATGGATGCCCTGCCGTGGTTGGGTGAACTACCTCCATAAAGAGGGGCTGTGGAAGGGATTTTCCTTAACCGTGCAGTGCGGGATGCCAGAAGTAAAGTGTGGCTCCAAAACACCGCGGATCCTACAAAGCAGAGAAAAAAGCGATTACAATTAAAACGAGGGCAGAAACCTACAAAGGTATGACACAAATGGCTCCAGGGAAACTACAAATCCCAAAAGACTTTGTAAGAGCACTGGTATGAACCACACCCACTGTGGGTAGGAACTATTCAAATTATTTTTTAAAAAACGAGCCTGTTCTGCCACTCGTTTTCAACCAAGCCTGCGAGAAAGATGTTGTTACATCGAAACGCATCAGGCAGGCGTACCTGTCCGTGATGTGGAAGAGTTTTGAAAAAGAAGGTCCTGTGTGACGGCAACTCGCTGAGTTCCCTGCCAATGCTTTCGGGCGGTTGATTGTATATTCATTTTCTACACAGCTGCCCTGCCGTGGGTGGGTGAACCACCTCCATGAAGAGGGGCTGTGAAAGGGATTTCCCTTAACCGCGCTGTGCGAGATGACAGAAGTAAAGTGTGGCTCCGAAACACCGCAGATTCTACAAAGGAGAGAAAAAAGCGGTTACGATTAAAACGAGGGCAGAAACCTACAAAGGTATGACACAAATGGCAGGGAAACTACATATCCCAAAAGACTTTGTTAGAGCATTGGTATGAACCACACCCACTCTGCGTAGGAACTATTCACATTAATCAAATAAAAACGAGCCTGTTCTGCCACTCATTTTCAACCAAGCCTGTGAGAAAATGTTGTTACATCGAAATGCGTCAGGCAAGCGTACCTGTCTGTGATGTGGAGGAGTTTTGAAAACGAAGGTCCTGTGTGATGGCAACTCGCCGAGTTCCGCGCCAATGCATTCGGCGATTGATTGTATATTAATTTTCGACACGGCATCCCTGCTGTGGGTGGGTGAAACACCTCTATGAAGAGGGGCTGTGGAAGGGATTTCTCTTAACCGTGCAGCACGAGATGCCAGAAGTAAAGTGTGGCTCCAAAACACCGCGGTTCCTACAAAGGAGAGTAAAAAGCGGTAACAATTAAAATGAGGGCAGAATCCTACAAATGTATGCCACAAATGGCTCCAGGAAAGCTCCAAATCCCATAAGACTTTGTAAGAGCATTGGTATGAGCCACACCCACTGTGGGTAGGAACTATTCAAATTATTCAAATAAAAACGAGTCTGTTCTGCCACTCGTTTTCAACTAAGCCTGTGAGAAAGATGTTGTTTAATTGCAACGCGTCAGGCAAGCGTACCTGTCCGTGATGTGGAGGAGTTTCGAAAAAGAAGGTCCTGTGTGACGACAACTCGCCGAGTTCCCCGCCAATGCTTTTGGGCGATTGATTGTATATTAATTTTCTACGCGGCTGCCCTGCTGTGGGTGGGTGAACTACCTCCATGAGAAGGGGCTGTGGAAGGGATTTCCCTTAACTGTACTGTGCGAGATGCCAGAAGTAAAGTGTGGCTCCGAAACACCGTGAATCCTAAAAAGGAGAAAAAAAAGCGGTTACAATTAAAACGAGGGCAGAAACCTACAACGGTATGACACAAATGGCTCCAGGGAAACTACAAATCCCAAAAGACTTTGTAAGAGCATTGGTATGAACCACACCCACTGTGGGTATGAACTATTCAAATTGTTCAATTAAAAATGAGCCTGTTCTGCCACTTGTTTTCAACCAAGCCTGTGAGAAAGATGTTGTTACATCGAAATGCGTTAGGCAAGCGTACCTGTCCGTGATGTGGAGGAGTTTTGAAAAAAATAATACATTTGAGTGCTTTTTTATATGTATTATATAAGCCAAATGAATTACATGAATTGTATAAGCCATTTCACAAGTGAAATTCATCGGGTGGGTCATTATCATATATATGTACCACACCGCAGTTTCAGCATAGCTATTACAAGATGGTGGAACGTTCGCTGGTTATAATGCAATGTGATGTGGACTAGTCCTTTCACAGTTTTGTTTTACCCGGAATTTGACGATATGCTTGTGTATAGGAAATGCATATAAAAAAGAAATGGCGGCGCCGGCGCTTCGTGCAAACATTGACGAAGGCGGATTGCCGAAATGCGTCTGTATGCCCTGAGTTCACTTGTGAATAAATCTTTGGAACTCACCCCCGTGAGTGTTGTCATCCTTGATGGGTATGATTACCCGGTGGAATCGGTAGCTCAATACTAAGGCAGGAACACCCCCGCCTGACAGGCACCCGTTTACGAGTGCAGCAAGTTTGTGTACAGTGAGCTGTAATTGATTTATTTCCTGCTGCACCGTGGTTGTGGATGGTGTATAACATTGAAGATCAAAAACCGGAGATAAAAATCGACATCCTTGATGCTGGGAGGTCGCTGTCGGGTTGGTGTGGCAGAAGGTCCGAGCAGCAAAGTGAGATCCCGGTAAGGTACCGGTGGCACATTGAACTCCCATTAGCATTTAAACGCATAACCACAGAACGAAGGGGGAGAAGGGCTAATATCATCGGAGCTGTGTTTACACAGCCACAAGAACTGCCACTATGTTCTGCGAGTCGGAACGCCGGGAGGCAGCACAGAACATCTTCAAAAAACAGAATGGTACTAATAAGACGGATAACAGCGAAGGGACTTTGGTGACATCTAATTTGGCCTCAAAATTGTCCGCTCTAGGACGCCTCTATGAGCGGGGAAATTAGAAAATGGTGTCAAGCGACCTCTCTACATAGAGGTCGGTAGAGTCCCCATAGGCTTTCGTATATACACTGTCCCTGCTTAAGAAAACCCTGATCCCCTGTTGCTGGATGCATGGGCAGAACACCCTCCCAATCCTGTAAGGGGATGTTGGAGATACTCATAAAGTTCGCATGGAGTGACCGTGAGAAGGCTTTGGAAAAGATTAAGGAATTGGAAGAAGAATTACTAAAAGAAGAAGATCGAACAAAACTGGAAGAAAAATGGGAACAGATGAAAAAAAGATTAAAAAACTATGAACAAAAGATCAAGCAGTGGAAGGAGCAGAAATTTGATCGCGACTAGAAAGATTACAGCCAAGGCAGGGTATTGACTTTCGCCAGGAAATACGACAACTCCAGAAAAGAACTACGACAAAAAACAATGAAGTTGTTGACAGATGTCCAGAATACCTCAGAATCAGAGGTAACAGGGGGAGAATCATCAAGTGAGGAAGGTGACAGTGGGTCGTTAGCGACCACACCTCCTTTTTACGAGGAATTCAGACTCATCAGGAAACAAAAATTACAGGGAGGCAGGGGCAAGCCTCCGGAATGGGCAGCAAGAGGAAGACGATGCGGGGGCTGCAAAAACCGAGTGCTCACCACCCGTAACCCGCAGCAAGAAGTCCTTCAACAAAAGGAAATAAAAGAAGAAGACAATTTAACTATAATAAATCTAACACCTAGAGTCTTGACTACGGATGAAGAATCAGTCTTGAAACTTGGTTTGTCATTCTGTCCACAGAAGAATATGGAACTTAAACAAACTCGCATTGATCTTTTCAAGTTTACTCGTAAGTTGAAACTACATAAATATTTTAAGTTGAAACCATCGACAACAAAATCAGAAAACTTAGGTCCCATAAGAACTGAGACAGACAATTTAATAGGCAAAGACTTTCAGACCTTAAAAACACTTGTAAGTTTAAGGTCTGAGGCAACAGAGACGGATGATCAGACTATGGGCCCTACTCAACTGATGGCCAAATTGGAAATTCAACAAAGCGGGGGCCTGAGTCCATTTAAACCTGCCTCTGTATTTCTTCCGCAGATGGCAACAGATACTATCGATACTTTTTCGGAAACTATCATAAAGGACCTGATACGCTTCGGTAACGATAGTAAATACCATAAGAAAATAACAATTTTTTCTAAACAACAACAACTAGCGTTGAATGATTTATGTAAAGACAGCTCCCTTGTCTGTAAACCTTCGGATAAAGGGGGCAATATCGTTCTGTTGACACAAGAGCAGTACAAGACAGAAGTGTGTTGTCAACTTGAGGACGTTAGTTGTTATGAAAGGATGAACGAACAAACATATAATAAGAGCATTACTGATTATCATCTTATGTCAGAGGAACACTTATTCCTAAGATGTTTGAACCCTGTAATCCCCACATTCATTTACCTGCCCAAGGTTCATAAAGACATTACGAACCCTCCTGGAAGACTGATTGTTGCCTCACAGGGCAGTCTGGCTGAACATTTGTCTATGTACATTGACTTCTTTCTCTCCCAACATGTGATAAAATTAAAATCTTATCTGAAGGATACAAAATATTTCCTTACATGTATTGACAACATTCAGTGGGAGGAGGGCTTCTGCCTGGTAGTATTAGACATCACCAGTCTTTATACCTGTATCGTACATGCTGATGGTCTGAAAGCTGTACAGTTCTTTTTAGAGTTTCACGCACTGAAGTTTTCTGAACATAACCGTATGCTACTTGAATTAATTTATTTTTTCTTGAAGAATAATATTTTTTTGTTCCAGAATCAACTATTTAGACAGGTATCAGGAACCGCGATGGGCACCTGCTTCGCCCCCAGCTACAGTAATCTTTTTGTGGGCTGGTGGGAGGAGCAGGTGGCCTGGGCGGGACCCATCCAGACTTGGAACAAAAGGATAGTAGCATGGCACCGCTATATTAATGATCTTTTTATTTTGTTTAATGGTTCATCAGAGCTGGCAAAATCATACTTAGAGGTACTGAACTGTAATAACATCGATTTGAAATTTACAGGTGAAGTGAGCACAAAGGAAGTTAACTATTTAGATCTTACAGTGTATATAGAAGAAGGACAACTGCACACTATACTCTATAGAAAACTTACCACAGGGAACTCTATCCTTTATGCCTCAAGTAGTCATCCGAAGAAACTAATTAACAGCATCCTGTATGGGGAACTGTTAAGACTTAAGAGGAATAATGCCAATGATTTAGAATTTCAAAAGGCAGCGAAATCCAGTATGGAACGTTTTAGAGTAAGAGGTTACAGCGAAGCAGTCCTTTTACATGCCTTACAAAGAGTAAACTCTATCGAAAGAGAGGTATTGTTGTTCGATCAACATAATGGTAGCAATCATAATGCCAGAAGGTCCAACAATGGCACTTTCAGGATAATTACTACTTTCTCGGACAATGCAGGTCAACTGAAGCCAGGTCTTTAAGAGACAACTTGGTCCACAATTATCATAATGTAGAAATAACTAGAACAGCCTCGAAACACTCAACAGATTTTTTCCGTGTGGCAAGTGCAAGGCTTGCAAAAAAGTAACAAGTTTTTTCTTATACTGTTCCAGGTTTAAGTAAATCCAAGAAAATCATGACAGTTCTCACCTGTACCACTCCTTACATGGTTTATTGTCTAACATGTCCTTGTGGGCTCCAATATATTGGGAGCACGATCCATCCAGTGAAATACGAATACTGGAACACATGAGGGCAATTGCCAATGCTGATGAGTCCTACCCTGTAGCGGGACATTTTAATAAAGAACATAATCGCAACAGGGATTTTCTGACATATTATTGCCTGGATCATGTCCCAGTGAATCCCAGGGGAGGGGATAGGATACAGAGGTTGAGACGCCTAGAATCACGCTACACAATAGATCTACAGAGTAAGAGTCCTTATGGCCTTAATAGTAGCGAAGAATTAGCTATACATTTGGGAGATTGATTGTCTGGTTTACCAACTTTAAAGTTTTTGGTTACTTTTGTAACCTGATATATCTTTACAAATCCTTTTTTAATCTTTCTGTTCTGGGCATGTATCATTAATGAATCAAACATGTTTTTTCATTGTTGAATTCTATGATTTCCCGGTGGCACATGCCTATGGGGTTGAAGTATGTGATTCAATTGAAGTATGATGCTATACACAATATTTGCATCGGGGAAAAATGATTTGGGAACGTGGCCCATCTTGGCGAAATTTATGAAATGAGTAGATACATTTTGTTCCTAGAATTGAAGGCCCATTCAGTGCATTAATTTGAGTGCTGTTTATATGTATTATAAAAACCATATGAATTACATGAATTGTATAAGCCATTTGACGAGTGAAATTCATCGGGTGGGTCATTATCATATATATATGTACCACACCGCAGTTTCAGCATAGCTATTACAAGATGGTGGCACGTTCGCTGGTTATAATGCAATGTGATGTGGACTAGACCTTTCACAGTTTTGTTTTACCCGGAAATTGACAATATGCTTGTGTATAGGAAATGCATATAAAAAAGAAATGGCGGCGCCGGCGCTTCGTGCAAACATTGACGAAGGCGGATTGCCGAAACGTGTCTGTATGCCCTGAGTTCACTTGTGAATAAATCTTTGGAACTCACCCCCTTGAGTGCTGTCATCCTTGATGGGTATGATTACCCGGTGGAACTGGTAGCACTATATATACATATATATATATTTATTATGGCCTGCGCCAGGTCGGGAAGGCCCCCCCCGCGGAAGAGCGGGTCCAGTGCTGTTACTAAAGCGGCACAGGTGGAATGACGTGCTACGTTTCGTCAGGCAAAAGTCAGCATTCCCACAGCTTCGTAAGTTGCCCAGCGACCCACTGTGGTCTTTAAAAACTTTAAGAAAGAGTTGGTTGAGCGGCACCTGAAATGAAAATATTGTGATCTAAACTTCAAGAACCATAATGCACTTTGCGATAACGCCCGATGGGCGGGACATCATCAGTATATTTAACAAAGCAAGATGTGCCGCTTTTTCCACATTCAGCCGTGTCAGTGAGCAAGGGCGATGATGCCTGAAACGTTTGACGAATTGGTGGCTGTTTTTACTGAGCTGTGCTGCACGAGACTTGTTGGAATGCTGCCTGCAAATAAATTAGTTATACAAGTCACGCCGGTGTGAGGCCTTCAAATGTTGGGTGCTTCTTTTTGGTGGATATATATATATATATAAAAATTTGCGAAGAGATATATATATATATATATATATATATATATATATATATATATGTATATATATATATATATAATGTGATCAAGGCCATTGTTTGGCCGAAACGCGTCATGGGCAGCACGAGCACAGATTAAACTTACAAATATCTTGGCACAGCACAACTCCGGAGTCCGTTGCATCTGTTTGTGCGCTGATCGGCGTTGGATGCGTGTTTCTTTGATGTATATATATATATATATATATATTCACTGAAAAAACCATAGGTTTCACACAAGTTATAGTTAGCTGTACATTTCACTCGTAAAAAACCAATGAAATTCCACGTTATAGTTAGTGCAGGCAACTATAACTCACGCGACCGCAATCCTCTGCTGATGACATATGTGTCTTTATGAAAAAAAAATATTTGTAATATATGTATAGCTAAAATTTAATGGAAGAAGACATGGGCAAATAAGTGTCTAAATACAGTATTAGCATCAGCAGAGGATTGCGGTCGCGTGAGTTATAGTTGCCTGCACTAACTATAACGTGGAATTTCATTGGTTTTTTACGAGTGAAATGTACAGCTAACTATAACTTGTGTGAAACCTATGGTTTTTTCAGTGAATTTGCAAGGTTTTTTAAATGCTAATTCCTAACTATAACGTGTGTGAAACCTATGGTTATTTCAGTGAATTTGTACGGTTTTTTAAATGCTAAGTTACTTTACGCCGTTCGTGCCGTGCGCGCCCACTTCACGCAGTTCGTTCCGTGCGCGCACGGTGCGCTTCGCGCACCGCGCGCCCACTTTACGCAGTTAGTGCCGTGCACGCACGGTGGGCCATGTATGCACGATGCGCTTCGCGCACCGTCCGCACACGGAGGACATATTATGCGCTTTGTTGTGAAAGGTTATCTATTAAATGATCAAATTTTTTGATATGCCATGGACAAAACGTGCCCTGAGGGCACCTTTTGCACACGGGGGGGGGAATATGTGGAGTTTGTTTTTTTTTAATTAATTTTTTGCCGTACGCGTACGGTAAGCGCATTCGGCGTTTTTTCAAAAAAAAAAAATAATAATTTTTGGCCTTGGGGGTCCTTCTGGGACATCCTAACCATGGCTAGGTGGTTAGGAGCTGTCTAGCCTGCCCCTTTTCATGTTATCCAACTTTGTTTTTCCTCCCCACCTCAGAGTGCGAGAGAGAAAATGGCGGCCGTCACTGCCTGGTTTCGACCAATTCGAATGTTTACTTTGATCTAACAACCAATCAGAAACGCGCTCACGCACGGCACCGTACGCGTACGGTAAGCTTACCGTAAGCGCACGGTAAGCGCACGGAGCGCTGCCACAGATATATATATTGATTTAAATGCTATTTTCTCAGGAACCAATATCCAACAGGATTTAACAACGCACTCCACGGACTCTCTTTCTTCAAACGTTTCATTTATTAAGGGCAGAGTATTTAAATGCCTGCCAGAACCGCCGCCACTTACCAGGAAGGTGATCCTCATCGACACTGAGTCGCCGTTTACAAGAAATGGAGCAATTTGGTTACAAAACTGATAGCTGTGAACTTACCCCTGTGCCTAAGTGGAGAACGGCAGGGCGAGGAATGATTTTCAAACAGCCTCCATGGTGAGTGAAAAGCAGCGTGATGATCTACGACCTGTTTCAATATACAGACTTTCTCACTTAGAGTGTATCAAGATCAAACATGCTGATATGTAAGACGGAACATTAATCAAGTAAGACTATCTGCATTGGAGTCCGTCATCACTCTCCGTATTTTCCTGACCAATAGGATAATACACATGGATATTTAAATGGGGGCTTTGTGATTGACATGCAAATGAGGCATTGATGAAGGCGGAAAGCCGAAACCGGTCTGCCCTTAATAAATGAAACGTTTGAAGAAAGAGAGTCCGTGGAGTGCGTTGTTAAATCCTGTTGGATATTGGTGATGAATTATTATGCGTGAATGCCACTGTCGCGCCAACGGCACCCGCCCGCAAGTTGTTCGGCAGGAAGTGGCATTTGGTGACGAGTATTTAAATGCCTGCCAGAACCGCCGCCACTTACCAGGAAGGTGATCCTCATCGACACTGAGTCGCCGTTTACAAGAAATGGAGCAATTTGGTTACAAAACTGATAGCTGTGAACTTACCCCTCTGCCTAAGTGGAGAACGGCAGGGCGAGGAATGATTTTCAAACAGCCCCCATGGTGAGTGAAACGCAGCGTGATGATCTACGACCTGTTTCAACATACAGACTTTCTCACTTAGAGTGTATCAAGATCAAACATGCTGATATGTAAGACGGAACATTAATCAAGTAAGACTATCTGCATTGGAGTCCGTCATCACTCTCCGTATTTTCCTGACCAATAGGATAATACACATGGATATTTAAATGGGGGCTTTGTGATTGACATGCAAATGAGGTATTGATGAAGGCGGAAAGCCGAAACCGGTCTGCCCTTAATAAATGAAACGTTTGAAGAAATAGAGTCCGTGGAGTGCGTTGTTAAATCCTGTTGGATATTGGTGATGAATTATTATGCGTGAATGTCACTGTCGCGCCAACGGCACCCGCCCGCAAGTTGTTCGGCAGGAAGTGGCATTTGGTGACGAGTATTTAAATGCCTGCCAGAACCGCCGCCACTTACCAGGAAGGTGATCCTCATCGACACTGAGTCGCCGTTTACAAGAAATGGAGCAATTTGGTTACAAAACTGATAGCTGTGAACTTACCCCTGTGCCTAAGTGGAGAACGGCAGGGCGAGGAATGATTTTCAAACAGCCCCCATGGTGAGTGAAACGCAGCGTGATGATCTACGACCTGTTTCAACATACAGACTTTCTCACTTAGAGTGTATCAAGATCAAACATGCTGATATGTAAGACGGAACATTAATCAAGCAAGACTATCTGCATTGGAGTCCGTCATCACTCTCCGTATTTTCCTGACCAATAGGATAATACACATGGATATTTAAATGGGGGCTTTGTGATTGACATGCAAATGAGGCATTGATGAAGGCGGAAAGCCGAAACCGGTCTGCCCTTAATAAATGAAACGTTTGAAGAAAGAGAGTCCGTGGAGTGCGTTGTTAAATCCTGTTGGATATTGGTGATGAAATATATATATTTATATATATATATATATATTTATATTTTATATTAAGGGTGCTCAGATACGAGGCTGCACTCCGCTGTCAGTTAGGTTCACAACCGGTTTATTCATGAAACATGCATCTTTCCATCTCGTGGTATAATCCCTCGGCCTTACGCGTTTCGAAGCCTTCGTGCTTCTCTTCAGAGGCCACCGTCAGGAATCAAGGAATCATTGCCTCCATATCCCCTCTGCATGCTCTTAAGTTACTTTCATTGGCCTCCAGTGTGCCCTTACAGTCAATTAATTTTCACAATGCATGCTGGGGCATGTAGATAATTTTGCATCATTTAACCCTCCAGTGGGTTTGATTCTTGCGTGTTTAGTTTGGGATAGATTTTGCAGCCCTCCAGTGGGCCCCAGATGAAACTATGCTTGTTTGAAATGCTTTCACCTGCAGCGCCGATACAGAAAGGATCTTTATTACTCTTACGGACCTTCAGTTGTTTTCTAGGCGGTGCGTAGCCCCCACGGCCGGAGCTGCTGTGATAACAATTTATCCAAAATGTGCTCAGATACGAGGCCGCACTCCGCTGTCAGGTAGGTTCACGGTGGCCTCTGAAGAGAAGCACGAAGGCTTCGAAACGCGCATGGCCGAGGGATTATACGTCGAGATGGAAAGATGCATGTTTCATGAATAAACCAGTTGTGACTGCATAGGTGTGTGGATGGGTGTGTGAGCAGCTGTATGGGTGACTTTGTGAGTCTGTGTGTGGCTGTATAGGTAAGGCAGTGGGTGTTTGAGTGGTTGTATGGGTTACTGAGTAGTTTGAGTGTGTATATAATCAAGTGAATGGGTGTGAGTACCTGTATTGGAGTGTGCATATGTATGTGACTGGGTATAAGAGTGAGTAAGTAGGTGTGCTAGTGGTTTCATGGATGTGTGAATTGGTATGTAAGTGGTTGTGTAAGTGAGTAAGCAGGCATATGAGTGTCTGTATTGGTGATTGTGAAGATACATGTGTGGCTATATGGGTGAGTAAGTGGGTATGTGAGTGACTGTATAGGTGAATGAGTGGTTGTGTGGCTGGCAGTATGAGTGAGTAAGGGAGTATGAGCAAGGCTCTATGGGAGAGTATGTGGTTGTCCCAGTGACAGTTTAGATGACTAAGTATGTGTTAGTATCTGTATGAATAAGTGAATGGGTGTTTGAGTATCTGTATGGGTGAGTGAGTGGTTATGTGTGTGTCTGTACTAGTGAGTGGGTGTCTGAGTGGCTCTATGCATGAGTGAGTGGGTGGACGGGTATTTGTATGGGTTTGTGAATGGGTATGTGAGTGGTTGTGTGGGAGGAGGAGTGGGTGTATGAGTCATTGTATGGGGGTGTAAGTGGGTGTATGAGTGGTTCTGTGGATGATGTCATTAGTGATGTCATTTGAGATGTCATTAGTGATGCCATCAGTGATGTCACTGACCTTGTCATGAGTGATGTAATATGTGAGGTCATACGCCGTGTCAGTGAACTGCTTCCCTTCCTGCACACTAGGGAGCTGCTGCCTTTGACACTTGCTGGTCTGAGTTCAAGGCCCCCCTCCATTTGAAGGCACCCACCTGCACATCATCCCTGTTGGTCCTGTGGGAAGCATCTCTGCTCCGCTGCTACTCTGCTCTCTTTTTCCCTGCTTTATGCCTATCTAATCTCTTTTTCTTTCCTTTCATCTTTCTTTGCTCTTTGTCACTTTTTGTCCCTATTTTTATCACTCTTGCCTCTTTTCACCTTTTGTGCCTTTTTTCCTCTGTGTCCCTGCCGCTGCTCGTCTCTGCCCTCCTCCAGCACCGCTTTCCTGCTTCCCACTTTCCCACCTCCCAGCTGTCCAGCCCTCCCCTCACACTACTTAATGGCAGCTGCTGTGCGACCCGTGCTTCTGGCATGCCGAAGTGTGCCAAAGGCAAGCCTGTCTGCACCCTTCCGTGCCCAGTGACACAGACCCTGGTTCTCAGATCATCCACTGCGATGACACCAGTCTCCTCCATGCTCTCACCACCAGACACCACACACCACAGCGCCTGCCATCGGGCATTGCTGAATGACACCCAGGGCCATTTTTCCTGCAGTAATTGCAGATGCACCTTCGCCTTCCACCACACACCAGTCCCACCTACTGCATGCCTTGCAACCACCAGCTGCATCCTGCTCAACACATGCTCCCTCCACAAACACGCCATGGAGATCTGGGACCTACTCAACTCAATGTTCCCCGAATTTGCTTTCCTCTTGGAAACCTGAATGAACTCCACCTCTGCCCCAGACATTACCACTGTCATCCTGGATGACTACAAGATCATTGACAAGGACTGCATCAAAAAAACGGGTGAAGGCATCACCATTGTACACAAAAGCGCCCGTTGCCTCACCACCCACTTGGACACCCACTCGACCAACATGAAGCAACTCTACTTCCAGGTCCAGACCAACCCAAGCACCACCCTCTGCAGCACCCTCATCTACAGCCTCCTGGACCCCCCCCACCCTTCAGTGATTCCATCATTGACTCCATCGCACCCCACTCTCTCACCTCCACAGACGACATCGTCCTTGGTGACCTCAAGTTTCACCTGGACAACCTCATCCCTGCTGGAGAACCTCGCCACCATGGGACTCAAACAACTGGTCACCTCCCCAACCCACTCAGAAGGACACACGCTCTAACCCATCTTCTCTGCCAGCGACAACATTGCCTTCAGCCACACCTCTGAGCTCCTGTGGGCCGATCACCACTGCATCCACCTCTCCTTCACCAAACACACTGTATACCACCATACCCACCCCTACCCTCACAGAAGTTGGAATAAGGTTGCTGAAGAACAGCTCACCACCTTCCTCAGCAAAACCCCTCCACTGACATCCACAGACGCTAATCCCTCAGCATGCAACCTCCACTGAAGGATCTCCAACTGCTCTGACACACTGGCTCCCCTGAGGAAAGCCCTCGCCAAGCGACACTCCAAGAAAGCCAGTTGGTTCTCCCCCGCCCTTCACGAGTCCAGACGCACCTGGGCTTCGAGAAGGGATGGAGGAGATGCAAGACCCCAGATGACCACTCAGCCTTCAAAACCTCTGTCACAATACACCACCACCTCATTGGAACAACAACAAAAGTGCCCTTACAAGAAAGGATCAACAGCAATGCACTCAATAGTAAAGAACTTTTTGCCATTATTAGGGGTGGGTGGAATTTGCGTAATTGCGCTACGCAAATCTCCGCGAAACGGTAAAAAATCTCCGTGAACACGCAGAAATTCCGCGAACACGCGGAATTGCTTGTTCGCGATGCTTTTTTCCTGTTCGCAATTGCTGTTTGCGTGCTCGAGGAGAAACATCTTGCGAACATGCATTTTGAGAACGCGAACAAGCAAAAATTTCGCGAAATCGCGGAAAGCAGACTTTTGAGCAATTTCGCGTTCTCCGCGGAATGCGAAATTACGCAAATTCCGCAAATTCCGCGAGCGGAACGGAATTTGCCGCCCAGGCCTAGCCATTATCAAAGAAATAGTCAAACCCATCACAGAGACAGCAGACATCCCACCTTCCTAAGACCTCTGCAACATACCTGAAGACACCGGACCCCAATCAATCAATCAATCAATCAATCAATCAATCAATCAATCAGGGGTTGTAAAGCGCACTACTCACCCGTGAGGGTCTCAAGGCGCTGGGGGGGGGGGGAGCGGCTCCGGATCAGTTGAAGAGCCAGGTCTTGAGGTACTTCCTGAACGTGTGCAGGGTCGGGGAGCGTCTGATGTTCACAGGGAGCTTGTTCCAGGTTCTGGCTGTGATGTAGGAGAAAGCTCTCCCACCGGTTCTGTTGCGGGGGACCTCTGCCAGGGCGAGGTCGATGGAGCGGAGGTTCCTCTTGTGTACGTGGAAGGATACTCTCTCGTTGAGGTATTTGGGTCCGATGTTGTTGAGGGATTTGTAGGTGTGGGTGAGGAATTTGAAGGTGACCCTCTTCTAAACAGGGACCCAGTGGAGGCCTCGTAGGTGTTGGGTCATGTACTCGTGACACGGTGTCCCAAGGACGAGTCTGGCTGCGGCGTTCTGGATGATTTGGAGTTTGTGTAGAAGAGTTCTGTTGATTCGGGTGTAGAGGGCATTGCCATAGTCCAGTCTGCTGGTTATGAGTGCGTGGGTGACGGTCCTTCTGCAGTCAGGGAGGATCCATTTGAAGGTCTTGCGGAGGATGCGAAGGCAGTTGAAGCTAGTGGAGGCGACGGTGTTGATCTGGCGGTCCATGGAGAGGAAGGAGTCAAGGATGATGCTGAGGTTCCGAGCGTTGTCTGTAGGGGTGGGTGGGTTCCCGAGGGCAGAGGGCCACCAGGTGTTGTCCCAGGCGGAGGTGCCGAGTACAAGGATGAGGACCTCGGTCTTCTCTGAGTTGAGCTTCAAGCAACTGTCCTTCATCCAGGCTGCCATGTTCTTCATTCCTTCCTGGAAGCAGAGTCTGGTGTCTTCGGGATTTTTCGTGAGTGAGAGGATGAACTGTGTGTCATCAGCGTAGGATACGATGCTGAGCCCACGCTGTCTGATGATGGCGGCAAGGGGGGCCATGTAGATGTTGAAGAGCGTGGAGCTGAGTGATGATCCCTGGGGTACTCCGCAGTTGATTTCTGTGGGTTCAGAGAGGAAGGGAGGGAGTCGAATCCTCTGGGTGCTGCCGGCGAGGAAGGAGTGGATCCAGTTGAGGGCAGCTCCTTGTATCCCGCATCGTGAAGTCTGGCTGTGAGCGTGTGATGTGAGATGGCATTGAAGGCTGTGGAGAGGTCTAGAAGGATGAGGGCCGCAGTTTGTCCCTGGTCTAGTAGCATGCAGATGTCATCAGTGGCGGCGAGGAGGGTGGTCTCAGTGCTGTGGTTGCTGCAGAATCCAGAATGGGAGGAGTCTAGTATGGAGTTCTCTTCGATGAAGGTGGTCAGCTGGGCATTCACGAGTCTCTCGTTGACTTTGGCCGCAAAGGGGAGGAGAGAGATGGGTCGGTAGTTTTTCAGGTCCGTTGGGTCGGCCGTAGGTTTCTTGAGGAGGGGTTTCACTTCCGCCCATTTCCAGTCATCAGGGCAGATGCCAGGTCTGAGGGAGGCGTTGATCGTCTGTCCTAGTTCAGGTGCAATGACGGTGGCGGCCCTGTGGAAGATGTGCGGTGGGCAGGGGTCCATTGGGGCTCCTGAGTAAGTTTTCTTCATGGTCACAGTGATGAGTTCGACTGTAGCGGGGTCCCAGGAAGTGATGGTCGGCTTATCAGTGGCAGTGGGTAGGGTGGTGGTGTCCGGTGCTGGTTCGCTGAAGTTGTCGTAGAGGACCTTGATCTTCAGATGGAAGTAGGAGCTGAGTTTGTCGCAGAGTTCCTGGGAGGTAGAGTCGGAGGTGGGTCTTGTGTACGATGGCGAGTCTTCCTCCTGGGCAGTGCGGGTGGGCCTTTCTCGGGATCTTGTAGCCATCGGGGATGGCTGTGGCGATGTTGGGGCCAGAGGTGGCGTTGGTCCAGGTTTCCGTGAAGAAGGCGACATCGGGCGCCATTTAGTAGGGGAGGGGGGCAGGAACAGTGGGCAGGGCCACAGGGGCAGCAGCGGCGGGAACAGTGGGAGAAAAACTCACAGTAGTACAGAGAAGTACAACAAAATAAACATAATAGACAAGAATTAGGCAAAAATTTGGCAAATAAAGACGGACGGCACAAGGAGAAAAATTACTATTTGGAAACGGAACGGCAAGCAAGGAGAATCTGATACGCAGGGGCGGGCTGCCGGCTCGAACCCTGCTGAAGACGGGCTCTGGAAGGACCAGCTGCTAGTCGGAGCTGCTGGGGAGGAGTGCTGGCCAGGACGGGGGGCAGACTCTACTAAGCTGGACGCTCCTCACCACTGACAACACCTTCAAGACCATGAACACCCTTGAAGCCCTGCCCACATCACATCTTCTCCTCCATCACTTAACTCTACCACCCCTTAAACTGCTCTATCAACTGCACCACCTTCCCAGAAGACTAGAAACATGCAGAGATCAACCCCTTGCAGAAGAAACCCTCTGCCAACCCAACGTACCTCAAGAACTTAAGACTCATCTCTCTGCTTTCCTTACCAGCCAAGGTCATCCAGAATCTAACTTTCTGAGTTCATCGAAGCAAACCACTTCCTCGAACTCTCCCAATCCAGCTACCAAAGCAACCACAGCACTGAGATTGCACTACTCAGTGACACAGATGATATTCGCACACTTCTCAACTAAGGTGAAACAGCAGCCCTCATCCTCCTGGACCTCTCGGCCACCTTTGATACGTCTCCCACCACACCCTATGCGCAAGACTCCACGACGCTGGTATCCGTGACAAAGTCTTGCAATTGATCCGCTGCTTCCTCACTGGCCGAACAGAGAGAGTCGGATTACCACTGTTCACTCTGAACCTACATCAGCTGTGGTAATGTTCAGGGCTCCTCCCTTAGCCCCACTCTCTTCAGCATCTACATGGCCCTGCTCGCAGCCATTGTCAGGAACCATGGACTCAACATTGTCTCTTATGCATACTACACCCAGATGATTATCTCCCCCACCAACAAACCCACAGTCACCAAGAACACCTTCCATGATGGGATGAAGTCTGTCACCACCTGGATGAAGAACAGCTGCCTCAAGCACAACTCAGAGAAGACCGAAATCCTCATCCTGGGTTTCACCCCCTCCACTTGGGATGACTCCTGGTGGCCCACAGCACTTGGAACTCCCCAACCCCCAAAGACCACACATGAAACCTTGGCATCAACCTGGATTCCTCTCTCACCATGTGTAGGAAGGTGGAATCTGACTATATGGTTGCCCCCACTTTTTTCCTGGTGTTTGAATGGTTTTTGACTAGTCTGGCTGGGATCCTGCTATCCAGGACCCCGGCCTATCTGCTTACTCCCTTAAATGATTGGTGTGCATATTAGATGCACTAGTGATTGGATACTGTGGTACCTTATGAGCCCCTAGTATATGGTACCTTAGGTACCTAGGGCATTGGTACTTCACAGGCCTACCAGGGGCTGCAGCATGTATTATGCCACCCCTGGGAAGCATTCACAATCTGACAGCACAGGCCTGCTACTGCAGCCTGTGTGAGGTAGTGTTAGCACTCCTCACAGAGGTATAAGTTCCTATATCTCACCATACACACACATATAAACCTATCAGTCACCCCTATGGTAGGCCCTATCAATCCCAAGGGCAGGGTGCATGGTTTACCATGTGAGGGGGTGCTTCTGCCTGAGCAGGACCCCTCTGCAGCTGGCAGAGTCTATTCTCTGCTGCTGTTTGTGGATGCGGTTAAACCATATACTCTTACATGCATTATAACCTCGTGGTAAATGCTAACTTTGGAATGACTAAAGTCATAAAGTCATAAAATTTGTATAGCGCACTACATACCCAGAGGGTTTCAAGGCGCTTAGGAAGGGGAGGAGGATTATTTGTCAAATATCCACGTTTTAAGCTGCTTTCTGAACGCTAGGTGGTTCTGGGTGAGGCGAAGGTAAGCGGGGAGTGAGTTCCATGTTTTAGCAGCCAGGTATGAAAAGGATCTGCCTCCCATGGTGGTCTTGTTGATGCGAGGTACAGTGGCGAGGGCTTGGCTGGAAGACCGTAGTTGGCGGGAGGGGGTGTAGAAGGACAGTCGAGAGTTGAGGCAATCTGGTCCGATGACTGCATCAAAACATGTTGTGTTTGGTGTCAAACACCTTGGAATCCTACCCCCACACCAGTAACTGGTGTGGGAGTAGGATCCCACCCTTCTAGAGGGGACGACATGTACACACTGTACTACACAGTAGAAATCATCTAGAGCCCTGGCATCACAAAATGGATGCCACCAGCACAGACACCGGGCTGCCCTCCTGCTGCTGACCGAAACTCGCAGTGGAGGGAGCTCAACAAAGGGTTTACTATCACAGGGAGGTGTCACCACCTCCCAGACAGGATTTAGTGTATTGGAGCTGGGTGGGTGCACTCTTAGAGTGCTTTGAAGTCCTGCACTGGGGGAGCAGTAGGCTCCTCTGTGCATATGCCAGCTCAAACCGGTTCAGGGGCTACCTGCCCCTGCTCTGGCGTGAAACTGGAGAAAGGGAAGTGGGTGTAACCACCCACTACCCTGACCCTCCTAGAGGAGTGGTCATAGAGCTAGTCCCTCCCATCTTTTCACAATAAGATACCACACATTGCCAATGCAATTTAGATTACACCTGGACGACGCTCTACGAAGAAGAATCCTGGCCCTTCAACTTTCTACTATCTCTAGAAGACCAAAGGATCTCCCTTGGAGTCAAGGAGTGACTCCCCTGCTTGGCAGGCACCAAAACTACTGAACTACGGTTGCAAACTTTACCGCTCCCGCCGGAGCCCGAAGTCCCTGCATCCCCTGAAGGGGATTTCCTGACCTCTCGATGCCCATTTTGAGTCCCCAGCGAAGCTGTGGCATCTGGACCCCACGAGTGATGAGGAACAGCAATACCAGGGAACCGTGCACTGATTTCAAGTGCAAGCCCTAAACTACGTCCAACAAAATTGTGCTTTGGACCACTTGTTGTCCAAGTCCCAAGCAGGTCTAGTACTGAAGATCAGCGACCTACCCCTTCCCGAGTGACCGTGGGCTGTTGGTGAACTTTTCCTGCAAAGGCATCTTTGCGGTTGCTTGCCCGTTGGCTAGTGCCTCTCCAGAAGACTTCCACATCACCTTCAAGGGCTCGCCTGGTTGCTCTGGGCCTGCCCTCACTTACCCTTGCTGGGTAAGTCCATCAGACCTTGCTGGTCTACTCCATTGACAATCTTCCATCCACACGAGACTTGCAGTTGCCAAGGCTTGTTAGCTCCAAACCGAGTGCCGACACTGTCAACAGCTGCAGACGTTGTGGGACCCTCAGAATCCAGCTGCTGGTCTTCCTCAATCCCTCCTGGTGCTCGTGAGTGAAGAGACAAAACGACATCAGCAACCTGAAGAGACGCAACAGCTGTGGTCATCCATCTTGCTGGCCACCGGTCACTGGCAAGTGACTTTAAACTCTGTCCCCTCAATTTCTAGGTCTTCTGCAACTCCAATCCATCTTCAGATTCCAGCAGACACTTCTCTCGACGACGCAAGCAGCAAGTCTTCAGCGATCTCCATTGAAAACAGCATCGCGACTCGACACCAAAGGACACGTATGCACCCGGCTTCCCTGGGTGAGGTAACTCTTTCATTATGGTGCCCAAGTGTGCATTGGCTCTCGAAGTACTTACCCTGTAAGTTGTTTGCTTGTTGTCCACTCCGAAGTGCCCTAGAACTGTAAAATACAAACCGCGGCATTTACCATTGAAACGCATTGAAAACCCGCGTGTGTGTTTAGACACTGCACGCGTTTCCTGTGGGCTGATTACTTACCTACTAACACTGCAGAAGTGAAGCCCCAGCGATTCCCAAGGCCCTAGGCCTCTTACTTTTGCAAGTCGAGATTTTTAAACCACTATTTTAGTATATGGTCTGGTACGCCCCTAGGGCTACAGCCATATTTGTGCTTAATTTATTGAGAACTGTTGATCTTTTGAATGTTTACCTGGCTCTAATCTCATAAAGAGATTAGTAGAGTATATTTAGAAATAAATACATATATATTTGATATATATACCTGTGTGGTGTCTTTTCATTTGGTAATTCAAGAGATTATAAGGTAAAACAAGCTGCTTTACATTCCTCAGAGACTTAGCCTGAAGGCTGCTCTCCACAGCTACCACTAGGATAGCTTTCTTTAAAAGGTTGTCTTTAAACCTATCTACCAAGAGTCGAATTGGACTGGTGCAAGGTGGCCACTATAACTAGTGACCAGCATATACCAGGCCAACTTCTCACACCATGAACCGCCAGATCAATGTCTTCTCATCATCCTGCTCCACACGCTACACCTGCTCCAAAAGATCTTTAAGTGGATCCTTACCGAGTCCAGAAAGATGGTCACCCATGCACCCACCAGCAGCAGAATCGACTATGTCAATGCACTCTTAACTGGCATCACCCAGAAATTCCTCAAGAAACTGTTGAACATTGAGAACACATCCCCCAGATTTGTCCTCAACATCCCCCACCATAGCCACATCAGTGGCCACCTGTGAGACCTCACACACACCTAAAATGCCCTGCACGACATGGAACCTGCATACCTGAACCAACGCCTCACATTCAACGCACCCACCAGAGACCTTTGCTACGCCCAACTAGCCCTGACCATCGTCCCACGAATTCACAAGACCACAGACAGAGGAAGATCCTTCTCCTACCTCACAGCAAAGACCTAGAACACCCTGCCTCTCCACCTCAGACAATCACTGTCACTGCCTCAATTCAGGAAGGACCAGAACACCTGTCTCTATTCACTGAACCACAGTGCCTTTGACAGGTCAGCAATAGCCCACAGTGCCTTGAAACCCTTGCAGGTGAGTAGTCACGCTTTACAAGATGATTGATTGATTGATTAATAAGTAGTAAATTGCTGGGGCATAAATTATAGTTAGCTCACGTAACTATAACTGCTGAATTTCTTTGGTTTTGCATGAGTAAAATCTGAGCCTAACTATAACGTTCCTGAAACCTTTGTTTTTTTCAGAGAATTTCTATGGTTTCTTTATTACTATTTCCTAACTATAATGTCCCTCCATTCTTTGTTTTTTCAGTGAATTTCTATGTTTTTTAAACTTTTTTATCCAAACTTTAACATATCACCTTTGAGAGCGGGTGTGTGGGTGGCTGTGTGGGTCAGTGAGGGGGTCTGTGAGTGTATGAATGGGTCTGTGAATAGTTGAGTTAGTGTCCGAGTGGGTCTTTCAGTGAGTGCGTCTGTCTCTGAGTGGGTGTGTGACTGGGTACATGAGTCTCTGAGTGGGCCTGCGAGTGGGTGCATCACTGTCTGAGTGGGTCTGTGAGAAGGTGTCTCAGTCTCTGGCAGGGTCTGTGAGTGGATGCATGAGTCTCTAAGTAGGTCTCTTAGCTTGTGTATGATAGTGTCTGAGTGGGTCTCTGAGTAACTGTGTCAGAATATTCATTGTTCTGTGAGTGATTGTGTGAGTGTCTGCATGGGTCTCTGGTTGAGAATATGAATGGGGCTCTGTGTGAGTGTAGGAATGTCTGAGTAGATTTATGAGTGGATGCATCAGTCTCTCTGTGGATCTGTGATTGGGTTTTTGAATCTCTGAGCAGGTCTGTGAGTGGGTTCTTGAGTGCCTGACTGGGTCCATGAGTGGGTACATGAGTCTCTGATTGGGTCTGTGAGTGGATTATTGAGTCTCTCAGTGGATCTCTCAGTGGCTGTGAGTATCTGAGTTGGTGTGTGAGTGACTGCATCAGAATATCAATGAGTCTATGAGTGACTGCATGAGTGTCTGTATGCATCTCTGAGTGAGTGCATAAGAATCTGAGTGGGGCCCTGAGTGAGTGCATGAGTGTCTGAGTGGATCTGTGATTGGATGAGTCAGTCTCTGAATGGGTCTGTGAGTGGGTGTGTGAATCTCTGAGTGGGTCTGTGAGTGGGTGCATGAATGTCTTACAGGGTATGTGAGTGGGTACATGAGTCTCTGAGAAAATCTGTGAGTAGGTACATGAGATTCTGAGTGGGTCTGTCATTGGGCATGTCTGTCTCTGAGTGGGTGTGTTATTCTCTGAGTGGGTTTGTGAGTTTCTGCATGAGTCTCTCAGTGCCTCTTTGAGTGGGTGTATGTGTTTTGAGAGGGCCTGTGAGTGGATCCATGAGTAGGAATCTCTGAGTGAGTGAGTCTGTGAGTGGGTGCATTAAAGTCAGAGTAGGTCTGTGGGTGTGTGTGAGAGTCTCTGAATGAGTCTTTGATTGGGTGCATACGTTTCTGAGTTGGTCTGTGAATAGGTGTGTGAACATATGACAGGGTCTGTGAGTAGGTGAATCAGCATCTGAGTTGGTCCATCAGTGGGCGTGTCCATCACTGAGTGGGTATGTGACTGGGTGCATGAGTTTCTGAGTGGGCCTGTGACTGGGTGCATCAGTATCTGAGTGGGTCTGTGAGAGGGTATCTCAGTCTCTTACAGGGTCTGTGAGTGGGCCCACAAGTCTCTCAGTGGGTCTCTGAGGGTGTATGACTGTTTGAGTGGGTCTGTGAGTGACTGCCTGGGTGTCTGTATGGGTCTCTGAATGAGTGCATGAGAATGCGAGTGGGTCTCTGAGTGAGTGCATGAGTGTTTGAGTGGATCTGTGAGTGTATGCATCAGTATCTGAGTGGTTCTGTGATTGGGTGTGTGAATCTGTGAGTGGGTCTATGAGTGATTGCATGAAAGTTGGTCTGGGTATGTGAGTGGGTACATGAATCTGTGAGTGGGTCTGTCAGTGGGCCATCCGCCTCTGAGTGGGTGTCTGACTGGGTGCATGAGTCTTTCAGTGGGCCTGTGAGTGGGTGCATCAGTGTCTGAGTGGGTCATTGTGAGAAACTGGGTGGCTGTTGTAGTCCCCCACTCTTTGCCTGGTGTTTGATGCAACTTTGACGGAGGTATACCGGGTCACTGCCAACCAGGCTCCCATTACCAGTGTTTTTCCCCTAAAAATGTACCACAACTGTCACCACTTCAGCTACCCCAATAAGTCCCTAGTAAATGGTACCCCTGGTACATAGGGCTTTGGGATTGAAGAGGGTTCACTAGGGCTACAGCACAAAGTGTGGAACCCTAAAGACCCCTCACCAAAACCATGAAAACTGCCACTGAAAGGTGCATGTCTTGGTGCAGAGAACCGATGAGTTGACATAGCATACAGCCCTATGTGCCATGTCCCCATACACTGCATGAGGTTTAGGTAAGTCACCCCTGCTGCAGGCCTCACAGCCCTATGGCAGGGTACACTATATCCCATGTGTGGACCTATCTGCCTGAGCTGATATGACCCTACCAAATATTAAGTCTAGTCTTGGATATTGTAAGTGAACAGGGAAACCATAGAGAGTGCATGGGCTGGATAATTGTCACTACTAGTTTCCTAGCCCCATGATGACTTCACTGTACCCTAGGATGTTTGTTACCAAACATCTTGGCTTGATAAATCCTCACTGATGTCAGTGTTGGATTTATTAGTAAATGTACACAGGAGATCCTTTAGAGGGTCCCCATAAAACCTACCAAGCACTGGTCTCATCTAGTTTCAGCCAGACTGCCACCACCAGACATGTTTCTAACCTCATGGGGAGAGGGGCAGTGCTCTCAGTCTGATCTGGGATGAGGTGCTTCACACCTCCCCAGCACAGGATGACCTTCGAAGCGGGAAGCTTGAATAGGGAAGCCACCTGTGAAATGCAACCCAAGTATCTCCAGATAGTGGAGGATGCCAACCCACCTTTCCTGCTCCACTTTTGGTAGGAGGAAGGGTGGGAAAAATAGTTAGATGAGAAGGTGTGCCCATAGTCAGCCAGCATCATCCTTAAGGTGTGGCAGGCAATGTTGACCCCCCTTCTGAAAATCCACCATCTTGAGATGGTGGGAAAGCAACATATCTAGCCTAGGGTCGTGCCTCTTCCCAGAGAAATTGGTCACCTAGAGGGTGTAGGCACCCTAAAGGTAGGTAGCCCATTGGCTACCACCTGTCTCCTCCTTAAACACCCCTAAATTCAGTATTTAGGAGCCATCCCTGGACCTTGAACTTTACATTCAACAGACAAGAAGATGACACTGACAAAGACTTGCTGCT
The DNA here is from genome assembly GCF_964204655.1 of Triturus cristatus. Taxonomy (NCBI): domain Eukaryota; kingdom Metazoa; phylum Chordata; class Amphibia; order Caudata; family Salamandridae; genus Triturus; species Triturus cristatus. The sequence goes on from NC_140595.1 coordinate 651,772,242, forward strand.
GCCCGAGAACTAAAGCCCAGTTGCAGAGAAATTGGTGAATGAGACAATGAAAACATCAGAAGGTCCCTGTACTCAGAAATATCGGGGTGAGGTAGCAGGGAATACACAATTCAAAATACAAAAGAAGTACCCCTATTAGAAAGATAACCTCTCAAAACCACAGAAAAGAAACAGTACTTTATAACATTTTTTTCGTTTTTTATTATAAAAATATAAAGTTATAGAGTTATTAATCAATTTTTCTTTTTTTCGAATAAATCATTCCATTTTTTGTTCAAAAATATTCACTTATAACCAGCTATTCATCAGGCTAGAATCGACGAAGCAATACAAATTACAGAAACAGAATAACATATAAACCGTAACAATCAGTGCAGTTTATAGAAAATAATCACATACAAATATATACACAATACAGTGTAAAAACATAAGAAACAAACGAACAAATGAGCCAACCAACAAATGCGCCGACGCGCGTTTCGGAGTCTTCCTTCCTCAGGGCATTGATGGCATTTCAAAAGGCAAAAATAAATACAAAGTAATACAATAAATCGACATATTGATCAGAGATGGCTAACATAAATTAGCTTTCATGCCTCGTCAATCTTATCTGTGGAAGAAGAGATACCTATGTAATCCAATTATAAAATACATAATAAAATAATGCCAAAGTACTTCAGGGATGCCAAAATCAAGGGAGAGTTGGAGAAAAAAGGAATAGAAAGATAAGAAAAAATAAAGAATTTTTTTATATAAAAAACAGAAAAGGAAGATAAAGACGAATAACTAAAAAGATATATTAAAAATCATAAACCATAAGTGAAAAGCAAGGAAAAATATAGAAACACCTGGACATGTGACCCCTAAAAAGGAATGAATAATGTAAGCATAATACACACTTGTTATCATCAAAAGAAGTCTCGTGATCAAAATGGCCAAGGGGTGGGGGATAGGTGAAGAAATTCCCAAAATCACGGTACACTCGGGTACAAAATGCGAAGCTTTGAGATCCCAGAACTGGTTCCTGTTCAACAGTGTATTTCCAAGGGCTGAGAAGGAAAAAGATCAATAAGCCTAGGAAGACCTTTGTAAATAATTGAACTTAAAGGTAAGGGTGTGATCTAATCAAGTTATCCTAATAGTTTGAGACATATGATAGAGGTTGTGAACGGATACATGAAACTTACATGGTACACTGGTGTGGTTCTCATGATGGTAAAAGCTCCTGCTCGCAGAGTCAGAATGCTAATGGCATAAGTACAAGCCGTCTTGCTATGATTCTAATCAAAGTTCAGTCTTTGTTCAAGAAGATCTATAGAGAGAAGCGCGACAATAATCCTTAATGGTACAGGGGGAACTGATAACCCAAAGCTAGAGTAGAGGGCGAGTTTGTTATGCAAGCAGAACTTCAGTTTAATCTAATATTATCCACAGGCTAATATAACAAAGAACTAAGCAGTTCTGGGATATACGACCCTAAAGCGATAAGGAAGCCTATAGTGTATTTATTTTCTACAAGATGTATATCGCTAAGTACGCATAGTTAGAGCCCTCCCTCTTACTATAACGGGAACTCAAAAAGAGAATCCCTTTATATATTGGGTAGAATCTAGGGCCAGGTCAGTATTCCAAAACAAGAACAGCCTACAATGAGCCTATCCTGATTTATGCTAACAACAGCTAGTATATTGGAAGAATATAGAAAAACACGTGCTAGTAGGTAACAGCTATGCCAGCTATCAGATTGTAAAATTCACCATCTACCGTACAGTAAGGATACTCAAAAAAACGTACTTAGCAACGTAAAGATCGATCGTATATACTGGGTTCTGAAGGAATGGCCTCTCGGTCTACCCACCGCTTGATCTAAGGAGTCACTAGTAAACGTACTGCTTAAGTACTGATGGTGGGGAGGGAAAAAAACTAGGAAGTCTCACCTGATACCAATTACGAGACTCCGGGATAATTGGATTTCCTGCCTCGTGAGGCGTGCAAAAAAGCAGAGAAATTGGTGCCAACCCTTCCTGCTGCCTCAAGGACTTCACAATCATGGTTGTACAGTCTCGTTCTGGACCTGTGGGAACTCTGAAAACCTCAGAGAACTCCAGTCTTCTAGAAATTGCCAAGAACCTCCCTTTGAGTGAAGGTATCATTCCCGCAGGAACCAAACCCGCTACGTACCCAAACCAGAAGAGGTACCTCAGCTCTGGAGAGTCAGATCTGTCTCTTTACCAAGTTTGAAGACATGTGGAAATTGCATTACTTTAGTCTCCACTTTACAAACAAAGAGACCAGTAGTCAGAGGTCTGCCAAAGTAACTCGCATTTAATACAATTTGTGCGGTTGCACAGAATCACAGCTCTAAGATGGCTATGACAAGAGTGGATATCGTATAAAGATCTGCAATGTTATTTATACAGGATGCACATGCTGTGGGTGTGTATAATATTTACAGAAGGAACAATCCTGATTAGGTAACAAGGGTATGGCTTGTTCCTGACAGACATTCGTAGAAACGAGTTGCAAGTAGGCATTGCAAGTTCCTATGCATACATAGATGGACAATCAAACAAAGGACTGTACACATTGCACATGGACACTGCTTGTCCCTTCTCATACAGTGACAGACAATCAAACAATCACAATGTAAACATTACATGTGAACATTGCTAAGCCCTAGGCGGGCGAAGAGCAGGTAGGTCAACACCTGGTGTGGAGAAGACATGATCAAAAACATGTCAGTTTGTGCTGATTTGAAGCAAAATAGAATGGCACCAAAGTTCATAATTTCATCATCTCGTGTAATTCAAAATGGAAGAGCTGATGTTCAGATTAATAAAGAAAAATACGTTTTTCACAATCGACGCTTAGAACATTAGTTCTGAACATTTCAGTATCATCCAACCCAAACTATCAGTGTGTGCTTAGTTGAATTGTTCACAAGTTTCGCTGGAGAATACTTTTTCATCTATTTGAATTAACATAAAGTCTTCCTCCTGTTGAATCATTGCTGCGTTTGCCTGCCGCATAAGTGTGGGGGAAGGGCGGCAAGTTGCTGCCAGTATACCCCAGCACATTGGCAAGCATTGTACGCAGAGGCAACATTTTAATGCCATACTCCCTATTACAACCACTACCATCAATACTTTTCAGCCCCAGCTAGTGAAGATTGAGGTAATACGATCCCAAAGGGAGGAAATGTCTTCATTGACATATGCATGTACCTGTTGGGCAATGCTATGCATGTTCTCAATGGCCTGATGTATGTTTTTGAAATTGCCCGGTATAAACATGGAACATTCGGTATGCAAAACCCTATTTACTCCTCAATGTTCTGCGAGTAGCATATCAAGGACCATGTGGTTTTGTAAAAGTACAGAATGCATAGCCGCCATTTCTACTCCTATATTATCTAAGGCTGACATTGTTTTGTTTATAGTAGCCTTCAATAGCTATCACAATCTCTTAATACGACGGGAATTTGTAGATATCTAAAGTATAGGTAGTATGTCTAATCCAAAGTCATACGCTTGTTGCCTAGTAGTATCTGCCTGATCTACTAAGAAAATGTTTGAGGTGCCACTTTTGTGGTGATCACAAGAAGCTTGTAATTTAGCAAAGCCAAGGTCAGAGGGAATGGCTCGAATGTGAGGAAGAGCCAAACCCAAATAGCAGGATCCCTCCACCCTGGTGGAAGCGATAAGTAAGCTTTGGAACCACATATAAAATGTATCCCTTCACATGGCGTGAGGGCATAATGAATATTAGATACACGAGCCATTGAAATATTTACCTTTCAAATACTACTACCTAAAAACAGGGAACAATTAGATTGTAGGCATATTTACCCAGGTGATATTTTTACCTGGAGAGAGGGTGGTGAGGAAATTGCTAAACCAGGGGGTGGAGCAGTAGTGTTCAGTCTAGTAAGGAATTTCATATATTGGTAGGACATGAAGGAATTATTAAAAAGGGTTTTAGAAGGTGAATTATTTCCGCTAATATTACAGGATGCAGGGGCCATAATATTATCTCTAAAATAATGCATGAAATCTATTCCATCTGCAATGTACCACTGCTCTACTGTCCGAAAAATAATAAAACAGGAATCATTATAAGTCAATGACAGTGACAGAAATGGCATACCTGTTGCAGTATGCGCTAGAAGTTTCATGCATACCCAACATTTTTGTGAGATATTCATTTGTAATTGGTGTGAGCCATCTGAATAACTACACTGTCATAAAATTCAGAAAAAAATTATGTTGATGATCTAACGGGTGGAGAGTAGGTGCAGAAGTAGTTTTAGCCATTATCACTTGTACTGGGAGGTAAATATCGGGATACCAGTTTAAGGCAAATGTCATAATGCAGATAATCAATACTTTAAAACAACTGTCAATTTATTTTTCTTCTTTAGATTTTCTTCTTCAGTAGTTCCTAACATGTTTTCTTTCTCTAGATCAATATTATTGACTGGTCAGCCAAAGGGATACATCTCCAAGCGAACCATAGTCTACATTTTCATTATTTTACTTACTTCACTGCGTAAGTTAGTCTCTTAAAGATGGCACTCTTGTGCACCTGGCAGTTGGTGCTTGTTCCGTCCTAAGCACTTTCCTATCTAATCCTTCAGTCTTCTTGGATGCAGATTGTAGCGTGGTGCAGTAAGTGCATTGTCTGTTATTCCAGGAATTGACACTCTCCTGAGACTTAAACCATCTCTTTCCAAAGGCTGCTCCTGTCAGAATAGTGGTGCCCTTTTGACATGGGAAAGGTGGATCCAGTCTTTGTGTCCACCGCACCACACTGCAGTTTGAGTTGTCAGAAAGACCTGGACTGGGCCTTTTCACCGGGGTTGCAAACTGTTTTTTCTCAAGACGTTCTTAGTCAACACCCAGTCCCCAGGCTTGATTACATGAATTTGTCCTTCCAGGGGTGGAGAGCAGGTGTCTCTGACCTGTTGGTGGATTTCGGATAGTTTGTTAGTTAGTTCTTTACAATAATCCAGCAATATAGGATGTGGCATATCACATAATTTCAAAAGAGATGCAAACCCGTGGACATTTGCCAGCCTACCCATCACCAATTCATATGGTGATAATTTATTCTTAGATGTTAGTGTCATCCTCATGGAGAACAAGGCTAAGGGTAGTGCATCTACCTAACTCAATTAACTAGATGCACATGTTTTTGACAACTTGTTTTTCAGTGCTCTGTTACACCATTCAATTAAACCTGCAGCTGCATTATATCTAAACCTTTACATACCAAGTCCATTATTTAATTTGAAAATTGTACTCCCTTGTCACTTCAAATGTTCCAGGGCAAGCCAAACCTTGGAAAATATTCCTTTAGTAATACTTTTGCCATACTAAAAGCTGTTTGTCTTTTAAAGGAAATGCCTCAACCCAATTGCTAAAACTGCATATCACAACTAGAACATAATGCTTCCCATTGTTTGGAGGCATTTGGATAACATCCATCTGCAAGCATTCAAAGGGATATTCTGACATACGAAAATGACCTGATTCTACTGACATTTCTTTTACCATATTATGCTGAGCACAAAAGATACCATTTTTCCAAATATTTATAGGCACCTTTCTGGCCGTATTGTTTTCCCATATTCTTGAAATTGTGTTTGCTATCTCATCTGCTCCAATATGTGCAGGTCCATGTGCCATTTGGACCATAGGTAAAGCAAAACTGTCTAGTAGAATCCATCTATGTCCATTTGGACCTTTCATCCATGCCTCAAAGTGTTGATCAAACACATCTCCTTTTTCCTGCCATCTTTTCTTTTATTCCTCATTTGCCAAATGTTGCACTTCTTTTATTTCTGCATAAGGGTCATACACTTCTCCTTCACTATCAGTCCTCACTACCATGTACATTATTGACTGTTCTGCCAAGGCTGTAGTTCAAGCTATCTCATCTGCAAAAGCATCTCCTTGTCCCACCTCATTTGTTACTTTCTCGTGTGCACTGCATTTAATGATAGCTAATCTTTTTGGGAGAGTGATAGCATTCAGAAGTCTAGAAATGAGATGTCCATGCTGTATCTTAGCTCCACTAGAGGTAATAGATCCTCTTTCAGCCCGTAGGAAGCTCAAATTAAGAGCCACGCCAAAGGTATACTGGCTATCAGTGTATATATTAACTTTTAGCCCTTCTGACAATTCATATGCTCTCGTTAGTGCTGTCAACTCTGTGACGTGTGCAGATGTTTGTTCTATTCTACATGTCTCAACTACAGTGTAATTAGTGGCAATTGCATTGGCAGCTGAGATAGTCCCATCAAGCTTCTTTAGACAAGAGCCGTCTACAAATAAATTGCCATTAACAATTGGCATTGATACATCCACCAGGTCCACTTGACCCTTTGTTTCAGTTTCAGTAACAATCACACAGTGATGTTGTACTTCATCTTGTTCCAAAGGAAGATGCATCAGAGTGGCTGGGTTTATTGAGTTCCATCATTCCAGAGTGACATTTGGGGCCATCAGTGTCAGTTAATATTGCTTCAATCTGACATTAGTTAAATATTGCATTTTTTGTTTTATTCAATAGTACATCTACTGAAAGAGGTACATATACTGTAACCTTGTGTCCCAAAATAATTGAATCAATCTGTTTTAATGCTGCTGCCACTGCCACAATATTTTGGAGGCAACTTGGTAGGCCTCTTGCACTTGGATCCAATGTTGAAGAAAAATAGGCACATCGTCTATTCTTCTCTCCTTGTTTTTGTGTTAGTACAGCCAAAATACAGCCATCTTTTTCATGCAAAAATAAAGGAAAGCATTTAGTATAATCAGGGGTACCAAAAGCAGGAGCATTCCAAAGAGCTTCTTTCAAGGTGATAAAGCTATGTTGATGTTTAGCATGCCATGGAACTGGTTCAGATATGTCTTTATGTGTTAGGGACAGTAAAGGCTTTGCTATCAAGGAAAACTTTGGTACCCATTGTCTACAAAATGAGACCATGCCTAGAAAGGAATGTGCATTTTTGTGTGTGGTAGGTTGAGGTATGTTTTGAATTACCTTAATGTGATCAGGTGACAGTCTTCTCCCTCCTTTTGACAGGAGGTGACAGCATTATTGTTCACTTGGATATGGACTGGGTCTATTTGCATATAACCAGTGCCATTAGGTCCTTGAACCCATAATTTTGGATCTATGGACAACATTTCTTGGCACAAATAATTTCTCCCTGTAACCACATAGCTCTTATTTAGTGCATATTTTTTACATGTCAGCTACACGCCATCCGGGGAACAATGTATGGTGGCATTCATCATTTTTAACGCTTTTAATCCTAGCAGATTTAGGGAGCATTTGTCTGTTAATACAAATGGCATTTGTCCAATCAAAGGACCAATAGTAAAATCAAGCTGTTTTGAAATGGGACTTGTCACAACAATATTAGAGAAACCTATGATTTATCTACTTTTCCCAAGAGAGATGCATGAGGGAGCGAGCGGTGGGGAATAGAGGTATTAGTAGCCTCTATATCTATTAGAAATTAATGCTGTTCACCATCAACTGTCATCTTGACATATGGCTCAGTTTGGTCTACAGATAGTGATACTCGCTCCTCTCTCTCTCTCGGGCCTCCCTATTGGGTGCAGTCACAATATTAATCCTCAGCCAAATAATCTTGTGCATGAAAAGCGTTGTTGCAACCATCAAAACAATTAGCACTCACATCATGTCCTACATTTTCTATCCCTATCTGTCCTCAGCCTCTACCTCTGCCTCTCATTAATTCTATCTGTAGCCTATGTCCTCTTCCTTAAAAAGAAGGACATTCATTTTCCAGTGTCCTTCTTGAAAACAATAGACTCAAGTATTGTGTAGTATTCCAGTTCTCTGCAGCGGCGGAGCTGATTGTGCTCCGCTCCTCCTGCTACTACTTCCTCTTGCCATCATATTACTTCTAGCATCCCTGCAAGCTACCTCTTTCTGGATATACCTGCTGCATTCATGCTTTCATTTTTGACTCTTTCATTTTCTTATCTGTTTTCCCCTTCTCAGCATTTCTCTTTCTTTTAATAACTCGCCATAGTTAATATTTCTGCTGGACTCTTTGCTGTCCATGTGCTCTCATATGTTTTTATGCTGTCTCCCAACTCAGTCAATCAATTGTTAACAAACTGAATGGCAAATATGTGTTGCCCCGCTACTGTTATTAGAGCCTGCCCACTCTGAGCCTTGAATGTTTCTTCAAGTCTACTTAAGAAATCTGTTACATCTTCACTCTCCTTTTGTTTACATGCTGTTAATTTATCCCAATCAACCTTTTCTCTGGGCAAAATCAATTGCAATCTCGTAATCAATAGTTGGGGAAACCGTAAGATACTTTGTGGGGCAAATCTCCTGCGTGTCTATTTCTATCATCTTGTTCTAAGTTAGTCCAAACTACGTTCAGTTGTTCAAGGTCATTCCGTCTCACCTCATCCCATATTTCCAGAGTGACGACGTAACCAAACAACATATCAATATCTTTGTGGGTCATGGGGGCAAGATTAGTGGCTTGTTCCAAATTGTCAAAGAATCCCTTGGGGTCTTTGGGAGATCCTTTTCATTGCCATAAATTCTGCCTTTGTCCAAGATGCATGAAAAAACTGTGGGACAGTGTTTACTTGTCAAGCCGGAGGGGGTAAAGAGTGTATTGACCTCATCGGCAAAAACAATTCTGCACTAACATCTTCCTACTTGCTATATAGTCTAAATCTGGAATTTCCATGAGTTGACAGCAGGCACATGCGTGCCACGCATAACATTGCTCAAGTCAATCTTCACATTCACATGATGGAAAACATCACTGTTCCTCCATAATTGTCTTAATTATTGTGGGATTGCTTCAGTACCTCCCCTTCTTGTCTCTAATTCTCTAAATAAATCAATTAGGTGATATGCACACATTGAAGAAAATCGGGGCATATTATCAAGAAATGGCATTAAAACTATCGCCGCTTTAGCGGCAGAAAACTGCTGCTAAAGCGGCGATAATGGGCTTGATAATATGACCTTGAGAATTCCCATAGAAGCCCATGTTCTGGTGTCAACATGGGCTTCTATTGGAATTCTCTGCGGCATATTATCAAGCTCATTATCGCCGCTTTAGCGGCAGTTTTCTGCCACTAAAGCGGCGATAATTTTAACGCCGTGCTTGATAATATGCCCCATAATTTTTATCTCTTAGCACCATTTTTTAGAATGTATTTAATGCATTTTCCTTCGTTACTACCCCTTTTTCTATCCATTCATAAGCCATTGCCCTAATTATTCTCTTTTTGTGTTTATCTAGTTGTCCACGGGTATTCGTTGGTGTACCTGCATCGAACGAGGAAAGTCTCATGGGTGTCTTATGTTTACTTACAGACCACTAAAAAAGGGGAGACCATTGAGTAAAGTCACCAGACTAGGAGGAGACAGAATCTCCAACTCTCTGTATTAATACAATTTCACCCTATCTGGGGACTCGCAGGTATCCTAGTTTTAGGTTTACCCTGAATAACATTTGGCACAATGGAAACAGGTGGAGGAGGTGCTGGAGGTGCATTTGGAGCACTCCTCACTGGTGGGGGAATCCGTTGTTCGGGTAACGGGGTGCAGGTAGTCGGGCCATATTATACGGGGTGCCTTATGCAAAAGGACTGTTAAAAATAGGTCTTCTTCATTTTGGGACGTTTTATCTGATTGCGATATGAAACACTTTTCTCTTTTCATTTTGAATTCCCTTTCTATTTGCTCTATGTTTTCCTATATTTGTTTTTTAGCTTGTTCTAGCATTTGCTGTTGTTTCTCTCTATCTAGTGTTTCCTTCATTGCTAATGACAAAGAAAGTGTCTGAGAGGTATATTGGGGCCATGCTGACTAAGAAATTAATAAGAAGGGTGATCATCATTTCTATTCTTCCCACCATGTGATGAATCTGGAGGACCATTTATCTAAGATGTCGTTCACTTTGTTTAATGTCATTTTTTGTTGTGTTCGGTGGAATCTTTGAGGTTTTGGGTGAATCAGATCCCCAGGTATTTTGATTTAAGACCGTGTTCGCCGATAATAGAGCTGTTACAGCGGACATTGAGAAGGAGGACCTCCGTTTTTGTCTTTGTGGAGGCAGTAGCCTGACACCTAGGTATAGTCAATGGTGGTGGACATGATGTTGGGCAGAGCTAAATCTGTTTGTGTAGACAATAGGAGGATGCCATCTGCATAGGCAGCCACTTTCTGAGCGCCGGCAGTGAAGGGGATACTGGGAATGGAGGGGTTCTCTCAATTTGTATAAGGAGTGGTTCCAGGGTTAATAACAATAGTAGGGGGGAGAGAAGACACCCTTGTCCGGTACCTAATTGAAGATTAAAAGTGTTGGATAAAGTTCAATTTTTTTGATAATTACCGCTCCTCTTGCCTTTTTGGATCCCAGAATTTACCCACTTCGGTCAGCACTCACAGGCCTCAGACTGACACTTCTCTTATTTGCTGTGGGCCTTAAATATCTCCAGTAAACGCGAATGAAATGTATTCACAAGAATGCCTATGGATTTACCTTTTTGACTGATTACAATGATATATTAAACAGGTAGTTATTTTAGCATTAACTCGAACTTACAGACAACCACATGGCAAGGCAGGCTTCCACGTTCTTTTGTATATGAGCCTTTATTACGAATATGAAATCTGTTGCATGGCAGCACTGAAATTTAGTAAGGTGTAGAAACGAAATAATATTTTTAAAGCAACACACAATACCCATTCCTTGTGCTGTTCAACTGTTTGGGCCCCTTGACAGAACAAATCGCTGCATTTACGAGGGTAGAATCCCACCCCCAATCCAGAGAACAAGGAATGGTGAGATTTTACGTTCATAAAAGAGATTTGCTGACTTAAAAAGGTTGCCACTACAATAGATTTCTGTGGGAGTATGTCTGTTCCCAGGGAAGGTGTGTGGGTGTGCTTGGGTGGGTCTCATAGCAAATGTTTCAAACACCTGACAATTCACGTGTTTGTTGGAGTTCACTCATCTCTGGCATGTAGTTTCCGATACCAAATGGACTCATTTGTTTAATCTTGGCAATGCAGGAGTAAATGCATTATTGGGGTGGCAACACCCAAATACTCATGTGGGTATAGATGAATTGGTTTCTCCTTATGTAAATATATGGAGAACATTTATTTTTTAAACTTTTAAACTAGAATATAGGTAGTGTTCAATTGCTGCATGTCTAAATGCACATTAACTACATTTCTATAAGCGCAAATATTTTTGCATGAGAGTACCAGTGGTGGCTGCTTTGGAACCGGGTGGTGAGGCAGGGGGAGGGATGAAAAAAATAAACTTACCTTCTTCTTCGCACTGCCGCCGCCTGTCACACCTCCGTCCTCACTCTGAGCTCCGGAAGCACCCCGGGCTCTGCCAGCCAATCATGACGCTGCATGAGCAGCACCTTGATTGGTCTAAGTGATCTGTTTGGCTGCCCAGGCAGTACCTGGGAGTCTGGGCATGTTTTCCACTGGGCTGTGGACAGCATGCAAGGTGAGCATTACTGTTTGGCCGGCCCAGAGGACAGACCAAGCCGCCATGTGCACTTAGGGAGTGCAAGCCACTCCTGCTCCCTCTGACGGCAGGGAGCCCAGCCCCGCCCCACACCTAACATGGTTTTGAGTGGAACGAAAAATAAAATGATAACAACTTCTTGCTATTATCATTTATTTTTATTTTGCACTGCTCAACGAGCAGTGCGGCGACTCTCCTCCGCCTTAGTGGAGGAGCCGCCACTAGTGAGTACTCTTGGGAAGATGCAAAAAACACAGAATTGCTGTAGTACTCCTAACATGCATAGAGATTTCCTAAAAAGTCAGACATTTAGTCTACATGCAGGTGCAAGCCTAAGGGAGTAGATGTTTTTCTTTCCAGCACGCTTTGTCAATGCATCTCTTCTGTGGTTTTTAGTCTTCCCAGAAGGAACTCAGATTGGCAATACTTATTTGGTTGGTCAGAATAATACTATTTTCATCAGAGAAAAGCGAAAGCATGACAAAATCAGAATTATAGAAAAGTGACAAAAACGATTCCAGGCGACTTTGGCCTTCCAAACTTCTGTATCTGCTATATGGTTTTGGTGTTATGTGGAACAGCCAAGGACTGGGCGACGTTGTCAAGCTGTATATTCCGATATCAAGAGCTTTTGTTTAAATATTTACAAATTTAGCAAATGTGATCTGGATTGCAAAGGTAAGAAAAGGGTGAACAAATCTGTTTCTGGCTTATTTTATGGCCGTAAATACTCCGAGTCGGAGTCTGCCACTGCAAAATAGGGTTTTTACATCTATCAATGTTATTTTAGGACTTGGTAAACTTTTATCAATTACTAAAATGGGATTGTGACCATACTTATTCGCTGTTTGGAAGGAACCTGTTCTAGGCATCCCTTCCAAAGACCACTCATTATGAGATGTAACAAAGTTTTTGGAATTCAGGCTGGCAGGCAACCACTTCCTCTCTGTGATCTTAAAAAAAAAAAAAAAGTTGGGCATTAGGCAATGTTCCACTGGACCACTGTTATCTCTCAAAACAAAAGATTTAAAAAAAAAGAAAACTTTTTTTTTAAATGCAACCCTGTTTCATTTAAGGAAAACAGACTGCATTAAAACAAGTTTACTTTAATTAAAGGCAACCACAAACATGATGATACACTGTCCCCAGCAGACTGCCATCCCTGTGATGGCCAAAAATTGGAGCGAGCCACAATTTGCAACCTATTTCATTAAAATTCATGAGGTAGATCGGATTATGACCCGCACCGAATTGTAATTTTACAGACCAACCTATAGATAGGTTTGTAATTTTTTTGACTTGTATTCAAAATACTTGTTGCAAATTGAGATGCATTGTTGTGTGCCCTCCAATTCATACATTTGTCCCTAGTGTTTTTTTTAGAAAGAAAACCAAGCAAAATCTACTTTCTGTTTATTCCAAATGGGATTAGGGGATGCATACATGTCACACGTATGGCACGGTTTCCACAGTCATGGGTTCAGGACAGGAGTGTGCTTGTGGGCATTGCAAAGGTCCTGACTGCTACAGTTGGCAAATAATCATACTCCTTTTAGCCAAGAAAGGCTTTCACATTTACCCAAGACAGGGGCAGGTGTAAGTGTGTCTGTGGGTTGGCAAAGGATGGGAACATTCTCACCTGCAGTAGAGGGGTAAAGGAGGAGCAGTGTTCTAGGGAAACATTTTCTCGCTGAAGAAATAAACAAATGTTAAATGTGGAAATGAACATTTGCATCACATTTCCATTTGTGGAAAATCCAAGCTATTTTAAATTGTGCATGCACAAATAATATCTATTTGAGTTCTTCTGTACAACTTCGACTGGGGTAGATTAGCAGGTGCCCCACAGACATCGTGTTTGTATCTCGTGACGTCAGACATTAGCCTCAAATGTAGAAGTTTAATCCAGGTTTCCAAGTTTCCATCCTTCATGTTTGTGAACCGAGAACAAAATCAGGATTTTGTTTCAAATACTTTAAAAAGTCACCTACAACATTTCCAATTAGCTTAATATATCAGCGACACATCATAAAACACTGGCATACGTGTCTTGGACTCTACAGAGAGAAGGGCTAAGGAAAGAATTTGATAACTCTCTCTTTATTGGTAATTGGCGACCAGTAACATAACTTGTGGAGTTATGTGCAGCTCAGAAGCTCCTGGCAGAATGTCTCCACCAGCATCAGCTTTATCTTCCTGGCTCCATTACTTACCTCTCATGCTTCAACCATCCCTGGGGACGTTTCACTGAGCCACGTGCATGTAGGTGAATATTCTGTCCTCAGAAACACAGTGACTGTTAGGAGAATCCCCAGTACGGGGTTTTAGAGTTCAAGCTTGAAATTGAACATTGATTAGATGCATTAATTAGGAATACAAAAGTATTTGGAAAATCTTGGGCCTGAGTTTAAAAGTTCACCTTAAGCATGAAATGGATAAAAATTAAAGTATGATGCTGTATTGAGTGGAAGTTTCTCTTCCTGTCGGCAGGAAGTGCAAGTTCCTAGGCGGTGATTTGGTGATGCCCTGAAAGGTTTGTGCACATCTGCGGATAGTTGTTTTGGTTCCACTCTGCCCCCCCCCCCCCCACTCCGTTCTGTCCCCTCCTTCGAAAAAGGCAGAGCTACATTAATGTCAATGGCAGGATAAATGCCATTTGAGGGTGGGAATGAGGTGCAACTTTCCAGAACAAGCAAAAGTGTACAGAAACGGAAAACTATTTCCAAAGTGGAGAAAAGCATAATAAGGTAACAAGAGTGTCGGCATTAGTACTCATGAGAAGCATGTTTAATTGCACACTGCATACAAGTACACATTCAGGAGTTCCTTTGCATTCGCGTAAATCAGGATTCTGAAAGTTGTTCCTAACATACTCCTATCAAAGCAGCTCAGAAATTCATACCTCTATCTTCACCCAAACATAAGTATAAATAAGTCAGTGCTGCGTTAGGAAGTTCTTTGTGAATTCTGCCTTCTCTTCTCCACTGCAGGGTTTCTGTCCAGCTCACGCCAAATGCATTGTTAGTGACGTCATTTTCCCATCCTCCCCTTGCTTTGATATTTCCTTAGAATGTCTTCCTTGTTCTTCCTTCCCTGGTCTTACACTTTGATCGCCTCAGAAGCCTGATTTAAAAGCGATTAAAACGTCATTATTCAAAAATAAAAAGACATATTTCAGAAGGGCTTTCTTTATTATCTAAAAAATTGATTGTGTTTGACACCTACTAATTGTGTCAGTCTTTTGTGATAAGTTGGTGATATTTAGGGATGAACCAAAAAACAAATTTGCCTTTCTCACTGATTCTGAAAAATGTTGCTACAAACTGCAATCTATGTAGTCCATCGCGTAGAACATTGTGTGGCTGGTGCTTTTAACTTTCCACATTGTTGTCAACAAATGTGGAACTCGCATTGAAAAAGGGTAAATCAGTGTCAAGAATCAATAGCGCATGCAAGCTGAGTGTTTCTTTAAGTGCCCTTGCGCGATATGCGCATGATTAAAACGCTTCTACTATGTGCTAAACAAATGTGCTTTCCCACAATTACTTGCGACCAGTGTGTCCAAAGGGAAATAAAATACCTAAATTGAAGGGGGAAAATCGGACCCCAAAACATTATCGGCACAGGTACAAAAACGAGCACAGCTATTACACCGCAAACTAATTTTGCACAGATGCAGATTTTGATAATTAAGGCTCCTGATGTTTTGTGACACAAATTTTTTTTTTTTAGGTTAGTGCACATTCACAGTAGTGCACACTGTATGGCACATCTGCCTCAAGGCGCTCTACGGAAGACTCATCAGGTTTCGTCCATGTTTTAATTTAAATAACCTTTCTAAGCGTTGCAGTGGAAATGTTTTTCACTAAGCTCTGTGGTGTTTGCGCTGGAATAAATACTTAATATCCTAAAAATAGCGGAATTGCAAATGTGTAAGGAAGACCTTTCTTTGCTGTAAACGTGGGCAGCATTAGAAGGGAGGCTCTGTTTTAGAGAGCTGCGTTCGCCACTCACGAGTTTAATTAACGCACAAGTAGCAGTTGGGCAGATGGGTAATACGAGGTGGTCTTCAAGACATCCTAAAGCTGCAGAGATGTGGCTGATAAGAGTTTCCATTGCGTCTCACCCACAAACCCTTTACAGTATTTCCGTTAATTAGTTTAGTGGGGAACATCAAAAGGAAATGTCACCATGTAAAGGGGACGACCCTGGAACAATGGCTGCCTGGCCAGGCCTGGCCTGCCGTCGACCCCTCCTTACATCCTCCAGACATGTCTGAGGCAGCTTCTTCCTGCAGTTTGTTCTTTGGGCGAGGGTATTCCTGGGTGTGGCAGAGCTGCATGCAGTGTAGGTCCATGCACACCGCAACTTCGCCTTGCTTTGTTGTATTTTTGCATTGTTCATGTTCACATTTGTTCGCAATTCGTCATGTGCCTTTCGTGCAAGTAAATGGGGAGGCGACTTTTTTTGTCAAACGGGATGTTCCAGATTTTACTTTCTTCCTCGTAATATTTCCTCCTCTCTCCGGTGCACGTCTTTGTGAGAATAACAACCTTTCTTTCTGCCTCAGAAACGTCCTTTTAGCTTTCACCAAATGTTGACCTTTATGGGGCTTACAGTCAGGGCGTATACAGCAAAGAAGAAGTTCAGAGGTTTAAAATTCAGCCAATTGCTTCTTGTTTCAAAGGATGTGTTGTCGATTTGGGGGCTCTAAAGAGGATGAACAGGTAGGTGTTTATTTAGGTCTGCTTTTGGACAAGACCTTTAGGTTTCACTAAAATGATTAGGTCTGGAGTTAGGCAAGACCTTTTGATTTTACTAAAATTATTTGTATGATATAGGGGGTTTTCAGCCAGTCCCCTTGATCCATTTCCATTTGTCTGCTATTGTGCCATTCACATTTTTCCTCTGCTTTCTACACCCTACAGCATTGGTTCAGCCCACTTCAGCCATAGGCAAAGACTACACTATGACTGATATCATTACACCCTTGCATAAGGAGCACATCCCAGTTCCCTTAAGTGCAAGACACGACTACGGTGATGTGTGCTTTTTGAGACCAAGTATTTTTTTCCTTTTAAACATCTTTTTTTTTAGATTGATGAGGGCCCTGCATCTTCCTCAACTAAGTTTTGCGGAAACCACAGCAAAAAAGCACTGTCAAAGCCAAAAGACTGTCCAATGCAAGACCTATTGCATTTGTCAATGCTTGTTTCTTTATTGGTCAGCACTCACTTGCCTATAGTTAAGCTTGCTTCGACACTAAGGTTCTCATTATGAGTGGCCTGATTAATTACAATATGTGTGGACATCCTGTAAGTGTGTATATCACAATTCAGTGTTTGGTGGCCAACACTGCACTCTTCCAGTTTCCTGACAATATTCATCAGGTCACACCTACCAAAATGTATTTGCTAGCTTCGACTTTCTGATGATGTAACTGGTAGACCACTAGTCCTGTGCTGAGACGAGTTGTTCTGGAGTTGATATGATCGTTACTCACTGTGTCCGGCTCCTCTTGGCCCCTCGTTCCTCCCTTACCACCTGAACAATGTTGCATTGGGTGGCAAAGGGGATTAGGGAAAAGGCAAGACGTGAAATCTACAACATGTACAGAGGACTTATAGAGCTCCCTTAACTATCTGTTTGTGTCACTCATTGCCTGCAAAACCTCTGAGATGAGGGTGAGTGAGCCGAATGCTCGGGGTGCCAGATGGTAAGCTGGTGGTAGCAGATGATTCTCCGATCTACCCCTAATTTATATCCATGTCTTCAATTCTGTGTTGAAGATGCATATGTATTCTCTAAACAACCGCAATGGACCGCACTCCGCTAGCTCCTCCTCCGGGTCGCCCCAAGGGAAGCTGGTACATGAAGTTCTTGAGTGGTTCACCCCAGTGGGTGCAAGTAAGTACTTGTTGAACTGATGATCTCTGATGGAGTTCTTGAGTATGTATTCTCTGCATTATGGAAGGAACTTTTTAAGAGGAGAGACATGTCACATTTTCGTTTTACCACAATAAACTCAAACTAATAATTGTATCTGCAATTCAAGTGTAATCGGTGAGGTGTTAGTTAACAAATTCAATGGGGAAACAGAAGTGACATCACATGGCACTTATCCACCATGCCACAAAAGGAAGTGAATTCACCATCTAGCTGCTCTTCAAGACAAGCCATTGCACACTTCTAGACAATACTGAAAACTTGTGACTGCAGCGTGCTACAGCACACAACATTGATAATGCTCCCCGATACTCCACTACTAGTAAGTATGTCACTGGTTAAACATCAGGGGATACATTACAGAAAAAATGCCATCTGCCTGGGAGTGGTATTTTTATTCACTGGTCCATAATGACTCTGCCTGGTCAGGTAGGAAAAGGGACATAGTGCACACCGTTCCTGCCCACTTAGCCATTTCTTCCTGGCGATTCACAGGATTGCTGATGAGAGGCAGAACCACTGGCACCCCTTCCCCACATGCAAACATGGTCCCAAAGGCCACCACTGCTTGATGCCTTATGTAAGAAGAACTGACCAATATATCCCACGTTGACCAGCCAAGATAACATTATTAAGTCTTATCTTGGGTGGGGTATGCTTTGTCACAGCCTGAAAGTTAAAGCAAATCAATATTATTTGTTGGTGGTAACAGGGAACACAGGATGGCACATTGGTGCCTAGGGATGCTCCTAAGGAAATAGACCAAGGTGCCAATTACGATCCTGTAAAAACCGGGTACGAACCGTCGGACGGAGCATATTCTCCGTCCGACGCGTACCCGGTCGTCAAAATTTACAAACAAGGAATTACGATTCGCACGGGAACACCATTTCCGTACGAATCGTAAAAAAGCCCGACCGAACAAAATAAACCTACAAATGCGATCCGGGAAAGCGCCGACGTGACGTCGGGACGCTCGCAGCCTGCCATTCACGAACCAGGAATTACGATTCGCACCGACGTCATCCCGCACGGTGAATATTTTCCGGCTGCCAAAAACTGCCGGGAAATCAGGACGACGCGAACAAGGACCACCAGTACGCGACGGACAGACAGGACGACGCGAGCAAGGAGGACCAGTACGCGACAGGACGACGCGAACAAGGAGTACCAGTACGCGACGGACAGACAGGACGACGCGATCAAGGAGGACCAGTACGCGACAGACAGACAGGACGACGCGAACAAGGAGGACCCGTACGCGACGGACAGACATGGACCCGAACCTACGTGTCATCCCGGCCCTCATAGCAGTCGACCTCCTCTACAGGTTCGGACGCAGACGCCGCAGAAGGTCAGAATAACTAAAGGAGGGGGTAAAGTGGGGTGGGGTGGGGGTGGCAGGACCAGGGCAGGCCACAAAACCCCCACCAAAGTCACACAGCACACATGCCCAGGATATACCTGACTCCCATGCCCTGGTCACTACGAGGGGGTGGGGGCGTGTCCAGCTAAGCCAGCGACCGCCACAACGGAAGTCCGTCACCACGCGAACCTGCAACACAACCAGACCTGTACGTCCCATACCCACGCCTGAAGAGCGTGGGTACGAGACGTACCACGCCCACACCCACGTCACCCCAACAATGGCGGGACGGATCGTACCCACGTGGCAAAGGCCTGGGTACGGCCCGCACAAGCATCACATAGCGTGGGGACGGATATATACGGACCCTACCCCCACCCGCGTACGTATGGAGCATACCCCCACCCCACCAGTGTAAGTACGACTCGTACCCCACCCGCGGACGTACGGACCGTACCCCCACCCCCGTAGGCATGGAGCCCACCCCCACCCCACCAGTGTAAGTACGACTCGTACCCTCACCCCGTATGCATGGAGCGTACCCCCACCCCACCAGTGTAAGTACGACTCGTACCCTCACCCGCGGACGTACGGACCGTACCCCCACCCCCACCAGTGTAAGTACGACTCGTACCCCACCCGCGGACGTACGGACCGTACCCCCACCCCCATAGGCATGGAGCCCACCCTCACCCCACCAGTGTAAGTACGACTCGTACCCTCACCCCGTATGCATGGAGCGTACCCCCACCCCACCAGTGTAAGTACGACTCGTACCCTCACCCGCGGACGTACGGACCGTACCCCCACCCCCACCAGTGTAAGTACTACTCGTACCCCACCCGCGGACGTACAGACCATACCCCCACCCCCGTAGGCATGGAGCTTACCCCCACCCCACCAGTGTAAGTACGACTCGTACCCTCACCCCGTATGCATGGAGCGTACCCCCACCCCACCAGTGTAAGTACGACTCGTACCCTCACCCGCGGACGTACGGACCGTACCCCCACCCCCACCAGTGTAAGTACGACACGTACCCCACCAGCGGACGTACGGACCGTACCCCCACCCCCATAGGCATGGAGCCCACCCCCACCCCACCAGTGTAAGTACGACTCGTACCCTCACCCCGTATGCATGGAGCGTACCCCCACCCCACCAGTGTAAGTACGACTCGTACCCTCACCCGCGGACGTACGGACCGTACCCCCCCCCCACCAGTGTAAGTACGACTCGTACCCCACCCGCGGACGTACGGACCGTACCCCCACCCCAGTAGGCATGGAGCCCACCCCCACCCCACCAGTGTAAGTACAACTCGTACCCTCACCCCGTATGCATGGAGCGTACCCCCACCCCACCAGTGTAAGTACGACTCGTACCCTCACCCGCGGACGTACGGACCGTACCCCCACCCCCACCAGTGTAAGTACGACTCGTACCCCACCCGCGGACGTACGGACCGTGCCCCCACCCCCGTAGGCATGGGGCCAACCCCCACCCCACCAGTGTAAGTACGACTCGTACCCTCACCCCGTATGCATGGAGCATACCCCCACCCCACCAGTGTAAGTACGACTCGTACCCTCACCCGCGGACGTACGGACCGTACCCCCACCCCCACCAGTGTAAGTACGACTCGTACCCCACCCGCGGACGTACGGACCGTACCCCCACCCCCGTAGGCATGGAGCCCATCCCCACCCCACCAGTGTAAGTACAACTCGTACCCTCACCCCGTATGCATGGAGCGTACCCCCACCCCACCAGTGTAAGTACGACTCGTACCCTCACCCGCGGACGTACGGACCGTACCCCCACCCCCACCAGTGTAAGTACGACTCGTACCCCACCCGCGGACGTACAGACTGTACCCCCACCCCCGTAGGCATGGAGCCCACCCCCACCCCACCAGTGTAAGTACGACTCGTACCCTCACCCCGTATGCATGGAGCGTACCCCCACCCCACCAGTGTAAGTACGACTCGTACCCTCACCCGCGGACGTACGGACCGTACCCCCACCCCCACCAGTGTAAGTACGACTTGTACCCCACCCGCGGACGTACGGACCGTACCCCCACCCCCGTAGGCATGGAGCCCACCCCCACCCCACCAGTGTAAGTACGACTCGTACCCTCACCCCGTATGCATGGAGCGTACCCCCACCCCACCGGTGTAAGTACGACTCGTACCCTCACCTGCGGACGTACGGACCGTACCCCCACCCCCACCAGTGTAAGTGCGACTCGTACCCCACCCGCGGACGTACGGACCGTACCCCCACCCCCGTAGGCATGGAGCCCACCCCCACCCCACCAGTGTAAGTACGACTCGTACCCTCACCCCGTATGCATGGAGCGTACCCCCACCCCACCAGTGTAAGTACGACTCGTACCCTCACCCGCGGATGTACGGACCGTACCCCCACCCCCACCAGTGTAAGTACGACACGTACCCCACCCGCGGACGTACGGACCGTACCCCCACCCCCGTAGGCATGGAGCCCACCCCCACCCCACCAGTGTAAGTACGACTCGTACCCTCACCCCGTATGCATGGAGCGTACCCCCACCCCACCAGTGTAAGTACGACTCGTACCCTCACCCGCGGACGTACGGACCGTACCCCCACCCCCACCAGTGTAAGTACGACTCGTACCCCACCCGCGGACGTACGGACCGTACCCCCACCCCCGTAGGCATGGAGCCCACCCCCACCCCACCAGTGTGAGTACGACTCGTACCCTCACCCCGTATGCATGGAGCGTACCCCCACCCCACCAGTGTAAGTACGACTCGTACCCTCACCCGCGGACGTACGGACCGTACCCCCACCCCCACCAGTGTAAGTACGACTTGTACCCCACCCGCGGACGTACGGACCATACCCCCTCCCCCGTAGGCATGGAGCCCACCCCCACCCCACCAGTGTAAGTACGACTCGTACCCTCACCTCGAATGCATGGAGCGTACCCCCACCGTGTATGTTCCAAGCGTACATATCCAGAAATAGGAGGTGTGTTTGCAGAGTCCTCCCAGCAGTGCCCTGAGACAGGAGGGGTGGGTGCTGAGTCCTCCCAGCAGTGCCCTGAGACAGGAGGGGTGGGTGCTGAGTCCTCCCAGCAGTGCCCTGAGACAGGAGGGGTGGGTGCAGAGTCCTCCCAGCAGTGCCCTGAGACAGGAGGTGTGGGTGCTGAGTCCTCCCAGCAGTGCCCTGAGACAGGAGGGGTGGGTGCAGAGTCCTCCCAGCAGTGCCCTGAGACAGGAGGGGTGGGTGCGGAGTCCTCCCAGCAGTGCCCTGAGACAGGAGGGGTGTAACACATGTGTGTGAGGCTGGAAGTACACACATGCATACTGCCTACAAGGGAACATGTCCCCATGAACTCATGTCAACAGACTCCATACACATGTACAGTGATCACCAAGGATGCCACGAATGTTGCAGGTGGAGACATGGCCCTGCATGCATGGCCAAAGTAGAAGGGCTCCGTCACACACACAGCTCATGTAGACACAGCTCTGCGCTAAATATTGGGAACACCCTGCAGGGAAGATATCAGGGTACACAGAGGGAGGAATACACCCTGGGACAATTGCACCATGCAGTAACTGCTTACATGAACAAAGAAAGTTAGCTAACACCTTGTGATGGCACACAGATCCCAGGGTCCCCCCAATGAGCAGCACACTACTACATTTCCCACACACCCAACACATAAACACCACCCAAAACCATGTAGCAGCCCCACCAACACCAATACCAGCATAGCAGTAGTGTCAGAATGAAAAAAAAAGTAAACCTTTATTCAGCATGATCACAATGTCCGTGGATCGCAGGCAGTTCAATATTCACAAAGCCCATAGGGCAGTCAATAAGTCTCAGCTGGATGGGGGACACAGTGGGATGTGTGTCCCCTAGCTTGCCTGCACAGTTACATGCCGTCGTCTTCCACAGGGGTGAGGGCATCATGGGGGGGGGAAGCACCAGGCACCGCAGGGACATCAGGGCAAAGGGGAGGCGTTGTGGGTGCAGGGATGGAGGACTCCACCACAGGGGGTGGGGCAGGGCCAAAGGCTGAGGCCAGGATGGCACTACACACCTTTGCAAGGTCCTCCAGGGATTCCCCTGCACCCGAAGGATCCACAGGCCCCAAGGAGGGGGGGGGGGGTCAGAGGGATGGGTCGCAGCGCCACTGTGGGAGGGTGTAGACAGGGGGAGGGAATAAAGCACCCTGACCGGGGACCTCCTTGACCGCTTGCGGGGTGGTGTCACTGTGGGGCTCAGGGACAGAGCGGCCATGAAGGAGTCTTTGGGGGAGAGGTGGCCAGGAGAGCTGAGGGGAGGGGATTTGGAGGGAGTGGACTGGGTGGAATGCGGACTCCCACTCTGGCTGCGTGTCACACGTTTGCCCCCCGACCCAGTGGGTGTGCCTACCTCACCCTGTGTGTGCGTGTCAGGAGGAGTGCGGTGGACCTTCCCTGCTGGTGTGGTGCCTGTGTCTGTTGATGTGGGTGCATGCCGACGTCTGGGTGTACGTGGGACAGGCATGGGAGTGGGAAGTGTGGATGGGGCAGGGGTAGGTGGTGGGAGGTCGCGCTGCAGGAGACCCACTGCTGCAGTCAGTGTCGAGTCTATCGACCTCAGCAAGCTGCGTTGGTCAGCCTGCGATGAATGAATGCCCTCCAAGTATGCCTCGATGTTGTTGAGGGTCTGGCCGTGGGCATGGAGGACATTAAGGATCGCAGCCTGACCAACCTGCAGCTGCCGCTGGATGTCCACAGACTCGGCATTGGCGGCAGCAGTGGAGACAGGGGCAGGGGTGCGGTGCCTGGCATGAAGGAGACATGCGGAGACCGGGCACGCTGGGAAGGGACACGAGCAAGTGGGAGGCGGCTGATGGGAACGGAGGGGGCGGTGCAAGGTGTTGTTCCGCTGTCAGCTGCTGGTGCAGCCTCCGCCCACTCGGAGACATCCTCCTCGGACCTGTCAGCTTCGTATTCTGACGTGCCAGTCGACAGGTCCTCGGCCGCACTCTCCTCCGCCTCTGTCCCACTCGATGTGCCAGCCACGATGTCACGGCTGGCACTGGTGCTCGGTCCCTCCGCCTGGTCTGTGTCCATGTCTCCCTCTGTGTCCCCCGACGATGCTGTGGGCAGGGTGGAGAGACAGAAATTAATCAGACACCTGTACACATCTGTCACATGAGTCCAATCTACATAGGTTACATTGCATAGCCTGAAAAGGAAGATCCCTAACATCTACTAAACAAGGTACCGATGTAGGGCATGAAACACACAGTTGGTTGAGCCACCATGCCACTGAAATACCATGGAGAGCATGAGACAATAGCAAATGACAGGAAACGGAGTCTGACATAGCACCCAGGCCCTGGGGACAATCCAGCACTGCATCTGCACCACACAGCGTTGGCGAAAATAGGGATGACCAGGGACCATATCCATGAACTTGAGACACATGCTGCATAGGTAATGCTGAAAACATGCCCAACATGACTGGGTCACTGCACCTTGAGTGTATGTCCAGACAAACATCACACACTGCCCAGACCCAGCAAGTAGAAATCAGGATTTGACATATAGGCTTTGCCCGCCCCAACCACCCCCTACACGAGGCAAATTGTTGAGACACAGGTGGCACCAACATCTCATAGTCTGGGTGATAAACACAGGGGCAGGCAAAATGAAAGATTGGACGCCAAACACCCAAGGTGCGCCTGTACAAATAATGAGGTACCAGTGCCCATCCTCAGATGAGTATTACAAGACACACAGGCACTGGCAACTGTGAGTATGAAGAAGGACATTCAGGTCAGGCTGCACAGTGGACACCTGTACTAAATTTCACGTCTATATACATGGTGCCAGGGGACAATGGCACAGAGCACAACCTACGCTGTAGACACTGAGAGTGTCCACGTTTTGTGATGACACATACAACACCGAGGAAAAGGTGCCCCAGGGGACAGTAGTGGCCACACAACTCCATGCTCCTGAATGGTAATGACTGCAACACACGCCACCATCCCTGCACTATGCGTATCGCACACTCATGCACATCATGTCACAGGCCACTACATAGGACATGCGCGCTGTAAGCATGACACTTGAGAGACTAACTCCCATGTCTGGACTCAGCATCAGTGCCAACTGACATGGAACCCACATGCAGTGAACTGGACAGGGCACAGGCAAGGTCCCAAAACCTGTTACACACCACCCCCACACATGATGCTACAGGCATAGTTCTCGTGGACAAAGCGCCAGCCTACATTACCTTGTGAAGGAGTGACTACACACAGACCAGGGAACACATTGCAAGGAGGGGAAGGGTGGCAGGAGCGCAGCGCTATACTGGGGCAAACTGGATCTGCACAGCACCTTTAAACCCTGGCAGTGAATTAATGCTACTGTGCCCTTACAAAATCCGGTGACACACAACAAACACACATGTACCTACCCCCTTCCGGCTGCTGCATCTCCTGTAAGCGCCTCTCCAAGTCTGGAAAGACCACCGGCAGCACACGCCTGTGGAGGTGGCTCAGACGGCGGCACCCGCGGTTCTTGTGGCTCACAGGTGAGTCCCCCAGCAGGACCCGTGCGATCCTCCGTGTCCAGCACCGGATATCCTGCCAGCGTTTCCTCACCTGGGACAGGCTCCGCCTCCGACCATCCACACCCCTCACGGCACTGACGGCGGTCAGCCAGATCTGCACCTTGGCAGTGGCACCTACCTGTGAGGAAGAACAAGTGACACCACATCAATACACCAGCCACATGTCACAGAGAGACATATGAGAACAAATTAGCTGGTTACAACAAGGCATGTCATGCAGCCAACGCATTGCACCTTTGTCATAGGGACATGATCCTCTGGGGAGGGAAAAAGCAGTACGTGCCATTGTAGGTACACAGGTGGAATGATGGCAATGTCACAATCAATGATCAACACTGTGCATCACACCCACCCCTCCTGTCTCAGGGCACTTCTGGGAGGACTCTGCACCCACACCTCCTGTCTCAGGGCACTGCTGGGAGTGTTAGGCACACACCCCTCCTGTCTCAGGGCACTGCTGGGAGGACTCTGCACCCACCCTTCCTGTCTCAGGGCACTGCTGGGTGGACTCTGCACACACCCCTCCTGTCTCAGGGCACTGCTGGGAGGACTCTGCACCCACACCTCCTGTCTCAGGGCACTGCTGGGAGTGTTAGGCACACACCCCTCCTGTCTCAGGGCACTGCTGGGAGGACTCTGCACCCACCCCTCCTGTCTCAGGGCACTGCTGGGTGGACTCTGCACACACCCCTCCTGTCTCAGGGCACTGCTGGGAGGACTCTGCACCCACCCCTCCTGTCTCAGGGCACTGCTGGGAGGACTCTGCACCCACCCCTCCTGTCTCAGGGCACTGCTGGGAGGACTCTGCACCCACCCCTCCTGTCTCAGGGCACTGCTGGGAGGACTCTGCACACACACCTCCTGTGTCTGGCCAGCACCTCAAAGCAGTCACATGCCACAGGCCACTGACGCCACCTCAGCAGAGTACACAGACACACACAGGCACAGGACATTCACCTGCCATTGCCAAATGCAGATACAAACCTCACTGCACATGTGCCACTAGATCGGGGGGCTCACAGGTGTGGGGCTGGCTTTGCACGTCAGACACACAGCACTGCTCCCTGCTCACATGAGATGTGCAGGGCATATCCAGGCCTCATGCATCTGGGGTGGTCCACTACACATATGCACCCACACAAATGACATTGGACTTACACACACAGAGGTCCAGGGGACGAACACATCATGTGGACACTCTCAGCATAGGTACAGTGGACAAACACACATCTGTAGGTACAGTCACCTGTCACACTGGGGTAACCACAGAATCACAGGAGGACTGTAGTAGCTCCATACCCTGGAGGATTAGACAGGCACAATGTGTAATGCCACATGCAGTGAATGTCACAGTAAACACAATGCAAGTGAGGAGAGCAGACATGCACCACAGAATGCTCTGGCTGGGAGACATCAGGCATCCCCCCCTGGGACCCCCCCCTACAGTACATAGCATGTGTGTCACACCAGGACACAATGCCAGAAGTCACAGTCACAACAAAGGGACAGTCTGTGCCAGTGGCCTATGCACTCACCTGATACCCTGGTCGCCCATACAGAAGGGGGTACTATGGGAGGATCACATCCAGCAATGCCAGGTTCTCCTCCAGGGTGAATGGCTGTGTCCTCTCCACAGCCCTTGACATGGTTCCAGGGAATCAGTAGCAGCAGCTGGGTCGACGAATTCAAAGATGTGCAGGCAAGTTCTCCCTCATGGGACCTGGCTGCCTTATATCTGCCTTTCTGCCCTGTCTCATGCACAGGAGTACAGAGTGATTGGTAACTCACATTTGCATCCTATGTTTCCACCAATCCCTTCAAACCTAGCAGTCTGTGTGTACTCTATCGGTTTCATTCTCCTGCACGATGTCAGCCCCACAAACACATTGCAACAAAGTGGATTACTTCCAACTGACTTCTGCTGTGCACCTTCCAGAACAAATTCAAATTTTGAACTTGGTCTCCATGACAACCAGCATGCATGTAGGCCTTAATACTTGTCCCTCATGTGTCCCCTATGTAATTTGGAGCTTCACACACAGGTACGGTGCGTTCCGGGGCCCTAGGGCACCCCAAATGCATTGCAACGGCCCGTACACGCGTGCCTACGTTCACTATCACTATGGGTGTCCTCGCGTATGCGTACTCGTAGTGGTACGGGCCGTACACACGCCTGTACACTCCCTATCACTATGGGTGGCCTCGCGTATGCGTACTCGTAGTGGTACGGGCGGTACACACGCCTGTACGCTCACTATCACTATGGGTGTCCTCGCGTATGCGTACTCGTAGTGGTACGGGCCGTACACACGCCTGTACGCTCCCTATCACTATGGGTGTCCTCGCGTATGCGTACTCGTAGTGGTACGGGCCGTACACACGCCTGTACGCTCCCTATCACTATGGGTGGCCTCGCGTATGCGTACTCGTAGTGGTACGGGCCGTACACACGCCTGTACGCTCACTATCACAACGTGTACGCATACGCGAGGCCACCCATAGTGATAGGGAGTGTACAGGCGTGTGTACGGCCCGTACCACTACGAGTACGCATACGCGAGGACACCCATAGTGATAGGTAGCGTACAGGCGTGTGTACGTCCCGTACCACTACGAGTACGCATACGCGAGGACACCCATAGTGATAGGGAGCGTACAGGCGTGTGTACGGCCCGTACCACTACGAGTACGCATACGCGAGGACACCCATAGTGATAGGGAGCGTACAGGCGTGTGTACGGCCCTACCACTATGGGTGTTCTTGCGTATGCGTACTCGTAGTGGTACGGGCCGTACACATGCCTGTACGCTCGCCATCACGATGGGTACACATACGGCAGCACTCCCATAGTGAAATGGTAACGTACACAGGCCCTCTTCGCAGCAGTACAGTGGTTTTCACACATCACAGTGGTGACAGGCGGCACACAGGTAGGGATAGGGCGGACATACTTGTCCATGGATGGACATACTTGTCAATGGATGGACATACTTGTCCATGAATGGACATACTTGTCCATGAATGGACATCCTTGTCCATTAATTGACATCGAGGCATCGTCTGTGCATTACTACATGTGTGGGGCACAGGTGTGACGGCCTGTGATGTGGAACATTACTCCTGAGTCGAGAAGGCACCAGATGTATGATGAGATGTCTACAGATGTACTGTGTGATGGTGCAATGTGTGCCAGGCATGCCCTTGACTCCTTTGACATGTGTGCATGTCGTACTGCACACTTGGGGTGAGCGTCACTGGCATGGCACGGACACCAACACACGGAAGTGTCCCCTGATGCCCGGTACAGGGGTTACCACACCTGACTTGTCACTACCCACGGTGCACAATGTGACTATGTCATGTATGTGTGGGGGCTTCCCATCAGGTTGATGTTGGAGCACCCTCAAAAGCTGCAGCCGTTGCAGCAACCAACATGTGTCTGTGTGTAGATTGACATTGCACACTGTTCCGCACACCATGCCACATGTGGCATCGGATGTGAGGTGCACATGTATGCATGGGACACGGAGTAGCGTGACAAGGACATGTCTGCATCCTCACAATGAATGTGTGGTGAGTCATGACATGTGCACCTTCATGGCAAGGTGTGTGGGCTGTCCTAGTGTGATGTCATGTGACCTGTGGCTCTAGTGTTCGGCTACCAGTCTCTGCAATCGGCATCCTACTTCTGCTGATGTGTGGGCGTATGTCACTCCTGTCTTGCGTCTGGCTGTTCACTTGCACTGGGACACAGCTATTCCCATGGCGTGGCATGGGGAGGTTCTCAATCTCCGTGTGTAGCTGGTTCTTGGTAGGAGTGTCACCTTGCATCCATACGTGTCCTGGGCATGTAGCACATACCTGACTCCCTATGTAGCATATGTGTATTGACAGATTAACATGTGCTCAGTACATATGATTTGTTGTCGTAGTGCACTCACTCTTCCTTGTCACTTCAAAATTACTGCAGAGCGCCGCCTCTTGCCCGACCAATTTCGGACTTGGCTGCCATGCAGGAGAATGACAGCATCCGGCTCTACCGCTTCACCCAACCGTTGATTCTGGAGTTGACGGCGAGACTGGCACCACACCTGCAACCGCAGCACAGGTATCCTACGGCACTGACACCCCAGCTGAAGGTAATGGCTGCCCTACATTTTCTTGCCACGGGTACCTTTCAAAATACCATAGCTCATGTTGGTGGCATGTCCCAGAGCATGTTCTGCCGTGTGCTGCATGATTTCTTAGAGGCCATGTTGATTCACCTGGATGACTTCATCAAGTTCCCAACCCCTGAACAGATGACTGCGGTCAAGCGTGGATGCTATGCCCTGGGAGGGATGCCCCATGTCATTGGGTCCATAGATGGGACACATGTAGCTTTGGTACCACCACACGCACGGGAGGTGGCGTACCGCAATCGAAAGCACTACCACTCCATTAATGCCCTTGTGGTGTGTCAGGCCAACATGGTGATTTCACATGTCTGTGCTCGTTTTCCAGGATCAGCACACGATGCCTACATCATGAGGCGTAGCAGGATGCCTGAAATGATGATGCAGCTGCGCAACGAACGGGCATGTGTTGTTGGTGGGTACAGTCTGTCTGTCCTGTATTTTGCATAACCTACCAGCACGACCGCTTCACCACTTCTAACGATGTCCATGTGCTTCCCATGTAGGGGACGCTGGCTATCCCAACATGCCTTGGCTGCTCACACCTCTCCGCAACCCCATCACGCCGGCCCAGCTCCGCTACAACACCGCCCATGGCCGGACAAGGCGAGTGATCGAGAGGACGTTTGGCCTGCTGAAGAGCCGATTCAGGTGCCTCCACAAGACCGGCGGCGCACTCCCATATGCCCCGGCGAAGGTCTGCAAGATCTTCATGGTCTGCTGCATGCTGCACAACATGGCAGTTGAAAGAGCTGTGCCACTCATCCTGAATCAACATGACGAGGACCATCCACCCGTGGAGGACGAAGGGCTTGGCAATGGGGCTAGTGATGTGGAGGATGTGGAGCCGCAAGAGGACATCCGGACTCGGCTCATACGCGACTTCTTTGCTTAGTGGTGAGTACCAGTGTCTGAGTGTGCATGCATTGGTCCCCGTGTGGCATGTGTTGTGATGTGTGTGTCCACCTGCATGTATGGCACGTGAGTCAGAGGTGTGTGTGGGTGTGTCACTGGAGTGATGGTGGCAGTGATGGTTGTATTTCCCCAGTCATAATTGTGACCTAGCATGTTGTCATCCATACATGTGTCGAGTAAATGCACATGCAAGTGGCTGTGCTTTTTGTGGCTGACTACTTGTGTGTCTCTCTTCCCCAGGTACTTGCGCATGCCGTCTGCTGCTTGCATTGTTGTGGCACTGCTATTCCTCATGGACATGACATCGTGGGCTGACTCAGCGTTACAGGCACGGACACGTTTGGAAGTCTCCATAGGGTAAGGGATGCATCTGGGGTGTATTGGGTGTGGCAGTTGTTCACGATGTATGCACACTGCCCCTGTCGATGTTTGGTTCCTCTGCAGCCATGTAGCATCACCATGGGACACGACATGCAGCTGTGTACACCTGAATAGATGGTCTGCCTGGTTGACAGTCATCAGTGAAGGGATAGGGGATTGTGATGATGGCATCAATGTGTGTGACACTGCCCTCGGACACATACGGATATCATTGGCTTGACATGGTGTGGGACTTCCACATCAGCGGATCTATGGTGTATGGCAGGCTCTCCGTGAGCAGCTGTGGGTGTTTAGCTGTTAGCCGACGCTTATGTGCCAGTTCCATGGCGAACACGCATTTGTGCTGCAGAAGGGGGCTGCCAGTGTTGGACCCACATGTTACTCCACATGATGTGTTCATGTGTACTTCAAGTTGCCTCTGCAATCCCGAAAACATGACTAATAAAGGTGTCCCTATGCCTCCAAGGTGCCTCTTCTCAGTCAATGCTGGTGTGTTGCCACGGTGCATCCAGCATGTCTGGCATGGTATTCCCTGATTGTGGCTATGTGTCAACGTGTCGAGTAGCAAGATGCAAGCTGTGTGTGTGGGCTGAGACTGTGTATTGGGCATGATGTCCATGACTGTGTGGGTATTGTGACATGTGCCATCCCCATGCATCCAACGTTGTCCAGGACCCCATTCTCTGCATCCACCGGACTCAAGCTTGCAGGACATGGTTCTGCCACCTGTCTACACATACCTGGATGCCCCCCAGGACACTGGACTGGATCCCTGACCTCTGCGCATGACTGTTGCTGTACTCAATGTGTCTGTCAGCACGGTTGTTCGGCCACCCCCTCAGCTGGTTGGGCCCATCACGGGTGTGTATGGTGCTCCATGTCTGTCTTGCCTAATACACTGTGATCCATGTGTCCTGTGCCAGACTCAGGCCCCAGGGTGTGGATGGTTGAAGACAAAAGATGACTCAGGCATGTTTAGACTTTACAAGACACATGTTAGGTAATAATGCAACCAGCAGGCATCTACTCTTCTTAGTGTGATTTATTATTGGGGGGGGGGGGGGGACAAAGTGAGGGGCTTTCCGGGAGTTTGGAATCCAAAGTTCAGTAGGGGAGTTGGTGTCCTTGCCATTTGAAATCCTCAGAGTCCATGCCACAGTCTTTGTCAACATTGGTCAGCCAGTGACCAGCAGGGCCATGTGGCAGAGAATGTCTCTTGATGCTGTGATGCTGTTGCTCCAGTGGGCCAGGTGCCAGGCCAGGTGTCCTGGGAGATGGTGATGTAGCGCCGACCCTCACGGTCCTTTCCGTGGACGACCCGGCCTCCTGCGGGGACCCTCAGCAGCAGGCCGTGACGACGTCTGGGATGCTCCATCGGATGTTTCCTCCTCCTCCTCCTGATCCCTCCCTGTGGGTGGTGATGTTCTCCGCCTTCTGGCACAGGGAGGGTCGGCCATGTTGTCGGCCATCCGACGGAGTGTATCGTGAATCCCCTGGAACGCCGTCACTTGCTCAGCCTGTCTGTCCTCCATCCTCCGTTGGTGTCGCAGTAGACAGGCATGTTGCTGGGCCTGCTGGGTCTTTATCTCATCGAGGGTCCCCTTGATCTCATTGAGGGTGGACACAACCTGGGCCATGCCCGTGGTGTCCTGCCGGTATGTGTCCATGATGTTTCGGACATGGGCAAATACCGGTTCCCCAGCCAACTGGTCAGGCTCGCGCCTCCGCAGTCCTCCACTCCCACCACCCCTGCCCACTTGCACCTGGCCTGCCCTTGTGGGTACATCGGGTCTCCGGGACCCCTGAGGGGTGGAATTGGCGTTGTCGCCTGCCTCCTCCTGGGTGCCCGGGACACCGTGTCCCTCCTGGCCAGCCTGGCTGCATTGTGGTGGTGGGGCAGGGATCCTGGGTGTCTCCTGGGATGTGGCAGGAGTGGGGGTGGTGGTTGGCACAGTTGTACCTGACGCAGATGCTGCAGGTGGTTGGACTCCAGAGGGGCCAGGTCGGTCGGGGTCGTCCACAGAGTGGTGAGAGTGGTCGCTGCCGGTGGGATCGGGCTCCCGCAGATCCGGGTCCTGTGAGTCTTCCCCCCCAGTGTTGGGGGGTGAACCACGACGTTGACCTGTGTGTGAGAGAGACAATGTTAATTTTGGTCCATGCAACATCCATGTTTCATCTGTTTCAAAGTTGGGACATTTCCTCTTGGAATTGGGATCTGTCTTGCATTCCACTCACAGTGCACTTGTGCATGGGTGTGTCCCTTGGGCACCACTTTGGCCCCTTTAACTATGTGTGGCACGGTCTTACTTGCTGCGTCAAGTGTGACTGCAGTCGGCAGTGAAGTGGGCAGGTGTGGCGAGCCATGCATTGGCGCCTTCCGTGTAGCACTGTACATGTGCACATGGAGTGGATCCACACACTTATATGATCCAGGTAGCTGTCGTTGTGCTCGTGAACAGGTTGTGACATGGCCCTGTGTTTAGCCATGGGGAAGAGGGGGGGTTCTGGGACTGGCCACCCTTGTCTACATGCACGCAGTCTACCTGCTGACGAGCAGACATTCGCACACGCCACACGGCTGATTTGCTCTCCCTGTGTCTCGCTCCCTCTCTGTCCCCCTCTCCCTCCCTCTCTGTCCCCCTCTCCCTCCCTCTCTGTCCCCCTCTCCCTCCCTCTCTGTCCCCCTCTCCCTCCCTCTCTGTCCCCCTCTCCCTCCCTCCGTGTGTCAGCCTCCTCCCTCTGTCCGTCTCCCTCCCTCTGTCCCCCTTTCCCTCCCTCCGTGTGTCGCCTCCTCCCTCTGTCCGTCTCCCTGTGTCTCCCTCCCTCTCTGTCCCCCTCTCCCTCCCTCTCTGTCCCCCTCTCCCTCCCTCCATGTGTCAGCCTCCTCCCTCTGTCCGTCTCCCTCCCTCTCTGTCCCCCTCTCCCTCCCTCTGTGTGTCACCCTCTGTCACCTCAGCCCAGCTTCCTGGGCACACACTGTTAGCAGATCTTTGAGTGGCCCTTGGCTTGTTGATGTGAGTTTGTTTCTGATCTCCAGGCACCCATTGGGTGTGATGTGTGTCTGTGTGCTGCTGCTGTGGTGGTGTGTGCTGCCACTCTTTCACAATGTTGGCTGTTCATTAGCTGCTGTCATGTGCAAAACAGTGCCTTCACCCCCATGTGTTGATGCAAGGCGTCCGCCATTTGCTGGCAAGTCATTCCTGTGTTGGGACACACTGTTTGTCTGGCTGTGACCTATGCCATATGGGCAGAGGGCATTGTTGTCTGCTTCTGAGTTGCACTATGTGATTTTTGGGGCCCAGCCTCCCGCCATCCGGGTTACCGTGTCATGTGTTGGTGTCTTCTGTGGCCTGTGACTTGACATTGTCCAGCTGGTTGCATGGGGCATGGTGGCAGCAGTGGCATGTGCGTGCTCAGGGAGTGTGGTTGAGTCATGCGATGGCTTGGGGTGGTTGCGTGCCTGTTAGTGATTTTGGTTGTGGATGCCGTTCCCCCCATGTGAGGTGCGTTGTTTGTGTACTCACCCGGGTCTCGGAGTCCTTCTAATCCTTCGACTGCCTCCACCGGCAGTATGGCCATCACCCTCTCCTCCCAGGGCTGGTAGTGTACGGGTCTGCGGGAGGGCCCTCCTCCGGTGGCGTTGGCCTGGTCGTGTTCCTCCTGCCTCTTGGCTCGGACCCTCCTCCGCAGATCGTACCACCTGTTCTGGCATTCCTGCCTGGTCCTTCTGGTGTCCGCAACAGCATTCACAGCATCGACGATGGTCTGCCACATGGCTGTTTTAGCTGCCATGCTGGTGTTTCTGACCAATGTTCCAAAGAGCTGTGGCTCGACTCTGAGGATTTCATCGACAAGAACCTCCAACTCTCGGTTACTGAACTTTGTATTCTTGGTAGTGGGCATGGTGAGGGGTGTGGGTGTGGATGGTGGGGGGGGGGTGGATGGTGGGGGGGTGTGTGGATGGTTGTGGGTGTGTGGGTGTGGGTGTGCAGGTGTGTGTGTGTGTGAATGTGATGAGGGTGTGTTTGTGAAGGTGGTTATGTGGAGATGTGCAAGTGTAAGGTGTGGTGAAGCTTGTAGTAAGGTGCTGTAAGTTGTCTGTGGTGTCTGGCAGCAGTGAGTCTGTTGCAAAGGCTCATGGTTTGTGTGTGTGGGCCCTTTTTATTGGTCCATTGGTGGGTGTGGCTGTGTTTGAAGTTTGGGTGGGTGTGTTATAAGGAGTGGTGGTGTTTAGGGCCTCTGTTTGTTTTTGGCAGTTGCAGGTCAGTGAATGTGTGTTTTTGTAGTGTTTGTTGGCCATGTTTAGTGGCTTTGTGCCATTCGAATAGTGTATTCTTGTGTTGTTTTGTTTTGTCCTGGTTGTGTACGTGCGTTTTGAGCGTGTGTACGGTGTGTAGATGGGCCATTTGGTTGTACGGTGCTGTCCTTGTGTGTGGCTTGGCACGACTCGTACATGCGGTTGTGATGTTGGGGCATGGGGTGCGCTCCGTACTTAGGAGGTTGTGGTGGGGGTGCGACTGGAACGTACTGGGGTGTAGGTACACGGGGGTACGACACGTACAGTGGTGGGGGTACGACTCGAACGTATTGGGGTGTGGGTACACAGGGGTACGACACGTACAGGGGTGGGGGTACGACTCGAACGTACTGGGGTGTAGGTACACGGTGGTACGACACGTACAGGGGTGGGGGTACGACTCAAACGTACTGGGGTGTACTTAGACGGTGGTACGACACGTACAGGGGTGGGGGTACGACTCGAACGTACTGGGGTGTGGGTACACGGGGGTACGACACGTACAGGGGTGGGGGTACGACTCGAACGTACTGGGGTGTAGGTACACGGTGGTACGACATGTACAGGGGTGGGGGTACGACTCGAACGTACAGGGGTGTACTTAGACGGTGGTACGACATGTACAGGGGTGGGGGTACGACTCGAACGTACTGGGGTGTACTTAGACGGTGGTACGACACGTACAGGGGTGGGGGTACGACTCGAACGTACTGGGGTGTACATTGACGGTGGTACGACACGTACAGGGTTGGGGGTTCGACTCGAACGTACTGGGGTGTACATACATGGGGGTCGGACACGTACAGGGGTGGGGGTACGAATCGAACGTACTGGGGTGTACATAGACGGTGGTACGACACGTACAGGGGTGGGGGTACGAATCGAACGTACTGGGGTGTACATAGACGGTGGTACGACACGTACAGGGGTGGGGGTACGAATCGAACATACTGGGGTGTACATAGACGGTGGTACGACACGTACAGGGGTGGGGGTACGACTCGAACGTACTGGGGTGTACATAGACGGTGGTACGACACATACAGGGGTGGGGGTACGACTCGAACGTACGGGGGTGTGGGTACACGGGGGTACAACACGTACAGGGGTGGGGGTACGAATCGAACATACTGGGGTGTACTTAGACGGTGGTACGACACGTACAGGGGTGGGGGTACGACTCGAACGTACTGGGGTGTGGGTACACGGGGGTACGACACGTACAGGGGTGGGGGTACGACTCGAACGTACTGGGGTGTAGGTACACGGGGGTACGACATGTACAGGGGTGGGGGTACGACTCGAACGTACTGGGGTGTGGGTACACGGGGGTACGACACGTACAGGGGTGGGGGTACGACTCGAACGTACTGGGGTGTACTTAGACAGTGGTACGACACGTACAGGGGTGGGGGTACGACTCGAACGTACTGGGGTGTGGGTACACAGGAGTACGACACGTACAGGGGTGGGGGTACGACTCGAATGTACTGGGGTGTGGGTACACGGGGGTACGACACGGACAGGGGTGGGGGTACGACTCGAACGTACTGGGGTGTACATACACGGGTGGGGGTTCGACACGTACACGGGTGTACATACGGGGGGGTGTACATTAACGGGGAGTACGACTCGAACGTATGGGTGCTGGGGGAGTGTTTGGCGCGTATGCGGGCACATATCTCCATGGTTGCAATGGGAGTTCGGTGCGGACGGTGTTTTTACCATACGGTTGTGAGTTCGGACGCACGGGTGGGATCGTGATTCCTCGGTCGGACTTGACTTTTCACGTTTGTACGGTAAATCGTCCGAGGACGTGTCGGACACATTTTCCGACCCGAGGACGTGTGGGGAATGATTCCAAATGCGGTTCGTATGGACTTTTTACCATGCGAATCGTGATTGCCAGTTCGTACGGAACTTGTACGATTCGTACGGTAAAAAGACCGGATACGAGTCGCACGGGGATTTTTTCTACCGGATCGTAATCGGCACCCCAGTCAGTGACCGTCGACGGAGGCTTTTACCAGCAGGACCCTTTGCTATCGCTGGGTACCTTTAAAAAACAAGGCAATATAACTGCCCTCTTTTAGGCTTCCCAGTTGCTGGGCTCAAGTAACAAACTCTTCTATAACATGAGTCTAGAAGTCAAGTGCTAGAAATTGCAATGTATACCCATTAGGGATATATGGTTAACCTTTGCTTTGCCTACGCTCTTCTTTGATGCCTGCTGAAAGGAAAAAAACAAAGGACAATATAATGGAGACTAAGAATTAGTGACAGGAAATGCAGGAGCTAGTTGAAAAGTAACCTTGAATCAGCTTCAGTAAAAGTACATGAAAAAAAAGTGCCGCATTAAGTAAACATGTGACTGAAGTTGTTAGTCTTAGTGCTGGCCGACCGCTTAGCTCTGGGTGCCATACTTTGTGCATCTATTCCCAGCAACAGAATTAGAAAATTGAGTTCAACAAGAGATAAAATTATGTATAATCTTTAAGTTTCTTTTGAGACCTGGACTGACAGATTGAAGGCTTGTATATGTATAACAAAGCCCCCCTGGACCAACTTGCTTCTGAATTTATTTTTCCTCTAGGTACCTTGTTATCTTGTATGAGAAGTCCTCTGAGATCCCCATATTTTGATATGAATTTACTCCACCTAAGAGACAGACTGTTCTATAGAATGGATAAACACAGACTGCTTGATTCACAGAGAGAAGGAAAATTACGGGTGGTGATCACCACCTCTATTGGACCAAGGTGCCGATCACAATCCGGTAAAAACCGGGTACGAACCGTCGGACGGAGCATATTCTCCGTCCGACGCGTACCCGGTCGTCAAAATATACAAACATGGAATTACGATTCGCACGGGTACACCATTACCGTACGAATCGTAAAAAAGACCGACCGAACAAAAAACACCTACCAATGCGATCCGGGAAAGCGCCGACCTGACGTCGGGACGCACGCAGCCAGCCATTCACGACCCAGGAATCACGATTCGCACCGACGTCACCCCGCACGGTGAATATTTTGCGGCAGCCAAAAACTGCCGGGAAATCAGGACGACGCGAACAAGGACCACCAGTACGCGACGGACAGACGGCGACGCGAACAAGGAGGACCAGTACGTGACGGACACACAGGACGACGCCACCAAGGAGGACCCGTACGCGACAGGACGACGCGATCAAGGAGGACCCGTACGCGACAGGACGACGCGAGCAAGGAGTACCAGTACGCGACGGACAGACATGGACCCGAACCTACGAGTCATCCCTGCCCTCATAGCAGTACACCTCCTCTACAGGTTACGACGCAGACGCCGCAGAAGGTCAGAATAACTAAGGGAGGGGGGAAAGTGGGGTGGGGTGGGGGTGGCACTACCAGGGCAGGCCACAAAACAACCACATGAGTGACACACTACACATGGCCTGGACATACCTGACTCCCATGCCCTGGTCACCACGAGGGGGTGGGGGCGTGTCCTGATAATCCAGCGACCGCCACAACGGAAGTCCGTCACCACGCGAACCGGCAACACAACCAGACAGGTACGTCCCGTACCCACGCCTGAAGAGCGTGGGTACGAGTCGGACCACGCCCACACACGTCACCCCAACAATGGCGGGACGGATCGCACCCACGTGGCAAAGGCCTGGGTACGGGCCGCACAAACATCACATAGCGTGGGGACGGATATGTACGGACCCTACCCCCACCCCGTATGCAAGGAGCGTACCCCCCTGCCCAACAGTGTAAGTACGACCCGTACCCCCACCCGCGTATGCATGGAGCGTACCCCCCATGCCAACAGTGTAAGTACGACTCGAACCCCCACCCACGAATGCAAGGAGCGTACCCCCCTGCCCAACAGTGTAAGTACGACCCGTACCCACACCCGCGGACGTACGGAGCGTACCCCCAGCCCAACAGTGTAAGTACGACCCGTACCCCCACCCGCGGACGTACGGAGCGTACCCCCAGCCCAACAGTGTAAGTACGACCCGTACCCCCACCCGCGGACGTACGGAGCGTACCCCCAGCCCAACAGTGTAAGTACGACCCGTACCCCCACCCGCGAATGCAAGGAGCGTACCCCCCTGCCCAACAGTGTAAGTACGACCCGTACCCCCACCCGCGTATGCATGGAGCGTACCCCCCATGCCAACAGTGTAAGTACGACTCGAACCCCCACCCACGAATGCAAGGAGCGTACCCCCCTGCCCAACAGTGTAAGTACGACCCGTACCCACACCCGCGGACGTACGGAGCGTACCCCCAGCCCAACAGTGTAAGTACGACCCGTACCCCCACCCGCGGACGTACGGAGCGTACCCCCAGCCCAACAGTGTAAGTACGACCCGTACCCCCACCCGCGGACGTACGGAGCGTACCCCCAGCCCAACAGTGTAAGTACGACCCGTACCCCCACCCGCGGACGTACGGAGCGTACCCCCAGCCCAACAGTGTAAGTACGACCCGTACCCCCACCCGCGGACGTACGGAGCGTACCCCCAGCCCAACAGTGTAAGTACGACCCGTACCCCCACCCGCGGACGTACGGAGCGTACCCCCAGCCCAACAGTGTAAGTACGACCCGTACCCCCACCCGCGGACGTACGGAGCGTACCCCCAGCCCAACAGTGTAAGTACGACCCGTACCCCCACCCGCGGACGTACGGAGCGTACCCCCAGCCCAACAGTGTAAGTACGACCCGTACCCCCACCCGCGGACGTACGGAGCGTACCCCCAGCCCAACAGTGTAAGTACGACCCGTACCCCCACCCGCGGACGTACGGAGCGTACCCCCAGCCCAACAGTGTAAGTACGACCCGTACCCCCACCCGCGGACGTACGGAGCGTACCCCCAGCCCAACAGTGTAAGTACGACCCGTACCCCCACCCGCGGACGTACGGAGCGTACCCCCAGCCCAACAGTGTAAGTACGACCCGTACCCCCACCCGCGAATGCAAGGAGCGGACCCCCCTGCCCAACAGTGTAAGTACGACCCGTACCCCCACCCGCGAATGCAAGGAGCGTACCCCCCTGCCCAACAGTGTAAGTACGACCCGTACCCCCACCCGCGTATGCATGGAGCGTACCCCCCATGCCAACAGTGTAAGTACGACTCGAACCCCCACCCACGAATGCAAGGAGCGTACCCCCCTGCCCAACAGTGTAAGTACGACCCGTACCCACACCCGCGGACGTACGGAGCGTACCCCCACCACACCAGTGTCAGTAGACTCGTACCCTCACCTCCAATGCAGTGTGCGTAACCCCACCGTGTATGTGCCAAGCGCACATATCCAGAAATCGGAGGTGTGTGTGCAGAGTCCACCCAGCAGTGCCCTGAGACAGGAGTGGTGGGTGTGGAGTCCTCCCAGCAGTGCCCTGAGACAGGAGTGGTGGGTGTGGAGTCCTCCCAGCAGTGTCCAGACCCAGGAGGGGTGGGTGGTGAGTCCTCCCAGCAGTGCCCAGAGACAGGAGGGGTGGGTGCAGAGACCTCCCAGCAGTGCCCTGAGACAGGAGGGGTGTGTGCAGAGTCCTCCCAGCAGTGTCCAGACCCAGGAGGGGTGGGTGGTGAGTCCTCCCAGCAGTGCCCAGAGACAGGAGGGGTGGGTGCAGAGTCCTCCCAGCAGTGTCCAGACCCAGGAGGGGTGGGTGCAGACACCTCCCAGCAGTGCCCAGAGACAGGAGGGGTGTGTGCAGAGTCCTCCCAGCAGTGTCCAGACCCAGGAGGGGTGGGTGCAGAGTCCTCCCAGCAGTGTCCACACCCAGGAGGGGTGTAACACATGTGTGTGATGCCACAATTACCCACATCCATACTGCCTACAAGGGAACATGTCCCCATGAACTCATGTCAACTGACTCCACACACAAGTACAGTGATCACCAAGGATGCCACGATTGTTGCAGGTGGAGACATGGCCATGCATGCATGGCCAAAGTAGAAGGGCTCCGTCACACACACAGCTCATGTAGACACAGCTCTGCGCTAAACATTGGGATCACCCTGCAGGGAAGAAAGCTGGGTACACAGAGGAAGGAATACACCCTGGGACAAGTGCACCATGCAGTAACTGCTTACATGAACAAAGAAAGTTAGCCAACACCTTGTGATGGCACACAGATCCTAGGGTGGCCCCAAAGAGCAGAACACTACTACAAATCCCACACACCCAAAGCCTTAAACACCACCCAAAACAATGTAGCAGCCCCACCAACACCAATACCACCATAGCAGGAGTGTGATAATGAAAAAAAAAATAAGCTTTAATCAGCATGAGCACAATGTCCGTGGATCAACGGCAGTTCAAAGTCAACAAAGGCCATAGGGCAGTCAATTATTCCCAGCTGCATGGGGGACACAGTGGGATGTGTGTCCCCTACCTTGCCTGCACAGTCAAATGCCATCGTCTTCCATACTGGTGAGGGCATCAGGGGGGGGGGAAGCAACAGGCACCGCAGGGACATCAGGGCAAAGGGGCGGCGTTGTGGGTGCAGGGATGGAGGACTCAACCACAGGGGGTGTGTCATGGCCAAAGGCGGAGGCCAGGATGGCACTACACACCTTAGCAAGGTCCTCCAGGGAGTCCCCTGCACCCGAAGTGACCTCAGGCCCCAAGGAGGGGGGGGTTCAGAGGGATGGGTTGCAGCGCCACCGGGGGAGGGTGGAGACAGGGGGGGAGACTCAACCACCCTGACCGAGGACTTCCTTGACCGCTTGCGTGGTGGCGTCACTGTGGGGCTCAGGGACAGAGCGGCCATGAAGGAGTCCTTGGGGGAGATGTGGCCAGGAGAGCTGAGGGGAGGGGATTTGGAGGGAGTGGATTGTGTGGAATGCGGACTCCCACTCTGGCTGCGTGTCACACGTTTGCCCCCCGACCCAGTGGGTGTGCCTATCTCACCCTGTGTGTGCGTGTCAGGAGGAGTGCGGTGGACCTTCCCTGCTGGTGTGGTGCCTGTGTCTGTTGTGGTGGGTGCATGCCGACGTCTGGGTGTACGTGGGACAGGCATGGAAGTGGGAAGTGTGGATGGGGCAGGGGTAGGTGGGGGGAGGTCGCGCTGCAGGAGACCCACTGCTGCAGTCAGTGTGGAGTCTAGGGACCTCAGCAAGTTGCGTTGGTCAGCCTGCAAAGAATGAATGCCCTCCAAGAATGCCTCGATGTTGGTGAGGGTTTTCCCGTGGGAATGGAGGACATTCAGGATCGCAGCCTGACCAACCTGCATTTGCCGCTGGATGTCCATAGACTCAGCATTGGCGGCAGCAGTGGAGACAGGGGCAGGGGGTGCGGTGCCTGGCAGGAAGGAGACATGCGGTGACCGGGCACGCTGGGAAGGGACACGAGCAAGTGGGAGGCGGTTGGTGGGAACTGAGGGGGCGGTGGCAGGTGTTGTTCCACTGTCAGCTGCTGGTGCAGCCTCCGCCAACCCTGAGACATCCTCCTCGGACCTGTCAGCTTCGTAGTCTGATGTGCCAGTCGACAGGTCCTCGGCCACACTATCCTCCGCCTCTGTCCCACTCGATGTGCCAGCCCCGATGTCACGGCTGCCACTGGTGCTCGGTCCCTCCGCCTGGTCCGTGTCCATGTCTCCCTCTGTGTCCCCCGACGATGCTGTGGGCAGGGTGGAGAGACA
Organism: Triturus cristatus; assembly: GCF_964204655.1. Taxonomy (NCBI): domain Eukaryota; kingdom Metazoa; phylum Chordata; class Amphibia; order Caudata; family Salamandridae; genus Triturus; species Triturus cristatus. The sequence continues at coordinate 651,815,178 of NC_140595.1, forward strand.
GAAATTAATCAGACACCTGTACACATCTGTCACATGAGTCCAATCTACATAGTCAACATTGCATAGCCTGAAGAGGCAGATCCCTAACATCTGCAAAACAAGGTACCGATGTAGGGCATGAAACACAGTTGGTTGAGCCACCATGCCACTGAAATACCATGGAGAGCATGAGACAATAGCTGATGACAGGAAACGGAGTCTGACATAGCACCCAGGCCCTGGGGACAATCCTGCACTGCCTCTGCACCACACAGCGTTTGTGAAAATACCTATGACCAGGGACAATATCCATGAACTTGAGACACATGCTGCATAGGTAATGCTGCAAACATGCCCAACATAACTCGGTCACTGCACCTTGCGTGTGTGTCCAGTAACATCACACACTGTCCAGACCCAGCAATTAGGAATCAGGATTTGACACATAGGCATTGCCCGCCCCAAGCAACCCCCACACGATGCTAATTGCTGAGACACAGGTGGCACCAACATCTCATAGTCTGGGTGATAAACACAGTGGCAGGCAAAAGGCTAGATTGGACGCAAAACAGCAAAGGTGCGCCTGTACAAATAATGAGGTACCAGTGCCCATCCTCAGATGAGTATAACAAGACACACAGGCACTGGCAACTGTGAGTATGAAGAGGGACAATCAGGTCAGGCTGCACAGTGGACACCTGTACATAATAGCACGTCTATATACATGGTGACAGGGGACAATGGCACAGAGCACAACCTACGCTGTAGACAGTGAGAGTGTCCACGTTGATGATGACACAAACAACACTGAGGATAAGGTGCCCCAGGGGACAGTATTGGGCACGCAACTACATGCTACTGAATGGCTGAATGGGAATGACTGCTACACACGTCACCATCCCTGCACTATGCGTAGCGCACACTCATGCACATCATGTCACAGGCCACTACATAGGACATGCGCGCTGTAAGGCATGACACATGAGAGACCAACTCCCATGTCTGGAGCCAGCATCAGTGCCAACTGACATGGAACCCACATGCAGTGAACTTGACAGTTCACAGGCAAGGTCCCACAACCTGTTACCCACCACCACCACCCATGATGCTACAGTCATTGTTCTCGTGGACAAAGCGCCAGCCTACATTACCTTGTGAAGGAGTGACTACACACAGACCAGGGAACACATTGCAAGGAGGGGAAGGGTGGCAGGGGCGCAGCGCTACACTTGGGCAAACTGGATGGGCACAGCACCTTTAAACCCTGCCAGTGAATTAATGCCACTGTGCCCTTACAAATGCCGGTGACACACAACAAACGCACATGTACCTACCCCCTTCCGCCTGCTGCATCGCCTGTAAGCGCCTCTCCAGGTCTGGAAAGACCACCGGCAGCACACGCCTGTGGAGGTGGGTCAGACGGCGGCGGCCGCGGTTCTTGTGGCTCTCAGGTGAGTCCCCCAGCAGGAGCCGTGCAATCCTCCGCGTCCAGCACCGGATATCCTGCCAGCGTTTCCTCACCTGGGACAGGCTCCGCCTCCGACCATCCACACGCCTCACGGCACTGACGGCGGTCAGCCAGATCTGCTCCTTGGCAGAGGCGCCTACCTGTGAGGAAGTACAAGTGACACCACATCAATACACCAGCCACATGTCACAGAGAGACATATGTGAACATAATAGCTGGTTACTACATGGCATGTAATGCAGACAACGCATTGCACCTCTGTCATAGGGACATCATCCTCTGGTGAGGGAAAAGGCAGTACGTGCCATAGTGGGTACTCAGGTGGAATGATGGCAATGTCACAATCAATGATCAAGGCTCACACTGTGCATCACACCCACCCCTCCTGTCTCAGGGCACTGCTGGGAGGACTCCACACCCACCCCTCCTGTCTCAGGGCACTGCTGTTAGTGATAGGTCCCCACCCCTCCTGTCTCAGGGCACTGCTGGGAGGACTCCACACCCACCCCTCCTGTCTCAGGGCACTGCTGTTAGTGATAGGTCCCCACCCCTCCTGTCTCAGGGCACTGCTGGGAGGACTCCACACCCACCCCTCCTGTCTCAGGGCACTGCTGGGAGGACTCCACACCCACCCCTCCTGTCTCAGGGCACTGCTGTTAGTGATAGGTCCCCACCCCTCCTGTCTCAGGGCACTGCTGGGAGGACTCTGCACACACCCCTCCTGTCTCAGGGCACTGCTGGGAGACATCAGGCACCCCCCCCCCTGGTACCCCCCCGACAGTACATGGCATGTGTGTCACACCGGGTCACAATGCCTGAAGACACAGTCACAACATAGGGACAGTCTGTGGCAGTGGCCTATGCACTCACCTGATACCCTGGTCGCCCATACAGCATGGGGTACTGTGGGAGGATCACATCCAGCAGAGCCATGTTCTCCTCCAGGGTGAATGGCTGTGTCCTCTCCACAGCCCTTGACATGGTTCCAGGGAATCAGTAGCAGCAGCTTGGTCGACAAATGCAAAGATGTGCAGGCAAGTAATCCCTCATGGGACCTGGCTGCCTTATATGTGGCCTTCTGCCCAGTCTCATGCACAGGAGTACAGAGTGATTGGTCACTCACATTTGCATCCTATGTTTCCACCAATCCCTTCAAACCTAGCAGTCTGTGGGTTCTCTATCGGTTTCATTCTCCTGCATGATGTCAGCCCCACAAACACATTGCAACAAAGTAGAAGAATTCCAACTGACTTCTGCTGTGCACCTTCCAGAACAAAATCGAAATTTGAACCTGGTCGCCATGACAACCAGCATGCATGTAGGCCTTAATACTTGTCCCCTATGTAATTAGGAGAATCACACACAGGTACGGTGCGTTTCCGGGCCCTAGGGCACCCCAAATGCATGGCAACGGCCCGTACATGCATGCCGACGTTCAAAATCACTATGGGTCTGCACGCGTATGCGTACACGTAGTGGTACGGACCGTACACACGCATGTACGCTCACTATCACTATGGGTCTGCACGCGTATGCGTACACGTAGTGGTACGGACCGTACAAATGCCTGTACGCTCACTATCACTATGGGTCTGCACGCGTATGCGTACTCGTTGTGGTACGGACCGTACAAATGCCTGTACGCTCGCCATCACGATGGGTACACATACGGCAGCACTCCCACAGTGATTGGGGAACATACACAGGCCCTCTTAGCAGCAGTACGCCGGTTTGTACACATCACTGTGGTGATAGTCGACACACAGGTAGGAATAGGGCGGACATACTTGTCCATGGATGGACATACTTGTCCAGGAATGGACATCAAGGCATCGTCTGTGCATTACTACATGTGTGGGGCACAGGTGTGACAGGCTGTGATGTGGAACATGCCTCCTGAGTGGAGGAGGCACCAGATGTATGATGAGATGTGTACAGGTGTACTGTGTGAGGGTGCAATGTGTGCCAGGCATGCCCTTGACTCCTTTGACATGTGTGCATGTCGTACTGCGCACTTGGGGTGAGCGTCACTGGCATGGCACGGACACCAACACACGGAAGTGTCCCATGATGCCCGGTACAGGGGTCATGACACCTGACTTGTCACTACCCACAGTGCACAATGTGACTATGTCATTTATGTGTCCGGGATTTACATCAGGTTGATGTTGTAGCACCCTCAAAAGCTGCAGCCGTTGCAGCAACCAACATGTGTCTGTGTGTAGATTGTCATTGCACACTGTTCCGCACACCATGCCACATGTGGTATCTGATGTGAGCTGCACATGTATGCATGGGACACGGAGTAGCGTGACAAGGCCATGTCAGCATCCTCACAAGGAATGTGTGGTGAGTCATGACATGTGCACCTTCATGGCAAGGTGTGTGGGCAGGCCTAGTGTAATGTCATGTGACCTGTGGCTCCGGTGTTCCGCTACCAGTCTCTACAATCGGCATCCTACTTCTGCTGATGTGTGTGTGTATGTCACTTCTGTCTTGCGTCGGGCTGTTCACTTGCACTGGGACACAGCTATTCCCATGGCGTGGCATGGGGAGGTTCTCAATCACCGTGTGTAGCTGGGTCTTGGAAGGAGTGTCACCTTGCATCCATACGTGTCCTGGGCATGTAGCACATGCCTGACTCCCTATGTGGCATGTGTGTATTGGCAGATTTACATGTGCTCAGTAGACATGAGTTGTTCTCGTAGTGCACTCACTCTTCCTTGTCACTTCCAAATTACTGCAGAGCGCCTCCTGTTGCCCGAAGAATTCCAGACTTGGCCACCATGCAGGAGAATGACAGGATCCGGCTCTACCGCTTCACCCAACCGTTGATTCTGGAGCTGACGGCGAGACTGGCACCACACCTGCAACCGCAGCACAGGTATCCTACGGCACTGACACCCCAGCTGAAGGTAATGGCTGCCCTACATTTCCTTGCCACGGGTACCTTCCAATATACCATAGCCCATGTTGGTGGCATGTCCCAGAGCATGTTCAGCGGTGTGCTGCATGATTTCTTGGAGGCCATGTTGATTCACCTGGATGACTTCATCAAGTTCCCAACCCCTGAACAGATGACTGAGGTCAAACGTGGTTTCTATGCCCTGGGAGGGATGCCCCATGTCATTGGGTCCATAGATGGGACACATGTAGGTTTGGTACCACCACACGCACGGGAGGTGGCGTACCGCAATCGGAAGCACTACCACTCCATCAATGCCCTTGTGGTGTGTCTGTCCAACATGGTGATTTCACATGTCTGTGCTCGTTTTCCAGGATCAGCACACGATGCCTACATCATGAGGCGTAGCGGGATGCCTGATATGATGATGCAGCTGCGCAACGAACGTGCATGTGTTGTTGGTGGGTACAGTCTGTCTGTCCTGTATTCTGTTTGGCCGAGCAGCACTACCGCTTCGCCAGTTCTAACGATATCCATGTGCTTTCCATTTAGGGGACGCTGGCTATCCCAACATGCCTTGGCTGCTGACACCTCTCCGCAACCCCATCACGCCGGCCCAGCTCCGCTACAACACCGCCCATGGCCGGACAAGGCGAGTGATAGAGAGGACGTTTGGCATGCTGAAGAGCCGATTCCGGTGCCTCCACAAGACCGGCGGCGCACTCCCATATGCCCCGGCGAAGGTCTGCAAGATCTTCATGGTCTGCTGCATGCTGCACAACATGGCAGTTGAAAGAGCTGTGCCCCTCATCCTGGATCAAGATGACGAGGACCATCCACCCGTGGAGGACGAAGGGCTTGGCAATGGGGCTAGTGATGTGGAGGATGTGGAGCCTCAAGAGGACATCCGGACTCGGCTCATACGCGACTTCTTTGCTTAGTGGTGAGTACCAGGGTCTGAGTGTGCACGCATTGGTCCACGTGTGGCATGCGTTGTGATGTGTGTCTCCACCTGCATGTATGGCACGTGGGTCAGAGGTGTGTGTGGGTGTGTCACTGGAGTGATGGTGGCAGTGATGGTAGTATTTCCCCAGACATAATTGTGACCTAGCATGTTGTCATACATACATGTGTCGAGTACATGCACATGCAAGTGGCTGTGCTTCTTGTGGCTGACTTCTTGTGTGTCTCTCTTCCCCAGGTACCTGCGCATGCCGTTTGCTGGTTGCATTGTTGTGGCACTGCTATTCCTCATGGACATGGCATCGTGGGCTGACTCAGCGTTACAGGCACGGACACGTTTGGAAGTCTCCATGGGGTAAGGGATGCATCTGGGGTGTATTGGGTGTGGCAGTTGTTCACGATGTGTGCACACTGCCCCGGTCGGGGTTTGGGTCCTCTGCAGACATGTGGCATCCCCATGGGACACGACATGCAGCTGGGTACACCTGAATAGATGGGCTGCCTGGTTGTCAGTCATCAGTGATGGGATGGTGGATTGTGATGAAGGCATCAATGTGTGTGACACTGCCCTCGGACACATACGGTTAACATTGTCTTGACATGGCGTGGGACTTCCACATCAGCGGATGTATGGTGTATGGCAGGCTCTCCGTGAGCAGCTGTGGGTATTTAGCTATTATCCGACACTTGTGTGCCAGTTCCATGGCTATCACGCATTTGTGCTGCAGAGTGGGGTGCCAGTGTTGGAGCCACATGTTACTCCACATGATGTGTTCATGTGTACTTCAAGTTGCCTCTGCAATCCCAAACACATGACTATTAAAGATGTCCCTATGCCTCCAAGGTGCCTCTTCTCAGTCAATGCTGGTGTGTTGGCACGGTGCATCCTGCATGTCTGGCATGGTATTCCCTGATTGTGGCTATGTGTCAATGTGTCGAGTGGCAAGATGCAAGCTGTGTGTGTGTGCTGAGACTGTGTAATGGGCATGATGTCCATGACTGTGTGGGTATTGTGACATGTGCCATCCCCATGCATCCAACGTTGTCCATGACCCCATTCTCTGCATCCACCGGACTCAAGCTTGCAGGACATGGTTCTGCCACCTGTCTACACGTACCTGGGTGCCCCCCAGGACACGGGCCAGGATCCCTGACCTCTGCGCATGACTGTTGCTGTACTCAATGTGTCTGTCAGCACGGTTGTTCGGCCACCCCCTCAGCTGGTTCTGACCATCACGGGTGTGTATGGTGCTCCATGTCTGTCTTGCCTAGAAAACTGTGACCCATGTGTCCTGTGCCAGACTCAGGCCCCAGGGTGTGGATGGTTGAAGTGAACAGATGACTCAGGCATGTTTAGACTGTACAAGACACATGTTAGGTAATAATGCTACCAGCAGGCATCAACTCATAATAGTGTGATTTATTATTGGGGGGGGGGCCAAGTGAGGGCCTTTCCGGGATTAGGGAATCCAAAGTTCAGTAGGGGAGTTGGTGTCCTTGCCATTGGAAATCCTCAGAGTCCATGCCACAGTCTTTGTCAACATTGGTCAGCCAGTGACCAGCAGGGCCATGTGGCAGAGAATGTCTCTTGATGCTGTGATGCTGTTGCTCCAGTGGGCCAGGTGCCAGGCCAGGTGTCCTGGGAGATGGTGATGTAGCAGCCACCCTCACGGTCCTTTCCGTGGACGACCCGGCTTCCTGCGGGGAACCTCAGCAGCAGGCCGTGACGACGTCTGGGATGCTCCGTCGGATGTTTCCTCCTCCTCCTCATGATCCCTCCCTGTGGGTGGTGATGTTCTCCGCCTTCTGGCACAGGGAGGGTCGGCCATGGTGTCGGCCATCCGACGGAGTTCAGCGTGAATCCCCTGGGACGCCGTCACTTGCTCAGCCTGTCTGTCCTCCATCCTCCGTTGGTGTAGCTGTAGACAGGCTATTAGCTCCGCATGTTGCTGGGCCTGCTGGACCTTGATCCCCTCGAGGACGGACACAACCTGGGCCATGCCCGTGGTGTCCTGCCGGTATGAGTCCAGGATGTTACGGACATGTGAAAATACCGGATCCCCAGCCAACTGGTCAGGCTCGCGCCTCCGCCGCTCTCCACTCCCACCACCCCTGCCCACTTGCGTCTGGCCTGCACTTGTGGGCACATGGGGTCTCCGGGACCCCTGAGGGGTGGCATTGGCGTTGTCGCCTGCCTCCTCCTGGGTGCCCGGGACACCGTGTCCCTCCTGGCGAGCCTGGCTGCATTGTGGTGTTGGGGCAGGGATCCTGGGTGTCTCCTGGGATGTGGCAGGAGTGGGGGTGGTGGTTGGCACGGTTGTACCTGACGCAGGTGCTGCAGGTGGTTGGACACCAGAGGGGCCAGGTCGGTCGGGGTCGTCCGCAGAGTGGTGAGAGTGGTCGCTGCCGGTGGGATCGGTCTCCTGCAGATCCGGGTCCTGTGAGTGTTCCCCCCCAGTGTTGGGGGGTGCAGCACGACGTTGACCTGTGTGTGAGAGAGACAATGTTACTTTGGATCCATGCAACATCCATGTTGCATCCGTTACAAAGTTGGCACATTTCCTCTTGGAATTAGGATCTGTCTTGCATTCCACTCACAGTGCACTTGTGCATGTGTGTGTCCCTTGGGCACCAATTTGGCCCCTTTAACTATGTGTGGCACAGTCTTACTTGCTGCGTCAAGTGTGACTGCAGTCAGCAGTGGAGTGTGCATGTGTGCCGAGCTATGCGTTTGCGCCTTCCTTGTAGCACTGTACATGTGCACATGGAGTGGATCCACACACTCATATGATGCAGGTGGCTGTCCTTGTGCTCGTGTACAGGTTGTGACATGGCCCTGCGTTTTGCCATGATGAAGAGGGGGGGTTCTGGCACTGGGCACCCTTGTCTACATGCACGCAGTCCACCTGCTGACGAGCAGACATTCCCACACACCAAAGGACTGATTTGCTCTCCCTGTGTCTCCCTCCTTCTCTGTCCCCCTCTCCCTCCCTCTCTGTCCCCCTCTCCCTCCCTCTGTGTCCCCCTCTCCCTCCCTCTGTGTCCCCCTCTCCCTCCCTCTCTGTCCCCCTCTCCCTCCCTCTGTGTGTCAGCCTCCTCCCTCTGTCCATCTTCCTGTGTCTCCCTCCCTCTCTGTCCCCCTCTCCCTCCCTCTGTGTCCCCCTCTCCCTCCCTCCGTGTGTCACCCTCTGTCACCTTGGCCCAGCTTCCTGGGCACACACTGTTAGCAGATCTTTGAGTGGCCCTTGGCCTGTTGATGTGAGTTTGTTTCTGATCTCCAGGCACCCATTTTGTCTGCTGTGTGTCTGTGCGCTGCTGCTGTGGTGGTGTGTGCTGCCACTCTTTCACACTGTTGGCTGTTCATTAGCTGCTGGCATGTGCAAAACAGTGCCTTCACCCCCATGTGTTGATGCAAGGCATCCGCCATTTGCTGGCAAGTCATTCCTGTGTTGGGACACAGTGTTTGTCTGGCTGTGACCTAGGCCATATGGGCAGAGGGCATTGTTGTCTGCTTTGGAGTCGCACTATGTGATTCTTGGTGCCCAGCCTCCCGCCATCCGGGTTACCGTGTCATGTGTTGTTGTCTTCTGTGGCCTGTGACTTGACATTGTCCAGCTGGGTGCATGGGGCATGGTGGCAGCAGTGGCATGTGCCTGCTCATGGAGTGTGGTTGAGTAATGCGATGGCTTGTGGTGTTTGCGTGCCTGTTATTAATTTTGGTTGTGCTTGCAGTTCCCCCCATGTGAGGTGCGTTGTTTGTGTACTCACCCGGGTCTCGGAGTCCTTCTACTCCTTCAACTGCCTCCACCGGCAGTATGGCCATCACCCTCTCCTCCCAGGGATGGTACTGTACGGCTCTGCGGGAGGGCCCTCCTCCGGTGGCGTTGGCCTGGTCGTGTTCCTCCTGTCTCTTGGCTCTGACCCTCCTCCGCAGATCGTACCACCTGTTCTGGCAATCCTGCTTGGTCCTCCTGGTGTCCGCAACAGCATTCACAGCATCGACGATGGTCTGCCACATGGCTGTTTTGGCTGCCTGGCTGGTGCTTCTGACCAATGTTCCAAAGATCTGTGGCTCGACTCTGAGGATTTGATCAACAAGGACCTCCAACTCTCGGTGACTGAACTTTGGATTCTTGGTAGTGGGCATGGTGAGGGGTGTGGGTGGGGATGGTGTGGGTGTGGGGGGTGTGTGGATGTTGGGGGGGGGTGTGGATGGTTGTGTGTGTGTGTGAATGTGATGAGAGGGTGTTTGTGAGGGTGGTCGTGTGAAGGTGTGCAAGTGTAAGATGTGGTGTCGCTTGTAGTCTGGTTCTGTGGTGTCTGGCAGCAGTGGGTCTGTTGCAAAGGCTCATGGTTTGTGTGTGTGGGCCCTTTTTATTGGTCCATGGGTGGGTGTGGCAGTGTTTGAATTTTGGGTGGGTGTGTTATAAGGAGTGGTGGTGTATTGGGCCTCTGTTTGTTTTTGACAGTTGCAGGTCAGTGATTGTGTTATTTTAGTGGTTGTTGGCCATGTTTAGTGGCTGTGTGCCTTGCGAATGGTGTATTGTTGAGTTGTTTTGTTTTGTCCTTGTTGTGTACGTGCGTTTTGAGCGTGTGTACGGTGTGTACATGGGCCATTTGGTTGTACGATTTGGTCGTACGATTTGGTCCTTGTGTGTGGCTTTGTACGACTCGTACATGCGGTTGTGATGTTGGGGCATGGGGTGCGCTCCGTACTTAGAAGGTTGTGTTGGGGGTGCGCCAGGAACGTACTGGGGTGGGGGTACGACTGGAACGTACTGGGGTGTTCATAGACGGTGGTACGACACGTACTGGGGTGGGGGTACGACTGGAACGTACTGGGGTGTTCATAGACGGTGGTACGACACGTACAGGGGTGGGGGGGTGTACATAGACGGTGGTACGACACGTACAGGGGTGGGGGGTGTACATAGACGGTGGTACGACACGTACTGGGGTGGGGGTACGACTGGAACGTACTGGGGTGTACATGGGCGGTGGTTCGACACGTACAGGGGTGGGGGGTGTACATTGACGGTGGTACGACACGTACTGGGGTGGGGGTACGACTGGAACGTACTGGGGTGTTCATAGACGGTGGTACGACACGTACAGGGGTGGGGGGGTGTACATAGACGGTGGTACGACACGTACAGGGGTGGGGGGGTGTACATAGACGGTGGTACGACACGTACAGGGGTGGGGGGTGTACATAGACGGTGGTACGACACGTACTGGGGTGGGGGTACGACTGGAACGTACTGGGGTGTACATGGGCGGTGGTTCGACACGTACAGGGGTGGGGGGGTGTACATAGACGGTGGTACGACACGTACTGGGGTGGGGGTACGACTGGAACGTACTGGGGTGTACATGGGCGGTGGTACGACACGTACAGGGGTGGGGGGGTGTACATAGACGGTGGTACGACACGTACAGGGGTGGGGGGTGTACATTGACGGTGGTACGACACGTACTGGGGTGGGGGTACGACTGGAACGTACTGGGGTGTTCATAGACGGTGGTACGACACGTACAGGGGTGGGGGGGTGTACATAGACGGTGGTACGACACGTACAGGGGTGGGGGGGTGTACATAGACGGTGGTACGACACGTACTGGGGTGGGGGTACGACTGGAACGTACTGGGGTGTACATGGGCGGTGGTACGACACGTACAGGGGTGGGGGGGTGTACATAGACGGTGGTACGACACGTACAGGGGTGGGGGGTGTACATAGATGGTGGTACGACACGTACTGGGGTGGGGGTACGACTGGAACATACTGGGGTGTACATGGGCGGTGGTTCGACACGTACAGGGGTGGGGGGTGTACATAGACGGTGGTACGACACGTACTGGGGTGGGGGTACGACTGGAACGTACTGGGGTGTACATGGGCGGTGGTTCGACACGTACAGGGGTGGGGGGTGTACATAGACGGTGGTACGACACGTACTGGGGTGGGGGTACGACTGGAACGTACTGGGGTGTACATGGACGGGTGGGGGTATACATATACGGGGGGTACGTGTCGGACGTACGGGGGCTGGGGGGAGTGTTGGGCGCGTATGCGGGCACATGTCTCCAAGGTTGCTATTGGTGTTCGGTGCGGACGGTGTTTTTTCCATACGGTTGTAGGCTCGGACGCACGGGATGGATCGTGATTCCTTGGTCGGACTTGGATTTTTACGTTTGTAAGGTAAATCGTCCGAGGACGTGTCGGACACATTTTCCGTCCCGAGGACGTGTGGGGATTGATTCCCGGTGCGGGTCGTATGGACTTTTTACCATGCGAATCGTGATTGCCAGTTCGTACGGCACTTGGACGATTCGTACGGTAAAAAGACCCGATACGAGTCGCACGGGGGAATTTTTTACCGGATCGTGATCGGCACCCAAATGTTTTTGGCTTTCTACAATTCTCAGAAATTCATGGAAGTGCTCCAAGCAAACTGCGTGAGGGGAAGATTCCCAGCAGTGTTTCCTTGAAGGTCATCTGTCGTTTCATTGTAGATCCTGTTCTGGCTGTTCAATGTTCTCGATAGTGGAAAATTCCACATAGGGGGAATTGAATCCCTTGTGCAAGCACGTATTTGGCCCTCATGGACATGGGGAAAATCCTAAGGAATCCCCTTCACCTACATAGTGCTTAATTTGTAAAAGAATTAGAGCCAGAGGTGCACAGAGAAAATATTGAGATTTTTATTTGACCTGCATTAATATTGAGTTTTAAATATCATAGTGACAGAATATCGACATCAAAAATATCGGTGACCAGAATATCGACCTGAAGATAAGAATTTTTTTTTTTTAAGTATATCGAAGTTAGTAATATCGATAGCAAAAATATCAATGTTAATAATGTCGATGTTTAAGTTACTTTTATGTGTTTTAGTATGTATTTTATATGTATGTGTTCCACATGTTTTGTTATGTTTTGTATTTTTTTAAAGTATATGTATTAATTGTTTAGAAGTTAGTCATTTTTTTAAAGTCAATTTTGTGTTTTAGTACCATAGTGGGTTTATAGAGGAATAGGGTGGGAAGTAATTTAATTATAGTAAATGAATTTATAATTTTTACATTTTATCAATTATTTTTAATTACATTTTGCATTTTAGTTCTGTAGCGGGTTGTGGCTTTATAGGGGAATAGGGTGGGAAGTAATTTAATTGTAATTAAGTAATTTTTAATTTTTATTTATTGGTATTGATAATTAATTGATTGTTAATTAATTATTAAATGGTAATTAATTTTTATTAAATGATTAATTGTGAATTATATTAATTGTATTATTTTTATATTGGAGCGGGTTGTGGGTTTATAGGGGAATAGGGTGGAAAGTAAATGTATTATAATACATTAATTAATAATTGTATTTTTTTGGTATTGATAATTAATTTATTGTTTATTAATTATTAATTGGTAATTCAATGGTATTAATTAATTAATTGATAAATAAATGAATTGCGTTAATTTAGTTTAGGAGCGGGTTGTGTGTTTATAGGGGAATAGGGTGGAAAGTAATTTATTATAATTAAGTCATAATTTATTAATAATTATTGGTAGTTTATTAATTTATTGTTAACTAATTATTAATTGATAATTCATTTTTTAATATTTATTGATATTGATAATTAATTTATTGTTAATTAATTAATAATTGGTAATACATTTTTATTAATTTATATTTATATTAATTGTGTTAGATGTTATGTGGAGTGGGTTGTGTGTTTATTGGGGAATAGGGTGGGAAGTAATTTAATGTTATTAAAGTAATTATTATTTTTAATTTACTGGTATTGATAATATATTTATTTTTATTTATTATTAAGTCATTATTTAATTAAAAAAATATTTAATTAATAAGTATGTTATTCTTAACCCCTACGCTATCCAACACTTTCCCTACTGATGCACTCTCTGGAGTTGGAATAGTAATTTTTACCCCAACTCTATCCAACACTTTTCCTACTGTTGCACTAACTGGAGTGGGAATTGTCATTTTAACCCTTTCGCTATCCAACACTTTCACTACTGTTGCACTCTGGAGTGGGAATAGTAATTTTTACCCCAACGCTAACCCAACCCTTTCCCTACTGTTGCACTCTATGGAGTTGGAATTAGTAATTTTAACCCTTTCGCTATCCAACACCTTCCCTACTGCTGCATTTTCTGGAGTGGGACTAGTCATTTTTACCCCTACGCTATCCAACACTTTCTCTACTGTTGCACTTTTTGGAGTTGGAATACCAATTATAACCCCTACGCTATCCAACACTTTCCCTACTGTTGCACTCTCTGGAGTGAGAATAGTAATTTTTACCCCAACCCTATCCAACCCTTTCCCTACTGTTGCACTCTATGGAGTTGGAATTAGTAATTTTAACCCTTTCGCTATCCAACACTTTTCCTACTGTTGCACTCTCTGGAGTTGGAATAGTAATTTTTACCGGTACGCTATCCAACACTTTCCCTACTGTTGCACTCTTTGGAGTGGGAATAATGTTTTTATTTCCTTTGCTATCCAATATTTTTCTGCATTGTTTTAGTTAATGTTGTTTATAATTAATTTTAAAAACATAAAAAAGATTGTAGCTTTTTAATTTGTTATATATATTTTTTATATTTTTATTGCTATTATTTTTGTATGTGTATATATGTATTTATATTTTATGAAATGTTAACAGTTTATGTTATTAAAATAATTATTTATGTATATTATTAAGTAAGTATATATATTATATTTTATATGTATAAGTTCAATTTAGTTTAACATTATATTTATTAGTTATTATTTTTAAACTTTTTAAAATATTTGTAACTATGTTTCTTTTACTCATACGTATTATTTACTTTATTTTAACACAGAGTTCTGGCCAAATTCAAACAATCCCCATGTGGTGGAATTTTTTTCCTGTGAGGCTACAGAAAACGTGAGCTGGCGAGCGCAACCAAGATTTGGTGTCCCTTAGCGTGAGTTTATAACGTGGACGGTCGCGATCAGATGACTGTCATTTAAGTAGATTTGTTTCTGTTTGAGTAGATTTTCTACTCAAGTGGCAGCAAAATTATCTCGAATAGCGCGCATACGCAGCACATGGTGCCTTTCGCGCTGATTTTTAGTGCTGCTCACGCTACTGGTCGATAAATTGCAGCGCAAGTTGCATATTTTCCATCCATTGGAATCTTGCAGAGTTGTTATTTAATTCCACAGAATTCTGTAGAGTCAAATTCTGTGAGTTCCGCCCACACCTATTATTAATAGATGAATTTCTGGAGCAAGAAAAAAAGGCTCTCCGGGAATATGGCTACTACTCTTAAGGATTCCTGGGAGAAAAACATTCATTGATGGCTCCGTAAAAGAAACATATGATTTTGGGGAGTACATCTTTTCTGCATCATCACCCTAGATGGGGTAAGGATGGGTTACTCATCTTAGTTTCAGGGCTTGTGGGACTTTTTAGGAGGTGGGAATACGATGGGAGATTCCTGGACCTGGGAAGAAAATACCTGAAGAAGAAGGTCCTGTTGGAACAAAAAAGATTCAAGGACTGCAGAGCCCTTCTGCTGCCAAGGTATTGAAACTCAGTGGGGCAGACCTTCTGTTTGCCTATTCCAGGAACACCAAAAGCAGAAGAACGCTTGATTCCAAGAGTGTCCAGATGACCACAGAGATGTGCACCCAGCAGCTTCCCTGGCTGAAGAGAGTGACTGGGTAACAAATAATCTGCCCCAAAGACCTGAGGGCTGCAAAATTAACCCGGATGACTTTCCCTAGCATATGGAGAAAAGTGGGATTTAATAATTTTTTCCAACTTTGAAGGACACAGACAAGGTGCAAAAGCGAGCCCAGGTAGGTCATTCCCAAGGTGGACATGAAAAACAAGTTTGTCCTGCAGAAAGCTTTTTGCTGCATTGGAAACGGGATCAGCAAGACTTTGCAGAAAAAGTATTCAGCCTTGTGAAGTCCTGCTCAACTAGAGATTTAAGTTTTGACCTTATGCAGGGTTTTAAGAACCAAAATAATCACTAAGTCCAAAGTCAAATGGCTCTACATTTTAAGGAGAACATTCCTGCTGCAGAACAAGGCCCTGTTTCAACTGCAATTGTATTTGAAAACTGCATCAGCTTTACAGATCACAAAACCGGTCCAATTTTTAAAATAAATATCTACACAGTTGCGAGGCTGTCACCTTCTACTAAAGACCTTATTGACTTTGCATGGTCGCTGGCTTGATCCGTTCCTTTTCGCAGTCACTAGGCCCAGCCACACAAGTGGAGAAGACATTTTATTGTAACAAACGCTGGATCATAGGAATTTTATGGATCCCCACAAATTCCAGGAGCTTCCCTCACAGGAATGTGAGATAAAAACATGACTTTAGCCAAAGTGTGATGTTTACAGGACATAGAGGGTAAGAAATTATAGTGGGACTAATGCAAGTCACACCACTTTATACTTCCCTTGGTATCTCGTTCCAAGAAATGTCTTAATTTAGCAGGTTTCCCAGAGTGGTGGCTGATCACAAGTCTAAATACTGCGGCTAACCACATCACCGAAGTAGGTGAGTTTTGATGGCCACAATGTGAGACATCCATGCTGTGTTTTAGGGCCTTTCCTGTTACAGGTACTGGTCCCAGTCACACTAGTGGGGTACTGTTTCTATTGGGAGAAGTGGTTGGAATATCTTGTAGATTCTGGAAGTTTCCTTCAAAGAAATGTAAAGAAAATATGTGATTTCAGCCAGTGTTTGAGGTTTCCAGGATATTCTGCATACTTAAGTTAGTGAGTCAATCTGGCTCTATCTGGTGTCTAGTTTTAAAAAATGTTGGGGGTTTCTAGGGTTACTTGGTTTCCGTCTGACCCATTATCGAATAGTGCAGCCATTTGGCTTAGCATGTGAGAGGAAATTAGCAATACCCCCACTCTGTCAGCTCATATTTCACAACTATGCCCAATAAAATTAGATTGGCATCTTGCTTGTCATGGGCATGGAGATGCTCTAGCACTTCAAGTGTGGAAAAAAAGTGTTGGGGTGTACAGCCTGGGTGGACTGCCAACAACCCTTGTTTTTTGGACAGTTTTTCTCTAGTGAGTTGCCTGCCCACCACAGTGGAAGGCTATTGTGCCTGTTCTAAAATGACCGGATGCATGGGTCCGCTGCTGCCCACCCCTTCTTTTTTATGGCTTTTTAATCCATGGTGTTTCTTGGACTTTCTGACCCCTCCCGTGGGTATAGATTGGAAGGAAATACCCACTATCGATTACCAGGAGGGCATAATAACTGTTGTGGCCAAGGGGTTGAACACATGTACATGCCCTGAGTTGGTCCTCCGACCTCCCCCATCACCCCCAAAAGAGCCTATTTTGGTGGTATGTCCTACCATTTCAGTTTGATTTCTTGATTTTTCAAAATCTAAAATTTCAAATTGTTATTTAGCCTTTAAGTAATACAGGCTGGTGTTTTGATAATGTAGTTTATTTGGAAACAAAAATAATTTGCCCACTTTCCTATTTATTTTTTCTTTTGAGGTTGGCATTCACATCGTCCTCTTGGTCCAGCATAGGTCTGTTTTCTAACATGTTTTTTTTATTTGATGATTTTTGTAGATTAATGTTTAGTTCTTGCAAAATAAATACACTTTATATTTACCTATAAACCTTTCATAACTAGCATTCTACCCTAGTTTCATAATTTGTTACTGAGTGCAGCTGCCTGTTTATTGTATTTATTTGGCCTGTGCATACCTATGCACTGCTTGATCTAGCTTGCGACATCAATAAAGCTCGAACGCTGGTAAATTTACTCTCCCAAATGTCTACACAATGTCATCTGAATCCTGTTTACTAAGAAATTAGATGAATGTTGATTACTTCATAATCTCGGGAAATGTTAAACCTTTCTAGTTTAAAACTATGTGGGAAGTTTTGAGCCACATTCACATGCTCTGCATGTATTGAACACTCCCCCTAGTTGTGATTGAGTCTTAAATAAATGAGCAGCGTTTTCTTTAAATAAATCACTTTTTATTCTCTCAAAAGCAAAAGTGTTGCTTTTACCATCCACTTTCCTTGCAGTAAGCCTTGCCCATTAAGGCATTTGGCTTCAATTTTTTTTATCTTCAACCGCAGTCATTGATTTTAATTGTATCTCTTATTTTCATGTCTGTACTTTTCAATCATGTTGGCATGAGCTCCTCGTATATAGTGGTAAGACATTCTTCTTCCTATGGCCATACAGTGATACATTACCTCTGAAGTTGTGACCTTATTTTAAGTTCTGTATTTTGGTGCACCAACATAATCCTGACAAAGGCCCTGCATCTAATTAGCAGCTGGGTCGACATGTCAACACCATTAGGTTTTGGACTGTACCAAATGCATTTTATACGACTGGCATTATGATCAATGAAACCTTTGCCATTGCTAATTTAATTTTCTGCTCCATTTTACGCATCTATTTGCTATTACTAATCTTCTTGAAAAGCAGTACATATCATAGTTTGCATTATTTGACTGCAAGCGATTATATATCTGGAATCAGTTTGGGCATGCATTTACGAACCCCTCAGATAAAAAAATTGCCATCGAATAAAACCGAAAGAAACATTTTTTTTTGTTACTATTTGATGTAATGGGGGACAATGTTTTTTCTTAGACCTTGGAAATCCAGGGGCATACTGTGCTAATTTAGATCAGCCGATGTCCTATCATTGCAAGCTGACTGCTATCTAGTAACTGTTACAAAATGAGCTCCTGTCATATTCCTTCTGCGTGCAGCTCACTCAAAAAGATGTTGGTAATAAATAAATCAAGTGGAAATTCTAACCGAAGAGTTGCAAAGAAGCACAAATACATGTCATAACAAACTGCCTCACATATGTTTGATGAACACGAACAAGTCAACAGTGAACGATATAAAAATTGTTAACATTCTTTCTGGGACATGCAGAGTCGATATTGACTCTCGGGCGATGTAAACAGAGGCCCTGTTTTGAAACGCAAGCCTTCTAGAAACAATCTGGTAAAACCCTCTAATTGACTTGAACACGTGAGCTCCGCGTCGGGTGCCCTGGCCCCGTCGTCACCGGCCGAGGAAGGCTTGTGCAACTGAAACAAGATACCGTATTAGAATGTATTATTTTGATATTTTAGACTAGGCAAACACATCTTTCAGGACATTTGACGCGTTTAGAAATCCTTGGATATGTTGAAGGGAGAAACATCATTTTCATCTTTTGTTTTGACTCACTCTGCGAGTCTCAGAAAAAAAAGACGAGTGATCCTATTACTACATTTTATTTAGAATTCTGTTCTCTAATGTTCTTGCACCGAGGAAATACGCCTCAAATTATGTTGCGAGTAAATTCAGGGCTGAAAAAAGAAACCAATGGGAAATCCTAATTTCTAAGTACGCTAGTAGGTGTGTATGTTTGTGTGTTTTTTATTTTCATATCTATTGCAGTGCATGTTACCGATTTGTCTTCAAATAGTATTAGAATTTAAAATTACAAATAAAAGAAAACTGCAATTCACTCCCAGAGAAAGTAAGGCACCACAAACCTTCCATGATTATTTCTTGACATATAATGCATCTGGAAATATAGTTCCTTTTATGACATATATGAGCACAACTAAATTAGCAGAGACAACAATGAACCTCAAAATCATTTTGCATGTTTCTACTGCAGAAGCAATTTTATTCTTAGACTAAAAGAGAAAAGCCCATTCTTGTGCACCACACATAAGAGGGCAAACAGCAAGTGCAATGTCTTGGATGATTGTAATTCCAACATAGCCCTGTGCTACTTTATTGCAAAAAATACACCGGTTTCCCTCTCCCAGAAAAAGAAAATGGTAATGCAATATTTTTGCTATGAGTGAGGAAATCCGCAAAGGATTCTGTTGCCCTGTCTGCCATTCGAAGGCAAGGATTTGATTCGAATTGTGCCTCCTGACAAAGGGATGGAGACTGTTGCAGAAGTGTCCATTAATGCACTTTGGCAGAATGGACACCAAATAACATGCAACAGCCGCATAATATTTAACAAACCACTAGGTGCCAAGTTGCACAAGTGGACGCACTATTGCTACTGCACCTGCCGAAGACTGCCCCAGGCCACACTTAAGTAATTGTACACTGAACCCCATCAGGAGGTACCGGCATTGCACCCCATTAACCCCGCCCTCTGGATATAGCAGAGGAAGGGGGCTTTGGTGGAGAAGCTAAAAGGTATAACCGGTGGAATACTGGGGTCGCCTTAAGAAATGAAGAATTGTCATGGACATTGGTATTTCCAGGATCTATTCAACTGAAACTCCAAGTTTCCACTCAGCACTTCAGAGATTCTGGCTGCCTTCCGCAGCTAGAGTACTTGGATAAGCTTACCGGTCTGCAGAGTGACCGTGGACCACTTACCCATTAGAATGAAAAGGGAACGCCTAATTGAGACCTATATGATCTATCAATGGATCCATAGTTACAATTTCACAATGAACCAGCTTCTCATAAGAGTAGGGTGCTGCATTCATTATGCGAAACAAAGAAAGGACATTTAGGACATTACCAATTTAGGTTGAAAGTGTTCACAATACAACATCCCTTCAAAATCAGAACTGGCCCAACATTTCTGCAGTTCATAAAAGTTCTGAATATCCACTCCTTAAGAGAATCTTAAGAAGGAAAGATACTAACTTTTGATGTGACAAAATGCCGCAGCCAAAGTTCTTGTGCTGAGCTGTGTGAAAGGGTGAGTGGAAAATATGGCACGGTTCTCTCCCCCAGCACTGGTGCTCTTTAGGCTGTCTTGTGCCAAAGCACACATCCTTGCACCATAGTGCAAGGATGTGTGGGCTCTGTCAAACATATTTGTAATGGAAGGGAAAAATTCCAGTGCAAGATCTATGCTTTAACACTTCCCCACTTTGTATGTGTACTGTACAAAATTTGCAAAGTATGGAGATATTAAAACATTTCTCCTTTGATACATCTGCCTCCATGAGGCTGTGGTGCAAATACATGTTTACTATTGCTCGTAGCTAGTCATTTGCATCAAAACTCATGGGTGGTTGTCTTAGAAGGCCTATGTATCACGCATTGAATGTCCCTTTTTAACTCCAAGTAGCACAGAATCCAGCATAGTACAATTTTGCGTCACTTTGGCAAACTTTCCAAAGCAAACCTTGATTTGCGTTGGAAAGTAAATACCACCATAAAACTTTGCGCCAGGTTTGCATTATAACAGTAATGCAAACACAGTGCAAAGTGTTAGTAAAGCTGGCCCTGCATCTCTCCAAGCCACAGATATCCACCCTGAACACCTGCATTTATTGTAAATTATCTTGAATATTTTTATGAGTGCTGTACTTGTTCATTACTTCACTGGTTTTAAATAGGTTTATGCTTTACAAATACCCATGAACCACTAATCCTCCATCAACTCTCAAAATTGCATGCTCACATACTGCTTTTTGCTGCATGGTAGGGATATGGATTACTAAAATATTATCGGTCCAAATCCTGACACTTCGATGTAGTTTACAATTTTTAGTTTACATTACAAAAAAAATGTAAACAAGAATGAATCTAACATATTATTCGCCTGGCACCTGCCTAACTGTCGAATAAAAAAAGCAATAATCTTTGGCAACAATGTGATTACAGATGCTAAGTTGTTCTAGAATGTGGAACAAAAAAGAATCAATTGAATACATTTTGGCAACCAATTGGATACTTTTTGGCAAAATGTGATTACAGATGCTATGTTGTTGTTAAAGTCCTGAAAGAGTACACAAAGTCTTACTTAATTTCTAAAACAGAATGTCAGAAAACACGGATGTCAATTATAGGGCAAGTTAGATTTTAGATCAGCAATTAGTTGCTTCACTTGAGATGTTACACATATGGTACTTTCCTGTAAAATTATAAAGAGGACAAGTTAAATGATGAACCTCTATTGATGTATTTGAAAGACACAAGTGTTGGTCGAAAAACAGTGTTAAAAATAAACTTTGAGTCATTTAAAAAAAAAGTAATAAAGTAAATATCATAGATTTCCCGAAAGGAAAGTCTGCCTGCTTTGTTTGTTCACCCTTTGTGCACAGTGCTCGCTCCCTAAATCTGTCAGTGAGTCGCATTTACACTCGGTCATTGCCCATATAAATTGAGACCACCCTTGATTCTAAAGCAGCGTAATCATGATGTAGTTACAGAGCCAGCAAAGAGAGGGTGAGCATTGCCCAGGATAAACTCAACACTTTGCTGAGGTTATCTTGCAAGGTTTCTGTGTGTTATGTGGGACATGACAGAGTCTGGAAGATCTAATGACTTCCGAGGCACCTTCAATGGAGGCACCACATTCAATCTCTCCAATGCTGCCACTGACTATTAAGCGGCCGGTGAAAAGCCTTGCACAGCGTGTCTGCATGCGACAAATGGCTCTGTGAAAAACATATTTGTATTCGTTATTACGAACAACAGTTCTTACATTTGTAATTCCCTGAATGTTTCCCAATTTTCAACGCTCCTCTGGCCAGGCTGGAGTAAATGTGGTCTCTGGCTCTTTGTGCACCCTTTTTGCAATGCATGTTTGTGGTTACCTTAAGGCAACTGCCTGTAGGATGCATACCTGACCTGGAGCTGTAGGGGTCTAGGATGAGGAAGAGTGCTCTTGAGAAGCCAAAAACCATTCAAACTTTCTGGAGGGAGAACTAACTTTAGTGGGAGGGGACTCTGAATGCTCAGACTCTGGAGTCTGGAGTCATGTACCTTCACCAGGTGCAGGGTGGGAAAGTTTGCTGGTCCACTTTCCTGGCAGGTGTTTTTGAAGAAGTATTTTGGATGGGTGTTTAGTTTTTGTTGCCTGTAGATCCAGGTTGAGGAGCAGAGACCGTGTGGTGGTGGGGTGCCGAGTAGCTGACCAGCTACTGCTCTGGAGCAAATTAGGCTGGAGGAGGAGCAGCACAGAAGGGGAAGCCAATGCTAGCGGGTGAGAGAGGAAAGCTGCAGATAGTCTTTGCCTCCACCTCCTTCATGTTCAGTGGCAACAGCATGTGAGTGGGGTCTTGGCATTGGCTCTCTATGTGTATTTATTGCAAATTAAAATTAAACATGATTGCCATGTGTGCTTAAAAAAAAAACAATAATGCCATCAGCGGAGCATGTTTGCGTCAGAGCCAAGGCGAAGTAACTAATGTGTTTCTTGCCCAAAAAATAAAATGTGTGTCTTTAAAAACAAAAATAAGGCCGTCAGCAAAGCGCTTTTGTTTCAGAGCCAAGGCAATCAAAGTAACCAGTGTGAACAAAGAAAGCCATCAGCTGAGCGCGAGCCGATGCAAATGACAATATTTACATGAGGGACAGACTCCACTTTGCCTACCTATTCCAAATCTCTTTTGGAATCATTAATTGCTCAGTCCTCAACTTGTGGATTCTTTGTGTATTACAAATGTGCATTAATCTGGTCACGTCCTCAAAAAGCTGCACTTGGGAGGGGAGGGGGAGTTGCATCTGGATATGTGAACAGCTAAAGTAAACAAGCAGGAGGGAAGTGGAGGTAGCTGCAGCCCGAGGAGAGGATGAAGAAAGATCAAGCACTGCAAATGAAGCAGCTGCAAACCTTTCATCAAGCTGGCGCACAAAGTAAATAAAACAAGAACACTTAAGACAGGCAGAGTCAGGCCAACAAAAAAAAGCGTGCTCTCAAAGTATTCTAATTAACCTGAAGAGTAAGAGCACATGTAACAGAGGCAATCCTCATTGAAGAAGACAAAATTACAAAAGGAGGGACTGCTAAGCGTATTCACCAAACAAACTCGGCATTTACAAAGGACAGTAGGAGGAACCAATGAAAAAGTTGGGCGGTGCTTGAAGCCTATATTGTAGACCACCCAAAAAAACGTTGGCAGGACCAGTTCTGCCAAGATCTAAATCGGGCCTTTTGTTTTTAAGTCCTTCCTGAATTGAAGGAGTAAATATGCTTGTTGGATTTTGTGCCAAGATGGATGCCCATATCCTTGGAGTGATGTTGTGGGCAAGTGGAGTCATGTAGACATTGAACAGGGAAGGACTGAGAGATGGTCCCTATGGAACACTGCAGAACAGGCTCTCCAATGTGAAGGGTGGCAGTCTGGCTTCGGTACAGGCCCAAACAAAATAATTTTCCTAAATTCTAAGTCAACTAGATTTTGGATGAATTGGTGTTTGGTAGGAATATTTACCTTTCACTAATTTCGGCAGCTGAAATTCACTAGGGACCTGGATTATTTTTAGGCCCTGTTACAGATAGCTGCTGTTGAAGACCCTATGTTAACAATACCAATAGTAGCAGTTAGCTTTGGTAAGTCAATTGCATACTATTGTTTGACTTTTTTGTCAATCTCATGTACTTGCTTCGCATTCTATGGCTTACCTTTATCTTCCTTTATTTGACCGGCTCCTGGAGCATAGCATATTTGCCATACTTTTAATCAAAGGACTTGCATCCTTCTACTGTTTACATTCAGGGAACCATTACGAAACAATGGGGTAACCGAAAAACCTGGGTACAATGCCGTACAAACAACAAAATTGTCCTAATGGAGAATAGAAAAGAGCAGAAGCAAATTTCCATAGAGTTTATCAATTCAATTATAGAATCTCGATCCTTTAAAGTGATCAACACAACAAACAGGGTGGGAGAGATAGGAGAGAAAATACGGAAAATACAACGGAGGCAAAATAAATGCAAAATTGTATTAAAGACTGGTAATAAACACAAATAGTTTTAAATACAATGGTTGCTCCATAATGTGCGAAAAAGGTCTGTAAAAAGTGTTCATGCAAAAGTGATCGGTGGTTGAGAATATTTAAACAATGAACAGCTAAAGTACAATTCACAGTGCACCTAGGCAACTGCACATATACTGTCTGTAGTCATGCTAAATAACCAAATTATCATCCATAGAGTAGAGGTGGGCGCTTGAATCAGCCCTCTTCTTATATAAGGGTACAAGTTCAGTGTAGGCTGGAGTAATGAGATTGTTGATGTTTTGACCCAAAAGAGGGGGGGGGGCAATCAGAACCTTACATGAGGGTGTTCTTCAGGACAAAACAAGGAAGGGGGCAACTTGGAGTTGTACACAGTCCGCCCTGTTGTTTGGTGAATAAAATGCCTTGCCTGCGAAGGCTCCGGGACTCCTCGTCTGCGGCTAATGTATCTACCATTGTAAAAACTGTAGATTCATTGAATTTGGCCTCAAAACATTAATTCATTTAAGGTCAGGGCGAGAAAGAAGAGTAAGTCATTCCACTTCAAAGTGGGAGAGCCCTTTGTGCTTTAATCAACGAATAGGCATTGTGGATATATTATATCACTGTCTCCCTCTTGGATGCAGGCTGTATGACTGAACCAGGCATGCATTTACCCCGCGGGCAGTACAATGAGTGCATCATTACCACGCGTTCCTTTCACGTCATTACAATAACTTGCCTTAGGGAAGCTCTGGACTTTGGAATAGTATAATATTTTATTCAGGCATGGACCTTTGGCATGCTCATGATTATCAGATGTGGTATTGGTTCTATTGCATTTCTAATGACTATCATTATTCTATGGGTGAGCACATATTTTAGGTGTTACTGGTCTACTATGCACTTGAGGTGCGTTCACTCGGTTCTGGTTTTCTCTTTATCTTGGTGATTTGGATCTCTTGTCAATCTTTATTCTTTTTTATGATACGTGCTTTACATGTATATTTTATGAACAAAAGGTATAAATATGGCGATATGTATATCATACTTGGACTATGTGGCTTGTTTTTGTGATTATGGAATATTGGCACTTGTATACTATATCAGTTGGTAATACAGTGCTGTGTAAATTGTAATGTGTATTGAATATATGTGTTGTTTTATGGTATTGTACATAGCGTATATAGTAGGATTTGTTATGTTATGTTTGATATTCCAGCCTTGAAAAAGTCTTAGAATAAGACGAAACACGTGTCGGCAGGCAAATCGTGTGCTGGGAGTTTTTTTACACTTCTATGACATTAATAAAGACTGCTGAACAGCAAGAGGACTGACAGATTCTTCTGGATTACTGTCTTGAATGATATCGTTGAATTATTTCTGTCTGTGAGAAAGGATTACATGTACCCAGAGGATCTTAATAATGACAAACGTTGTGCTGTATATGCCTTAGTTTTTTGTTAAATTTAGTATAATTTGCTATTCCAACTCCAGTCTGCGCAACAGTAGGGAAGGTCTTGGACTTAAAATCCAACAACAGTCCAACAACGTGTTCCCTAAAGCAAGTCGTTGTAACGACTTCGATGGCAAACAAACGCATGGTAACGATGCACTAATTGTAGTGCCAGTTTTGTAAAGGCACTGAGTGGTCCCAGCTGCTTGGTAAAGGCTGTTTTCCGGCTGGGACAGCTATCAGCTGGCTCGTTCCTCCTTCTGCATTAGGCATAGTACAAAGAATATTATATGTACTGAAGGAAAAGCCCCTGTCCTGAAGGATCCTATCCTACCATGCAATATTTAAAAAAGTAAAATAAATTGAGATTTGATGTGTCTCTGCAATCCTACCACAGATTCATTGTGGGGTTTAGAATCCCCTAGTCACCTGAAAATATTTGAGTGTGCCTATTTTCCCCCCCAAAAAACTGAATATTTGCAGACCATTGAAAAAAGTTATCAGATGTACATCAATAAACCAATTGTATTCATGCACTAGTTGGATTTTAGCTACTACACAGAGATATCTTTTGGGACTGTAATGCTAACAAATGACTTGTTTCAACAGATAGCCCATCAAAGTCAAGACAATTGGCATAACAATGTTTGTTAAAACTTGTGAGCATAGTCCTCTTAAAGAAGTTTACATTTGAAACAATATGTGAAGCTCTCAGCAGTCATCCTTCCATCCCCTTCATTTTTGGACACTATGTTAGGCATGCCCATGCTTTTCTGGTTTTAATTTTAATGCCAAGTTTCCTAAAGCATTTGATTCTTGATAGATAAATCAATAACCATATGAAATAAGGGCATGTGAAAATAAATGTAACATCATAGCCACTGTTGAGCTGCTTCTCAGTATATGGATAGACAAAACACAGGCAGGTGTACAGATGGATGGATTGGTAGACAGACGGACTGACAGACAGGCGAACAGGATGATTTTCCGGCCTGCCTTGACCAGCCTCCCACTGAGGCGACCTTCCACCAAGACTTACCATTCCGCTCCACCCAAAACATGTGTTCACCTTCTAACATGATTAGTCTTTTAGTTATGAGAACATTTAAATGTACTCCTTGTAGCTGCACCAACTTAACAGGTTACCCCTTGATCCCTGAAAAACAACTTGTTGCCCTTCTAGGCCAGAAATAGCAACAGGCAGATAGATAACTTGTTTCATATAGCACTATCTGATTCAGTTTATCTACCTGGACTGATGCGCAAAGAGTCAGCACTTCTAGATTTCAACATTTTGAACCGTAGGGCACACATATACCAAGAGGAGAGCTTAGATAGATAGATAGACAGACAGATAGAATATGGTTCATTTAATAGATCGACATGTCAGTGATAGAATAACAGATTGTGTTATACTGAGTGAGTGATAGATAATATCTCCAAACTGCATAATACTTATTAAAATGTAAAAGTTTGCTCTATCATAGAAAAAAAACTTAAATTTGCCCTGCACAATTTGCATGCAGAAGAATAAACCTGTCAGGGTTGACACAGTACATTTCCTCTCAAACTACTGTATAAAATTTCACACCACAAGAAACAAGCATATGTTTTTGGCATTTATGAATAAAACAAACCTATGCCTACTAGTCATAGTTGTGAGTATTCCATTTTTGTATATGGTTAGATAAGGGTTTTCATTATTATTCTCAATTCAATATATTTTCCAGAAATAGCTTCCCCCTTCTGCACACCATGGTAATTGATACATGATTACCCCACTTTTTAAGCAGCATCTTATTGATCTAAACTGGATGTGGGTCACCACATTTGTATAGGATTTCCCTGAACACTGCTGTGGCCCACCCCTCAGAACGCCCGAAGTTTAAAGTAGGCTAGGTTGCAGTGTGCATAAGGTGCGCATATTTGAGTAAATAAATTGCATTGATTTTACACTTTAATGCTGGTAATTATACCTTTGCAAACAGTGAATAACCGTGAGTAACATTTTTTTCAGGTGTAAATGAAAATTTTCCACAATTTTAATGGGAAGAATAACATGATTTTATTAAACACACAGAGGCTAATATTATGCACTACTCCTTTATTGCCCTCATACACAGCAGCAACAAAGAACTTAGAATTTGAAGAGAACATCCTTAAAATTCTAAAACTCTTTAGAACATGTATAATAACATAAAACAAGCAGCCATATTCCTTCTTTTATGGCTGTGAAATCAAAGTCCCAAAAACATTAACTCCATCAATTGTAATCCACATACATTTCCCTTTATGCCAAGAATCCTCTCTGATGGCTTCTCCTTAGTTCTGTCCAGGAAAACAATAATTATAAAAACACCTCAAAAAGGTTGGGTCACAAATAGGGAGAGACAATATTAGCCGCTGTGTCTTTAATAAAATCATGATTATCTTCCAATCAAAACTGCGAAAAATCTGCATTTTATGGCAAAGCACGAAGGCCAATATCATGACTGTTCAAAGCTCAGCCATTACTCTCTGTACTCAGGCTTGAAGTAGAAGCTTTGAAATATTGACTCACTTGACCAATCGGCTGCCTTCATAATACTACTTAGACTGCTGCCTGTTACAAAAGCTTTGCTTGGCACCGCTCCTCTAGATGAATGTGCCCCAAACACACTCACATCAACTCCTGCTAACTTCATCGCCTGCTTTACCCATCTTGTCAAAGTAGGCGCAGATACTGCTCTGAAAGGGTTGCCAATTAGAAATCAGTAACTGTGAACAGCTTTGCTCTTTCAAACCTATAGTCCTTTCCTCATACTGTTTCAGACATTGCACCACATACAGCAGATCATGCCCCTTCATCCTTGAATTGAAAATCACCCTAGACATAGTTTTGGTGCATTTTCGTACTGAAAACACACACCCTCAGGTTGAAAACTCATAGAATTCAGCTCCAAAGCTCTTATTTCCGAAACCCTCCAAAAAGTCTCCAAACATAACATCGGCTTTAATGACATCAACTCATTACTTCCCCATCCTTCTACTTCCTTTAAGACCTGTGACGCATCCAATAAAGAAGCATACTTTGCCTTAGAGTGTATCTCCAATTGTACACACTTTACTATTCCTATAATGAAAGCATGTTGTCCAGCCAGAATTTCATCCACCAATAAATGCCCAGCTGAAATAGTTGACCTGCTCAAGTTCACTGAGTTGTACGCTAACATTTTCTTTAGCAATTCTGACAAATGATTCACTACTTCTACTACAGGAGCAGATACGGGATCCAAAGTCCCGTATCTGCAGACCATCTTCTCCATACCTGTACACCTTTGTTGTTCCTGGTGCACATGATTCCATAATAAGCTCTGAAGCCTTTTTCGATAACCCAGACACCTGCCATACACTCATGAAATCAACCATCCTATCAAAACCAACTGTCCTGGAAATTCCCCTGGTCATCTACCAGTAACGGTGGAAGAACAGGTAATAATACCAGACTGTCTAGCAACAAACCCATCACACCCATCACACCTGGAAAACACACCTGTGACAGCCAAAACAGAGTTATTAACACCAACTCCACCCTCTCTCTCTCCTGACCTTCATGAGCACTCTCTGAAGGAGGGAATGTAGACAACCTCCCTTTCCCCCAGTCCTGAAGGAAAGCACCTACCCTGAATGCCTCCAGATAAGGTCTCCAACTGTAAAGCTTCTGTAGCTGTGCATTCAACCTGCCTGTGAATAGGTCCACCTCCAATGGACCCCATCTACTGTCCAAACTCAAGAACACCTCCCTGTTCAATCTCCAATTGCTTGATTCCTTCAGCTTTCTCAAATTCCATTCTGCCTTTACATTGTTCTTTCCTGGAATATCTTGAGCCTGTACCATAATCTCCCTGTCCAAGCAGTAACTCCAGAACTCCGTTGCCAACTCCGCTAACCCCCATTGATCGAGGGCCTCCCAACTTGACATAACAGACTGCTGAAACATTGCCCATCTTCAGCAGCACACAACACTTCAGCTGATTCTTCACAAAATGCCTCACTGTGAACAACCTTGCCAGTAACTCCATACAATTGGTAGGCATCTCCCTCTTTTTCTCTAATCAACGGCCCCCTCTTGTCACCCATTCGCAACCTGCTCCCCATCCGTACAGACTTGCATCCAACTCTATCACTACCTCTGTGACCTCCCTAAATAATGGCTCCTCCACATCTCCATGTTCATTAACCACCAATTCACCTCCTGCATTACCTCCTAACCTATCTCTACCTTCTGTCAATACTTTGCTCCCGAACATAAGTGATACCCTTTCAATCTTTGAAGTGCCCTGCAATGCAGGGGTACCAGAACAATTGCCTGAATTGATGCTGATAAAAGTCCCAGCAACTTCGCTATCTGACGCAAAGAAATTCATACTGATTGCTTTACTATATTCAAATGCTTGCATCTCTTTTTCACTTTCTCCATAGGTAACTTCAACACACCCTCCAAGGACTGTATCTGGCAACCCCAAAAATTAATCACCTGTAATGGTGTCAAACAAGAGTTTTCCTTGTTTACCACAAAACCTAGATCCTACAACATCCTCCCTGCCAACTCTGTTTGATCTACTGCTAATTCTCTTTTGTGAGAAGTTGGCCTGGTATATGCTGACCACTAATTAAACTGGGCACCTTGTACCAGTCCAAACAACCCTTATTGATGATTAGGTTAAAGACAACATTTATTGAAAGCTATCCTAGTGGTAGCTATGGAGAGTAGCCTTCAGGCTAAGTCTCGAAGGAATGTAAAGCAGTTTGTTTTACCAGTATATAACCTCCTGAATGACCAAATGAAAGGAGAACCACAAAAGGAATATATAAAATATATGTATTTATTACTAAACACTCTCTACTAACCTCTTTATGAGATTACAGAACAAAGCACACAATATTAAATCACTAGAATGATAGTAAATAGCACAATACACAGTGGGCTCCAGGGGGAGACCAAACCATATACTAAGAAAGTGGTATAACAACCACGACTTGACTAGACACAGTGCCTAGAGCACGTAGAATCACTGGGACCCCAAGGAACCACCCAAGGTAGTGACACAGGGGACCCACGGAGGACGGCTGCAGTGTGAGAACACAGACGCGAGTTCCGTACAACTCTATGGGAAAGTCGCAGTTGGAATTTTAAAGATTAAGGGCACTTCGGAGAGGACTTTAGGCAAACCATAGAAGTTTCTAAGGCTAGCATCCTTGAGAGTACCAAGGTACCCTTGTTGCCTACCCCAGAGGAGCCGGGTGCATAGGGGTCAAGTGATGTCGGAAACCTTCATCGTTTTCAATGGCGTGATGCAAAAAAAGTGCCTGGATGATGAAAAGTGTGCGGTGTGATCCAAGCTTGGATCGGAGCTGAGAAGAACCTGAAAGCAGAGGGGACAGAGTCTGGGTCACTTCACAGTGACCAGGGGCACGATAGACAAATGCCCAACGATGTCGGGTGTTTCACGTGAGAAGAGGTGAAGTTTAACTCTGCAGCCACAGGGACCAGGAGACGTCGATGACAACAAAAGTCCGGAGATGAGCTGTCCCACAAAGGATGTTGAGTGCTGGTGGGTCAGTGTCTGGATTGAACACCAACAAGCCTTGCCAACTGCAACCCACGCGGTCAGGAGAAAGATGCTTCGATGAGGACCAGCAAGGGCCTGGGGACTCTCCAAGCTATGGAGAGTCAGGGCACGTCTGGAGCAACCAGGAAAGCCCACAGAAAGTTAAAGTTACCTTCACACTTCACAGGGACCCACAGGTCGACGGACCAGGGATCACGAAGGGACCTCGAGCTGAATCACAAAATACCAGCCCATGTAACACTTGTGGAGTGTAGGCCGGAAATCTTCTGTGGAATTAATGCTCGGGGTCTGACCTACAAGTAGCCCAAAGCACGGCCTCAGGGGTCGCCAAAAAGCATATGCTGCTGTAAATGTACACGGTGCACAGGGGTTCGGGTTGCACAATCCCCACGAGGGATACGGGCCTCAGAATTTCTGAGAGCACAGATCAACCTCAGAGACATTGGGAACCCACCTTCTGTGTTCCAGAAATCTTCAGAGTCCTCAGGAGCTCGGGAGATGCAAACCGGTCAGATGCGTTTCAGGTGCCTGCCTTGCAGGGGAGTAACTCCTTTACTCCAAGGGAGATCCTTCAGTCATCCAGCGTCGTGCAGATCGTCTAAGTACATGGTTTCTGTAGCAGAGTTTAGTCCAGGTAAAATCTAAAGTCCTATAGTCAGGGGTTCCTACTTTATACCCAAGGAAGGAGTGGGGCAAACTCTGGGGACCCACCTATGGGAGGGTCATGACAGAGGGGTGGCTACACCCATGTTCTTTGTCCAGTTTCGTGCCAGAGCAGGAACAAATGGCTCCTGCAACCGGTTTGAGATGGACTATGCACATGGACACCAAATGTGCCCCCAGTGCAGACATCAAAGCACTCTCAGAGTGCACCCACCCAGCCCCAATACACTAAAACCTGTCTGGGAGGTGGTCACACCTCCCTGTGACAAGAAACCTATTATCAGGCCTTCCTCTGCTCGAGTTTCGTCCAGCAGCAGGAGGGCAGACTCGTGTCTGTGGCTGGCAGCATCCATTTTGTGATGCCAGGTTCAAGAAAGCTAGTACCGGGTGTACCAGTGTGTCGCATATGTCTCTTTAGGTGGGTGGAATCATACCTCTCACACCAGTGTGGTGTGGAGGTATGATTCCAAGGTGTTTGACACCAACAGGTTTTGCTCAGGGGCCACAAGATATTTTGTCACCACGGTGACACTTGCACCTGTGTCCCTAAATGCCAAGGCTTCTTTTCCATTTATCAAAGGCTTCTGTCTGTATTTACCCATATTAATGGGACTGACAAATAAGGAGGCAATATCCATGCCTCCATCCCAAATCAGTACAGCCTGAGTGGGAACTCTGACTAGGCCAGAGTCCACCTCAGATCCCAGGGTTAACCCTACTACCCTTATTCTGAGTACCACCACTTGGAGCTGAACTAGGGGGAACAGGTGCCATAGGGGTAATAGTGGCTGGAGTTGAGTCATTGGACTTGGTACAATCACTGGTCCAATGGGTCTTCTGTTTACAGAGTTGACACCATGGCTTCTTCTTGCCTTTTCCCTTGTTGGATTGTGACTCACCGGATGAAGATTTTGGGGGCCCTTGTAAGACTTCTGGTCTTTACCCTTCTTCCCACCCTTATCAGAGTTTTTAGAATCTTGCTTCTTGGAGTCACCACCTTGGTTCTGAACTTTCTGCCTCACCCTGGTTCTGACCCATTTGTCTGCCTTCTGGCCCAATTCTTGGGGAGAGGTCAGATAGGAGTCAACTAGGTCCTGATGCAACAGCTGATTTTGTCAATTATTAAGGATTTGCTCCCTCAAAATTAAATTGTACAACCCTTTAAAATCACACACTTTACTGCCAAGTAACCAGCCTTCCAGAGCCTTAGTAGCACACTCTACAAAGTCAACCCAGTCTTGAGTCTGTGCCTTTTGGGTATCTCTGAACTTAATCCTGTATTTTTCAGTGATTAAGCCAAACCCATCATTCAGAGCACTCTTCAAGACTTTGTAATTATCAGCATCCTCTTCTCTAACCGTGAGGAACTTGTCTGTACCTTTGTCTGCAAAGGAGAGCCACAAGATTGCTGCCCACTGCTCTTGAGGGACCCTCTGTACCTTACAGGCCCTCTCTAGTGCAGTTATCCATTTGTGGATGTCATCCCCACTATGGTAGGGAGGGACAATCTTGTTCAGGTTCCTATGGTCATGAGTATGGTCTGTACCTGTAGGGACACTGGTGCTTCCACCATGGGGCTCTAGCCCCAACCTTTTGGAAGCTCTCTGAAGCTCCAGGGAGTCCCTATCTAATGCCAATTGCTCTCTCTTGATTCTGAGCGTAGCGCTCTCAAACTCAAGAAGTTGGGACTCCTTCTCATAAGAGGACTCCTTTTTATGAGAAGCAGAGGTCCCTACAGAAACACCAGAATGATTAAATTCCTGAGAAGGAGATCTTGAGCTTCTTGGTAAACTGTTAACATTTCCAGGTGGTGTAAAGAAAGGGCCACTGAGGCCTTCTCCCTCACCTTCAGGAAGAATTGGATTGTCCAGATTAGAATCATCTTGATCCTCCTGGTCAGCATTGGAGTCCATGTCATAGAAGTTCTCTCTTCCTGGCCTTTCCTCCTCTGCAGCTCCACACAGCTTGCCTGTCTCATCAGACCCTGGGGTCTTTCTGAGGTCATCCAAAAGCAAAGCCTCTATGAGGCGTTGAGTGCCTGGATGTCTCCCTGTCTTCAGTTTCCTAGATGTACACATAGTTCTCAATTCTTGGAATGAGAGATGGTCATACTTAGGGGCATATTAGCAAGCGGCAGCGCTAATTATCGCTGACCCTGCTTAGCGCGCATTTTCCTATCATCGGATATCGCTGGAACTTATCGCCATGTTAGCGCTGTATTAACAACACTCCACGCCATGGAGATAAATATTCCAGCGATAGCAGGGATATCGCTGTTTCCCATGGAACAACGCTGGTTTTTCAGAGGTGTTCCATGGAAAACGGCGATATCCTTGATGACAGGGCCTGTGGTCTTAGCCACACAATCCATCTCCCTTGTTAGGTATGCCTTAGTCTGGAATTTAACAGATGTTAAATTCCAACGAAGCACCGTTAGCGATATTTTATAATGTAGTTGTAAGGGGCACGCCTACCTTGCATCTCATTAACAATGCAAGGAGAGGCGATAGGAAACCGGGTGCTATGGCAAGGAAACACGCGCTAGCGTGTCCTTGTTAATAAAGCGATAACATTATCGACGCTTTTCGCCCGAAAACGGACGCTAAAGCGGCGATAATGTTATTGCCTGCCCTTGATAATATGCTCCTTAGTTGGCAGAGGCCCACTGGCTTCTGGCCTAGAAGACATACTAGTGTTGTGTGGTATAGGCACCTACCTAACCTAGTGGAAGCTACTAAACTCTTTTGAGTTGGAGAAAGGGTGAGCTAAACCCTTGACTTACCCAACTCTAAGTTCAGTAGAACTTACTTATTCTAGTCTTGATTTATATGTAACTAATACCTTTAGTGGTTTTCAGTTAGTCACTCAATTAGATTATCTGGTAAAACAATAGCAATCTTGAATCCCAACCGCTGCATACCAATGTGAGAAGTTGGCCTGGTATATGCTGTCCACTATTTAAAGTGGGCACCTTGTACCAGTCCAAACAACCCTTATTGATGATTAGGTTAAAGACAACCTTTATTGAAAGCTATCCTAGTGGTAGCTATGGAGAGCAGCCTTCAGCCTAAGTCTCGAAGGAATGTAAAGCAGCTTGTTTTACCAGTATATCAATCAATCAATCAATCAAAACATTTGTAGAGTGCACTACATACCCATGAGGGTCTCAAACCGCTGGGGCGCTACTGATCGAACAGCCAGGTCTTGAGTAGCCTCCTGAAGGGCAGCAGGTCCTGGGTCTGTCGTAGGCTCAGTGGGAGGGTGTTCCAGGTCTTGGAGGCGAGGTGGGAGAAGGATCTCCTGCCGGTGGTTGTTCTTCGGATGCGCGGGCAGTGGCGAGTGCGAGGTCAGCGGAGCGGAGCTGACGGTTGGGGATGTAGAAGGAAAGTCGTTTGTTGAGGTAGGCTGGGCCGGTATATAACCTCCTGAATGACCAAATGAAAGGAGAGCCACACAAGGAATATATAAAATATATGTATTTATTACTAAACACTCTCTACTAACCTCTTAATGAGATTAGAGAACAAAGCACACAATATTAAATGACTAGAATGATAATAAAGAGCACAATACACAGTGCGCTCCAGGGTGAGACCAAACCATATACTAAGAAAGTGGTATAACAACCACGACTTGACTAGACAGAGTGCCTAAAGCACGCAGAATCGCTGGGACCCCAAGGAACCACCCAAGGTAGTGACACAGGGGACCCACGGAGGACGGGTGCAGTGTGAGAACACAGACACGAGTTCCGTACAACTCTATGGGAAAGTCGCAGTTGGAATTTTAAAGATTAAGGACACTTC
Source organism: Triturus cristatus (assembly GCF_964204655.1). Lineage (NCBI taxonomy): Eukaryota > Metazoa > Chordata > Amphibia > Caudata > Salamandridae > Triturus > Triturus cristatus. Next base: position 651,850,765 of record NC_140595.1, read on the forward strand.
GGAGAGGACTTTAAGCAAACGCAGCTAAACATAGAAGGTTCTAAGGCCAGCACCCTTGAGAGTACCGAGGTAACCGTGTTACCTATCCCAGAGGAGCCGGGTGCATAGGGGTCAAGTGATGTCGGAAACCTTTGTCGTTTTCAATGGCGTGATGCAAAAAAGTGCTGCTGCCGGGAAGATGAAAAGTGTCCAGTGTGATGCCAGCCTGGATTGGAGCTGAGAAGAACGTGAAAGCAGAGGGGACAGAGTCTGGGTCACTTCACAGTGACCAGGGGCACGATAGACGAATGCCCACCGATGGGTGTTTCAGGTGAGAAGATGTGAAGCTTGACTCTACAGCCATGGGACCAGGAGGCGTCGACGATTACCAAAGTCCGGAGGTGAGCTGTCCCACAAAGGATGTCGACTGCTGGGGGATCAGTGTCCTGATTGAACACCAACAAGCCTTGGCAACTGCAACCCAGACGATCAGAGGAAAGATGCTTTGGTGAGAACCAGCAAGGTCCTGGGAACTTTCCAAGCTATGGAGAGTCAGTGCACATCTGGAGCAATTAGGAAAGCGCATGGAAAGTTAAAGTTACCTTCACAGGTACCCACAGGTCAACAGACCAGGGATCGCAAAGGGACCTCAAGCTGAATCACAAAATACCAACCACGGAACACTAGTGGAGAGTAGGCTGGAAATCTTCAGTGGAATTATTGCTCGGGCTCAGGACTACAAGAGGCCCAAAGCACAGCCTCAGGGGTCGCCAAAAAGCATACGCTGCTGCAAATGTATGAGCTGCACAGGGGTTCGGGTTGCACGGTCCCCACGAGGGATACGGGCCTTAGAATTGCTGAGAGCACAGATCAACCTCAGAGACTTCAGTAACCCACCTCCTGTATTGCAGAAATCTTCAGATTCTTCATGAGCTTGGGAGATGCAAATCGGTCAGAGTGCTTTCCAGGTGCCTGCCTTGCAGGGGAGTAACTCCTTTACTCCAAGGGAGATTCTTCAGTCATCCAGCATTGTGCAGATCATTGAAGTACTTGGTTTCTGTAGCAGAGTTTAGTCCAGGTAAAATGTAAAGTCCTGTAGTCAGGGCTTCCTACTTTATACCCAAGGAAGGGGTGGGACAAACTCTGGGGACCCACCTATGGGAGGGTCAGGACAGAGGGGTGGCTACACCCATGTCCTTTGTCCAGTTTTATGCCAGAGCAGGAGCAAATGTCTCCTGCAACCGGTTTGAGCTGGACTATGCACAGGGACACCAAATGTGCCCCCAGTGCAGACATCAAAGCACTCTCAGAGTGCACCCACCCAGCCCCAATACACTAAAGCCTGTCTGGGAGGTGGTCACACCTACCTGTGACAGGAAACCTATTGTCAGGCCTTCCTCTGCTCGAGTTTTGTCCAGCAGCAGGAGGGCAGACTCGTGTCTGTGGCTGGCAGCATCCACTTTGTGATGCCAGGGTCAAGAAAGCAGGTACCGGGTGTACCGGTGTGTCGCATATGTCCCTTTAGGAGGGTGGAACCATGCCTCCCACACTAGTGTGGTGTGGAGGTATGATTCCAAGGTGCTTAACACCAAACACAACATGTTTCCATGCAGCAGTTTTAAAGATAGCATTTATCGCGAGGTTATAATGCACTTAAGTATTTATGGTTGGCTGCATCACAAACAACCCTGGAATATAGGTTCCGAAGGCTGCAGAGGGGCTCTGCTCATGCAGGTGCACCCTCTCACATAAAACCCAGCACCCTGCCTTCAGGATTAATAAGGCCTGCTATAGGGGTGACTGATAGGTTTATATGTGCAGTGATATGGAGTAGATATAGTGAACCAATATCTAGGAAAGGGGTGCATGCACCACCTTACACAGGCTGCTGTAGCAGACCTGTGGTGTCATTTTGATTGATCACCCAGGGGTGGCATAATACATGCTCCAGGGGAGCATAATGCATGCTGCAGCCCCTGAGAGACCTCTGGGGTACCTATGCCCTGGGTACATAGTATACCATATACTAGGGACTGATAAGGGTACCCCAGAATCCAATCTGTAGTGTACCTAAAGTACATGCAATCAATTTCAGAGGAGAAAGCATCTAGACTGGGGTCCTGGATAGCAGGATCCTAGTCAGACTAAGTCAAAAACAGTGTCACATCAGCAAAAGGTGGGGGTGACTATAAGAAGCAGATACTACTCTCCTACATCTTTTCTCTGCTTTAATCTACACATTGTCTAAATACGCTATCAACCTTACTCCTCTTGATCTCAACTATGCCACCACAGGTCTCATGATCTATGTAAAATACCAAGGAGCTGACGTCAGCCCGAATGGTAGGCTCTTGAAATTCCATTGCTTCACTTCCCACCTGAACTGTGGGTAATCTCTGTGCTCTACACACACTGGGACTGTTAAATAAGCATCATTTAAATCCAGCCTCATTAACCAATCCCCTTGTATTGATAAGTCGCTCAACATGTGTATTCCTTCCATCTAAAAGTGATTGTAACACACCCATTCATTTAGTTTTCTCAGATTTAATACCAGTCTCATCCCTTTGTCCTTTTTCACCACTAAGAATATATTGCTTGCAAAATATATTGGTCTATGTTCTTCTCTCTCTATGGCCCCTTTCTTCACACGGGTTACCACCTCTTGAGACACCAACCTCTCCTGCTCTTTTGAAAGCTGTAGTTGCCTTGGACAATATTCCTGCACTGGTACCCCTACAAAGTCCATATGATACCCCTGAACTGTCCTTATTACCCAAGGATCTTGTCTAATCTCTCTCCTTCTCGTAAAAAACTGAACTAGCCTGCTGCCCAGTTCTACAAGGGTACATGAAAGGGCATTTCTTAAACTCAACTGTTCCACCTCTTGCTCTTCTCTCACTCCGTTATCCACGCAATCTTGCTCTCTGTCTCTGAGGACAAAATCCTCCTTGTTCTAACCTATACCCATAGCCACAGGGTCTGAAGCCTCGTGTGAAAGAACCATGACTGAACCCATATCCACAGCCGTAGAATAGACCCCGAAGTCTCCCGGTCCCACCAAACACCTTTTACATGTCCTTTTGCACCTTCTGTAAAGAATTAAAGTGCTGTCACCTCTGGAGATGTCCTTGATGAACTCCTTGCCAAACAACATCCCTTTACTCTCTTTGCCAAACTCTTTGCTTGTCAATTCTGCTAACTTGGGATCTATTTTCATCAAATACTTTTGTACCTTTCCATACACAAGGCTACATTAGTATTGCCCAGTAAGCAGATCGCTCTCTGGACCAATTGGAGACAATCAAATACATCCACCCCAGTATTATTGGTATCCGTCTCCTCACACAAATCAAACACCTTCGTAAGGGGTTCTAAAATATCCAAAAGCCTATCTTTGCAACCCCTCAGACACTTATCTAACCCTTTTTCTAGGTTCTCTGCTAGTTTTGATGAGGAAACTCAACATTTTGGGATCCAACTCTAGAGTATAGGCCACCTTTGACTGCAGGGTAGGCCTCGGACATCAGAATGTAGTCTTGTCCGAACCTCCTTAAGGGTTTCCCTGTGTATCCAGTATGAAACATACTGAGCCACATGCTCTGCTGGCGACCACTTAGGTGACAAGCAGTGTTGTATCAGTGGGTAATTGAACATTTCTTCACCCTGTGGGTCAACCAAATTACCCAATTCCAATTGTATTTGCTTTTGTCCCAATTTCCTCTTTTTATTTTTAATACTCTCCTCCTCTGTCTCATCGAGATCCGACAAGCATGTCAATTCTACATCTCCACTTGAAGATGACTCATCACATGCCACATCATTATGACTCTTCCCTTCTCCCTTTATAGAATCTCCTTTGGCCGTTATAGTACATTCTGTATCTGGCTCCTTACACCCAGACCCTCTGCTTTCTTTTTAAAGCTCTTTTAGTGCTGCCTACCTTTGAACCACTAGCTACCGGTTCAATCACTCCTGTTGACCAAACTTTCTCCTCATCTAAATTCTTTAAATCATTTTTTTCCTTTAGAAACCGCTTAACACTTCTATGTATTTTCCTATCCATTCTTTCTGCCAAATCCCCAAACATATATTCCTTCTTTTTTTCCTCTAAACTATTTCTTCTATCCTGCTCCATGGTTATACATTTTATTTTCCAATATTCAATACTTCCTCCTTCTTTATGCCTCCCGATACTCCTCAGCTGCCAGAATAGCAGCTAGCTGAAATGTGTTCCATGTGTGAAGGCAATTACCTTACTACGTGAACATAATGCCCCAAAATATGGTCACCTAATCCTTAGAGCATCTGATCCTCAACTTTCCCAATCCTTTAAAATGGCTGATGCAAGAAACGTGTATGGTGGCCTAATCCTGTCAAAAGTAACAATCCTACGTGCGAGTTGCTCCATCCTCTGTGACTCACGCTTAAGGAATTATCCTGCCGCAACATACGAATGGCCTACTAATGGCCTGCTCTTGCGTCCTCCTAATCGCGCGCTACCATGTCATGCTACACGTCGGTAAGGTTATTTTTGCAATATTCCAAAGCCCTCCGCTGCCTAGCACAAGATACTGACTGCTTTCTACATACAAAGACACTTAAAATCACTTGACACCTTTGCACACTGTCCTGTGGTATTTAAATTCTAAATAACATGACACATCCTCGCCTTATGCCTCCAAAAATTATTATTATTTCAAAAATAGAAATGTTGTGATCTTCACCAAACTCTTGTCCTCCTCAATTTAAAACCACTCTTTGGTATTTTTTTTCTGTTCTGAAATTCTCATCACTCCTGTTCCGTGTGCTGTGAAGCTGACTCATGCACGGCAAAAAAAAACTACTTGAAACCACCCAGTTTCAATCTAAAATTACATTAGTTTTTCTTTACATAAAGCTACTCAACACACAACATACTTCCCTTTAAATCTTATCCTAACCATATATTATTTATTCCCCATATAAAATACATATTCTCACACACCTCAGAACTAAGATGAAATAGTACTTCTCTGTGTATGAGCAGCAACAAAAGGAAGATGGCTGTGTGTTCTATGATATTGTGGATGTTCTAAAGAGTTATAGAATTGTAAGAATGTTCTATTCTACATGAAGTGTTGCTGCTGGGTATGAGGGCAATAAAGGAGTATTGCATAATATTGGCCTCTGTGCCTTGCCATACAATCTGTTTCACACTTCGCGATATCCTTCTTAAACTACACTCTTATATTTAATACTTAGATATTCTGCATTATGATTTTTCTCATCCCAATAATATATAACCCCGACCTGCAGTTGTTTGTTGTAACTCAGGGTTCAAAACAATAAATCTTTGCACGTCGAACACTAGGACAGTTTTAAAGGTTTTACTCAAGGTGGCATCACTCAAGATAGCCCGGGCTGAGGCTTCCAAATAAATCTCACATTTTTAACAGAGACACTTTATTGGTAATAACGTCTCTAGGTTTAGTTTATGGGAATGTAGCTGGGAATGTAGCATCTTAAGTGGGTTTTTTAGAGTCGATACTGTCGTACGGTGTTTATTGTTGACGAGGAATCCCGTTTCACGGTCCCATCTGGGGCCGGAGCTCCGCGCCTCCCTTGTCCTCACCGATAAGACGCGCCCCGGGCACTCGCCACGAGCCGGGGTTAACCGCGCGGCAACCGCGATGCTGTGAGAACTCTGTCCGCGCTCGGACACCGTAGGCTCCTTCTGCTGTGTTCTCCAGAAATTCGCCGTATTTGTAGCTTCGTGATAATTGAGCAACATAATAATCCTGCCAAACAACGCAGGGGAATACCTAATTAGAGTAAATATTAACATCCAATTACAGTGTGTGGGTGCGGCCAGCAAGAAATCGCGGTTGTAAGAAAACACATACACCAATAATCCATAAAGTATGATTTGATTTCTGCACCTGAATCAACGTTTTAAATATGAAGGAATGCACAATATTTCTAAGTATAAAATAATGCGGTATAGTTTTTGTTAGATGTTTTAATATAGTTTTTTTTTGTGTTTTTGTCTGTTTTTGTTTTTACTTGGGTGTGTAGCCTCACAAACAAAGCATGTCCTGAGCTTCGTGCGTGACAGCCTAGTTTATTCACGAGCACCACATGTACCTAACTAAGCAAATGCCCACAATATCACTAATACCTGGAATTCGACTCTCTCTCTATTTCTGTAGAATACTTAGTTAAAAATTCGATATTAAATAATCTTGACATTGGGTACAAAAATGTGAAAAAACAAAATATATAGCCATCCATATATATACAGTACTCCTCTCCAAGGCTGCGCATTAGAGGTGGATCATAAAAGATGCTGTATCAAAGTGCCGCCTTATTTTCAGTACAGAAAGAGGCGTTTTCCCGTTTAACTCACATAAGTACCGTCTATATATTTATGGAGATAACGCATTATTATTTTGTCTTGCTATTTAACATGTTTCACTTTTTTGAAGGGGTGTTGTCGTTTGGAAGCACCGAAGCGCCGACGAGCGGCATACCGGTGACGCGCAGCAGGATTCTATAGCCTTTACAGTTTTTCCCAGTTTTTATTTAGCGCGAACTCGTACCGAGGGTATTGGAGCGCGTTACATGAGCATCAGTTACATTACACAAGGAGACATTCATTTTTTTTGTAGGCACAGGGAGAGGAAGTGATTTGCCCAGAATCACAAGATTCAATCCAACGCCGAGATTCGAACCGCATTTCCCAGTTCCGAAGTCAGCACCGCTAGGGGATCCCAACGAATCCTAGTTAGATGTGGCAGAGATTTGTTTTTTTTTCAGTGTTGTGTTCTTTTCGAGGGGTTGCGAAAATTTGTGTGCATATTTAAGCCCTTCTAATGTGCAGTTCTTTATTTTTTCCAAATGGGTGACAATTATGGCAATCATAAAGTCGTTTGCAAACATTTCTTTGTATTATTTCTCAAGTTTACACGACTCTGCTCTGAAAACAACTCACAGTGATTACTTTCACGCAGATATCCCAACCAGAGAAGATAAGCACATTTACAAAGATAACACAACTCTGGAAGTTGGGGCGCCTCCAGAAAGAGCCCTCCCTGGTTTGTGATTGGTGAAACCGAGTGAAGGTGTGAAAGGTGCGCGCAGTACAGCTCTGCGTCACCTTCAGGATGACCCGCGTCACTTATTTCGTGATTGGTCGGCACACGCCTGTTAGTTCTGGGAGTTTGTTAGGCTCCCTTCATTGTTTGTCACTTGTGAGAGCGGCGTGGTTGATTGTTGCTTTTTTTATGTTTCAGTAGCTTCAGAGGCGGGCGAGTGCAGCTGTGTTTTGATCGTTGAGATGTGGGTGGACGCAAGTGTGTTTGATTCTTTTAGAATCGAGATAGGCACCGGCGTTTCTTTCTTGGAGGGCTCAGTGCGTGCCACTTTGCCAATTCAGAAGTGTTTGGATGCAAGTTGTCCGTCCTGTGAGAGATAATGTGATGTTTTTGCTTGCTGCTTTAGCTCCTTCAGAGGTGAAGAGGAACGAGGTCTCATTTTGGCGGGCGAGTTGGGTTCTGATTTGTATCAAACTTTGAGAAAATGTTGGGAGGTATTATATATTTCTTTGAGATGGGTGGTATATGGTTTGTTTAGCTAAATGTGAAACCTGCTGGTACAAATGTTTATCGTATTCAGAGGTGGCTGGTGCAGTTGTGTTTAGCTTATTGTGAGGTAGGTGAGAAAGGTGTAACTAGCTTGCTGAAAGGAGGGTCGGCCCAGGAGTGTTTTTCTCTTTGACATCCTCAGTGGGTTAACAGCAAAGATTGGTGGTGCTGTTTTTATTCCTTTTTGAGGTGGTAGCAGGTTAAGGTTTTTTCTGTGGTGGTTGGTGGTGTTTGAGATGTGATGGGTGTTGAGGAGTGCTGCATGCTTCTTACTATTTCATTTTGGGTCAATCATTCCTAATAACCACAGCGAAAATTCATGCACATTTACAGATTTTATAAGTAGGTGTTTGTCTCTCTGATAGGCAGTGGCAGCAATTATCTTTATTCTAGTGAGGCTGTGTTCAGGTTATTGCGAGGTGAGGTTTGTGCAGGTTTATTTTCTTTTTGTGGCATTGGTGGGGAAGGGGTTTAACTCCATGAAGCATTTGGATGCTGGCATGCTCAGCTCTATAAGAGGCGAATGCGCAACTTTGCAGACTCTTTGAGAGGCGGGCGCTGCTAGCAGGACTATCTGGCTGGGGGGCGGAGGGTGTTGATGTGCTTAGCTTTGTGATAAATGAGGTGGGAGCTGGATTATTTATCTCTGACGAAGGGGCAGGCTGAAATTGGTTATCTTCTCAGTGGTGGGTTACTACTGGTGTGTTTAGTTTTTTGGTAAAGTGATAGATAGGTAGATAAGGATGTTTATCTATTTGACAGGTGGGCGGTGTTGTTTTTAACTCAGAAGTGGATGAGAAGAAATATTTTTAACTATTTTGCGTGGTTGTAGTACATTTTCCTATCACTTTGCTAGGTGGGTAGGTGAACGTTTGGTTAGCTTTTCGAGGGATGAACTAAGTGGAGGTTTATTTGGAGAACTGGGAAAAGGGTGTGCCATTTTTGTTTGTGTTCTGTGAGGTGTGTGGATGGTGGCCCAGTTACTTCGTTGAGAAGTGAGAGAGTAAGACTATTTAACTCTCTGATTCATGGATGTAAACGAGGTTTAGATTATTGTGAGGTGTAGGGTGTCACAAGACTGGGAAGAGGAGGCAACACACACTTGAAGGGCCCATGCTTGTCAAGGACCCACTTCCTGATGCACCTATAGATTTCTAAAGAAAGTTTACACAGTTTTATTAATGATGAGGCTGCTAATATAGTCCACCACTAGATGGCACCAGACGCTGATGGTGCACGACTGTTTCTCCCAAGGGCATATATATATATATATTTTAAAACATACAATGAAGCTCCTAAGGGCCTTTGCAAGAAGATTATGTCCCAAGCCCCACTAAACCTCTGAAAGGTCTGACCATGTAGAGTGGAACTGGTTATTCAGTTCTTTGGTAGCTCAGTGGTTATTGATGTCACTAGAACTTTAATAACTGGGTGGGAGCTAGTGTGTTCTAAGTGGGTGGGTGAGTATGTTTAGTTAGTTCAATCACAGGCCTTTACTTGTGTGTTTAATTGTTTGGTGGCAAGGTAAGTAACTAGTCAGACAAACTACTTTAAATCTTCAAAATATGTTTTTGTTTGTATAGCGTGTTATAATGTGTATGGCTGCTGGTGTGTTTAGCTCTGCAAGAGGTGGACGATTGCTGTTGTGTTTATCTCTTTGAGGGGTGGGTGAGTGACAGCATATTTTGCTTTTAGTGGAGCAGGGGACGTCTGTTTACTTCTTTGTTGGAGTTACGAAGTCTTGTCTTTGAGAGGACTTGAGTGTTTATGTGTTGACCCGTATAGGGACTGGACAGCAGTTTCTAACTCTCTCAGAGGTTGGTGAGTGAAGATACGTTTTGCAGTTTGAGATGAGTTTATGTTTTGTTTTGCAATGCACACATGAAACACAATGGAGAACGTTTACACTGAACTTAGTTGTGAGACAAAAGAATTACTGCCAAATTGATAGTTCATTAATTACATTTTTAGCTGGATATGAAAATGTAAATGAAATGTCATTATAGGTTTTAAATGTATTTCATTGCACAGATGGGCCTCCTGTAAAATAAATGTGTGAACTGCAAACATTTGGAACAATGGTTACATTTGCTCTGAAAGAGTGAAGTGATTATGGAGATTCAGGCCACAATAGATTGCTCTTCTGTCGTGCGCCTTAAATAGATGGCATCAAATAATAAACTAATGCCATTGTTTCACTACTGGCCTACAATCAGAGCTTCTGGACACGGGCAGTATTTTGCAGCCCTCTACAGCCTATTTAGTAAACACACTGGGAGTCATGAATACAAAGAAATAACATACTCAAACCTAGAAAACAACAGTGAAACAGCTGCATTTGTTTTCTGTGCTGGTCAAGTCAAACCCATAGTTTTATGATACTGTAAATGGGAAAAGAGCTTTCATGCTTGAGGCCATATAAGAGTCTGTATAAGTCCAGGGTTTGATATAACATCCAGTTTACTGACAGACAGTTGTAAAACAAGGACTTAGCTGGTTGACCACATATTTTCAGTGTTAAGGAAAGGGGAACAGAATCTTAAAGTAGGACTGAGCATGCAAAACACACTCATCCAATTACCCAGGGCACCAATGTAGATAAATAAATGTATTCTGCTTAGAAGTCTTTGAAGATTTAAGCTTCAAGAGTTGTGTGTGGATCGTTGAACTGGGGCTAGATGGAGATATGGTTAGCCTTTGGGAGGTGGGTTGGTGCATGGATGTTTGACTCTTTGGGAAGTCAGTAAGTTTACTCTGTTTCAGTCGTAGAGTGGTGAGTGAATGCTGGCAAATTTCACTCTTTGAGAATTGGGTAGGGGTGGGCAATAAACTCTGCTCCTCCGGTGGAGTTCTCAGAGTTTTGCCTACTCTGCTTACTGCTTGGAGCGTGGAGTTCTGGAAAAACTCCGCCTACCGCCACGTTGAAGAGTTTTTTCCTGCACCCAGCTTGCCAAAGTTAAGTTGGTGAGCGCAAGCGACAAAATCAAACACGACCGTCTCTCAGCGAGATTTCTCAATGCCGGCAGACGCGGTAGGTTGCTACCACTCATGTTGAGAAAGCTGCCACTCGCGTTGAGGAAGATGCCGCTCGAGTAAAAAGTCTACGCAAGCATCAGAAAGAAGCAGCACCCATTGGCCCGCCATGTTGTATCGTTTGCGCTGAGTTTACAGCTTTGGACAAGCTCCCGGCACTAAAAATCAGCATACACAGTGCAGCACACTGAATTCAGAAGCTTACGGAACTCCAGAGAATCTCGTAGAGTTTATAGGTGATTACGCAGAATTCTGCAGAGTGAAACTCCACGAGTTCAGCACACCCCTAGAGTTGAGTTCATATGTAATAATTTCTTTGAGAGGTTAGTGGCTGATTTTCACAACACTTTGCTTGGTGGGTGGGTGAGGTTTCAACTGCTCTTAGAAAGTTGATGAGTACTGGTGTGTTGATCTGTTTGATAACTAAGTGAGAGCGATTGTTCGTTCTGTGATGCTGGTGTGTTTAGTTCCTTGAAACATGTTTTTTGGATGCAGGTTTGAATATGGGCCCACTGTCAGACTCCCTTGTGAGAGCTTTCACACAATTCTGCTTCTTCACACAACACTGGAAATTATGCCCATTCACACAACAGTGCTTTTACTGATTTCAGAGGGCCTTTGTTGATGATTGCATGTCTTGAATGGCAACCTGGACTCGTTTTTCTTACATCTCTGAAATCTAATTTTAACTTTGAGCTAGAAATAAAAAGGTTCAAGTAAAGAAGTTGCTAAATTTGGGCAAATTGCATACTTGGCACATAGATACAGAGAAAGCTATTTTGAAATAAAAATGCCATAGTAAATTATCACAATTGGAGAAAATGAAAAATTAAATTCAAACTATACTTTTCCACCAATTTCTATTCATCCTCTTTGTATAGGGAAGATAAATGATATCCACAACCACACATATATGTGTACATATGTATTTAGGGTATTAGTGAGAAGGGTTTTGGTGGGATTTTTATTGTCAACTTGCAAAATTCCCACACATGCACAAAACCGGATGGCCGGATATTCTATAAAATACCAAAATGTTTTGTGGTAGCATAGATTGGAGCATGAAAAATTGTGTCAATCTATAATATTTTTGTGTATGTAGTCAATTCAGAGTACAATACTCTATAGGCATTTTTGTGTGTGCATATATTTGCAAAGGTATGTTTAGCCGTACACATGCACATTACAATCCATGTGTGTGTGTTCCATCATCACACGTATAGACATATTAATATACAAGTACATGTAAGGACTTGTACGGCAGCAGCAAAAACTATGATTAAGCCGAGAGGTGAAATGGGTCAACTTTTGTTGGTGCAGTTCAAATAAATCTGGAAAAATTGACACGTTTTGCCTCATGGCTTAATCAGATTTTTGTTGCTGCTCCCTGAATGATTGCATTAGATTGGAGGATCAATGTAGGGACTGGCAGCACTTCTATGACCCCACCAAGTAAGTGCTTGCTATCTTTGCCAGTTTTAGATAGATTGATGGAAGGATAGATAGATAGATAGATATATCTATATAAATATATATATATATATATATATATATATATATCTATATATATATATATATATATATATATATATATATATATATATATATATATATAGAGAGAGAGAGAGAGAGAGAGAGAGCGAGAGATAGATAGATAGATAGATAGATAGATAGATAGATAGATAGATAGATAGATAGATAGATAGATAGATAGATGTTACAAATGTTTGGGGGCACATACTATATATATTTACTTATATATATGACGATTTCACCAACGCTGAACTTAGTGGTTCCCTGCCTTCAGCGTCGGTGCCAGACAGCGGCAGCAGCAGCCGCTCAGAATACAAAGGGATTCCTGCTAATTGTCCTCAATCAACAAAACACCAAGATACGGCACACCAGAGAACTGCACAATAACTTTATTGCGCACCAGTTTGAAGACGACGCGTTTCGACGTTAGCCTTTCTCAAGTGATTTCCTGTACAGCAATCCCCTTCAAAAATAGGCTCCATGGCGCATAGACATAGAAATGTTTCGTGTGATTTTAGAATGCACATGTACTCAAACCAAAAAACATTGCTATTTACAAATGTAGCTGCAATTTGGATGTAACACACTCAATCCTGTTGATTAAATAATAATATTATCGATTAAAATAAACTCATAAATAAATTGTCAGGAAGTTACATCTTTGTCAATAAAGTTTTGATCTTCATATCAGCGAACAATCAACTATATTTTACGTTAGCCTGTTCCTACCGCATGTTATAAATTATTTCATGCTCTATTTCGATGCGCTTTTTGCTAACTATTTTAGCGATCTTTGGGATGATAATCAGTCACTTTCTCAACCGTGATAATACGTTATTCAACCGTGATAATACGTTGTTCACAGTGAATGAAAATTTTAAATAAAGTTAACACCCACAACAACCATCATCCGATTCACGTATATACACATTGAGTAGAAAGCAAATTGCAATATGAAACACCTGATTCTATGCAGGGTAAATGTAACCATCTTGTAACAACATATTTTGCTGCTGCCATGCGATTAATGACAAGTGCCAATTCACACATTTCTATTGCATGAGTTGCAAGTGTCCCTATACAATTCATTCATTAATAGGGATCAACACCTTATCCGTAGTCAGTTCAGTTATATTGGAATGGAGACAGGAAGGCCTATATGTGGTGCAAAGGATTTCATGGGACTGTGGTGAGTGAGCGCCCCTCCCAGTGACGAGCAAGATGGAAAAACCAGACTGGTCACAAGGTATCACTGATTTATTAAGTGGTACCTATAAGGCTTGAACACAATCGTGACTACTTCTCGCCTAAGATACCTAAATAGGAATCTATTCTTCACCCGTACTGGTTTCAACCTAATGCTCCACATTAAAATTGTGACAAATTAAAATATATAATAATGTTAATAAGATGAATTAAAAAAAACAAGTGAAAGTTTCAGTTAGTACACAGCTCCACTTTGACCTTAGAGGATTTTTAACAACCTATATGTGTGGCAAGCTCCTCGCCCCCATTCAAACCTTCAGGTGTTTTACAGTCTAAATCAATAATATATTTGGATTCAATGATCCTGAGACTCTTCTCTCTGTCCCCCCCTCTTATGTGCCTGGGAATTATATCAATTCCATTGAATCAGAGACAGCTGTTGTTGCTCCTAAGCTTTTCCGTGAAATGTCGGGCCACAGGATAGTTCTAAACACGGTTGGTTATGGCCCGGAGATGCTGTAATATTCTCATCTTCAGAGGCAGCTTTGTGCTGCCTACGTACCGGAGGCCACACGGGCACTCCAGCACGTAGACAGCAAAATCACGGTTACAGTTGATAGGATGTTTTATCAATTTGATTTCTCCTGCGCCTGCCCGGTAATCTTTACAGATTTTACCATTGTGGCATGCTTTGCACGTTCCACACGTGATAAAACCGATTCAATGCTTTGAGCCATTGTGATTTGGTACTGTCTTGGAGATAGCTGTGCACTAATCGATCTTTCAAGTCTTAGCTCGTTTATAAGTCACTTGCGGGCTATGCCCCACATGATTCCCTATTACGGGATCCGCTATTTACAGATTCCAGTGGGTTTTCATTGCTTTTCTGAGTGCCCATGCACTTCTGCTGATGTTAGTTATCATTCTCAGAGTTTCCCTACCTCCACACTTATGGTTCTTAGTGGGTCTGCTGGATGGATCAAATAATACGTCATTTTGGGTTTTGTCCTGTACTTTTTCTATTGCTTTTTGTAGGACCTTCTTTCTATACCCTCTATCCTTAAAACGAGTCATGATAGTTTGTTTTTCAGCCTGGAAATCCTCATTGGTACTACAATTGCGGCAAGCCCGCAGCAATTCCCCATAGGAGATACTCTGTACTAGGGGAATAGGGTGATGACTGCCAGCATGCAAGATGGTATTGCCGACTGTCTCTTTATGAAACAGTCAGGTTGTGATCCTTCCCTGTTTAATCTCAACTGCTATGTCTAGGAATTCACAGTGGTCGGGGCTTACTGAATGTGTGAATTTGAGATTTAGATTGTGGTCCCCCAACTTTCCAATGAATTCATTTGCAAGGGTTTCTGGTCCATCCCAGATCAGGAACAAGTCATTGATATACCTGACCCATTTAAGTATGTGGTCAGTATATCTCTCGAAGGTTTCTGTCCAGACAGTTTGTTCCTCCCACCAGCCTAGGAATAAATTTGCTAGACTGGGGGCGAAACAAGTGCCCATTGCGGTCCCAGACCACTGTAGGTAGACCAATTTATCAAAGAGAATAATGTTCTGCTGTAGGCAGAAGAGCATAATTTTTTTCAAACATCCTATTGTGCTGCCAGTATTCAATATGCCTACTCTTAAGAAAATACATACAGGCTGCTACACCCAAAGTTTGTTCTATACACGTGTACAGAGAGCAAATGTCTAGCGCTATCATATGATAGCCCTCCTCCCACTGAACATCATGTATTCTGCACAGAAAGTCAGAGCTGTCCTTACAATACGATCTCAGATTTAGGACATATTCGGAAAGAAACAGATCCAGGAAGATTGAGGTGTTCTCCAATAATCCTTTATTTGAGGAGACTATCGGGCGCCCTGGTGGAGAAGTGGCATCCTTGTGGATTTTCGGCAGGAAATATACACATGGCATACGTGGGTTCTCTGTTCTCAGGAATTTATATTCATCTGCATCCAACAATCCTTGATGGTACCAGTTTCCCAAACGCCCATGATATTCGTGTATAGTTCGTCAGTATACTTCCCAGTTGATCAGTTCATAGCAAGTTTTGTTGGACAGCTGTCTCATTGCCTCAGCTCTGTACTTGGTTAGGTCCATGACAACAACATTGCCCCCCTTGTCGGAGGGCTTGATCACGATACTTGTATCTTTCTCCAAGCCATTTATTGCTGTTCTTTGACTTTTTGATAGATTGTCATTTCTGGGCCTACTCGTTGTTTTACACATCTTTTTAAGTCAGTTATGACTGCTGAGCTATAGGCTTCAATGTTGTCATAAGGTAAGTTGGGGTTATAGTTTGATTTCAATTTTAATCCACTGTGGTTGATACGACTGGTAGTCACACCACAATACTCCATTATTAGATGAGTATTGTCTTCCTGGTATTTATTTCCAACTCATACATGTCCTGTAACAACTCTGTACCTTGTACTTGTAGGTCCATATTGCTGGCACTATTGCATGATTCGGCCAAAGATTTCTTGGATCCCACAGTCATTTTATATAGTTTCATTAATTTCAGCTTCCGAATATATACAAACAGATCAATTCTAGTGTCAGTATAGTTCAAATTACTTGTTGGACAGAAGGACAGACCTAGTTGCAGTACAGCTGTTTTTTCCGCTGTCGGTGCTCTAGAGGATAATTTGATAACTGATTTATTTTCTTGATCCTCTTTTGGCGATCAAATTTGCACACTCCTACCTCCTCTTCTACCAATTCATCTTCGTTTTTTTTTGTCCCTTGTCCTCTTCCTCTTTTTGGAGCCTTGCCTCTTCCCCTGCCCCTTGTTTGGGGTTTGCCTGACAGGTTCTGTTCTTTCTTCTTTTTCAGGATTTGGAACTTGTGCAGAAACGTTAGCGGTCATGACCCTAAAGGGAGCGCTGTGCTCCGCTCCTCGGAATCTGTGCTCAAATCTGAACTGGACCCAGTCAACAGTTCCTCCCCTTGCCGATCACGGTAGGATGCCCTGTAGGTTAAAATTCACCACTCGGCATAGTTCCTTTAATCTCTGAGGAACTTGCGTTGCTTTTTGACCTTGACTTTTGACCTTGATCGTATCTTCGTATTAGGGCTGCCAATTCCTTTCCTGGTGTGCCGTATCTTGGTGTTTTGTCGATTGAGGCAAATTTGCAGGAATATATATATATATATATATATATATATATATATATATATATATTCACTGAAAAAACCATAGGTTTCACACATGTTATAGTTAGGAATTAGCATTTAAAAAACCTTGCAAATTCACTGAAAAAACCATAGGTTTCACACAGGTTATAGTTAGGAATTAGCATTTAAAAAACCTTGCAAATTCAGTGAAAAAACCATAGGTTTCACACACGTTATAGTTAGCTGGACATTTCACTCGTAAAAAACCAATGAAATTTCCCCGTTATAGTTAGTTAAGCTAACTATAACTCGCGCGCCCGCAATGCACTGCTGATGACGTCACATATTACATCACTCATGACATGGTCAGTGACATCACTCATGACATCACTGATGACATCTCAAATGACATCACTGATGACATCACTGATGACATCATCCAGTGAATGTGTGTTTTTCTGAAAATTAAATATGTTTTATATATGTATATCTCAAGGTCGATGGAAGAATAAATGAGTATATAAGTGTCTAAATGGATGATTTGTTTTTGAAAAATTGATTGTATTACTGACTTATTAAGTGTATCTTATTGAATACATGGCTAAGTGAGTAATGTTTAAATGTGTAAATACCTGTATCAGTCTCTCACTTTGTGTATAAGTGGCTGCATGGGTTGGTGAGCAGCTACATGAGTGTCTATATAGGTTATTAGTTGTTTTTTTGAGTATCAGTATGAGTGTCTGAGTGTCTGTATGGTTCGGTGGGGGGTATTACATAGTGCATAAGTGCATGAATGAGTGACTCACTGTTTGTATGTGTTGAAGACAGCATATGTGCAGGACTGTATGGGTGGAAGAGTGTGTGCATGGGTGTGTTAGTGAGTGAATGGCTGTCTCAATAGTGTCTTTATGAGTAACTACATATGTTTTAAACTAGAATATGTGACTATTGGTGTATATAAGTGAGTGTATGTGAGAGTGAGAGATTGAAAGAGTTCCTGTATGAATAAGTGAGTGTTTCTATAAGTGATTGTTTAAAAGACTAAGTATGTGTAAGTTTCTATAGAAGTAAGTGTGGTGGTGTGTGTATAACTGTATATGCAAATAAATGTATGTTTGATTCTTTATTAGCATGAGTAACTATGTGTGTGAGTAACTCTATGGATGAGAGGCATTGTGTTACAGGATGAATAGGTGTATGAGTACATATGATGTGTGAGTACACGAATGAGTGACTGTACAGGACTGTTGGTGAATGAGTGGATGTTTATGTGGATCTTAGAATCATTGAAGAGGTTGTTGTAATTGGTATTGGTATGTCCATTTTTTTGAAAATTTCAGTCTCTATTTTTGAATGTGTGTATCAAAGGTTATATTAGGGTGAGAGGAGGTCTGCCACTCTATCACATGGATGATGTCATCAGTGATGTCATCAGTGATGTCATTTGAGATGTCATCAGTGATGTCATGAGTGATGTCACTGACCATGTCATGAGTGATGTAATATGTGACGTCATCAGCAGTGCATTGCGGGCGCGCGAGTTATAGTTAGCTTAACTAACTATAACGGGGAAATTTCATTGGTTTTTTACGAGTAAAATGTCCAGCTAACTATAACGTGTGTGAAACCTATGGTTTTTTCACTGAATTTGCAAGGTTTTTTAAACGCTAATTCCTAACTATAACCTGTGTGAAACCTATGGTTTTTTCAGTAAATTTGCAAGGTTTTTTAAATGCTAATTCCTAACTATAACATGTGTGAAACCTATGGTTTTTTCAGTGAATTTGCAAGGTTTTTTAAATGCTAATTTCTAACTATAACGTGTGTGAAACCCATGGTTTTTTCAGTGAATTTGTATGGTTTTTTAAATGCTAATTCTTACCTATAACATATGTGATTCCCATTTTTTTTTTTATTGATTTTGTATGATTTTTTTATTATAAATTCTTATATTAAATGTGTTTTTTTAAAAAAAAAAAACAAGTTTTTTAAAACTTTTTATTCTCTTAAAACACTATGTTTTTTTTAAAAAAAATCTGCAATATATCAATTTTTCTCTTTTTTTTTTTTACCAAACAGGTAAGATATATTAGTATAACATAGAAAATATATATTTTTTTTATTTTTTTTTAGTGCGCGTACGGTAAGCGTACGGTAAGCGTACGGTTTACGCAATGTCCGTAATTTATCTACTCTGTTTGCGTATAGTTACGCAATTTGCGTAGCCGCGCGTATTGTGCGTGGGGCGCGTAGGCGTGTACGCTACACGCGCACGTTACGCGGAAGTGTTGTGGGGTGACTGTTTTGCGCATGCGCGCGAGCGCGTGTCTTTTTTACGCGCATGCGTACTTTTACCGTAAGCGCACCGTAAGCGCACCGTAAGCGTAACGTACGCGCACGGTGGGTCATGTGATCATGAAACACAACTTTTGATTGGTTGAAACTACTTTCAGTTCTAGAACTCTCCTACACCACACCCATTCCCCTCATTTCTGCTTGTGATCCCTTAGGAGAAGGAGCTGACTTGTCTTTGTGATACGATGGCAGACCAGCACTCTTCTACTGAGAGTGAGGCTAGCAGCACCACCATCAGGCAGAGAAAGAGGAAACAGAAGAGCTCTTTCATATGGGAGTATTTCAGTTTTCCAGAGGGTGAGAAAAAAGTCAATGCTGCTTTGGTGACTTGCAAGCTGTGCCAGCGTGTACTTTCGAGAGGTAATCCCAACAAGAAGTATTCCTTCGGGAATCACACTATGTTGAGACACCTTGAGGATGTGCATCCTAGGACACATGCATGACATACTAGAGGCAACCCTTCAGTAAGTCGAGCAAGCACATCCACAGCAGCTCAGCCGAGTTCTTCTTCGGAAGCTCAGCTGAGCCCTTCATCTGTGGGGGCAGATTCACCTTTTTCTGATCCTCTGGAAACGAACCCTCGGTTTGGTAGGGTTACTATGCGGTGTTCATTTTGCCATGATCTAATTGTTCATAGGGAGACCAGTGTTCCCCTCATTAACAACAAAATAGACCAGCACAAATGTCCAACCAGCTAATGTTCCCATACTTCCTTTCCTCTGTCCCTGCATGAACACAACGGCTCTTTTAAGAGCCAACCTTTCCTCTCAACTTTTTTTTATTTTTTCTTTAAAACTTTGTTTTTTGTTTTTTACCGTACGCGTACGGTAAGCGTATTTTTTTTTTAAAAACACTAAAAATCAATTACCACATCTCAAGATCCTTGAGGAATTAATAACTAAATACTAAAATTCTTTTTGAGATAAAGTGGAAGAAAGAGACCTTCTAATTTCTCAGTTACCTGTCCCACCCAACAATTTAATTTTTAATTAAAATGTAATTGAAATTACTTGAAAAAATGGTTGGTTTTTTTTGAAAATTTTCTTTCACAATCTGAAAAAAAAGAAAAAAGTATTAATATTTAATAAATCAATATATAACACAGTACACGTATTTACATATTTTTCCCCAAAAAATTTTTGCCTTTTTTTTGCTGTTTTCAGAATATATTGCATTTCACTATAAATTGTGAAAGCAATTGCATTCATCATTTAACAGCGGGCAAAAAAAAAAATAACAATCTCAAAGATTGTTTTAAAAAAGCCCACAATCTCTTTTTACTTAAACATAACATTATAGAAATGCATAATATTCTAAAAATATATCATCTAATATCAATACTTATTTCTTTAAAATACCGTCTGACATTTTTGTTTCAGAAGTATAATCACAAAAATATATCTCAAATAACTCCACAATACATCTGGTTCCATTTCCTTTAGGCCAAATAGTAATTTTAAAATTCTTTTTTGATTAAATTTCCAATGGTAATCCAATAAAATTCTAAAGTTTAAATTGTACAGATCTCACCGATTCTCTGTAACATTTTGGTTTCCGAAAGATTAATTAATAATTAAATAAGTCCACAATACAATTGTTTACCTTTCCTCATGGCCAAATAGTAATTTTAAAAATCTTTTTTGAATAAATTTCCAATGACAATCCAATAACATTCCAAAATTTAAATTGTGCAGATGTTACCGATTTTGTCTAAAATGGTAAAATTGTTTTGTACAGATCTTGCCAAGTCTCTCTAAAATTTAGGTTTCAGGAAGATTAGATAGGAATTTGCTAAATCAAAAGGCAAACGTTGCTTGAAAATCAATTGGGAATCATTACACAGTGTCCAGCCTTTTTCACATTTAAGATAAACTGTGTAATGTCCAGAAGTAACAGTAGGTCCTTCATGGAAAATTATTGCAACTGTTACAAAAGTTTTTCCTGAAATTGATAATTGCTGTCCTGTAAACTTCTTTATTAAAGTATCCAATTTTGAACCATCAGCTTTACATCGTTGCATCATTAAAATTACATATTGTCCGTATTCCTTTAAAATTAACGTTGAAAACATTTCAGATTGACACTCACCGTATTCCATGTTATGATTAGCATCTTTAACTAATTTAGCAAAAGTGACTGTTTTACTTTCTGGCAATGTTAAATAAATAAACCTTTCAGAATCAACATTAGAGCCACATGTATTGTAACAGTTTTCACAACTATGTTCCCATTTATAAGAGACACCAAACATATTTTCAATGGGAACCCCTTCTTCTTCCAGTACCTGAAGAAAAAACATCAAGAATTCCTGTGCGTCTTGCTGTACATTTTGAGAAAACTGTGTTCGTCCTGAACATACATCTAAAAGTTTTCTCATTTCAGTAGCACTTTCTATTTGAGTTTTATCATTACTCAGCTTTTGAAAAAGGAGACTCAACTCAGAACAGAATCTTTTTCTCTGATTTACTATTATCTGCTCTTGCACACTTTCCAGATAAAATGCAACATTCAGCACTACATTAGTGTAGCAGTTGACACCAGAGCTATTTTCAAAATGACATCCTACAACCTCTTCTTCATTTTCCTTTTTCTTTTTGCTTGCAATTACATCACTCCTCTTTTTTTTCCTCCTCTCTACATCTTCATTACAGATATTCTCATTTCTCCTTTTACGAGAAACTACACGTTTCTCCAACACAGGATACTGACCTAAATGGGGAGCATAGGTTCTTCTTAATCTATTATACTCCTTTACACAATTTGTATCAGCACTAACTTTTGAGTCATCAAAGTCTATCATGAATAAACCAGATAATGTTTTCACTCGTGACAAAGCTACATAAGCCATACCTTCTTTGAACACAGTTGAACCAATGTTCACAAAAGCACAATCTACAGTCAATCCTTGAGACTTGTGAATAGTTACAGCATATGCTAGCGAAAACGGAAACTGCTTCCTACGTACATATAAGTCTTTCACAAGCATGAAACGAACTGAACAACGACAAATGTCTTTAACTTCTTCTATCTGATCAAATTTTATTTTTAAACATTCAATTCCATCTTTTTTCTGATAATTAATAAAACCCACAACTCTTCCCATAGCTCCATTAACTAAACCTTTTTCAACATCCAAATTTCTCCTTAAAAATACTCTACAGTTCATGCAAACATACAGATTTTTTTCTAATCCAGCTGTTTTGGAAATGTTCTTCTCTAGTGAATCCAATTTATTTTTCAGTGTGCCTGTTAATGTGATAGTAATTCTTCCATCCTCAATTTTGTCCACTGCTTCCAATTTCCTGATATCTTCCTTTTCCAATTTTAAAAGCTCCTCATTGAATATTGAGCATTCACGTAGAGTTGGCATTAAGCAGATGACACTTTTCTTTTCTGCAATGTTCTTGTATATCTTCTCTGCAACTATTTCTTCCTTTGGAAATAAATTATGTAGCAGCCGACTCTGTAATGCTTTTTTGCCAACTTCTGTGAGTAGTCCAATTCTGATATCTTTCAGAATACTTCCATATTCTTCATCGTTTGCTTGCCTCATATTAGTAGTAAGTTCCTTGTACTCAAAGAAGGACCAAATATTTGCATTACCGATGCTTCCCAATGACTTCTTTGTGTCTTCATGTGTCACAGTATTAAACACTGGTTGTGCTTTAACTGGAGTAAGTTGTAGAAGATCCCCAAAAACTATGACATGTTTTCCACCAAATAACACGTCATAGTCTGTCCTTAGAATTTGCTGCATTCTTAAATGCACAAAGGCAAGCATTAAGTTTGATACCATGCTCACCTCATCAATAATGAGAACTTGCATCTTCTTCAATACTCTTGAAACTTCCAAGCATGCTTCTCCAGTTAGCTTGTTGTATTGTATTTTGTTCTCATGCTCCACTGGTAACATTAGCAAACGATGTAAGGTGATTCCTTTTATGTTATATGCTGCTAACCCAGTTGGAGCAGTAACCACACTAGACAAAGTAGAATCCGTTTTTTGCTGTAGGTAGCTTCTGATGACTTTTATTAGGAAACTTTTTCCAGTTCCAGCTTGTCCGCTTACATACATCCTGATTGGATGAAATGATGTGCATGAGCACTCTTTTTTTTCATGTAGAAATCCGTGATCAATTTTGCTTCTGATCTCTTCATAAATTTGTTGCTGCTCTTCATTCAGTTGTCTTTCCAAATTTTGTAAGTCTATAAATTCTTCTTGAGCTTGATTCATAGCCGTTTCCACTTCATTCATGGCTATTGATGCTACATTTTTAACGATTGGTTGTCCTAGGGGATCTTGACTGAGTGTTCCTGAACTTTGGCTGTCTTGAGAACTGTCTCTAGCTACTTCAGCTGCAATTGTAGTTTCCTGTTCAATTTCTTCATTTAACATTTGCAGATAAGTTGAGAATGTACTGCATTGTATGCTGTCTTTGCAAGCATTAAAAGAATCTTCATAGCTTTGAAATTCTCCCAGTAGTTCATCCTCTGTACACCATGGTTTAAACAGCTGTAAAAGAGCCAAGTAGTAAAATTCCTTTTTGTCAGTAGTGTCGCAACTCAGCTTCCTGTGATTTATCAAACTTCCTTTTGTTTGCTTCACCAAACATCCTTCCTCACAAATGACTTTATATTTTCCATTGTTGATGTCTTCTGCGGCTTTCCGTGAATAAATGTAGTTCTGCAGCACTTCATAGAGACACATGTTCTCCAGATGATGACTTCTTTTTGGATAATATGTGTCCAACATGTTTGATTTCAAAATATCTGTACTTTCTGGGTCATTCTCGGCCAAATATTCAATTTCTCCAACAGATTTCAGTACCCGATTTCTCATTGCTGCAAGGCCTAAACTTGCCCAAATTATTCTTCTTGATTTCGAGTAGAGACTTGCAGAAGATAACCTATCTGAACATTCGTAGGATCCAATTTCTCGATGCGATAACATCTTTAAACTGAAACTGTACAGCTTCTTACTGACAGTCTTCTCGTGAGAAATCTCTTCCCACATTTCTTTCAATTCAGTTTTTTCAGATTTAGTAATGTAAGACGTTACATATCGAGCAACAGCAATGGAATTGTCAGCTACATACTGTATATCCATGTTAGCATTCCACATGGATAAAATGACTGGGTTGTAGTCATTTATATTTTTTGATTCTTCTTTTCTTTTTAGGTTGTAGGTATTCTTAGGTGATTTTCTTGTGATAGTATGTCTCACAGATGACATAAAACTGTTTACTCTTCCATTTGAAAGAACAGGTCTAGGAAATCCAAATCGACATTTAGTGTAGTATTTATCTTTGCTCTTGTATTTCCGTCGACAGTATTTTCCACACCGATGACTTTGGAAACGTAAAACTTGCTCCTTTAACTTTTTCTCTTCTGTGCTTTTTGGTATAGCACATGTTGCATATTCTTCAATGTAAGATAACACTGCTTCATCAGTATCTGTTCCAAACTTTGGGGCATCCTTGATCCACAACAGCATATGAATATGAGGAGCACCTCTTGCCTGGTACTCTTTTCTCCAAAAGAAATCCACTACTTCTCCAAGAGGTGGATTTTTTTTATTGCAGATGAAGGACATCATAGCCTCAAATCTATGATTGAAATATCTGCAAACATTAACCGGATCCAATGAGCACAGTTCTCCTGCTGTCTTGTATTCGATGTTTTTAATGTTTGAATTTGCCTCTCGTAGAAAATCCAGTAAATCATCCCAAGCGTACTCAGCACAGCTTAGGGTAAGGAACCATGTTGGTGTTCCTAAATTCCGTAACATGCATTTTAATTCACCATGGCGTCGGTACCAATATTCATTTGTCCCACGCTGACAAGCCATCAGATTGATCAGTTGTGTTTCCAAATGATCATCTCGGTGCTGCACTTTCTCCATAAAATCCTTAGCAGACACATTTTGTAAATGTACTCCACTTTTTAAAATGTGATTTACTACATAAGATAGTGCAGACAAGTCGCTTTCAAATAAAAGATGGAACAAATAAGGAATACTTTGTCGAAATCTGGGATCTTCTGCATATAGTCTTGTAGTCCGATACTCAGAAGCTGGAATCTGTTCTGGACGTTCATCGTATCGTCCTCCTTTTCCTTTAGGAAACAGCTGGGGAAAACATCGAGCTTCCAAGCTCTCCTCCCATACACTCACGGGAGTTCCTTTTGCTTTCTTCATCTGAAACAGATCAATATTGTCTCCCATAACTTCTTTTGAATGTAGAGGATGTATGCTAAAATGTTCATAAATTTCTTCTTCCTTTGACTTGTCCACTTTTTCAATTTGTCCAGTTGGTGTTTCTGTGTCTTCTTGTAAATCTTCTTCTTCTTCTTCTATATAAATTGATTCATACCATTTGTTATTCCTTTTCAAATACAAATTTGCTCTTTGTACTTTCCGTACATCTACCAGCTCCTGCCAAATCTTCTTATTCTTTGTAGGTACACCATTAACCAGAATAACTAATGGTTCAGTTTCCAAAGTATCTGCATCAATAGTTTCCATATTTTTTTTCAAATCCAAGGGCAAATACACCACTCTACCTTTTAAACCTCTCAGTAAATCTGAAGGAGGTAATTTACCAGTTTTGGGCTCCATACGTACTATGGTCTGGAACGGATGAACACATTGAATAAGTATAGACTCATATGTATTTAATTCAGAAAGTTCGGCAGGAATAACATCCAATTCTAAATTATTATGTACAGCTCTGGTTGGCATTCTATTTTCCTCTAACTTGTTGTAACAGTATTTACAAATACGCTGATCTTCACCCAATTCAAAACAATTTTCAAGAAATATATATGTGGCAAAATCCTTCCACTTATAATTATCTTCATTTTCACTCTTTCTGTAGAGATCAACATTCCTAGTTTGTTTTCTATAATGAGTTCTGCGGCAACAAATACAAGTTATATTTGGTCTTTCATTAGAGATTATTGCAAATTTTGTTATGTGATCATTAAATGTTTTACTTACAGAGGGTTCTACATTCTCTTCCACTTCTTCCTCATTTATTGTGTCCTTTTCTGCACTGTCTTGTTCAGGACCAAAGTAACAAAACTGAATTTCATCAATAACCTTCTCTACATCTGATACCGATCCACGGAACAGAGCCCTATTCAATTCATCTAACTTTATTGCTGGACTTTTAGCAAAATACAACCGTCTCACAAACTTTCTCATTTCAGTATGATGAACAGCCAGCATCCTAAAATGATGGAAAACACTATTACACACTTTTCTAGATAGACAAGCCAGAGAATGACCCTGCAAACCAGTATTCTCTCTCACTCTGCATGGATCTAGACTTTGAAGCACCTTAATCTTCTGTTTTACACTTTTTTTACTATATTCTCTTAGAAACTCACGAAATTTATCAATAGATTCCTGACGCACAGTGCAAATACTACTACAATTCCAAGTGTACACTGGGGCTTTAGGACGTCTCCCCATAGCCTCATCCGCCATCACTTGTACCTCATCTCTTGGAACCATTATCTCCTTCTCCATTATGCAACCATTTTTCACTTCATAAGCACGACCTCTGGTGTCAACTGCATGCAGCAAACTATTACTTTGAAAATAACTCTCTTCATTAAAAAAAGGTTCACTACTTGAACTATGCATCCATTCTCCTAAAAACACTTTACAAAAGTTTGTTCTTTTCACTACTCTTTTCCTTTTGCTTTGTGATTTCAGTACATTAACCATTTTATCTAATGTACGCATCCTATTCAAAATTAAAATGAATAGTTTCCTTTTTAATTCTAATGCCTTTGCTGCAATGGCTTCAATTTCTTTTTTTCTCTTGTAATATTTTGCCTTTTTCTTATATTTCTTCACATCCTTTATCAAATTGGACATAACTCTTCTCTGAAACATGTTTCTACGTATCTCTTTAAACGCTGTTTTTCTGTTTAAGTTAATCTTTGTTATTGCAGAAGGTATATTTGCATTAACTAAATTCTCAATTTTTTCCTGTTCTTTTCTATTGAAAACATTCTTTCCAGTACAGACATTTTGTACATTTTTCCTTTTTTTGAAGATGTTCTTTAAAAAATCTTTTGTCTGCTTACCAGAAGACTTTCTCTTTTTCCCAACATGAGCATCTCCAACTAACTTAGGTCCTCCAGTTGTCTTCAAATATAGTTTTTTTTTGTGGTTTTTCCTTACTCTGGATTTTGTAGGCATCTTAAATGTTGTTAACTGCTCTTCAGCAATACCTGAAAAAAACTAAAAAAAAATCCTTTTTTATATTTAAATATATTACTACATTTTTTATGATCTTTTCAAATCTTAAAATACTAAGTACCCCTTTCCTAGAAGTGAAAATCACAATAACACCTTCACAAATTAAATATCTAAAAACAATTCCTGTGTGCACACAGAGTCATGCTTTGAAATTAGGCAGAAAACGAAATTTCTTTGCCAATTGGAAAGCACACATTCTACTACTTTTTTGGCAAGTGATAAGTACTTTTACAGTCTGACACATTTTGAATCCACTTTTCAGATTCTGATAAAAGCACATGTCCAAACTGCTTTTTGAGACCAGCACCATGTGTAACCTGGGTGACTGACTACACTCCAGCAAGGGCAACCAGCCTTAGTGATGCTGAATGTATTTGCATTACTGACTGCAACCTCAAACCCAACTCGGTTGTGAATACTGTGCATGATTCCACAGGATAAGCAGCTGGGTGTGTGCTAAGAGTCTGCTTCTGCATAAAAAAATAGCTCCCCCTTTCCATCTAATGCAAATGTAAAATCACCAGAGCAATACCAAACAGATTTCTGAGACCAGCAACATGTGTAACCTTGGTGACTGACTACACTCCAGCAAGGGCAACCAGCCTTACTGATGCTCAATGTATTTGCATTACTGACTGCAACCTCAAACCCTAAAAGTATTCCTCATTTATACCACTACACCTTAATTTATGGTGAAAACATAGTCCATATTATTTTACATGTTTGTATTTGCATTACTAAGTGCAACCTCAAACCCCACTCGGTTGTGAATACTGTGCATAATTCCACAGGATAAGCAGCTGGGTGTGTGCTAAGAGTCTGCTTCTGCATAAAAAAATAGCTCCCCCTTTCCTACTAATGCAACTGTAAAATTACCAGAGTAGTTCGCAATAAATCTCTGCCTGTAATTCCTCTTTGCACACAGAGCCATGTTTTCATATTAGTCTGAAAACGTAATTTCTTTGCCAATTTGAAACCACACTTACTACTCTTTTTTTTGGCAAGTGATAAATACTTTTACAGTCTGACACATTTTAAATCCACTTTTCAGATTCTTAAAAAAGCACATGTCCAAACTGCTTTTTCAGACCAGCAACATGTGTAACCTGGGTGACTGAGTACACTCCAGCAAGGGCAACCAGCCTTAGTGATGCTGAATGTATTTGCATTACTGACTGCAATCTCAAACCCCACTCGGTTGTGAATACTGTGCATGATTCCACAGGATAAGCAGCTGGCTGTGTGCTAAGAGTCCGCTTCTGCACAAAAAAATAGCTCCCCCTTTACATCTAATGCAAATGTAATATCACCAGAGCAATACGCAATAAATCTCTGCCTGTAATTCCTCTTTGCACACAGAGTCATGTTTTCATATTAGTCAAAAAACAAAATTTCTTTGCCAATTTGAAAGCACACTTACTACTCTTTTTTTTGGCAAATGATAAGTACTTTTACAGTCTGACACATTATGAATCCACTTTTCAGATTCTTAAAAAAGCACATGTCCAAACAACATTTTCAGACCAGCAACATGTGTAACCTGGGTGACTGAGTACACTCCAGCAAGGGCAACCAGCCTTAGTGAAGCTGAATGTATTTGCATTACTGACTGCAACCTCAAACCCCACTCGGTTGTGAATACTGTGCATGATTCCACAGGATAAGCAGCTGGTTGTGTGCTAAGAGTCTGCTTCTGCATAAAAAAATAACACCCCCTTTCCATCTAATGCAAATGTAAAATCACCAGAGCAATACCAAACAGCTTTCTGAGACCAGCAACATGTGTAACCTGGGTGACTGACTACACTCCAGCAAGGGCAACCAGCATTAGTGATGCTGAATGTATTTGCATTACTGAGTGCAACCTCAAACCCCACTCGGTTGTGAATACTGTGCATGATTCCACAGGATAAGCAGCTGGGTGTGTGCTAAGAGTCTGCTTCTGCATAAAAAAAATGCTCCCCCTTTACATCTAATGCAAATGTAAAATCACCAGAGCAATACGCAATAAATCTCTGCCTGTAATTCCTATTTGCACACAGAGTCATGTTTTCATATTAGTCTGAAAACGTAATTTCTTTGCCAATTTGAAACCACACTTACTACTCTTTTTTTTGGCAAGTGATAAATACTTTTACAGTCTGACACATTTTAAATCCACTTTTCAGATTCTTAAAAAAGCACATGTCCAAACAACATTTTCAGACCAGCAACATGTGTAACCTGGGTGACTGAGTACACTCCAGCAAGGGCAACCAGCCTTAGTGATGCTGAATGTATTTGCATTACTGACTGCAACCTCAAACCCCACTCGGTTGTGAATACTGTGCATGATTCCACAGGATAAGCAGCTGGCTGTGTGCTAAGAGTCTGCTTCTGCACAAAAAAATAGCTCCCCCTTTACATCTAATGCAAATGTAAAATCACCAGAGCAATACGCAATAAATCTCTGCCTGTAATTCCTATTTGCACACAGAGTCATGTTTTCATATTAGTCACAAAACGAAATTTCTTTGCCAATTTGAAAGCACACTTACTACTCTTTTTTTTGGCAAGTGATAAGTACTTTTACAGACTGACACATTATGAATCCACTTTTCAGATTCTTAAAAAAGCACATGTCCAAACAACATTTTCAGACCAGCAACATGTGTAACCTGGGTGACTGACTACACTCCAGCAAGGGCAACCAGCCTTAGTGATGCTGAATGTATTTGCATTACTGACTGAAACCTCAAACCCCACTCGGTTGTGAATACTATGCATGATTCCACAGGATATGCAGCTGGCTGTGTGCTAAGAGTCTGCTTCTGCAGAAAAAAATACCTCCCCCTTTCCATCTAATGCAAATGTAAAATCACCAGAGCAATACCAAACAGCTTTCTGAGACCAGCAACATGTGTAGCCTGGGTGACTGACTACACTCCAGCAAGGGCAACCAGCCTTACTGATGCTGAATGTATTTGCATTACTGAGTGCAACCTCAAACCCTTAAAGTATTCCTTATTTATACCAGTACACCTTAATTTATCGTGAAAACATATTCCATATTATTTTACATGTTCCTCACATTTAAATTTCTCCCAAAACAGAAAATGATAAACACAACTTCAACAAAAGGAATTCTAATTCTATTATTCATTTCTTAATTTACCATATACATCCCCTCTCAAACTCTAAACTCACCTTTAAAATTAGTTAGCTGTGAAAGAAATGTGGCACTCAAACAGCAGATTATCAGAGCCAGGATCTCTGTTCTGTACACCTCTCTCCTCTCAGCAGAACCAGATAATGGCAATGTTTCCCTCTCTTTTTTCACACATATACATGTTAATTTCAAATCTCAGTGCTTCCCCCTTTTTTTCAAATGTAATCACACATTTCTATTGGTTGAAAACCAACCCTTTTCAAAAAGTACCCTTCCCCAAACTTGACTTCTGCCTAGTACCCTTCCCCCAACTTGACTTCTGCCTGCTACCATAGCAACAGCTCATGGAACACTGCTGTGTGGTGTCAGGTCAGAAGTTCAGCAGACAATGTTTCATTTTCAAAGTGCAAGCGTGCTTGACTTTTCAAACCTAACAGCAAATCCATAGTACTGTTCTTTGGTAACACATTGTTCTGTACCAATACAAAACATGCTTCTATAAATTTACACATACAGCCTAGTTTTTATTGTAGAATGGTATGAAACAGCCAATCAGTTTAAAAAAAAAAAAATGTATGCCTCCATTTCCAAACTGTCTTTCATTTCTTTTTACCATTCTACTGAATTACACCTCCTGAGTGCATCCAGTTCTCCTTTGAAGATGTTCACAGTGTGGATTGTAGGGCACAGCTATGTCTTCTGGAGTGAAAAGTATGCAGAGAAAACAGGTATGGTGAGAGACCTTGCTTTGCCAAATGTAGACATTAAATGGATTGGTCAGAGAGGGTTAAAGTGGCACCAATTGATGCCATTGGTGAAATCCTTCATGCAAATCCAACACCCTGACCTCATAATAGTGCACTGTGGTGGCAATGACCTAGGCACTTTGACTGGGGTAGGTCTGGAAATGCTTATGAAGGAGACCTTTGCACAACTGTTTTCACTTTTCCCTAAAACTGCCTTTGTGTTTTCTAACATATGCCAAAGGCAAAAATGGAACTGGTCCAATCATTTCTGTCCACAGATTGACAAAGCAAGAAAGCACGTCAACAAATCTGTTTCTGCTTTCCTCCGAGACTATGGTATGGGTTCCATTTACCACAACAACTTGCGTTACGACATGCAAGACATTTATAGAGGAGATGGTGTACACTTCAATGATGAAGGGAACAGAGTCTTCCTCTTGAACCTTAGACTCTGCATCGGTACTTACTTGTAGGTACCACTAAAAAATCACTTCATAAACACAACGGCTCTTTTTAGAGCCCCCTAATATCTAAACACTTAAATCTGCATTTCATTTCTTTTTTTCTTTTTTTTCTACCGTACGCGTACGGTAAGCTTACCTTAAGCTTACCGTACGCGTACCCCGCGATTTTTTTAAAAATTAATACATTTTTTTTTGTACTTTTCTGTCCTTCTTTGACCCCCTTTCAAATGTTATGGGGTCTGTAACTCTATTCCTTGCCCCCTTTTCAAGTTATCACCCTTTTTTTTCTGAGTGAAACACACAAAATGGCGGCCGCCGCTTCCTGGTTTCGACCGATTCGAATGTTTACTAAGATCTAACAGCCAATCAGAATCGCGCTCGCGCACGTCACCGTACGCGTACGGTAAGTGCAACGTAAGCGCACCGTAAGCGCACCGTAAGCTGGCTCAGATATATATATTGATTTAAAGGCTATTTTCTCAGAATCTACTGAACAGATTTACACCAAACCTACAAAAGGCACTTCCTTGACCTGAGGACTACCTCTCTGCCAAATTTCATTTAACTCTGTTCAGCCGTTCGGGCTGTAGCTGTGTCTAAAGGTCCTATGGAAAAATGCATGGAAAAAACGCGTTTTGGGACCCCCCTTTTATCTCAACCCCCGCTTGACGAATCCCCCCGAGACTTTCAGGGTAGGAGCGGAGCGTAGTGCCCCACCTATTTTGAAAATTTCGCGAGGATTCGTCGACCGGCGCCAAAGTTATTCAAAATAGAATGTTGCGGTTTTCCTATGGTAAGAGGGTCCTAACTATAACTACCTACTGGCGACCGCCAGTAGGTAATATATATATATATATATATATATATATATATATATATATATATATATATAAAAATACCCTTTCAGGCATAGAGTGACAAATAAATTATGCAAAAAAAAGCAGAGAACTCTGGGTAGTTCTCGAGTTTAGGTGGAAAGCAGCTCCTGTATAGAGCACTCTCAGCACCAGCGACACTCTAGATCTGCTCACCTCAAATGTCTGCTTTTCTATCAAAGTCTTTAAGCATAGGACTAACACAGTGCCATCCACGCCGAGATAGAAAAGGGCAAAGTCTTTTGCCATTCCTACAGCAAAGTCTTTAAGCACAGGACTAGCACAGTGCTGTCCTTGCTGAGCTGTAAAATGACAAAAGTATTTACTACTCGAGGCACAATATTACAGCTTTGAATTGGTAAAATACCAACCAAGCCAACCTGAAATGAGTAAAAGCAACCCCATACACAGTGTTTCACTCTAATTAGAGCTCTTCAGAAAGGTATAGCTTTGTCCAGACACAAGGGAGCACCCAGTATAAGTAAAAAAAATACAATTTCAGGCATAGAGTGACAAATAAATTATGCAAAAAATAAGCAGAGAACTCTGGGTAGTTCTCAGGTTTAGGTGAAAAGCACCTCCTGTATAGAGCACTGTCAACACCAGCGAAACTCTAGATCTGCTCACCTCAAATGTCTGCTTTTCTATCAAAGTCTTTAAGCATAGGACTAGCACAGTGCCATCCACACCGAGATAGAAAAGGACAAAGTCTTTTGCCATTTCTACAGCAAAGTCTTTAAGCATAGGACTAGCACAGTGCTGTCCTTGCCGAGCTGTAAAATGACAAAAGTCATTGACTACTCCAGGCACAATATTAAAGCTTTGAATTGGTAAAATACCAACCAGCCCAATCTGAAAAGAGTGAAAGCAACCCCTGACACAGTGTTTCACTCTAATTAGAGCTCTTCAGAAAGGTATAGCTTTGTCCAGACACAAGGGAGCACCCAGTATAAGTCAAAAAAATACTCATTTCAGGTTGGCTTGGTTGGTATTTTACCAATTCAAAGCTGTAATATTGTGCCTGGAGTAGTAAATGACTTTTGTCATTTTACAGCTCGGCAAGAACAGTACTGTGCTAGTCCTATGCTTAAAGACTTTGCTGTAGAAATTGTTATTGTTATTGTTATAGTGGGTTTGTATAGCGCCTGGGTCACCTGCAGGTCTCAGGGCGCTTTGACCACAGAACATAACATCCGGGATATCGAAAAGGGGGAGTACTTAGGCTGAGCTGAGTGCTGTTCTGAACAAATTTGTCTTCAAGGCTTTCCTGAAACGGAGTAGATTTCCCTCCTTTCGGAGTGTCTCAGGCAGGGCGTTCCAGAGGTTCGGTAGTAAAACCGAAAAGGATCTCCCTCCCATTGTGGACAGTTTAAAACGAGGACATACAAGGAGATTGGCATCAGCGGACCTGAGATTTCTTTCCGGCCTATATATCTCGATCCGCTCCTTGATATAGGTCGGGGCCTTCCCATAGATGGCTTTGTGGGCTATACAAAGGCTTTTAAAAACGGACCTCTGTCCAATTGGCAGCCAATGTAGACTTTTTAGTAGTGGAGAGGCGTGCGTTCTCCGCGGAAGGTTAAAAATAAGTCTTGCGGCGTCATTTAGGACTACCTGAAGTCTGTTTGTCAGCATTTTTGGCAGGCCTAAGTAGAGCGCATTGCCATAGTCAAGTCTAGATACTATGGTAGCTGAGACCACAGTGCGTAGCATCGACTGGGAGAGGAGAGGGACTAATTTGCGCAACTGTCTTAGAAGACCTGTACAGGTGCCAACCACGGTAGAAACCTGGTTGGTCATTGAGAGGGCACTGTCCAATTTAATACCCAGACTTTTTACCGTGGCTGCTGGCTGTGGAGTTGGGCCCAGCTCCTGGGGCCAGTACACATCACTCCAGGAGGAGCACTTGGATGGTACTACCAGCACCTCTGTCTTTACGGGGTTAATTTTAAGCTGGTTGGTGGACATCCAGTTGACCGTGTATCTAAGAATGTCCTGAGCGTGGGACTGGGCTTGTGCTGTGTCACCTATGCCCAGCAGCAACTGTGTGTCGTCGGCATAGTTGAACACCCGGCAGCCCATCCCCGCTAGTGTATGAATCAGGGGCTGTAGATATATGTTGAACAGGAGTGGGGATAGAGCTGAACCCTGGGGGACGCCGCAAGTCAGACTTCCCACTCCTGATACATTATCTCCCATCTGGATTCTCTGGGTTCTCCCAGATAGAAATGATTCCAGCCACCGGAGGGCTAAGTCCTGAATTCCAAACCCAGCTAGCCTATTCAACAGAATGGAATGGCTGACAGTATCGAACGCCGCTGATAGGTCTAACAAAATCAGGGCGCTCGGTCTTTTACTGTCAGCCATCCTTCTGAGATCGTCCAGCACCGAGAGCATGACCAACTCGGTGCTGTGATGTGCACGGAAGCCTGCCTGCCTCTCATGGAGTAGATGGTTAGACTCCAGATAGCTTGACATATATTTTAGTACATGTTGCTCAAGTACTTTAGACAGGAAGGGCAGCTGGGATATGGGTCGATAGTTTTTTAAGACATTGGGGTCTGCCCCCACCTTTTTCAGCAACGGTCTTACACGAGCTTCCTTGAAGCTAGTGGGGAGCCTGCCAGTGCTCAGCGATTTATTCAATGTAGTTAGGATATGGTCCTCTAGGATTGGACCTGCCAGGCAGAAAATACTTGGAGGGCATGGATCTGCTGGGGAGCCGGATTTTGTCTTTCTCATCAATGATTCGAGGGTTAGTGAATCTATGGGGGGAAATGATGATAGGCAGCTGGCAGTTGGATTTAGAGCGATATGCTGCTCAATTGGGCTGCACCCCATGCTTTTTATTTCGCACATGATAGTATCGACCTTATCCAGAAAATATTTCTGGAAAGTATCGCAGTCTATGCTACTTTCTGCATCCTGGGCTCTTTTTGTTAGTTCCTTCAGGATTTTAAATGTTTCCTTTTGAACATTGTTCGCCCTATTTATACGGACCTCATAGAATGCAGCTTTAGTTGTCCGAATAGATTTTTTGTAGCTACGAAACGCCGTCTTGTATTGTTCACAAGTAACTGTATCCTTATTCCTCCTCCAGTTTCTCTCTATATTACGCAGGGCCTTCCTTTGGTCCCTCAAGGCAGATGTGAACCAAGGGGCTCCCTTTTTCCCACTATTTTTTGTTTGAAGTTTCTCAGGGGCTATCTGATCAATGGCCTTTACCAGATAGTCCATCATGTTTTTACAATCCTGATCTACATCTTTATTAAGTATTATTGGCTGGACAGTACCTCTAAGTGATGTAGTCAGTGTATGTTGGTCTACATTTTTCCACTGCCGGGTCATTCTGGTTTTCGGTTCTGGGCGTGGGAGTATGGTACCTAGAGGGATATCACAGTAGATCAGGTGGTGATCTGACCACATACACGGGAGGATTCCAGCAAGTACCACCCTAGGATCTGTTGTCCATATTAGATCTAGGGTGTGGCCTTTTATATGGGTGGGAGCGTTTACAAGCTGCTTGAAACCTAGAGAGGACATGGTTGTCTCTAGGGTACTGGCCGCTGGCTGTTTCCTATCTTTGTCCCAGTGAAAGTTGAAATCTCCTGTAGCTATGACGTTTCTATATCTGGAACACATGTCAGAGACATAGGTCATTAAGGAGTCATTAAACCCTGAGGTGGCGTTGGGAGGGCGATAGACTGTGAGAACTGTAACACACATGTTATCAAACATGATTTTTATCGCCAGTAAGTCGGCCAAATCCGCCGACTCCGCCAGTATTTTAGTCACAGCTAGATGTTTTTTAAAAATTATAGCCACCCCTCCCCCTCGGGTGTTCCCTGTGCGATTCTGCCAGTGGATATCGTAATTTTCAGGGACAGCAGCAATAATGTCTGGTATGGAGTTATCCCCAATCCAGGTCTCGGACAAGGTCAGGATGTCAATGTCTTCACCCTGCAGTAGAGTGTAGAAATGGCAAAACACTTTGTCCTTTTCTATCTCGGCATGGATGGCACTGTGCTAGTCCTATGATTAAAGACTTTGATAGAAAAGCAGACATTTGAGGTGAGCAGATCTAGAGTGTCGCTGGTGTTGAGAGTGCTCTATACAGGAGCTGCTTTCCACCTAAACTTGAGAACTACCCAGAGTTCTCTGCTTCTTTTTTGCATAATTTATTTGTCACTCTATGCCTGAAAGGATATTTTTTTGACTTATACTGGGTGCTCCCTTGTGTCTGGACAACGCTATACCTTTCTGAAGAGCTCTAATTAGAGCAAAACACTGTGTCAGGGGTTGCTTTTACTCATTTCAGGTTGGCTTGGTTGGTATTTTGCCAATTCAAAGCTGTAATATTGTACCTGGAGTAGTAAATGGCTTTTGTCATTTTACAGCTCGGCAAGGACAGCACTGAGCTAGTCCTATGCTTAAAGACTTTGCTGTAGAAATGGCAAAAGACTTTGTCCTTTTCTATCTCTGCGTGGATGGCACTGTGCTAGTCCTATGCTTAAAGACTTTGATAGAAAAGCAGACATTTGAGGTGAGCAGATCTAGAGTGTCGCTGGTGTTGAGAGTGCTCTATACAGGAGCTGCTTTCCACCTAAACGTGAGAACTACCCAGAGTTCTCTGCTTCTTTTTTGCATATATATATATATTCACTGAAAAAGCCATAGGTTTCAGGCACGTTATAGTTAGGAATGAGCATTTAAAAAACCCTTAAAAATTCACTGAAAAAAACATAGGTTTCAGGGGCGTTATTGTTAGGTGGACTTTTCACTCGTACAAAACCATTGAAATTCCCCTGTTATAGTTAGTTCAGCTAACTATAACTCGCGCGCCCACAATGCACTGCTGATGACGTCACATATTACATCACTCATGACATGGTCAGTGACATCACTCATGACATCACTGATGACATCTCAAATGACATCACTGATGACATCACTGATGACATCATCCAGTGAATGTGTGTTGTTCTGAAAATTACATATGTTTTATATATGTATATCTCAAGGTCTATGGAAGAATAAATGGGTATATAAGTGTCTAAATGGATGATTTGTTTTTGAAAAATTGATTGTATAACTGACTAAGAGTATCTTAGTGAATACATGGCTTAGTGAGTAATGTTTAAATATGTAAATATCTGTATCAGTCTCTCACTTTGTGTATAAGTGGCTGCATGGGTTGGTGAGTAGCTACATGAGTGTCTATATAGGTTATTAGTTGGTTTTTTGAGTATCAGTATGAGTGTCTGAGTGTCTGTATGGTTCGATGGGGGGTATTATGTAGTGCATAGGTGCATGCATGAGTGACTCACTGTTTGTATGTGTGGAAGACAGCATGTGTGCAGGACTGTATGGGTGGATGAGTGTGTGCATGGGTGTGTTAGTGAGTGAATGACTGTCTTAATAGTGTCTTTATGAGTAACTACATATGTTTTAAACCAGTATATGTGACTATTGGTGTATATAAGTGAGTACATGTGAGAGTGAGAGATTGGAAGAGTTCCTGTATGAATAATTATGTGTTTCTATAAGTGATTGTTTAAAAGACTAAGTATGTGTAAGTTTCTGTAGAAGTAAGTGTGGTGGTGTGTGTATAACTGTATATGCAAGTAAATGGATGTTTGATTCTTTATTAGCATGAGTGACTATGTGTGTGAGTAACTCTATGGATGAGCGGCGTTGTGTAACAGGATATATAGGTGTATGAGTACATGTGATGAGTGAGTACATGTATGAGTGACTGTATAGGACTGTTGGTGATTGAGTGGATGTGTACGTGGATCTTAGAATTACTGAATAGGTTGTTGTAACTGGTATTGGTATGTCCATTGTTTTGAAAATTTTAGTTTCTATTTTCGAATGTGTGTATCAAAGGTTATATTGGGGGAGAGGAGGTCTGCCACTCTATCACAAGGATGATGTCATCAGTGATGTCATCAGTGATGTCATTTGAGATGTCATCAGTGATGTCGTGAGTGATGTCACTGACCATGTCATGAGTGATGTAATATGTGACGTCATCAGCAGTGCATTGCGGGCGCGGCAATTATAGTTAGCTGAACTAACTATAACGGGGCAATTTCATAGGTTTTGTACGAGTGAAAAGTCCAGCTAACTATAACGCCCCTGAAACCTATGGTTTTTTCAGTGAATTTCTAAGGTTTTTTAAATGCTAATTCCTAACTATAACGTGCCTGAAACCTATGGTTTTTTCAGTGAATTTCAAAGGTTTTTTAAATGCTAATTTCTAACTATGCCTACAGAGATAGGACATGTGAAGAAAGAAGAAAAAACGCACAGAAAGAAAAAAAAGAAATTCAGAAAGAAGCAACAGAAGTCCTCAAAGACGAAGAAAAGTGCAGGAAGAAGGATAACGTGCAGAAAGAACAAACAGAAGAGCAGAAAGAAGCCTTGTTGCAAAATCATCCTGTACCCTCAACTTTTTCAGACGGATACTGGTGGTAACTGAGTCCGACTAACCAGTCCTAGAGCCAGTGCTATGTTAAAAGACACTCAGAATACAGTGAAAATACCTACATACACTAGGGAACACTATGCGTTAGGGTCCCCCTGTGATTAGCATGACTCCTCTGTAAGCCCCTAGTATGTAATAGGGCAGGGGATTGAAACTACCTCTTAAAATGTGCCACAGGGCGTGTTTGCACACGTCACCTCAGGCCCCGTCCCCTCCCTTCCCCACTGTGTAAACACGCCCTGTGGCCGTTTTAAGTTTGGAGATTAAGTCCCCTTGAATCCTGAGGGTCCTTAGAGGCAAAATAGCCCACTAGGTACATCCAGTAAGCGCCATTGCAGAGAGGTGTAAAAAGGGGCACGGCCTGCACCTCCTCTCTGCAACGCAGAGCAGTGGCGCTTACTGGAAGCACCTGGTGGGCTAGTTGGCCCCCAGGGTCCCTCAGGATTGAAAGGGAATTATTTCCCCAACTTAAAACGCGCCACAGGGCGTGTTGCGTGTTTGCACACGTCACCTCAGGCCCCGTCCCCTCCCTTCACCACTGTGTAAACGCACCCTGTGGCCGTTCTAAGTTGAGAGATTAAGTCCCCTTGAATCCTAAGGGTCCCTAGGGTCAAACTAGCCCACAAGGTACCTCCAGTAAGCGCCACAGAGCTGCGTTGCATAGAGGTGTAAAAAAGGGCGTGGCCTCAGAACACCTGTCTGCAACACAGCTCCGTGGCGCATGCTGGAGATACCTGTTGTGCTAGTTGGCCCTCAGGGACCCTCAGTATTGAAGGGGAATTAATTCCCCAACTTACAACTGGCCAGGGGGCGCGTTTGCAGAGTGCTGCAAGGAGCGGGCGTGGCCTCCGGTGCGATACCGGTCTTTTATTTATTTTAGTTTTTTAAGAAGGAGGGCTGTGTGGGCCCCCTTCTTTTTCTAATTTATTGGCCCTGGGGACCCCAACCCCCGGGTCATGGCCTTTTTTTTTTTTAATTCTTTAGGAGGGGGGCTTCGTTGCCCCCCTTCTCAGGCCACTTATGGCACCAGGGACCCCATCCCCCGGGGCCGGCCTTTGTTTTTTATTATTTAAAAAAAAGATATATTTATAGAAACACCTAGGACATGCTGGACAAACCGTATGTACCTATCACCATGACGATTTGCGTGATATTCATTAAAAGGCGACTATGTATTACAATGAATCCACGTGGAATGTATTTACACCGCTAGTGAACCTCTGACGTGTCTGACACCCTACTGTGCCTAATCCCGGTGCCCCCACCGGTGGGTACTCTCCAAGTAGACACCCTTGTCGTTTATTGATACAAACATGGGTAGCTATTGACGGGCACATTTAATACACACGCACACCAAGCCATTCAAAGGGGATTCGACAAAAATTCGACCAAACTATGCAAGAAACCCCCCTCATGGTTAATAAAACACACATCCACCGCCGGATGTGTAATACTTTTTATTTTACTCTCTGGAAAGGAGACAAAAATCACTTGAACGTCACAGCGTGCTCCTGGCTTAGCCCAATGCTGTGTTACACCCACCAGTGCCTGCCGAGTGCCACACACCTCTGTGTTGTGTTCCACCAGCTAGTGCATATGCTATGACACTCTCTAGCCCATGTGCACTGTAACACCACCCCGTGAATATGTCTTGCCACACTTGCCTTTGCACGGGTTATATTTAGGGGTGGGCGGAATTTGCAAAATTCACTTTTGCAAATTATCGCGAAAATTAAAAAAATCTCCGCAAACACGCGGAAATATCGCGCCGATGCAGAAGTTTTTTTCCTGTCCGTTCGCGGTATTTTCTGCGTGGTCGCGACTCGCCAACTTACCCATGCGGTTGCTTGAGGGCGCGGCCATCTTGTTTTCACTTGTCTAGCAGTGCATGATCGCGAGAAAAAAGACGTGATCGCGCGACGCATGACGTTACTGCGGGCGTGAACTGTCGCGAGACAGCGCAAATGGCTACCAACAATCCAACATCTCGTGGAGAACGCGACCGGATCGGGAAAACTTGTCGGCGAACGCGGGGATTCAGGTAAGGCGATCGTGCGAATGCGAGAATGTATTATTTTACAGCGCGAGCAAGAAACAAATTATCGCTAAGCTGTGGAATGCGGAAATGTTGACATTTTCGCGTTTTCCGCGGAACGCGAAAATGCCAAATTATCGCAATTTCCGCGAACGGAACGGAATTTTGGCCCAGGCCTAGTTATATTGCCACATCTAACGTGCTTTCCTCGATGCCTATGTTATAACGCACAGCGATATGCCATACATATTACAATCTGGGATCCATATCTTTGTCACAGTGCATATGCAACGTTACACTCCCCAGCACATATTTTATATTACAACTTTAGAGACTAGTTAGGTTACACAACACTGCCCTGTGCATATTACACTCCAAGGCGCATATCGCATAGCACGCGCTAGTGCCTGTGCTATCTTGCAACTCTCCAATGAATCTGTCATTGCGCACAATGTATTGCATATTATATTTCACGCCCCGGTTCATCTTATATCACACTTTTTGGTGCATAGTTTATACCATATACTATATCAAGTTTTCATTTTCAATCGTGCTCTCAGGACTATGTTCTATATAACACTGCGTCCACCTACCCTTTTCACGGGCATTACATTTTGCGATGGGGGGGTGGAGGGTCAGGGGGTGTTTCTGCCAAGTGAGCCCGGAGTCACAGTCACAAACGTCCTCTTCTTCCTGAATAAAAGTGAGATTATGCTGCATACTTGTTCATATTTTAAGTAGTTTGCACAGACACACATTTTAAAAACAATAAAGTTCCTAATACCCACCTTCTCTGAACAGTTAGCTTGCTGCCCCATCCACCTCCTCCCTATCCTCTGTTGTCTGAATCCATGGACTAGCCTCCTACCTCCTGCCATGCATGGTCTGATGTGCTGACACTGCCCCCCATTTAGCATGATGTACCAGTCCACTCCTCCTGCCCTCCATTGCCCAATTCTATGGCCCATCATTGACCTCCTGCTTAGCCTCTGTGCTTAGCTTGCTGCCCCTATTCTCCTTCCCCCTGCTCTCCGATGCCTTTGTGCATGCCCCTGCTCCATCCTTTTTGCCCACCATGTTCCATGGACCTGCCACTCCTATCTACTCTGAGTGTTCTCTTGAGCTGCCACTCCCCTCCCACCTGCCTAGCATTGTCAGATGACTGTGACCTGTCCCTGCCACCTCCACCCTGCCTGTCCACATGCCATGCCCCTATCCCCTTCCTCCTGTCCTCCATGGTCCATTTTACTGCCACACACTTCTTCCCTCCCTGGTCTGTTCTGCTGCAACTGCTCCTCCTGCCTGCCCCGCGCGGTCTGTTGTGAGGCCCCTTCCCCTGAACTCCATGTCTGTGCCCAGGCCCTGACCCTCCCTTCTATCCTCCATGGTCCTTTGTGCATGCCCCTGCACCCTCCTTCTTGCCCATCATAGCCATTGTGCTGCCACTAACCCTCCCGCTTGCCATGCATGGTCTTCTGTGCTGCCATGGCCCCTCCCACCTTCTCTGTGTGGTCAGCTAGCTGCCCCTGACCCCCTCCCACCTTCCCTCCATGGTCTGTGTGTATGCCATCATAGTCTCACTGTTGCTCTCCATGGTGTGTCTTGTTTCTAGTGCCCATCCTGCCTGACCTCCATGGTCATCTTGCTGCTCCTGCCCTGCCCCCTTGACCCCAGCCCTCTGTTTCCATGTACAGACCCCTATTTCCTCCCTCCTGGCTTGTCTGTTCCATTGTAATGCCCCTGATCCGTCCCTCTTGCTCTTTATGGTCTGTTATGTTGCAGCTTTCTCTCCTGTCTGTCTATTATGGTCAGCTAGCTACCATTGCCTCTTTCCCCTCTGTTCTCTGTTGTCCATGTGCATGGTCCTGTCCCCTCCCTATTGCTTTCTATGGATTGTTGTGCTGCACTCCCGTCCCGCATGCCCTGTGTGGTGTATTGTGCTGCTGCAAACCCTGATGCCTGCCCTCTAGGGTCAGTTTGGTGCACCTCTCCATGTCCCTCCTGTCCTCTGTTATCCGAGTCCATGTCCCTACCCCAATTCCTCCTGCCTACCATGATCCAATGTACCATACTTGCGAACATTTTGAACTTGGTAAGAGGGAGATTTTGAAAAAAAACTGGGGATTGATTTTTTCCTTTGAGTTACATTGAAAAAGAGGAGATTGTAGACAGGAGAAAGATCAAATAAAGCCCATTTGAGCTTAAGAACATTGGATGTTTCCTGGCTGAAACGGGTCTGTTGGCATGTATGGTTGTACTACCACTGCCTCTTCCTTCTGCCCACAATGGTCTATTATATTGCCACAGCCTCTCTTGCCAGTCCTGTATTGTTGGTTTGTTGCCCCTGCCCCCCTTTCCACTGCCCTCCATAGTCTGTTGTGCTGCCACTGCCCTTCCTGCCTGCCCAGTGTGTTCAAATTGTTGCCTCTGCACTCTCCTACCTGCCTTCAATTTTCAGAGTCTGTGCCCCTGGCCTCTGCCTCTCAACAGTATCCCAATGAACAACTAGATTGCTAACATTCTATATTTATTACAAAAGTGTGGAACGCCTTACGTCATCTTGATGTAATCAAAACTGTAATACCTAGAGCATTTCCTTTAGAAATTACATATATGAGAGTGTCTTATTTGCATCAACATTATGGTTAGTGCTCTAAAAAACTAAAATGAGGACATATTTTCTGAGTTTTCAAATAGCGACAAAGAACTTTTAAATTATTTGTATTCTTTATGTTTTTTATCCAGTTGACCACTTGATTAAATGTTGCACTTAGGGGAGAGGATGTGGTGTTACTTCCAGAGCTGCAGACTTTGCAACTGGGGAACCAGGTTGGAGTTTCTGCTTCAGCTCAACATTCTGTGATTCTGGTCAAATCACTTAATCTCCCCATGTCTACAACCAAAATGAATTTGATCTTGTGTGATGTAACCAATGCTCATGTAAAGCACTCCAATACCTGACAAGTCTGCACTATATAAAACTGCAAATACACAAAAAATAAGGGTTTTGCACACTTCTGTCATTGGGCTACATGTGGGCTACATATGGGTGATGTTTGTGCTGCATTTGGGCTCTTTTGTCTCTGGTGGCCATCTTGGGAGATTTATTTGTTATGAAGTTTCCTAATTTCCTCATTTACTGCAGTCTCCTCAGAAGGAAATGCTTTCAGTTTTTTACTTTGATTGCGTCTAGAAGGTATTTAGATGTGTCACACATTTGCTATAAATTCTGAATGTTAAAACTCTAATTGCTCATTAGATCACTTTAGTAAAGCTACTGCTCACCAGGGAAGTCTGCTGCTGGTATTCAAAGTGCATGTTTCAGTCTGCATGTCAGAATTGTTTTATGAAATAGAAGAGGATTTGAGAAGTCAAAATGTGCCCTAATTTTTCTTTCTGCAGCACTAATCATAATTTCATTTGCAAAATGAACCCCCTCCTTTTGTACCTTTGTAAAGTAAATGATTTAAGTGTTACCACTTTATTCCAATCAAGATGGCTTCAAGTGTGCCATACTTTTGTCATAAGTAAGACTGTTAGCGCTCTAGTTGTTTGTTAGAACACTCTGGGACATTCTGTCATTGGGCTATACTTGGGCTACATCTGGGTGATATTTGGGCTACATTTGGGCTCTTTTGTCTCTGGTGGCCATTTTGGGAGACTTATTTGTTATGAAGTTTCCTAATTTCCTCATTTACTACAGTCTCCTCAGTAGGAAATACTTTCATTTTTTTACTTTGATTCCATCAAGAAGGCATTCAGATGTGTCACACATTTGCCATAAATTCAGAATGTTAGCACTCTAGTTATTTATTAGATCACTGTAGTAAAGCTACTGCTCACCAGGGAAGTCTGCTGCTGGTATTGAAAGTGCATGTTTCAGTCTGCATGTCAGAATTTTTTAATGAAATAGAAGAGGATTTGAGAAGTCACTCAAAATGTGCCCTCATTTTTCTTTCTGCAGTAATAATCATACTTTCTATGGCAAAATGAACCCCCTCATTTTGTTCTTTTTAAATTAAATGTTTTAAGAGTTACCACTTTTTTCCAATCAAGATGGCTTC
This sequence comes from Triturus cristatus, assembly GCF_964204655.1. Classification (NCBI taxonomy): domain Eukaryota; kingdom Metazoa; phylum Chordata; class Amphibia; order Caudata; family Salamandridae; genus Triturus; species Triturus cristatus. Next base: position 651,895,729 of record NC_140595.1, read on the forward strand.
AGGTGTGCAATACGTTTGTCATAAGTAGGGCTGTTAGAGCGCTAGTTGTTCTTTAGAATACTCTGGTAAGCTGCAGTAGAACACAAAGGAATCAACTGAGAGTCTCTGCCCTTGTTGGATGTACATGTTTTACTGAGAATTTCAGACTTCGTTCTCACATGACTGAGAAAGATAATGTGAATTTACAGAAAAAATGCTCTCAGTTTAGCTTATAGATCACCTTCCAAACCTCTGTGGGAAAAGCATGAGAAAATAGTTTTCTCTCAAACATGATTCATGATATCACAGCAGAAGGCTTTTTCACATGGTAAAATCACCTTAGAACACACCACAATTCCTAAAATGAGTATGGTACCATCAACAAATGATTTATAATGTAACTAAAGTCTTAAAACCTTCTCTTAACTGCATTGCTTTTTAATGAGATGCTATCAGGTATATTGGTCCCAAGATGGCTGCCAACACTTCTTGGATGAAGAACTGACAGCCAATCAGATCTCACGATGAGATGTGTGGTTAGGCTCCGCCCAGATTTATCTATCTTTTTAACTCTAATTTTCTCAGGAACTACTGAACGGATTTACACCATTTAAGCAAAAGGCACAAGTCTGAATTGAGGACTACCTCTTTGCCAAATTTGGTTTAATTCCGTTCAACAGTTCGGGCTGTAGCTGCGTCAACAGGTCCTATGGGAAAATGCATGGGGAAAATGTGTTTTGGGACCCCCCTTTTTTCTCGGCCCCCGCTTGACGAATCACCATGAAATTTTCAGGATGGGAGCAGACCGGACCTAGCCAAAAGTTTGGAAACTTTCACGAAGATTCGTCAATCGGTGCCAATGTTATTCCAAATAGAATGTTGCAGATTTCCTATGGAAAATAGGTCCTAACTATAACTACCTTCTGGCGACTGCCAGTAGGTAATATATACATATATATATACATATATTCACTGAAAAAACCATAGGTTTCAGACATGTTATGGTTAGGAATTAGCATTTTTAAAACCTTTGAAATTCACGGAAAAAAACATAGGTTTCAGACATGTTATAGTTAGGAATTAGCATTTAAAAAACCTTTGAAATTCACTGAAAAAACCATAGGTTTTAGGGGTGTTATAGTCAGCTGGACATTTCACTAGTACAAAACCATTGAAATTCCTCCGTTATAGTTAGTTCAGGTAACTATAACTCGCGCGACCGCAATTCACTGCTGATGATGTCACATATTACATCCACTAGATGATGTCATCAGTGATGTCATCAGTGATGTCATTTGAGATGTCATCAGTGATGTCGTCAGTGATGTCACTGACCATGTCATGAGTGATGTAATATGTGACATCATCAGCAGTGGATTGCGGGCGCGCGAGTTATAGTTAGCTGAACTAACTATAACGGAGGAATTTCAATGGTTTTGTACTAGTGAAATGCCCAGCTAACTATAACACCTCTAAAACCTATGATTTTTTTAGTGAATTTCTAAGGTTTTTTAAATGCTAATTCCTAACTATAACATGTCTGAAACCTATGTTTTTTTCAGTGAATTTCAAAGGTTTTAAAAATGCTAATTCCTAACTATAACATGTCTGAAACCTATAGTTTTTTCAGTGAATTTCAAAGGTTTTTTAAATGATATTTTTTACATTTATTTCTTGTTCTAATTTTTTTATATTCTTTAACTCCATTTTTTAAATCTACCTATTTATATATATATATATTTTTTTTTTTAAATTACACACACATATTTTAAAAAAATATGTTAAAAAAATTAATATATATTTTTTTTATTATTTTATATTCTTTTAAATATACTTATATATATATATTTTTTGCTTGGAGTTGCGCACCCAACGCGTTAGAATCGTGCATCCGACGTGTAGAAGTCGTACACCAAAGGCGCTGGAGTCGCGCACCCTACAGGTTAGTAGTCGTGCATCCAACGCGTGCACACCAGGGGGCCACGCTGAGAGCCGCGCTGGATGCGCGACTCCTAATTTTAGCGTAAAAATAAATAGCCCCTATCTCTAATTTTTATAATCCCCGGGGACCCCATCCCCCGGGTCTTGTAAAAAACGTTGGGGACAGTGGGGGGAGCCCCAACGACCCCATGATCCCAGCCGGCTCCCCACGTCCTTCGGAAGCCGGCATTGCTTTTCCACATGGGGAGCTGCTGACATGCAGCTCCCCGTGTGGAAAAGCAATATGGTTTTGAGTTTGAAAGAGAGAGCAGGTTTCCCTACTCTCTCTTTCAAAATCCAAACCAAGTATGCTATGAGAGGGCGGGAGACTCTCACCCTCTCATAGCAAACAACAATGTCCTGGGGGTGGGCATCCCAGGACACTGCAGGAGCTGGCCCTGGGGAGTGGCAGTCCCCAGGGCCCTCGAGGGCTCCAGGAGGGGGGCCACGCAGCCCCCCTCCTTCAATGCATAAAGTCCCGGGGGTGGTGGTCCCCGGGGCTTGGGGGGCTGTTGAGCCCCCCCACAAATTAAACTGGGAGGGGCTTTCGAGCCCCTCCCAATTTATTTTGTATCCCTGGGGGGGTGGCGGTCCCCGGGGCTGGGGGACCCCTCTGGGCCCCCTTTAAATGTTATAATTTTGCCCCCGGGATTTGGCCCCCCTGGGGGTTAATTATAAAAAATCTCAGGTTTTTTTTTTTTTTTTTTAACGGCAGGATCTGCGCACCCTGCGCGCACTTTGCGGTTTAAAAAAAAATAAAAAAAATTGGGGGATCCTGGAAGTCCTTCTGGGACCCCCTAAGCAGGTCTTGAGGGTCAGGGTATGTCTACCCTGCCCCCTTTATACGTTTTGCACACATATTCCACAGACTTCTTCAGCCTCGCTTCTACCAAGGCACAAAATGGCTGCCAACAGTTCCTGGTTTCGAATGTTGACAACCACTTGACAGCCAATTAGCATTCAGTGGGTGATCGGGAGAGTTCTCTCAGGGTACGCTCAGGGTGCGTGGATCCAGCGCGGCCATAGATATATATGTACATTTAACTGTAATTTTCTCAGTAACTACTAAACAGATTGACACCATTTAAGCAAAAGGCATGAGTCTGAATGGAGCACTACCTCTTTGCCAAATTTGGTGTAATTCTGTTCAGCAGTTCGGGCTGTAGCTGCGGCTAAATGTCCTATGGGAAATTGCATGGGGGAAACATGTTTTGGGACTCCCTTTTTTCTCAGCCCCCACTACACGAATCATCCCGAGACTTTCAGGATAGGAGCGGACTGGAGCTGGCCAAAAGTTTTGAAAATTTCGCAAAGATTCGTCAATCGGCGCCAAAGTTATTGCGAATAGAATGTTGCGGATTTCCTATGGAAAATAGGTCCTAACTATAACTACCTACTGGCGACCGCCAGTAGGTAATATATATATATATATAGGAGGAGGCAGCTACCGGCATGTTTTTTGATTCCCCTGCTGGGGAATGTGTACCAAGTTCGATATCCAGCAGTCCGCCGGAATCGCAACCCAAGATCAAAGAGCTATTCAAAACCCTGAAGAAGGCAAGCAAAGCGGAACAGGCGAAATGGTGGGAGCACCGCTCGCTCACCAGGTATCTGGAGGTGGGAAGAATATCGCAGGGTCTACGGATAATGTTGGCACCCTCATATGAGAATCTGGACCCCCGCATGCTATCGGAATGGCCTGAATGCAACCTGGAGTCCTCTCGGCGCCTGGTAGAAATACTGGTCAAGTACACCGAGAGTGACCGGGTCACATTACAATACCAAATTGATGCTTTGAATATAGAGATTGAAAAGTTACCTAATACCTCTCTTGTGGCCAAATATCGCGAAGAAATGACAGTGCGTTTACATCGCGAAGAAGAGGTCATAAAGAAAAGGAAGGCATATAAATTCCAGCGAGATCGGTTGGATTATGATCATGGACAAATATTTACATTTGCCAAGAAGTACGACAATGTTAAGGCAAATAAGAAGTTAACATTCAGTACATTCACAACAGCGCAACCGGTCAACAATGACTTACCTGAGACCCCAGCTTCTGAATTAAGTTCTAATGTTGATAGCGAATCGGATAATGATCAGCAAAGGGCGCAGCGATTGTAGTTTTGAAAATTTACCCTGGCGCAAGAATTAGATTGTATGCGCCAGGATCGCAGACAGAGCCTACACTCGGGTGCCCGGAATGCCAACACCGACAAAGCGCCAACAGGAAACGCAGCGCAAGGAGGAGATGCAACAACCTGCACAAACGTGAGTACAAAGCAACCATACAGAAAAACTCACAAGCAATGGAAGCGCAAGTGAGAGATATGTCCATTGCTAACGATACAAAAACTGTCATTAATCTCACTAACATATCTTTAAGCGATCAAGAGACAAATATTCTGGCATTGGGACTATCATTTAGTGCCAGAAGTAACTTTGACTATGCTAACACCAAAATTGATGTATTCAGGTATGTACGAAAATTGAAATTACGCAAGTTTCATTTACTACATAAGACAGCTAAGACAGTGTTACCCATAGCATCTAATTTGAGTCCACCCTTACTAACAGCAGGAGATGCAGAATTGCTGCAAGCCCTTTTACAAATGCAGGATGAGGCTACAACAATATCCTCTAACCCAGGTTTAGGTCATAGAGTCATCACGGTACCTACCACATTCAAACCTAAATCGACATTTTGCCCTTTGATGTTGAAGGATAACATTGACATGTTTCAAGATAAAGTCTCACAGTATCTGAAATGTTTATATCAAAAACAAGTTAATGTGAACAAAAGAAACCACTATCGAGATTTTGCCTATCACCAGCTTGTCAAAAAACTGCAGAACAGCGTGAATGTTGTTATCCGCCAGTCTGATAAAGGCGGAAATATGGTGTTATGGCCAAGGGAAATGTATATGGAGGAGGCCCTTGGCCAACTTAATGACAGGGACTGTTATAAAAGATCGACAATGACTCATGCTAAACAGGCCTGGAATCTGTTTCACACGAATCTGATGGCATGGAGAAGCATGGGTTTAATAACTATGGATGAGTTCACATTTTTGAAGAATGACCACCCTGTGATGCCCATAGTATATTTTATTCCCAAAATCCATAAAAACAGTGTTAAGCCACCTGGTCGTCCAATTATTTCTGCATGTAACAGTATTATGGAGAACACCAGCAAATATGTTGACTTTTTTCTACAGGATCATGTCAGAAATCTCCAGTCTTTCATTCTTGACACTGGGGATTTGTTACAGAAATTGGAGGAAGTGACATGGCAATCAGGGTACTTATTGATCTCGTTGGACGTATCCTCCCTATACATGAGTATCCATCATAGGGATGGAATGAGAGCTATTGAACATTATTTGAATTTGAGACCTATCTGTTTTTATGAACATAACAGAATGTTATTGTCAATGGTAAATTTGTGTCTGGAAAACAATTTTTTCTTATTTTCAAATCAAGTATTCCAGCAGGTGAGAGGTGTGGCTATGGGAGCGTGTTTCTCCCCTAGTTATGCCTGCCTTCATTTGGGATATTGGGAGGAACATGTCCTCATACCCACGTACCCTAAGATCTTGTCTGAAAATGTTGTGAAATGGTTCAGGTACATTGATGACCTTTTAATAATTTGGAATGGACCAGAATGTTAAGCTCAGCAGTTCATAGAAAATCTCAACAATAACAAGTTGAATCTTGGTTTCACTGGTCAAATCAGTGACAAATCAATATGCTTTCTAGATGTTGAAGTCTTGATTCGTTCTAACAAATTACAGACTAGAATGTATAGAAAACCTATGTCCAGCAATGCCATTTTACATGCTTCCAGTCATCATCCCGCACATGTAATTAGGAGCATCCCCTATGGAGAAATGCTCCGAATAAGAAGAATTTGCAGTAATGATAATGACTGTTTTGAGGCACAAAAAGATTGCAGGGAAAGGTTTCTGAGGAGAGGCTATCTCCCAGAACTTATTGACAAGGCTATATGCAATGCCAACAAACCTGGTAGGATACAGGCACTTATAGGCAAAAAGAAAATGGTTCAAACGGAGCAAATTGAGACAAGATTGATTTTAACCTACAATAGCCAACATCAAACTGTTCGCAAATTTGTGAAAAAAATTTTGGCACTGATTGTAAATGACCTGGATTGGGGAGCCAACTACCGCGATCTCCCAGTATTACAATCAGAAGGGTGAGATCCATGAGCAGTTGTTTAGTATCTAGCAGCCCAGAGGTTAGAATCAACTGCTCTTGGCTTAACAGCAGCAAAGACTTTTTCAAATGCTCAGTGTGCAAAGCCTGTAAAAACTGGGTGAGCAAAACAGAATATCTGACTCCCTTCATTGATAGACCTGTCCGTATCCTGAATAAGTTGACTTGCAAGACTGAGTACGCGGTATATGTGCTGGAGTGTCCGTGTGGCCTGCGCTATGTGGGTAGCACTAAGCTGCAGGTGCACAAGAGGATACTCCAGCACATACGGCCATCACCAATGGTGATGCCGCGTACCCAGTTGCAAGACATTTTAATGAATTTCATGCCAAAAACCCTGCAGGGCTCAAATATTTTGTAATTGACACAGTTCCGCCACTAAGAAGAGGAGGGGACCGTGAATCAATATTACGCAAATTAGAGACTAGGCATATTATACTTATGGACTACAAGACACCTAATGGATTGACCGCCAGTGAAGATTTTTTTACTTATCTTTAATGAACCAATAGGAATTTTTATTGTACACATATGCTGCTGCCTACCCCCCAGACCAACATGGTTTTAGTATTTGTTTGATTATGAGATTTTATTGTTGCACATATTTGCACAAGGTTTGCACTTTACAAAATGACAGTATTTCGTTTTGCATCTTTGCACATGTTCAAATAGGACAGGAATGTTATGGCATCTGCCTATATAGGTGGTATTTTTCCATCTTTAAAGAAACATCCAAACAATACATGCTAACAATTGTGGTGTCCTATATGAATTTTAAGTAACACTGCTAATTTAATAAGAGAAAAGGTTTTACATTGTTTTAACTTTTTCAACTGCTTTGTTATTGATAAAAATGAATTATGGAACCACTAACTAAGGTCACCAGTTATTTTTTAGAAGTGTAATATTATTATATTGAATATTTAATGTGCATATATATTTATATATCGAAAAAAATTCTCCCTCTCGCTTCTCCTCCAATTGTTGAAGGTACGTCGTCGATAAAAATCACAGCACCACAAAGCACATTCCAGTAGTATTTATTTTAGATGGAACGGGGCATATGCAAAAGACGGTCTACGCGTTTCGGCACTCGGCCTTCGACTGGACCATAGAGTCTCGAGGCCCAGAGTGTCAATTTAAAGTGTTGGTACAAATTAACGAGTAGACAGTGAAGACAAACTGGGCATGATTGTGTCGACAAGGCGTTTTAAAGTAAAGAGTTAATTGTTCTAGTTACTGCTACAGTTTATCAATAGTTTCAGACAGTTTGTAAAGTGAACAAATGATTCTAGATTGCAATTGGTTTCTTAGGTAACTCAAAATCAGGGTAAAGTACCGGCAATGATTTTTGATTTTTGGAAGAAAATAGGGAACATGATTACAAAAGAAGTAAATCCAATTAATACTGGTTACGACCCTATGAGTAAAGAATACATACGTGCAATATTTACGACAAATTTCTCTAAATATATCTACATGTAATATCATGTTTTGAATAGTAATTCTTGTCTAGAGAGATATGTATGTTTGAATAGTATATTAGTAAAGTACTGAATGGTCAAGTCGGCACAATAGGATGTTAATGATGGGAGTTACTTCATCCAATACGTTCCCACCTAATGTAAAACCATTTGCAAAAAGTTATTTGTCAATCTGATCTGTCACAGAGGGAGTGATGAGAGTAGAAGCAATGTACAGTTTTCTGTTGTACGTAACAAAGATCAACCAATGAATTTGATTAGAACTAAGTAAGCTATATCATTTTCAGGAGTGTCCATGTCCTTCTTTTTAATCAGAGTTCCCATGATTTATAGGTGTACATGTAGTTCAGCGTCCAGATTGTGGCCCCATGGTTTCTCGGTGCCTATTGACAATATTGTTTTTGACTCCGCTCTTCTTAACTCAAGAATTCTGTTTCCACCCCTCTCTTTCTGTTTGATGATTTTGATACCAAAATATTTTAGAAGATTACTATCTCCAGAGTGGAATTCAGAGAAATGTTTAGCCATAGGGTAGGAGAAATCTCTGTTTTTGATGGCACGGAGATGTTGAAGAATGCGGAGTTTGAGTTTGTTAATGGTGCTCCCTACGTATAGTTTTTTGCATGGACATTCCAAGATGTAAATTGCAAATTTAGACTCGCAAGTTATGTGATCTTTGATTTGTTCATCATGACCGTTTTGTAGTTGATATGAAGTTGTATTTTTTCCATGTTCACATGCTTTACACTTTGAGCACTTCCAAAAACCCGGGGTATTCAACCAGGATGTTGTTGTTGTTGGCTTAATCTCAAAGTGACTGTGTGTCAATAAATCACCCAGAGACGCGGTTTTCCTGTAGGTGATCTTGGGTCTCAGCGATAAGATTTTGTTGACAGTTTCATCCAGTAACAATATTTCCCAATGTTTCCGTACAATTTTACGTAGGTCATCACTCTGATTGTTGAAATCAACAATTAGCCTGGAAGTTATTTCAACTTCTTCATTGTTTGATCTTTGATTCGCCAGCTTAGTTTGAAGAAGATCAGATCGATTCTTTGTGCTGACTCTATTCTTTGCTGTGCTGATGACTTCCATAGGATATCCTCGTTGTAGGAAGCGTTGACTAATTTCTTGAAGTTGTAGGTTAAGGTCAGAGAGCTCAGAACAATTTATTTTTGCTCTGAGCATTTCCCCGTAGGGGATGCTCCATTTGAGATTTTTGGGATGTCCGCTGTTAGCATGAAGAATGCTGTTGCTGGCAGTCGGTTTCCTATGCATTTTGGTGCAGATCTTGCCATTTGATATATAAACTTCGACATCCAAAAATACAATGTTGGTGGTACTTATGTTGGAGGTGAATGTCAGTTTATATTTGTTAGTATTGAGAGAGTCAAGAAAGTTCGTGAGGCCGTCATTGTCGCCTTCCCATATGATAAAAAGGTCATCGATGTATCTAGACCAAGATCTTATGTTCCTTGCTTTCTCTTCTTTTAAAACCTCCTTCTCCCATATGGCCATAAGAAGATTGGCATACGTTGGGGCAAAAGAGGTCCCCATCGCGGTCCCTTGTCTATGCAAGAACAGGTCTCCTCTGAAAAGGAAAATATTGTGTGTCAAGCAGAATGTGAGCATTTGTACTAACATATCAGAGTGTTCTAGAAAGCAAATTGGTCTGGTATCCAGGAACTGTTTCACTGCTGCTATTCCGTCTGAATGATGAATGGAGGTGTACAAGGATGATACGTCGATGGAAGCCATGATGTAATTTTCTTTCCAATCCAGTTTGTCAATTTTTTGTAAAAATTCCATTGTGTCCCTCAAATAGGATGGTAAAGCTGTGACATGATTCATCAAGAAGATGTCAATGAATCGGGATGTGGATTCCAGTAGGGAACCAATGGAGCTAACAATGGGCCTGCCTGGTGGATTAATGGTGGATTTATGGATCTTTGGAAGGAAATAGATGGTTGCCGTAATAGGGTGATTCGTTTTCAAATATGAATATTCTTCTGAGTCAATGAGGTCTCTTTCTTTCCAAGCCAAAAGTTTTCTGTGGTATTCCTCAGTCCAGTTCTTAATCGGGTTTATTGTGAGCTTCTCATAGTGTTCCTCAACGTTCAATTGTCTGTAGGCTTCTTTGATGTAGTCATCACAGGATTGGATGACTATATTACCGCCTTTATCTGAGGCTTTAATGATTATACTTGGATCTTCTCGTAATTCTTGTAATGCCATATGTTCATCAGGTGAAAGATTCCATGTCTTTTTCTTTTTCTTTTTCTTTTTGATTTTCTTCTTGGAATATGACATGGGATGATTAGTTGACATTTTGTTAATTTCCTCCACCATGATTTCTTGGAAAAGGTCTATTTTGTTTCCTGGAGGGAGTTGTGGGCAGAAAGTTGATCGTGTTTTGAGGCCACTATTGCCACCTCTGTTGGTTTCATAACCCATATATTTATATATTTATATGTATCTTTTATTTATTTATTCAATGTGCTGACAGTAGAGTGATATTTTATCATGCCTACTTTACCTTGCACTATATCACTGTATTTTACATTGATATTATTTCTGACCTTCCACAGAAATTACATTTTGTGGCAACATCATAGTATGTTTTCCATGCCTATTGCCAAGCAATACAGCTGATGCAATCTGAATACGTCACACACTTGCACTTTAAATGTACTCTTCACGCCCTCAAATGTATCATGTGATCAAGGCCCCACGTGGGCTGAAACGCGTTATGGCGGCGGTGGTGTTGGGCACCAAATAAACATTTGCACTAAAAACCTTGGGTTCGCTTCGTCTGTTTTCCGGCAATTGGTTAATTGAAGACGATTTAACTTCATTTATATATATATTCACTGAAAAAACCATAGGTTTCACACACGTTATAGTTAGGAATTAGCATTTAAAAAACCTTGCAAATTCACTGAAAAAACCATAGGTTTCACACATGTTATAGTTAGCGGAAATTTTACTGATAAAAAACCAATGAAATTGCCCCGTTATAGTTAGTGCTGGCAACTATAACTCACGCGACCGCAATCCTCTGCTGATGCTAATACTGTATTTAGACACTTATTTGCCCATGTCTTCTTCCATACATTTTTAGCTATACATATATTACAAATATTTTTTTTTCATAAAGACACATATGTCATCAGCAGAAGATTGCGGTCGCGTGAGTTATAGTTGCCAGCACTAACTATAACGGGGCAATTTCATTGGTTTTTTATCAGTAAAATTTCCGCTAACTATAACATGTGTGAAACCTATGGTTTTTTCAGTGAATTTGCAAGGTTTTTTAAATGCTAATTCCTAACTATAACGTGTGTGAAACCTATGGTTTTTTCAGTGAATTTGTACGGTTTTTTAAATGCTAAGTGACTTTACGCCATTCGTGGCGTGCGCGCCCACTTAACGCAGTTCGTTCCGTGCGCGCACGGTGCGCTTCGCGCACCGTGCGCGCACAGTGAGCACGCGGTGCGCTTCGCGCACCGCGCACCCACTTTACGCAGTTAGTGCCGTGCCCACGTTACGCTAGATGGGCCATGTACGCACGATGCGCTTCGCGCACCGTGCGCACATGGAGGACATATTATGCGCTTCCTTGTGATAGGTAATCTGTTGAAATTTTTTGGGAAAATTTTCTGTGCTCTGATAAGCCATGCACAAATGGTGGCCTTCGGCCACCATTTGCACAAGGGGTGGAGAAAGTGTGGATAGTGTTTTTTTTATTTTTATTTTTTTACCGTACGCTTACGGTAAGCGTACGGTAAGCGTACCCCGCGAAATTGCCGAAAAAAAAATAATGCCGTTTTTGCTCTTGGGGGATGTTTGGGGACTCCCTCAACATGACTATGTGAGAGGGAGTTGTCAAAACATCCCCGTAACATGTTTTTGGCCATCATGTTTGATACATAACACTCAGTGCGGTAGACAAAATGGCGGACGCCGCTTCCTGGTTTCTGCCGATTCGAATGTTTACTAAGATCTAAGAGCCAATCAGAATCGCGCTCGCGCACGCCACCGTACGCTTACCGTAAGCGTACGGTAAGCGTACCGTAAGCGGGCTCAGATATATATATTGATTTAAAGGCTATTTTCTCAGAATCTACTGAACAGATTTACACCAAACCTACAAAAGGCACTTCCTTGACCTAGGGACTACCTCTCTGCCAAATTTCTAGTAATTCTGTTCAGCCGTTCGGGCTGTAGCTCGTTCTAAAGGTCCTATGGAAAAATGCATGGGAAAAACGCGTTTTGGGACCCCCCTTTTATCTCAGCCCCCGCTTGACGAATCCCCCCGAGACTTTCAGGGTAGGAGCGGAGCGTAGCGCCCCACCTATTTTGCGAAATTCGCGAGGATTCGTCGACCGGCGCCAAAGTTATTCAAAATAGAATGTTGAGGTTTTCCTATGGAAACGTGGTCCTAACTATAACTACCTACTGGCGACCGCCAGTAGGTAATATATATCTTTATTCACTATAAAAACCAAAAGTTACAGGGACATTATAGTTTGGAATTAAAATTAAATCAACCGTAGAAATTCTCCACAAAAAAACCAACGGTTACAGGGACTTTATAGTTAGGAAGTATAACAAAAAAAAACATACAAATTCACTTAAAAAACAAAGTTTACAAGGACATTTTAGTTAGGAAATAGCATTAAAAAAACCTTACAAATTCATAAAAAATGTTACAGGGACATTATACTTAGGCTCAGATTTTACACAGCGAAACCTTAGAAATTCAGCAGTTATGGTTACCTGAGCTAACTATGACTTACGCCCCAGCAATGCACTGCTTATGACCTCACATATTACATCACACATGACATAGTCAGTGACATCAATAAGGCTGTATCAGTGTGTGAGTGAGTGTGAGATTGGATGTATCATTGTTGGCTGGGTGTGTGAGGGGCTTTATCAGTGTTTGGCTGGATGTGTGAGTGAGTGGCTGTGTAAGTGTGTAGGTGGGTGTGAGAGTGGCTGTATCCATGTGTAAGTGAGTGTTTCAGTGGCTATATCAATGTGTGAGTGGCGGTATCAGTGTGTGACTGGGTGTTAGTGGCTGTATAAGTTTGTGAGTGGGTATAGGAAGCTGGCACTTTATGTGATATACCACTAAGTGGTTATAATGTGTAAAGAGTCCAATGATTCCCCCAGAAGTGTACAGGGCTCAATGTAAACACAAAGGGGCATATTATCAAGAAACGGCGTTAAAATTATCACCGCTTTAGCGGCAGAAAACTACAGCTAAAGCGGCGATAATGGGCTTGATAATATGCCCTTGAGAATTCCAATAGAAACCCATGTTCTGGAGTCAACATGGGCTTCTATTGGAATTCTCACGGGTATACTATCAAGCCCATTATCGCCGCTTTAGCAGCAGTTTTCTGCCGCTAAAGAGGCGATAATTTTAACGCCGTGCTTGATAATATGCCCCAAAGTGCTCTATTTGTAGTAGTGCAGTCTAGCAGCCTTAGGCCTAATACAGAGGAGTGTAAGACATTTGTTATACACACAGTGACTAAAAAATGAGCCACCACTCAAATAGGAGATCCACACCAATTCTTTAAAAAAAAATAAGCTTCTTTCAAGATTTAGATTAAGACCAAGATGTACGTTAAATGGTGAGTACGTTTTTAAATAAAAATACATCTTACTTTAAAAAGTGCACAAGGTGCAATTTTTTAGTTCAGCAATGTTAAATGGGCAGTTCGCAGTCGGGGGTGTCTTCGGGTTAAGACTGCATGCGTCGAGGTAGAGTCCGGTAGGGGTCTGCCCACAGTGGATTCTGGCTCAGAAACACTAGGGAGCCTTGGCAGGACTGTTGGGCCACTTGGACTTGGGCCATGAACTTTGGGTGCAGAAGTGGGTCCGGAGGATCCTTCTTGGTTCCTCAGGGCAGAGCTCTTTGGTTTTAAATTTGGTTTCTTCTTGGACAGGTCCGCTGTCCACTGGAGTTTCTTGATCTTTATAGAAGGCAGGCAGTCCTTCCAGGGTTTTGGAGGTTGCTGGGTCGCAAGATGTTTTGTAGCAAGCATGAAAGGCAGCAGACAGGCTGGCGCCAAGTTAGTCACTGGTCCTTCTTCCTTCTTGCTGAGGTTGCCCTTCGGCATTCAGGCTTTGTAGGTCATCAGGAGTCTGATTTCAGAGTCTGGAGGTGCCACCTAAATACTAGATTTAGGGGTGTTACAGTGGAGTGACAGGTAGGGACCAATGGGTTTCTTACCTGGGGTGCCTACACCCTCCATTATGCCACCCTCCTATGGCAGGGGGCATAGCCCTAGTCCTGATTGGATATGTCCCACCATCTTCAAGAGGGTGCACACTGAAAAACGTACTTCGCTTCACTTCCAGCACCTGCGGGGTGGAGATGGCAAAGGGGGACAAACCTCCTATTCTCACTTAGTTTTCTCACCAGTTCTCCCCCCAAACATGGGAGTTTTAACTGGGGCTGCCATCTGTTGCTAGAAGCAGAGGCTGGGGTCGCATTACTAAGGTGGCAAGGCCTTTGAAGTTTCCATCTCGAGCACTGTGCTCATCCGGGGGAGGAGGTGTGACACCTCCACCCAGTATATGCTTTGTTTCTGGCCTTAGAGAGAAGGGGCTCTCAATCCAGGGGACCAGAAGCATGTCTGTTGGTGGCAGGCTGGCTAAAGCCAGTCAGGGACCACACCAGGGTAGATAACATTTCAAGGGGCAGCTCTGAGATGCCATCTGAGTACACACTTTAATACATCCAACACTGGCATCAGTGTGGGTTTATTAGGAAGAGTTGATTGGTACCAAACACTCCTGGGTTCAGTGGAAGCCATCATGGTGATGGGGAACTCAAGTTGTCGAGTTTTCTGCCAATGTACTCTCTATGGCTTCCCTGACACTTATAATATTAAGAATAGAGTTAAATATTGTGGGGGAATACCTGCTCCTGCAGATATGGTCACACCTGAGATATAGTGCACCCTGCCGTAGGGTTTGTAAGGCCTGCTAGAGGGGTGACTTACCTATACCCTGGGTAGTGCTCCTTTGACATGGCACACAGGCAGTGTGCCATATCAATGTTGTCATTTTTATCTGCACCAAGGTATGCAGGCTGGTTGTATGACATAATTTCGACCTACAAATATATCGCAACAAAAATATCGATGTCAAGAATATCGACATCCTATCTACAACATGGTAAGTACAAAAATATCGAAAATTAAATATCGATGTCAAAAATATCGTTATTAAAAATATCATTTTCTTTAACTTTAAAAATATATGTAAAATAAACCAAATTATACTTAGAAATTAAATAAACATAATTAAATATATTGTATAATATTTAAAATGTATTATTAATATATATAATTTAATAAAACTTTAATTAAACATGTACATATAATATATAATATATATACTTACTGAATAATTAATTTTACTAATAATTTCTGTAACGTATAAATTATTAAATGTTTTTAAAAATTACCAATACATCTATACACATAAAATAATATCATTATTAAATATTTAATAATTACATATAGCAAATAATAAACAATATTTTTAATGTGATTAATTTTTATTATTAATGATATATCACAATAGCAAAAAAAATACAAAACATATGAAATATCAGACACAATAAAACTACTAGTCCAACTCCAACAGAAACAACAATAAGGAAAATGTTGGATACCGTAGGGGTAAAAATTACTATTCCAACTCCAAAGAGTGCAACAGTAGGGAAAGCGTTGGATAGCGTAGGGTTAAAATTACTATTCCAACTCCAGAGAGTGCAATAGTAGGGAAAGCATTGGATAGCGTAAAGGTAAAAATTACTATTCCCACTCCAGAGAGTGCAACAGTAGGGAAAACGTTGGATAGCGTAGGGGTAAAAATTACTATTCCAACTCCAAAGAGTGCAACAGTAGGGAAAGCGCTGGATAGCGTAGGGGTAAAAATTACTATTCCAACTCAGAGAGTGCAATAGTAGGGAAAGCGTTGGATAGCATAGGGGTACAAATTACTATTCCCACTCCAGTAAGTGAAACAGTAGGGAAAGCGCTGGATAGCGTAGGGGTAAAAATTACTATTCCAACTCCAAAGAGTGCAACAGTAGGGAAAGCGTTGGATAGCGTAGGGTTAAAATTACTATTCCAACTCCAGAGAGTGCAATAGTAGGGAAAGCGTTGGATAGCGTAAAGGTAAAAATTACTATTCCCACTCCAGAGAGTGCAACAGTAGGGAAAACGTTGGATAGCATAGGGGTAAAAAATTACTATTCCAACTCCAAAGAGTGCAACAGTAGGGAAAGCGTTGGATAGCGTAGGGGTACAAATTACTATTCCCACTCCAGTAAGTGAAACAGTAGGGAAAGCGCTGGATAGCGTAGGGGTAAAAATTACTATTCCAACTCCAAAGAGTGCAACAGTAGGGAAAGCGTTGGATAGCATAGGGTTAAAATTACTATTCCAACTCCAGAGAGTGCAATAGTAGGGAAAGCGTTGGATAGCGTAAAGGTAAAAATTACTATTCCCACTCCAGAGAGTGCAACAGTAGGGAAAACGCTGGATAGCGTAGGGGTAAAAATTACTACTCCAACTCCAAAGAGTACAACAGTAGGGAAAGCGCTGGATAGCGTAGGGGTAAAAATTACTATTCCAACTCCAGAGAGTGCAACAGTAGGGAAAGCGTTGGATAGCGTAGGGGTACAAATTACTATTCCCACTCCAGTAAATGAAACAGTAGGGAAAGCGCTGGATAGCGTAGGGGTAAAAATTACTATTCCAACTCCAAAGAGTGCAACAGTAGGGAAAGCGTTGGATAGCGTAGGGGTAAAAATTACTATTCCAACTCCAGAGAGTGCAATAGTAGGGAAAGCGTTGGATAGCGTAAGGGTAAAAATTACTATTCCCACTCCAGACAGTGCAACAGTAGGGAAAGTGTTGGATAGCGTAGGGAAAAGAATTACTATTCCAACTCCAGAGAGTGCAATAGTAGAGAAAATGTTGGATAGCGTAGGAGTAAAAATTACTATTACCACTCCAGTGAATCCAACAGTAGGGAAAGCGTTGGATAGCGTGGGGTAAAATTATTTACTATTCCCACTCCAGAGAGTGCAACAGTAGTGAAAACGATGGATAGCGTAGGGGTACAAATTAGCATTCCCACTCCAGTAAGTGAAACAGTAGGAAAAGCGCTGGATAGCGTAGGGGTAAAAATTACTATTCCCACTCCAGTAAGTGAAACAGTAGGGAAAGCGCTGGATAGCGTAGGGGTACAAATTACTATTCCAACTCCAGAGAGTGCAACAGTAGGAAAAGCGCTGGATAGCGTAGGGGTAAGAATTACTATTCCAACTCCAAAGAGTGCAACAGTAGGGAAAGCGTTGGATAGCGTAGGGGTAAAAATTACTATTCCAACTCCAGAGAGTGCAATAGTAGGGAAAGCGTTGGATAGCGTAAGGGTAAAAATTACTATTCCCACTCCAGTGAGTCCAACAGAAGGGAAAGCGTTGGATAGCGTAGGAGTAAAAATTACTATTCCCACTCCAGTAAGTGAAACACTAGGGAAAGCGCTGGATAGCGTAGGGTTAAAAATTACTATTCCAACTACAGATAGTAAAACAGTTGGGAAAGCACGGGATAGCATAGGGATTCTATAAACATAATAACAAATTAAATAATTTGTTATAAAAAAACAGCATATTAATAACTAATTTACAAAATATGTATTATTAAATACCAATTATTTAAAATAAATATTTATATAAATAACTTTAAATTACATCCCACACTATTCCCCCTTTAACACACAACACACTACACATACAAAATACACAATACATTTAAATATCAGTTTATCTATTATTTACAATTAATAATACATTCTTTATAATTAATATACTTATTATTTACAAATTTATACATATTAACTACCAAATTACAATTATTCACAAATTAATTATTATTTAACAATACATTAATTAGCAATAACAACAAAGAACATGAAATAATACATTATTTATATTTACTATATTTAACGTACTAATAACAATTAATTACCAATTAATAATTAATTAACAAATAATTATTATTAATTACAAATAATTAATAATTATCAGTAATTTTTTTAATTTAATTACATCCCACCCTATTCCCCTATAAACCCACAACCCACTACACATAAAAATTCACATAATTAATTTAAGCATCAATTAATCACTTAATAAAATTAAATCACCAATTAATTAGTAATTAACAATTAATTAATTAACAATACCAATAAAGAAATATTAATATTAAACTAATTATAACTTATATAATTAAACAATTAATACAATTAATTTACAATTAATAATTAATTAACAATTAATTAATCAATTAATATATTTAATTAACAATTAGTAATTAATTAACAATTAATTAATCAATTAATATATTTAATTAGCAATTAGTAATTAATTAACAATTAATTTATCATAAATTCCAATTAAACAATACATATTAATTAATTAATTATAATTAAATTACTTCCCACCCTATTCCCCTATAAACCCACAACCCGCTCTGATACTAAAACGCTAAATTATATTTTAAATAATTATTAATCTCTAAACATTTATTTTTAAATGTATTAAAATACATTACAATAATCTTTCACATACAAATAAAATACATATTAAAATACATTAGACTAATAAAATATCGATATTCTTAACATTGAAATTTTTGATTACGATATTACTTACATCTATATTAATGACTTCGATATTATTAACTTCGATAATACTTACCTTGGGGTCGATATTCTGTCCATCGATATTCTTGACTTCGGTATTCTTTACCTACGATATTTACAACTCGATATACTTGTATGTCGACATTTAAAACTCGATATTTAGACTGCTCACCATGCAGGCTGCAGTGGCAGTTAGCATTGCCTTGGCGAGGGGCCCCCAGGGGACCCTCTTCAGTCCCAATGCATTAAGTACCATGGGGGCCATTTACTAGGGACTTACAGGGGGATTTGAAGTTGTGCCAATCATGCTACCATTTTAGGGAAGGAGCTGTGGCACAGGGGACCTGGTTGGCAAGGACCCTGTCTACTTTCAATCAAAATCATATCATGTTCCATGCAAAATGTGGGGGGCTAACCAGGTCAAAAGAGGCAATTTCTCACAGTGGGTGTGTCAGTGCCTGTATCAGTATGTGTGAGTGGCTGTTTCAGTGTGTAAGTGGTTGTGAGTGGCTGTATGGGTCTGTGAGTGACTGGGTGGCTGTATGGATATGTGATTGAGTTTCTGAGTGGATGTATTGGCATGTGCCTGGGTGTGCGAGTGGCAGTATCGGTGTATGGCTGGGTGTGTTAGTGGGTGTATAGGTGTGTGAGTGGGTAAGTGGATGTATCTCTTGTTGAGTGGCTGTGTGAGTAGCTACCTCAGTGTGTGGCTGGGTGTGTGAGTGGCTTTAGTAGTATGTGGCTGGGTGTGTGAGTGGCTCTATTGGTGTTTGGATGTGACAGTGGCTGCATTGGTGTGTGAGTGGATATGTGAGTGGCTGTATTACTATGTGAGTGGCTGTACCAGTGTGTGAGTGGGTGTGTGAGTGGCTGTATCAGTGTGTGGCTGGGTGTGTGAATGGCTGTGTTCATGTGTGGCTGGATGTGTGAGTGATTTTATTGGCATGTGAGTGGCTGTATCAGTTTGTGGTTGGGTATGCCAGTGGCTGTAACGGTATGTAAGTGGATGTGTGAGTGGTTTTATCAGTATGTAGCTGGGTGTGTGAGTAGCTCTATTACTGTTTGCTTGGGTGTGAAAGTGCCTTATTGGTATGTCAGTGGATGTGTGCGTGGCTGCATTGATGTGTGAGTGGGTGTGTTAATGGCTGTATCTGTATGTGGGTGGGTATGTAAGTGACTGTATGGATGTATGAATGGGTGTGTAACATATTAATAAACCATATTACTCCAATAGAGGGTGTCATTGATCTGTATATAAAATAACAAATATGAATTAGTATTACAATTTATAAATTTCGAAATTCAACTTAAAGATTTGAACAGTACATAAGCTGATAATTGTAATAAATCACTACATATTTTCATGCTGTAATGCTATGTTATGATAAGCATTTAATTTTCCCTTTTCTCATCTTTTATACTTATACACCATACATTTTGTACTCTATAAAGAATTATCTTTGAACAGTGGGGAAAAAAACAATCAAGTAGATTGTAGGAAATAAATCCAGAACTGCACACTATGTCACTTTAAATAAGCAACAGTGTCAATTGTACTCTGTACAAAAAAGTCACTTTACCTATACTTTCTCTACTTATTTAAAGAATCATATCCTGAAAATGACATTTCCATTATTAGAACTACTTCTAGATATATAAGGGACCAGAGCATATAGAAACCCTCATAAAAACATTACCCGTGGTAGGCCGAATGATGTCATAAATTCTGATAATACATCTACTACAACTAGACTGTTCAACTTTTTCAACTATAATCATCCTTAGAACTTTGGTTTGCAGATATAACAGATAGGAATTAGATAGTTTTAAAAGCAATCTTTGCTTGAATTTTAGGTTGCTATCATTACATTCTGTCCATCCACTTCTACCTTTTAGATTCACAACGTAATGACTAGGCCTGGCCGACAAATTCCGTTCCGCTCGCGGAATTCGCGGAATTTGGGTAATTTTGCGTTCCGTGGAGAACACGGAGTTGCCCAAAATTCTGCGTTCTGCGGCTTCATGGAATTTTTGGTGTGTTCGCGTTCTCAAAATGCGTGTTTGCGAGATATTTCCCCTGAGCACGCAAACAATGTTCGCGAACAGGTAAAAAGCATAGCGAGCAAGCAATTCCACGTGTTTTCGCGGAATTTCTGCGTGCTCGCTGAGATTTTCTACCGTTTCGCGGAGCTTTGCGGAGCGCGACTACGCAAATTCCGCCCACCCCTAGTAATGACCAAATGTAATGCTAAGTCCTTCATGAAAGATGAGAGCAATGGAAGTATATGTTTTTCCAGAAATAGATATTTGTCCTGCTCTAAAGTTTGTTATCTGTTTCTAATTTACTACCATTTGGTTTGCATTGTTGTAGCATTAAAATAACATATTTGCCACTTCTTCCTACACATAAAGCTGACAAAAGATCTCTTCAACAATCTGAGCATATATTGTTTGTGAAGCTTCTCTGAGCAATTTGTCAAAAGACGCACTTTTGCAATCTGGCAATGTTACATTAATAAAACGCTCCTAATCTATTTCTATAGTTGATGTATATAAGCAATCTTCACATTTATGGTTCCATTAGCAACTAAGTCCAAATAACTCATCAATAGGTATTTTCTCTTCTAAAACATTAAGCAGCACCATTAGAATCTCCTATTGAATATGTAGAGTAAACTGTACAGATCTACTACATATATCTACAAGGTCTACACACTGGGTTTTAGTTCTGTCACAACCCAGATGCTTCAACAAAACAGACAGTGCAGAACACAACAAGTTCAGTTCTTTGTTTTCAATTGCATCTACAACATGAGGTAATACAAACAACATATTTACCACAACATTAGCATAACAGTTCACACCAGAGGGGTTTGACAACTAGTAACCAACAATATCTCCATATTTTTCAATTTTTTGTTTCTGAACAACTTCCTTCTTCTCTTTGATTTCCTTCTTTGGGAGAGCATCACTAGACTGCTTTGAAAGTTTCCGCTTTGGACAAATTGACAGTTTCTCATAACTTGGATACTGTCCTATCTGAGGAGCATAAAGACTTCTTAATTGGTTGTATTCTTTTACACAACATGTATCTGCATTTACTCTGCTGTCATCAAATGCAACCATATACAAACCAGATAATGTCCTAACTTGAGACAAAGCTACAAATGAAGTGCCTTCCTTAAACACTGTAGTACTAATACTAATAAATGTGTGTGACCTATGAATAGTAACTGCATAAGCTAGGGAAACATATATATCTTTCACAAGCAAAAAATGTGCAGTAGATCATCCAATTAGCTTTGCGCTGTGAATCTGGTCAAATTTAATTAAAAGGTAGTCTACGTCATTCCTATTTGCAAAATGAACAAAGTCAACAACTTTACCCATAGCTCCATTAACTAAACCTTCTTCAACATTTAAATTTTGGTGCAAAATCACTATACATTTTGTTTACATACACTTAAACATTTCACCACTCCTGCAATTCGTGAAACAGATTTCTCTAATTAATCCAGTGTTGCTTGCAAATTATCACTCACCAATATAATAACACCCTGGTGTTCTATTTTATCTAGTACCCTCAGTTGCAACATTTCTTGTTTTTCCAGTTCCAGCAATTCATTGTTAAATGATGTATATTCCTCCAGAGTAGGCATTAGACACACACTATGTTTACCTCCTTGTATAAAACCGAACATTAGTTCTGCTGCAGTCTTCATTGTTGGATAACGTTTTTTGAGAAAGTGACTTTCTAGAACACGTCTTCCCTCTTTTGAAAGAACACCTACTCTAATTTCAGAATATTTCCAATTCCATGTCAGACACTTGTCTAATTTTCCTGATTGATTCTTTGTATTAAAAAGTTAACCAAATATTCACATTTTCAATGCTTCCCAAAGAATTCTTAGTTACATCATGGAGTAGTGGTTTAAATACATGCTGTATCCAAGGTATTATGGGAGATACCCTTATTTAGGAAAAGGGATGGGTATAAAAGTTTGAATAAAAAACAAAGTTCCTTTTCCTCTTAATCTCGGAGGAGAGGATCACTATCCTCAAACCCAATTATCTGTCCAGCTGGAAATGGACATTTAATAGGAGAAAATTATGAAGTTAAATTCTGCAAGGTTATAATCTCACCAGAACATTCATTTGTATTTGAATTATCCTTCAAACTGTGGGATATATTGTATTAACAAATATGTAAATTTGGCAACCTGGTGAAATTATAACCTTGCAGAATTTAACTTCATAATTTTCTCTTACTAAGGTGCCGATTCCGATCCGTTAAAAAGATTTACCGTACGACTCGTATCCGTATTTTTTTACGTACGAATCGTACATGTCCCGTACAAACGGCGAAGTACGATTCGTACATGAAAAATACATATGAATCACTGCGGGAAAAGTCTACGAGACGTCCCCGGACAGTTTTACGTATGAGTCGTAAAACAGAAGTCCGAGCGCACAAGTCCGATCCGTACCGGCATTCCGAATGCACAAGCGTATGGAAAACGTCTCGTACGGAGCGAACTTTGTACGACCCCTACCCCGGGTACACTTGTGCCCGGGGTACGAGTCGTACGGCCCCCCCCAGCCCGCCCACCCGTGTATGTCCACACCGTACCCCAGGCTTACCCCAATCCTCGCGTATGTACAGTCCGTACATACGCGAGGATTGGGGTATGCCTGGGGTACGGTGCGTACATACGCGGGTGGGGGGGTATGCCTGGGGTCAGGTGCGTACATACACGGGTGGGGGGGTACGCCTGGGGTACGGTGCGTACATACGAGGGTGGGGGTGTACGCCTGGGGTACGGTGCAGACATACGCGGGTGGGGGGTACGCCTGGGGTACGGTGTGGACATACACGGGTGGGGGGTACGCCTGGGGTATGGCGCGAGCATACGCGGTGGGGGGGTACGTCGCATACCGGGCCCCCTTTTCGTCGTGCATCGCAGCGTACTTAGCTTTTCCGCCACTTTAGCCGTGCGGAGTGCTGTGGGTACAAATCGTACTTGCTGGTCCGTAAAACGCTGTCTGACTCCGTGCGGACGTCGCGTACGCGCTGTCCAGGATCAGAATAGTAGGTATATTTTTGCCGTACGGTGTTTTTTACGATTCGTACGGAATTGGTATTTCTGTACGAATCGTACTTGCTGTTTTGTACGGTGGATTTCTCGGGTACGAGTCGTATGGAGAATACGCTCCGTACGACCATTCGTATCAGGGTTTTACAGGATCGGAATCGGCCCCTAAATGTCCATTTCCAGTTGGATGGATAATTGGGTTTGAGGATAGTGATCCTCTCCTAAATTAAGAGGAAAAGGGAATTTTGTTTTTTTATTAAATACAGCCTGACCCTTGAAAGGTATAAGTTGCAGTGGATCTCCAAAAACAATCAAATGTTTTCCTCCAAATAGAACATCGTAATCCATCTAAAAATATCTTGCATTCTCAAATGCACAAAGGCAAGCAATACGTTTGAGACCATGCTCACCTTATAGATGAATAACTTTTTTTTTGTTGGCACTCTTCACGACAAGCTTCACTGGATACAGTTTGTTCTGATGTTCCACAAGCAGCATCAGAAGAAGATGCAAAGTATTACCTTTGATACTGTGTGCAGCTAATCCAGAAGGTGCTGTAACCACAAATGATAAATTACAGTCTGTAGTCTTGTGTAAAAAAGCATCAACAACTTGTATCAGGAAACTTTTACCAGTACCAGCTTGACCGCTAACGCACAACAGTAGAGGTATAAATGTTGAACATAAATACTCTTTTGTATCATTAATCAATCCATTCTCTACTGTAGCATTCGCTTACAAATATATCTCCTTTTGCTCATCATTTAGTTGTCAAACAAAATCTTCCAAATCAACTGTTTCCTGTCTTGCTTGCTCCATCCTTGTCTTCAGCCTCATTTTGAATGATTGGTTATCCTAGTGGGTCTTGACTTTGAGGACTCTGAAACTTTGGCTGGTTTTTAAACTCTCCTTGGTTACCCCAGCAGCAATTGCATCTTCCTGTTGAATTTCATCATTCAACATTTGCAAATACTTTGGAAATACTGAGCATTCAATCCCATCTTTTGCAACACTTTAGGCCTTTTTCCTCAGTTTCCTTTTGGAATGCTACATACAGATAACATACTCCTCTATGAAATAAAGTACAGACTAATCTGTGTCTATTTCAAATTTAGTTGCATCTTTCACCCATAACAGCATGAGAATATGAGGAGCACCATTTGCTTTTTGCCGAAAGAATTCAGCAACTTCTCCAAGAGGTGGATTTTTTGTTGTTGCAGGTGAAGGACAGCTTGGATTGAACTCTGTGGTTAAAGTACCTGCAAACATTTCCAGGATCCAAAGAGCAAAGTTCTACTGGTGTCTTCAACTTGATACCCTTAATGTTAGAGTTTACATCTCTTAAAAAATCATGTAAGTCATCCCATGCATACTCCGCACAACTCAGGCTTAGAAACCAAGTTGATGCGCCTACATTTCACAACATGCACTTTAGTTCACCATGCCAATGATACAGATTCTCATTAGTCTCATGTTGGCATGCCATCAAATTTATCAAATTGTACTCCAGCTTCTCATCTTTTCCATTAATTGTGTGAACAAAGTATTTTGCCAATATATTTTGTAGGTTAACCCCTGTCTTAAGAATATGGTTAACTGCACATGATAGTTCAGACAAATCACTTTCAAATAAGAGATTGATTGCATACGGAACACTTTGTCAAAATCTAGGGTCCTCTGATTGTAATCTTGTTGATCTATACTCATCTGCAGATATTGACGAAGGGTGATCATAAAACCATCTGCCTACTCTAACTGGAAATAGCTGAGGAAAACATTGAGCATGTAAAGTTTTCTCCTACACACTCGTTGGAATTGCTTTGGCTTGTTTCATCTGACACAGTTCAAAAGCATCTCCCTTAACCTCTTTTGAATACAGTGGATGGATACTGTATTTCTAATGTATTTCTTCAGATATACTTCTATCCACTTTTTCAAACTGTTCATTTGAAGGAAAAATTTCTTCCTCCATGCAACTTCCATTTGCAACAGTATCTACTTCTTTATAGTACACGCTATTCTGTTTTAGGTAGAAAGTAGCTTTCTTCACCTTATTTACATCCACTGGGGTCTACCAGATTTGTTTGCTTTTTGTGGACACACCATTCACTAGAATTGTTTTTAGTTTAGTATTTGTACTGAAGTAATAGAAGATATACATAAATTCCAGCAAAATAGTTCACCAACAAGATGAGATACAAGAAAGAAAATAAGTAATGAAACTCATGCTAACATCAAGAGTAAAGGTAATACTATTTAACATATAACTGGGCTGAACGGAGTGTTATTCAAGAAAAAATTGTAAGGAAAGAGTTAAAGGGAAAGTAAAGTAAAGGGAAAGAGAGGAAATAGAGAAGAAAGAGAAAAGAAGAGGAGAAAACTGTAAACTTTGTAATATAAAAAGAAGCTTTAAAAAGCCATACATAAACATATTATATGCTAAAAAGAACAATATAATCAATTGGGAAATATACAAACAATGACCTATAATAAATACACTGAAATGTATTCTGTAATTAAGCTGAATTGCTTGCATGCAAAGTCAGATATTGAGTCAATGATTCCCTAAGTTCTTCACATTTTGCTGACAAAGATGCAGAATGTAAACAATAATGATCCAGACAATGGTTGTGACAAACCAAGTTCCACCACTATTGTAGGGTCATATTGTTTATAGATTTCCAATTTGAGGTAATTACCTTACCTGGAAGCCAATCGCAATCAACAGATTGACAAGTTTGCAAATAAATTTATTCTAAGGCCATATATTACTTGACCCACTTACACACCAATTGACAATGGAGAATGGAGTGTGAACTTCAATGATTTCCCCTATTCTTGTCCGTAACTGCTCCCAGAAAAAGAGACAGCTTAGGACATATGAAAAACATGTGAACATAGGTACCAGGATTGGTATTGCAATGCCAGCAAGTATCCTTTTTGAACAATATGAGTTTAAACAAGTGTTCTGGTGTATAATAGAATATGTTGTAGAAATAATATAGCATTTGAGTGAGGTTGGCAGGACTTTTGCCAAATTAGTGTAGGCCAACTGGAGAATAAAAGTTCCAGTTTGGATTTAGCTCCATTGAACAGGAGTGTTCAGTATTTTATATATTAGTGTTGCCTTGCAAGTTTAAATGAAATGACTATGGGAGGACTGTGGACCATACCCCTGAATGAAAGAAGTAGGAAGAAATACCAGTGTAGGAACACCTGAAGATTTCAAAAGCTGATATTGTTTGAGATAGTTCAGGGAAAGGTTGAAGGAAGAGAAGAGAGTTGCAAATGGAATAATTGTACTGTTGTAGAGAAGAAACTGAGAAACAGTAAATATACTCTTATTTAACCAATTCTACCACAAGATTGGTTTACCATTTGCTACAAGCCTTTTATTATATCAAATAGGACTTTGGAGAAATAGCTCATATGAGGAGATATGGGTTACTAAGTAAGGTTTGCAATGAGAACAAGAGTGTGATATTACTGTGGGTATCCACTATGTAGTAGGCTGGGACATATGTATAATATGAGTATGAAAGAATGGAGAGATAAGGGCTAGTTACAGCTGGTGCCACAAGTTGAATTGAAAGTCTTCTTGAGAGTCAAGAAAGCAACTTTGGAACTTTATAATACAAAAAGCTTTGTGATAACTATAGTAGTCAGGGGAATTGCCCCCTCCTGATGATTTGGGTAAATGTAGGCGTGTAAAGATATACAAGATGGTTTCCCGTTCCCTAGAAATGTAGATAATAGTCTATCAATAGCTATGAAGTATTTACTAGGTATTTTAATCGGTAGCATCATAAGATAGTATTTAATAATAGGAAGTACCATCATTTTGAGAGTGTCAAGGTGGCCCCACTATGACAAAAAAAGAGATCAGCCTTATGTCAGTTTCGTGATTTTTGCAAGAAGAACATCCATATTGGAATGAAGTGTGTCTCTGAGGTTTGTGAGATACAGGATTCCTAGGCATTTGATGTTATCAGGGTTCCAGGAGAGACTCATACCAGCAAAAGTTATTTTAAAACAGAACTTATCCAATGGCATCACTTCGGACTTTTCTATATTAAGTTTGTATTCAGACACCTTCGAGTATGCATGTAGCTCTTCAAAGAAGTGAGGAAGAGATGTTTGTGGTATGGAGATATAGAGAAGTATGTCATCCTCATATACCGTACATTCAATATGTGTGTTATTTAGCTGAAAACCAGAAAAGGCATCAGAATACTTCAGCCTATATTTAATAGGTACAAGGGCAAGAATAAGCAGCAGGATGATAAAGGGCATATGTGCCTTGTACCTCTGTGTACAGGGAAGTAGGAATTTTGTACATTGTTGACCAGGACAGAAAAACAAGGTGAGGAATATAGTAAATAAATTATTTGAAGAAAGCGAGGGTCATACCCGTGCCAATGAAGAGCATACATTCGTTGCCAGTCAACCTGATTGAATGCCTTTTTAAGCATCCAAAGCTACCACGGCCAGGGAGCGTTTAGATTTAGCTTCTTTACTGAGAATATTTAGAAAGACCCACAAATTATCCACAATATTCCTATTTTGAACAAAACCTGACTACTCAACTTCAACTAGATCAGGTATGAAATCATTGAGTCTGAGAGCCAGGGTTTTAGCAAATATTTTACAGTCTGTATTTATCAGTGTTTTGGGACGATAATTTTTGCATTGAGAGGTATATCTGTCTTTTTCGGAATAAGACAGTTCATAGATTCTGTAAAAGAGCCGGAAGATTTATTCAGTGAGACAAAATTAGTAATTTGTTAAAATAATTTAGGGATTTTTTTGGGGGGAAACTGAAAGTAAAATTTGACCGTGAACCCATCTGGTCCGGGCACTTTAATTATTGTGAGTTGTTTGACTGCTGAAAACAATTCTTCCAATCATAATGGGTTCTCAAGAGGAGATGGATCAATTTGTGAGGACGTGTGTATTGAAGAGTGAAAAAAAAGATGAGAGAATCATCAGAAGGAGTGAATTCAGGGGTATATAAGGTTTGATAATAGTCAACAAAATGTCGAGCAATGTCCAAATCACAAAATAGGTTGCTGCCAAATTGATTGGTAATACATTTAATGGAGGATTTTTCTTTCCTGCATCTTAGGTAATTAGCTAACAAGAAACCAGTTTTATTTCTTCCTCCATAACATCTAGTGTTGAACTTATTGAGAGTACCATATGCATTTGCCATAGTTGGTTCATTGAATTGAATCCCCACCAGCACTTTTAGGTCAGTTTAGTTATTCTGAGTGATAAAGTATTTGTGTTCTAATCTCCTGATTTCACTTAGAATGGAAGCAGATTCGTTCTCTTTAGCTTTTCGTTTGTTAGAAACGTAGCCAATGATTAAACCTGTGGATGTAGCTTTAAATGTGTCCTAAACAAAGTGAAAAGAGGTATTTCCTGTATCATTAATCTCTAAATATTCATGAACAAACGCCTCATAAGAAGTGATAAAAGCTTTATCAGAAAGTATATGGTTGGTTATTAAACCCCCAACTTGATCTAGGCAGGGTATGGTGAAGAACATCTAGAACGGTACAAACAGTGGCATGGTTCGAGATCAAAATTGAGCCTATCTCTGAATGTACTAGGTGTTGAGTGAGATTTTTGTTGAGAAAAACATAGCCTCTCCGAGGCTGTGATTTATGAGAGGCAGAATAGAAGGAAAATTCTTGCAGAGAGGGCTGTGCTAGCCTGCATTAATCTGAAAGAGCATTATGTGTGAGATCATGCTTAAATGCTTTGTAGGCTTTATGAGGGAAAAATCTCAAAGATGAGTAATGGTCAAGAAAGCGGTCAATAATGTGATTACAATTACCTCGCAAGGTAAAGTTTTCAGCAAAGTTTTGAATGACCCATTGATAAATAGTCTCCAAAAAGAAGGATCGGGATTAGTAGGGCCATAAACATTAAGAATCGTGAAAATTATATTATAGATTTTAAGTTGTACCAAAACCCATCTGTCCTCTTTGTCATTTTCCTGGGTAACTAATGAAAAATGTAGAGCTTTATAACATATAATGGCTACACCATTCTTATGTTGTATGAAGGGGAAACTGTAGAGTTTGCCCACGGATTGTTTTTTAAACTTGTTAATATCCACTTCGGTAAGGTGAGTTTCCTGAAGTAAAGTGAGATGGCAATGTAATCTAAATAAGTGTGACAAAACACACTGGCATTTAATGTGATTTTTCAAACCTTTTACAATCCACGTTGTTATGCTAAGTGGCATGTGAAAAGAAGTGATACTTGAACATTAAGGAGATATATAAGCTTAATAATGTCTGAAGGAAGATTCAACTGTGAAATCAAAGAGAGAAAAAGAGGAAAGAATGAGAAGAGATAAACAAAAATGAAAAGGTGGTGAATAACCCCCGTAAAACAAGGACAACATAAAGGCAACAGAGGAAGAAAGAACCTTAGTTGCAAATCATTATCATTATATGAAAAATAGTGCATCCAGAGGGATGAGGAGGGTACGGTGCACCTAAAAAAGATGAGACTAGACTTGGCTCTGGTGAAAAAGAAAGCGAACATAGCGAACATTAAAAGCAAAAGTTTCAACAATAGCCATTAGAGAGAGAAACATAGGCACGAGGGAACAGCAGGATGCTAAACAATTTTTAGGAAGGCAGAATACAAGAGGATAAATAGCGTACTATATAAACTTACCATGGACCACAAGAGGTGGGATGCTGCTGGGACAGCACGCACAATAAAAAGGGCAGAACTCATTAAGGCAGGAGACAGATGCCATATAATACTCTGGGGCTGAAAAATAATGGGACAGAATCGGGTTATATAATCCGAGAAAACACAGTACCTAAATAAAAGAGAAAA
Organism: Triturus cristatus; assembly: GCF_964204655.1. Classification (NCBI taxonomy): domain Eukaryota; kingdom Metazoa; phylum Chordata; class Amphibia; order Caudata; family Salamandridae; genus Triturus; species Triturus cristatus. The sequence goes on from NC_140595.1 coordinate 651,926,108, forward strand.
CATTTTGAATCAAGAAGATAAACCAACAAGGTAAAAATAACAATCATGTCTTTGCTGCGGCACCAATTTACAGATCTTCAAGGCGATGCTGTCGTAGAAAGTCGGGCAATTTTGCTGTGTCCTCAAAGGTATTCTCTTTATAAGTGATTTTGAAAGAGCATGGATGAACAAGACCATATCTTGTGTTCATGGATTTTAGTTGTTGGTGCAGTTCAAGGAAAGGTTTCCTCCTTACAGCCATTGTGTTGGGAACATCCTGTAAAAAACAGATCTTGTGACCAGATCACTGGAAAGACCCTGCTTGTTTAGTCGCTGAATTGCATTAAATTGGCCTGCCGCAAGAAAAGGATAATAATGACTCCAGGTTTATGATGAGAAGATGTAGCAGATGGTTTGGGACCGAGGCGATTAGCTCTTTGGATATTGAGTAGGCTGTGGTCAGGTAAGTGAACGATAAAAGGGATGACCTTTTGCAAAAAGGAAATCCTGTTGGTTTCCTCTGAATTCTCCAGAATGCCATAAAGATGTAAGTTATTTCTCCGATTCCTGTTTTCCAAGTCTTGTGTAGTCCATTTGAGAAACTCTATTTCTTTTGTCGAGATACCATTGTGAGCGAGTCTTTCAAATCCCTAAACCTCTGTTCCATAACTGTGATGCATTGGTCATGAGTGGACCATTTCTCCTCAATGCACATCAGGGAGGCATTGATTTCCAAAACAAAGGGTTTTTGACAAAGGTCAAGACGCTGAAATAGATCACCCCATCCTTAGGTTGCTGGAGCTCTCCATAAGGGCTGAGAACGCCTTAGGGACAAGGTCCCATTGGGGAATTTTAGGATGAGTAATGAGCTTGGTGGAAGATGGGAGAGGTGTGACTTTGTACTTCTGCTTTACAGACCTACCCAATATAGGAAGGAGGAATAGCCAATAATGTTAATGAACCCTTCAGATGTGAGAGAAAGTGGAGGCTATTTTATTATATACTTTACTGAGAGGACCCAGTGTAAGATAGAAAACACGTTGTACAGCTTGACCAGGAGACCTGGAAGATGTGCGCTGCGGCAACCATAAGAGTTAATAATAATCAAAAGGGTAGTAGCAGTGGTCCAAGTGGCAATAAAGAACCTTCAACTTGACATAGTTTAGCATTTGGAAACCTGCATATAGCTCCATAAAGAAGAACCAAGCAACTGCAGGAAAAAGCTATATGCTGCTTGAATAATTAAGATAAATCCCTCTATTGTGATCAAATTGGCTCCATGAGACTGCCCAGAGCAGAAGAGATGTAATCCTCCTACCACCATGTCTCAGCAAATACTTCAGGGACAAATGAGGGCCTGAGATGTCATTGCTCCCTGAAGCACAGAGCGCAGCTTGAAATTCTGCACTAATACAGCAGCAGAAATTTAGGAAAAGCAAGGTGTACCTTAAAAAGATTAATAGAGTCCTCTACAGTGGCCAAATCATATTTTTGATGCAGTCCAAAGTCATTAAATGAATGGCCCCAGCCGTCGTGTCGCATCGAACAAATCCTCTCAGGAGCACATGTGTTTTCAAAATGGTGGCGTCTCCTGATGCGCACAATGCAGCATGGGAATAATTATGCTAATGCTGTGTGCAAAAAGCATAAAAAAGTTAAAGAAGGCTATCACCCACCTTCTGACCATGAATTCTGGGTGTGAGAAGTCGGCCTGATATATGCTGTCCACTCGTTCTAGTGGGCACCTTGTATCAGTCCAAACAACCCCTTATTGGTTATAGGTTAAAGACAACCTTTATTGAAAGCTATCCTAGTGGTAGCTATGGAGAGCAGCCTTCAGGCTAAGTCTTGAAGGAATGTAAAGCAGCTTGTTTTACCAGTCTATAATCTCTTGAGTCACTAAATGAAAGATATCCACACCAGGTATATATCTAAAATATATGTATTTATTACTAAACACACCCTCCTAATCTCTTTATGAGACTAGAGGTCAAAACACATAAGTTACACTTCAATAATCACAGTAAAAAAGCACAAATGCACATCAGGCCCTAGGGGCGAGCCAAATCATATACTAAAATAGTGGTATAAGAACCATGACTTAACTAGACACAAGGCCTAGAGCCTGTAGAATCGCTGGGACCCCAAGGTAGTAACACAGGGGACCCACGGGGCCGGGTGCAGTGTGTGAACACAGCCGCAAGCTCCCGTTAGCTTCTATGGGGAAAGTCGCGGTTAGATTTTTAAAGATTAGGGACACTTAGAAATGAGTCAGGACCAAACCCTTTTGGACTTAGGAAGTTCTAGGGCTAGTACCCACGGGAGCACCGGAGTACTCATGTTACCTCACCCAGGAAAGCCGGGTGCATAGGTGTCTTTTGGTGTCGGGTCGCGTCATCAAATTCAATGGGAGCTGGCGAAGAAGTGCTGCTGCCATGAAGATGCGAAGTGTCCGAAGAGATCCAAGCCTGGATCGAAGATGAGAAGAACCTGAAAGCAGAGGGGACAGAGTCTGGGTCACTTGCCAGTGACCAGGAAGGCAATGAGCAGATGCCCACCGATGTCGGGTGATTTCAGGTGAGGGAGGTGAAGCTTGACTCTTCAGCCACGAGGACCAGGAGGTGTTGAGGATGACCAAGAGCTGAATTTGAGCTGTCCCACAAAGGATGTCGAGTGCTGCAGAATTGGTGCCTGGATTGGACACAACAAGCCTTGGCAACAGCAACCCACGCAGAAATGAGAAAGATGCTTCGGTGCAGACCAGCAAAGTCTGTGGGACTCACCACTTGGATGGGAGTCATGGCATGTCTGGAGCAACCAGGAAAGCCCAAAGAAATTCAAAGTTACCCCATCAGGGACCCACCAGTCAACGGACCAGGGATCATGAAGGGACCTCGAGACGAAACACAAAATGGCAGCCTACGGGTCACTCAGAATGACCAGGCCAACAATCTTCAGTGGATTCAGTGCTCGAGGTAGGGGCTACAAGTCAGCCCAAGCACGACTTCAAGAGACGTCAAGAAGTCAATGCCCTTTCAGAAATGCAGTGACCAGTTGTTCCGGTTCCACGCTACTCACGAGGGCTGCGGGTCTCAGCTTTGCTGGGGAATCGGGTTGGCCTCTGAGATGTCTGGAAATCCTCTTCCTGGGCTGCAAATACTTCGGAGTCTGGCGGGAGCTTTGATGATGCAGACTGGCAAATTGCTTTGTTGGTGCCTGCCAAGCATGGGAGTCACTCCTTGACCACAAGGGAGATTTCTTCAGTCCTCTGGTCTTGAGCAGAGTGCTGAAGGTCCAGGATTCAGCATCAGAGTTTCGTCCAGGGTAATCTAAAGTCTTAAGGACAGAGGTCTCATACTTATACTAAGGTAGGGGGTTGGACATACTCTGGGCACACACCTATGGGAGGGTTTGGAAAGAGGGATGGCTACACCCATTTCCTTTGTCCAATTTCATGCCAGAGCAGGGTCTGGAAGCCCCTGAACCGGTTTGAGCTGGACTATGCACAGGGACACCAAATGTGCCCGCAGTGCAGGACTTCAAAACACTCAGACAGTGGTCCCACCCAACCCCAATACACATAAGCCTGTCTGGGAGGTGGTTACACCTCCCTGTGACAGGAAACCTATTGTCCAGGCCTCCCCTGCCGGAGTTTCGGTCAGCAGTAGGAGGCCAGACCTGTGTCTGTGGCTGCAACATCCATTTTGTGATGCCAGGGCTCTATTAAGTTTCTACCGGGTATACCAGTGCTGTCATGTCTCTCCCTCTAGAAGGGTGGGATCATACTCCCACACCAGTTACTGGTGTGTGGGTATGATTCCAAGGTGTTTGACACCAAACACGACATGTTTCCGTGCAGCCAGTCCAAAGTTAGCATTTACTGTTTGGTTATAATGCACTTAAGAGTGAATGGTCAGGCTGTACTACAAACGGCATCAGAGAAGGGTCTCCGAATGCTGCAGAGGAGCTGTGCTCATGCAGGGGCACCCTCTCACATAAGAACCAAGCACTCTGCCTTCAGGATTGATAAGGCCTGACATAGGAGTGACTTATAGGTTTATATGTGTGTATATATATATATATATTTTGCTCGCACCAGCTGAAGGATTTCCGTGGCTACTTGGTAAGCGGCAAGGAGAAAGGGAAATGACAGAGGTGTTTTCTTCTGTCTGGCAACTCCGCAATTTTGAATAATTATAATGTGCTGCAGCACAAGGAGGCACTTTGCAAAATGAAATTGTAGCAGTATGCACCTCATGAAATGACATTTATTTGTGACATTTGTACCAAAAAACGCTATTAAGCAGAATGGAATAGTACAATGCTTCACGTTATGACAGATGGTGATTATGGTGCATCCTGGGACCTTTAGTATAAACTATAGGCCATGTGACCACTGTGGGGATAAAATGCCACTCACCTGTGAACAAGGCTGTAATATGCAGAAACGCGTAGGGAAGAAAAGAGTGGCTGTTTGGAATGCTGCAGACACTGACGAATAAAAGTCTGTATTTGAATTAGAAGTCGGAGTTGGGCTCTATTTTCGTTCCTGGCTGAAATCCAAATCAACAGGATTCTCCGTTCCTGTTTAATGAGTCCGCCCTGCAGGGTTGAGCCCCCGGTAAAATGGAGACTGTTTGAAATATATATATATATATATATATAGTGATATAGTGATATAGGTAACCTATATCACAGTAAGGGGTGCATGCACCACCTTACCCAGGCTGCAGTAGCAGACCTGTGGTGTCATTTTGGGTGGCTTTCCAGGGGTGGCATAATACATGCTTCAGCCCCTGGTAGGCCTCTGGGGTACCTATGCCCTGGGTACATAGTATACCATATACTAGGGACTTATATGGGCACCTCAGTTCCAATATGAACTGTACCTAAAGTACATGGAATCATTTTAGAGAGGAAGCAGCTAGGCTGGGGCCCTGATTAGCAGGGTCCCAACCAGACTAAAGTCAAAAAACAGTGAAACACCAGCAAAAAGTGGGGGTAAACATGTGAAGCAGATCCTACTCTCCTACACTGGGCCTGGGAGGAGGAGTCATGAGGTAGAAATACTGAGCTCTCAGTGAACGCCAGAACCGACCGGGAGAATCAAAGTCCGATGACCATCTTGTGCAGCACTTGAGATGCGCTCCATCACCCTTCAATAGAATAACAAGTGGTTCTTCCAAATCTCTCTTGACATTCATTGTTTCCATACTGTATTTAAAATCTAAAGGTAAGCATACAATTCTACCTTTAAATACCTTCTGTAGCTCATTCGGGAGTAGTTTCCCTGTCTTTGTTTCCATACAAACTCCTGCTTAAAAAGGGTGTATCGATTGTATCAGCATTGTTTCATATAAACATTCAGATCTCAAAGTTCCTCTGAAATTCCAATCATCACTATCTTATTATGTATTGCTCTGGCAGGCATTTTGTTGTCCTCTAAATTGTCATAACTATACTTACAGATCATCTGGTGTGTTGACACATTAAAACGTTACCTCTCAAAAAAATAGACTGCAAATTCTAGCCACCTTTCTCTGCTTTCTTCTTCAGTTTTCAAAGCCACATCAACATTTTGAATTTGGAGTTGTTAATGGGTCCCACAACAACACATGCAAACTTACTTTGGTTTCTCATCTAATCTTATCAGTACTTTGTTCATTTCTTCTAAACACAATACTGGACTTTTTTTTCAAGTAAAGTCTTCTAACTATATTTCGCATTTTTGAATGATGAACAGCCAGCATTCGAAAATAATGAAAGGTGCTCCTGCACACTTTCCTGGATTGACAAAGCAATGAGTGTCCATGTATGTTTGTGTATTTCCTCACTGTGCATGGATCAACTACTTGCAACATTGCAGTTTTCTGCTTCACACTTTTATATGGAAAACTGCATACAGGATTCTTGATGAACACTACAAATATCACTACAATTCCATTAAACAGAGGGGCATGTCTACGCCTTCCTTGTACCTCTTCAGTTACTTCTTCCCTTAATTTCCAGGAACCATCTGCTCTTTTGCAATGGGAGTACCATCTTTTACATCATGGCAATTGGCAGTTGTGTAACTGCATGCTCTAATGTGTTGTCTTATAAGTAGATTTTGTCATTAAAGACATATGCTTCTATTCTCCTTTGAAAATTTTGCAGAAATTACTTTTAGTAATAAGCATTGTTTAAACATTTCTGATAGACAACACTGTTTTATTCAGTGTTTTTATTCTCTTCAATATCAAGAAGAATAGAGTTCAGAACAAATGCTTTATCAACTACAGTCTCACTATGTTGCTTTTGCTTCAATGCTGCAGTTCTTCTCTTACTCTCCCTCATATTTCATATCAAATTCTGTATTACCCTACTATGAAACATTCTTACTAGTATTTCTTTGAATTGTTACTGTCTCCTTGTTGAACTAGCTGTTTGCTGATAAGATATTTTACTTTCAATGTCACTTACTTCTCCTATCTGAGTTGATTTGAAACCTTGCATTTTATATGCAAGTTTTTGCACATTTTGCCACAAATTTTTTAATACACTCCGTAGTTCTCTTACCAGCAGCTCTTTTTTACTGAAGCACATTCTCCACATCATGTCCCTTTTCACACTGAGTTGTTTTAAGCACATCGTATTCTTTCTTCAGTTTTTTCTTCTTTCTGTGTTTTCTACATTATAAATCTTCCTTTTTAAACACAAGTAGATGTCTGAGAATCAAATAAAGAATACATTTACCTTTACATTACTTAATACTACATTACATACTATAAGCAAGTAAGCAGCTACCTAAGTGGTTATGTCAGTGTGTAGCAGGCTGTGTAAGTCTGTCACTATGAATGTATAAATACGGCTATAAATTACTGTATGGATGGGGGCTAGGAGTGTCAGTACTTGAGTACATATCTCAGTGAGTGTATCAGTGCCTCTGTGGGTGCCTCACTAGATCTGTAAGTAGCTTTATCGCTTTATCACTGGCTCTCTTAGTAACGCTATGGGTCTGTAAATGTGTATGTAATTGGCTGTATGGATTGCTTACTGTACTCTCTGTGTTAGTGAGTGTTCGGGTGTGTGGCTGTATTTATTTATTTTATTTATTTATTTAATGAGTTTTATATAGCGCTGGCTGGACCCGTAGGTATCAGAGCGCTTTACATTCGGTTACACAATCTTACAGAAAATGATAACAATTAAACATTCCGTCAAAAATAAGCAACACATTAAAAGAGGAAAGAAAGATGAGAGAAGGAGGGGGGAAAGGGGATGAGTGAAGGGGGGAGGATGAGGGAAAATAAGTAGGTTAAATAGGTTACATACTGATTACATACTCGCGATAAAAGTACAGTCAAGGTGCAGTAAAAAAAGGCAGATGCACGGACATTGGGGAAAGGGGGACAGATCAGTGTTAAGAGAGAGGGAGCGGGGATAGGAGGGGATGGAGGAACAGCAGACGAGAAAAAGGGCAACAACTGGCTCTGTTAGTGCTGAATACATAAGTGCTATGTGGGTGTCTCAGCAAATGTGTAAGTTCCTTTATCACTGTCTCACTGGGAGTGTGAGTAGCTCTATTGTTTTGTAAATTGATATGTGAGTCGCTGTATGGTGGGTCACTGGGTGTATACTGAGTACATGGGTGTCTACATCTCTCTGTAACTGACCTGGTGTTGGGTACATGAATAGCTGTATATGTCCATCTGTGGATGTGACACTGCCTCAATGAGTGTGTGAATGACTGTGTATGTAGATTTATAGGTGATTATATGGGTGTGTGAATAGTTTTGTTGGTGATTATCTGAATGTGTCAGTTACTCTTTGGGTATATTAGTGGTAGGTACATAATCGGTTTTCTAGGACTCTAACTGGATGTATCAGTTCGTGCCTAACTGTGGGAGTGTGTATATGTTATATATAATTATAATATCTACTTTAATTAATCACCCACATCTACTTCCAAACACACTCATTCATGCTATCTTAATAAAATAACCATAGTTTCTCTATAGCCATTTTTCTTTCTCCTTTTCTGTTCACTATGTTTTTACTTAATATCCTCACCTACCCACCCTTTTTTATTTTCCCATTTACTGCTGTGTAGAATTGACACATTTTCTTTCAGCTTATAAAAACGCATCACTTTTTATTTACATATACTTTCTAAAAGTACACCCTAATTGACTTACCTGTAAAATCACTTTGCTTTTCTCCAATTTTCATATCAGCATCACTTAAATTCTCTTGTCAGTGAAAATCTCAAATGAGAAATATGGCAATAGTGTTCCATTCTCAGTACAAAAGTAAAAATAATGGCTACCTTTCCCCCCACTGTACTTTCACTGATAGACCTGTATTGAGCAAATAAGAACCTACATTTCATCTTTTATTTTTGTTATACCACTTTAAATGAGCAGTAGTTTTAACTCTTTCTATCACTCCTAGGCCAATTTGGTAGCATTTTTGTGTGGATCCACAAATCTGTAGTGGTGCTCAGCATGGCCCCCAGTGTAAATCCATCATGGATTTGTGAATCCGCATGGAAGCCTTTAAAAGCTTTTACCATTTGACAATTACTTCTTTCATCTAAATTTAACTTTGTTAAAAACTACTCAATTACAAGGAAATCACTCTCTAGTAAGCAATGTTTGTATACCACTCTGGGTTTCAGTTTCACAATGCAGTCTTTTTTGTTCTCTTCCTCCACCCTCTTTTAGCTCTGTTTCTATGGTGACCACGTTTGCAACACTGTCTAGCTACCACTAGGTCAAACATTCACATTAGTTTCTGTAAGCAGCATTCCAACTTCAAATTAAACTGTAGCAGTTGTGGTTGACTGCTTTCAATTTCAAGCATATCCCTAACAATCTAAAAAAAATGTTTTTCCTAAAGCCAATCACAGAGTTAGTTACTTTATTTCTTCAAAATACTACCTAATTGTGGTTGCCTGTACACCCCCACCATCCAATCATATATGTTCTTTCATTTTTAAGGTGCTAAACTCCATTTTATCTGCTTTTCCTTTAAAATTGCCTCATTCAGCTGTAGCCTTCTCCTCTGTGCTACTACTCTTTGCCTACAAAATGGTCAGAGTGTAGACTGTAGGTCATAGTTCTATATTTTGGGCCATAGAGAGTGCTGGAAAGAGTGGAATTGATAGGGACTCAGGTTTGCCTAATGTAGACATTACTTGGATTGGCCAGATGGTTAAAGTGGCGTCAATTGTGGCCTTTGGTTGATTAAATTGTGGATTGCCAACATCCAGACCTCATGATTGCTCATTGTTGTGTCAATGACCTAGGCACAATTACTGGGATAGGCCTGGAAATCCTAATGACGGACACTTTTGCTAAATTAATGTAACTTTTCCCACATACTGCCTTGGTGTTCTCCAACATTTTCCAAACCCAGGAGTGGCAGTGGTCAACCCAATTTTGTCAGGAGATATAGAAAACCAGGAAATATGTAAATATAGCTATTTCTGCATTTCTCTGCGACCACAACATGGGTTCTATATACCATAACAACTTACTCTTTGACATGGATGGCACATATTGAAAAGATGGAGTGCATTTCACAGTCGCAGGCAACAGGGTGTTCCTCAATAACTTAAAACACTGCATCCTGTTCTATGTCATCTACACACCATAAACACAAAAGTTCTTTTCCGAGCCAACCTTTTTCCCAAATGCTGGTTCTTTTTGTTTCAAATTCTTTTTTCTAATTTCTCACTCGGATCCATGGTGATTGTCGGACAAATAAGGAGTCTGCTGGCTGTGTTGCAGGTGGATCTGTGATTGATCTGCAGATCTGCTCCCATCCAAAAGCACACATTCAATAGAAAACAACAACACATTCAATACAAACATATCCTATTACAATTTATATAACTGCATCACTCCCTGTGGGAGCAGCTGTGTAACTAACTGTGTGGGTGTGTTAGGGGCTATATGGGTGTGTGAGTGGGTGTGTTAGTGGCTGTTTGGGTGTACTACTGGGTGTGAGAGTGACTGTGTAGGCATGTGAGTAGCCGTTGAGTGCCTGTGTGGGTGTGTGAGTGGTTTTCTGGTTCTGTGAGTGAGTGTGCAAGTGGCTGTATGTGTGTGTACATAGGTGTGTGAGTGGTAGTATGGGTGTGTAAGTGGTTCTGTGAGTCTCTGAGTGGGTGTGTGACTGGCTGTGTGGCTCTGTGAGTGGCTGTGTAAGTGGCTGTATGGGTGTATGAGTGGAAGTCATAGTGGCTGTGTGAGTCTGTGAATGGGTGTGTGACTGGTTCTCTGGGTCTGTAAATGGATGTGTGAGTGACTGTATGGGTGTGTGAATGGGCGTGCAAGTGGTTTTCTGGGTCTCTGAATGAGTGTGACTGGCTGTATGCATGTGTGAGTGGCTGTGTGAGTGTGTAAATGTCTGTGTATGAGTAAGTGCTGGGTGTGTGAGTGGATGTATAAGTGGCTATCTGGGTCTGTGAATGGGTGTGTCACAGCATTTATGAATATGTATGTGGGTGGGTGAGTGTCTGAGTAGGCGGGTGAGTGTCTGTGTGGGTCTGTATTGGATGTATGAGTGGTTCTCTGGGTCTATAAATGGGTGTGAATGGATGTATAAGTGTGTACATGTATGTGTGTGGCTTCTGGGTCTCTAAAATTGTGTGTGAGGGGCTGTATTGGTGTCTGAGTGGGTGTGTGAGTGGTTGTGTGGGTATGTAAGTAGGTGCATGAGTGGGTGTGTGAGTGCCTGTGTGGGTCTGTGAGTTGGTGTTTGAATGGTTCTCTGAGTGGATGTACCAAGGACTGCATGGATATGTGAGTGTGTGTGTGAGTGGCTGTATGGATGTGTGACTGGGTGACTGGATGTGTGACTGCTGTAAAAGTGTGTAACTCTGGGTCTTTGACTGGTTGCGTGAGTGCCTGTGCTGGTCTGTGAGTGGGTGTGCGAGTGGTTCTCTGGGTTTCTGAGTGGATGCATTATTGGCTGTGTGGGGGTGTGAGTGATTCTATCGATATGTGACTGGGTGTGTGAGTGTCTGCATGGGTGTGTGAGTAGTTTTCTAGGTCTCTGCATGGTTGTACGTGTCTGTATGTGTGTGTGAATGGGTGTGTGAGTGGGTGTGTGCATGGCTGTATGGGTGAGTGAAAGGGTATATGAGTGGGTGTATGATTGAGTGTATAAGTGTTATGTGGGTATCTGAGTGCTGTGTGAGTGACTGTATGAGTGTGGGAGTGTCAGTGGGGTTGCTGTATGGGTGAGTGGGTGGGTATATAAGTGGCTGTGTGGGTCTGTGACTGGTTGTGTAAATAACTGTATGGGTGTATACGTGGCTGTGAGTGGGTGTGTGAGTGCTTGTTTGGATCTGTGAGTGTGTGTGTGAGTGGTTCCCTGAGTCTCTGAGTGGATGTGCAAGTGGCTGTATGGGAAGGTGAGTGGCTGTCTGGATGTGTGACTGGGTGTGTGAGTTGTTATAGGAAACAATTTGTGAGTGGATCTGTGAGTGAGTGCATGTGTTTTTATTGGGGTCTGTATCCACAGCTCTGTGAGTCTGTGAGTGGCTGTTTGGGTCTGTATGTGACTGTATGGATGTGTGAGTGGCTCTGTGGGTTTGTACATGGGTGTGTGAGTGACTGTATGGTTGACTGAATGGGTGTGGACATGGTTTTCTGGGTCTCTGAATCGGTGTGTGCTTGGCTGTATGGGGTTGTGAGTGATTAAGAATTTGTGGGAGTATGGGCTTGGTGCGTGAGTGGGTGTGTAAGTCGCTGTCTGGGTGTGTGAGTGGGTGTGTCACTAGCTGTGTGAATATGTAGGTGGGTGTGTGAGTGCATGAGTGGGTGTGTAAGTGCCAATGTGTGTATGCAAGTGGATGGATGATGGTTCTCTGAGTCTATAAATGGGTGTGTGACTGGCTGTATGAGTGTGTAAAAGGGTATTTGAGTGGCTTCTAGGTCTCTGATTCAGCTCTGAGTGGCTGGATGGGAGTCTAACTTGGTGTGTGACAGGTTTTCTGGGTCTCTGAGTAGTTGTGTGAGTGTGCCTAAAAACTTTGATAGAAAAGCAGACATTTGAGGTGAGCAAATTTAGAGTGTCGCTGGTGTTGAGGGTGCTCTGTACTCGAGCTGCCGTCCACCTAAACTTGGGAACTACCCAGAGTTCTCTCTTTCTTTTTTGCATAATTTATGCGTCACTCTATGCCTGCAAGGGAATTGTTTTGACTTATACTGGGTGTTCCCTTGTGTCTGGACAAAGCTAAACCTCTCTGAAGAGCTGTAATGACAGCGAAACACATGTCAGGGGTTGCTTTTATTCATTTCAGGTTGGCTTGGATGGTATTTCACCAATCCAAAGCTATAATACTGTGCCTGGAGTGATAAATGGCTTTTGTCATTTTACAGCTTGGCGTGGATAGCACTGTGCTAATCCCATGCTTAAAGTCTTTGCTGTACAAATGGCAAAAGACTTTGTCCATTTCTATCTCGGCGTGGATAGCATTGTGCTAATCCTATGCTTAAAAACTTTGATAGAAAAGCAGACATTTGAGGTGAGAAAATTTAGAGTGTCGCTGGTGTTGAGGGTGCTCTGTACTCGAGCTGCCGTCCACCTAAACTTGGGAATTACCCAGAGTTCTCTCTTTCTTTTTTGCATATCTATCTATCTATCTATCTATCTATCTATCTATCTATCTATCTATCTATCTATCTATCTATCTATCTATCTATCTATCTATCTATCTATCTATCTATCTATCTATCTATCTATCTATCTATCTATCTATCTATCTATCTATCTATCTATCTATCTATATCTATATTCACTTAAAAAACCATAGGTTTCACACATGTTATAGTTAGGTGGATATTTCACTCGTAAAAAAGCAATGAAATTCCCCCGTTATAGTTGGTTCAGATAACTATAACTCGCGCGACCGCCACTCTATCACAAGGATGATCAGTGATGTCATGAGTGATGCCACTGACCATGTCTTGAGTGATGTAATATGTGACGTCATGAGCAGGACTGCGGGCGCGCTAGTTATAGTTATCTGAATTAACTATAACGGGGGAATTTCATTGGTTTTTTACGAGTGAAGTATCCACCTAACTATAACATGTGTGAAACCTATGGTTTTTTAAGTGAATATATATATATATATATATTCACTGAAAAAAACATAGGTTTCACACATGTTATAGTTAGCGGAAATTTTACTGATAAAAAACCAGTGAAATTCCCCCATTATAGTTAGCGCAGGCAACTATAACTCACGCGACCGCAATCCTCTGCTGATGCTAATACTGTATTTAGACACTTATTTGCCCATGTCTTCTTCCATACATTTTTAGCTATACATATATTACAAATATTTTTTTTTCATAAAGACACATATGTCATCAGCAGAAGATTGCAGTCGCGTGAGTTATAGTTGCCTGCGCTAACTATAACGGGGGAATTTCACTGGTTTTTTATCAGTAAAATTTCCGCTAACTATAACATGTGTGAAACCTATGGTTTTTTCAGTGAATTTGCAAGGTTTTTTAAATGCTAAGTTTTTTTCCCTTATAATAAGCCCTGTACATTTGGTGGCCTTCGGCCACCAAAAGCACAGGGGGTGGGGTAAGTGTGGATAGTGTTTTTTGCCCTTAACATAAGCCCTGTACATTTGGTGGCCTTCGGCCACCAAAAGCACAGGGGGTGGGGTAAGTGTGGATAGTGTTTTTTTTATTTTTATTTTTTTACCGTACGCTTACGGTAAGCGTACGGTAAGCGTACCCCGCGAAATTGCCGAAAAAAAAATAAAACCGTTTTTGCACTTGGGGGATGTTTGGGGACTCCCTCAACATGACTATGTGGGAGGGAGTTGTCAAAACAGCCCCTTTACATGTTTTTGGGCTTGATATTTTAAAAATCACTCTCAGTGCGAGAGACAAAATGGCGGCCGCCGCTTCCTGGTTTCGGCCGATTCGAATGTTTACTAAGATCTAAGAGCCAATCAGAATCGCGCTCGCGCACGCCACCGTACGCTTACCGTAAGCGTACGGTAAGCGTACCGTAAGCTGGCTCAGATATATATATTGATTTAAAGGCTATTTTCTCAGAATCTACTGAACAGATTTACACCAAACCTACAAAAGGCACTTCCTTGACCTAGGGACTACCTCTCTGCCAAATTTTGAGTAATTCTGTTCAGCCGTTCGGGCTGTAGCTCGTTCTAAAGGTCCTATGGAAAAATGCATGGGAAAAACGCGTTTTGGGACCCCCCTTTTATCTCAGCCCCCGCTTGACGGATCCCCCCGAGACTTTCAGGGTAGGAGCGGAGCGTAGCGCCCCACCTATTTTGAAAAATTTGCGAGGATTCGTCGACCGGCGCCAAAGTTATTCAAAATAGAATGTTGAGGTTTTCCTATGGAAACGTGGTCCTAACTATAACTACCTACTGGCTATCGCCAGTAGGTAATATATATATATATATATATATATATATATATATATATATATATATATATGTATATGTATATATATTCACTGAAAAAACCATAGGTTTCAGACATGTTATAGTTAGCGGAAATTTTACTGATAAAAAACCAATGAAATTCCCCCGTTATAGTTAGTGCAGGCAACTATAACTCACGCGACCGCAATCCTCTGCTGATGCTAATACTGTATTTAGACGCTTATTTGCCCATGTCTTCTTCCATAAATTTTTAGCTATACATATATTACAAATATTTTTTTTTCATAAAGACACATATGTCATCAGCAGAAGATTGCGGTCGCGTGAGTTATAGTTGCCTGCACTAACTATAACGGGGGAATTTCATTGGTTTTTTATCAGTAAAATTTCCGCTAACTATAACATGTCTGAAACCTATGGTTTTTTCAGTGAATTTGCAAGGTTTTTTAAATGCTAATTCCTAACTATAACGTGTGTGAAACCTATGGTTTTTTCAGTGAATTTGTACGGTTTTTTAAATGCTAAGTTACTTTACGCCATTTGTGGCGTGCACGCCCACTTAACGCAGTTCGTTCCGTGCGCGCACAGTGAGCACGTGGTGCGCTTTGCGCACCGCGCGCCCACTTTACGCAGTTAGTGCCGTACACGCAAGGTGGGCACGCAGTGCGCTACGCGCACCGCGTGCCCACGTTACGCACCGTGCGCACATGGAGGACATATTATGCGCTTCCTTGTGATAGGTAATCTGTTAAATTTAATTTGTAAGTGATGACAATAATATGCCATGCACAGAGAGTGTTTTTTTTTTTGTTATTAAAATTTTTAGCGTAAGCGCACCGTACGCGTACGGTAAGCGTAATCGGCGAAATTTTAAAAAAATAAAAATTTACCGTTTTTGGCCTTGGGGGATCTTTGAGGACTCAACTAACATGGCTATGTGCATGGGCGCTGTCTAAACAGCCCCTTTATATGTTTTTTGCCTTTGTTTACAGCCCCCCCTCAGAGTGCGAGAGAGAAAATGGCGGCCGCCGCTTCCTGGTTTCGACCGATTCGAATGTTTACTTAGATGTAACAGCCAATCAGAATCGCGCTCGCGCACGCCACCGTACGCGTACGGTAAGCTTACGGTAAGCGTACCGTAAGCTGGCTCAGATATATATATTGATTTAAAGGCTATTTTCTCAGAATCTACTGAACAGATTTACACCAAACCTACAAAAGGCACTTCCTTGACCTGAGGACTACCTCTCTGCCAAATTTCTAGTAATTCTGTTCAGCCGTTCGGGCTGTAGCCCTGTCTAAAGGTCCTATGGAAAAATGCATGGGAAAAACGCGTTTTGGGACCCCCCTTTTATCTCAGCCCCCGCTTGACGAATCTCCCCGAGACTTTCAGGGTAGGAGCGGAGCGTAGCGCCCCACCTATTTTGAGAAATTCGCGAGGATTCGTCGACCGGCGCCAAAGTTATTCAAAATAAAATGTTGCGGATTTCCTATGGAAACAGGGTCCTAACTGCCACCGCCAGTAGGTAATATGCATATTCCATAGGTTCTGCTAAATATTTTAATTATTTTAAGGTTTCCCTTTAACTGTGGGTGTTATATCTATGATATGTGCAAACTTGATATTTATTACGTTTGCACATTTTTGTGGAAAATTCAGAAATATCAGAGATATAAAACCCACAGTAAAGGGAAACCTTAAAATAATTTAAATATTTTGCAGGTTCCATGGAATATGGAAAAATAGAAAGTGACACCCTATCATTATTATGTCACAATACATATCCAAACAAATAATTCATACTTTGTCCACTGTGATGTTGTCTATAATTTCATGGCCAAGGTGATGTATCCTGTCTACAGTGATTCCATCAATGTCAGTTGTGATTTTGCTGTCACATCATGTCTGTGGTGATAAGCAGTGCATTTGGGGGCGAGTTATGTTTTGATGGTGGGGGCTGTAATATATGGTTCGTGAAGTTACTCATAACTGTCCAATTTAAGAGTTTTTTGTTGCATTTCTTAAAGATTACTTCACTTTAAACCCTGTTTGGCATAATTGATTTTTTTAAATAGCTGGCCTGGCATTATGAGCAGTAGACATAGTTTACCATTAACAAAGTTTTTTTAGCACTGTGAATATATACCCATAAACACACACACATAGACACTTGACACTCACACACACAATAGTGCTTATATTTCCAGAAATGTATGTGCCAGGACCCAAAGTATTGTTTGGGGGGACATCGCAAATTGCACCACCCACTGCACCTGCCATTACTGTCAAATGCTGGTACCAGGCCCCTGGGCATGCTACTATTATTCTTTTTCAGCATACATTATTTTGCTAAACTAATGTGTTCTGCTTAAAGTAGGCAGAGAGCACCACCATATGGTGAGCAGTCATAATAAAGTGGTGGTGTTAAGAATTAAATGCTGGTACCGAGCACTGTCAAACACCTGCATAAATTAAGCCGAGTCATACAAGTTAGTACAGATTTTATATCTTGATACTCATATAGCAATATAGTAAACACTATGTTTCACTTTACTAATTATGTTTACCAGTGTTTGACCAAAGCTCACCCTGCTTCAGAAAGCATCTTGGAAATCAGGGGAAATATTTATGAGAAATTGTCAGACAGCGAAGCTGCGCCAAATTTGACATTTTTAAAATGCAGGGATGTGCCGTATTCACAAGTATATGGCACACCCCTGTGTTTTCCCTAGGGCTGGCACTAAATTTAGCTACCTAGCACTAATGCAGGCACCCTTGGACCATAGCACCCATGCACCATATTGCAAGGGTGCCTGTGTTGAAGGGTATGACTGTTTATGTGCAGGAAGGTGTCTCTTCCTGTACATAAACAATTACTAATGGCTATTTGTTACTTGTATGTGTGCTGCAGAAGTAGCAAATCATTATTTAATGATTGTTTATGTGCAGGAAGGGACACCTACCTGCACATAAACAATCATAAATGACATTTTGCTTTTTCTATGTGTGTGCAGAATGCAGCACACATAGAGAAAGCAAAAACAAGGAGAAATAAAAGTATTTCTCCTCGTTTCGCCATTCTAACGCCTGCTCTTGCATGCCATTAGTTTTTGGCGCTGACTCAGATTTACACCTCCTTGTAAACCTGGGGCAGCATCAAAAGCAATAGGCTGTTACGGTGGAACGCCCAGAGCAACACCCATTGCACACCCCTTTCACGCTAAGCGATGCGTGTAAAGAGGCTTATTTATAAGGGGGTGTTAAGTCACAAAAAGTGGCTTAACGCTGCTTGGTAAATATGGAGACGGGCATATCACCACGAGAACATCGCTAAAAGTTACGTTCTGGGGTGATATCCCCTTGTAAATATGCCCTCAGAGGTCCTTGCTGGGCAAGTCTGGTGAGCATTGCTTAGTGATTACAAAATTTAAAACAATTTTTGAAGTCAGCTTGTGACTGCTTTTTAAACACGGAATCCTTCATAGAAGACATAAAAAGAGACACACGTAAAAAATAGATTACCCCATATTTCACTAAGTGGGACCTGTATCTTGAAGCCACTGGAACCCCATTTGGAAAATTGGTGGAAAAATGTCTAGCCATTTCTGAGAAATAATGTAATTGAGGACTTAGCTGTCTACAATTAGGGGATGCGTGGGGAGCACGAAGCATAACGTCAAATTCGGTACAAATCTAAACAAGCATTGGCATAGCCAATAGGTCTCGACTTTGGGACCTTATAAGTGTTTAGCCCTGCAACAGTTGCATAACTAAATACTTATAAGGTCCCAAAAGCGAGACCTATTGGCTAAGTGAAAGTAATCGCGGTCAAGCGCGGCGCGCTCGCCCGCGCACATGCACTGTAGCTCTAGGCTGGCCTGGTGGCACTTTTTGGAGCCCTCTCAATAAGTCTCGCCAGACCAGTGCATGCGCTGGGTCAGGCGAGACCTAAAAAACATGAGATGATTGGAAATCATTGGCATGAATGGATATTATTCTGCCATAATGACATGACGTAGATGATGACGTAAGATCCACGCTTCTGTACGCACAAGCACATGAAACTGACCCCATATGTCTGCATTTGTTCTTAGGAGTGGAGTGAGAATTGCCCACGGTACTCCACATTTGTTTTTTCCCTGCTTGCATAATTCCCCATGTGCATCCGTAATACGCCACTTAAACGAAAGTATATTTGTCTTAAAAAATGGACACCCAATTAGGGCTAACAAATGTAAATCAAGAGAAACAAATGTATACTGGGGCTATAAACGAACTTAGAAATGTGCAAAGTGAGCACCCTATTAGAGAAGCCAGAGTCATTCCAAAGCCAAGCAACATTACAGATGGTCAGTCAGCCCACTACAGGAATGTGATATGTGTCTGACTGGACAGCTTCATACTGCCTGCTGCAGAACACTACTTGCACACTCACTGTCAATCACTTTAGAAAAACAGAGAAAGCATTCATTGAAAAATGTATGTTATGGATAGGGGAGCACATTACAGCATCTAAAAACATAAAGCCTCAAAAGTACTGAACTTCATTACTGACGTCACTTCAAAAAGTAGAAACATCCTCACAAGTTCAAAAAAGTCTCGACTTGCTCTGATAATCACCAACACACCACAGCACAAAACTACAAGTCTACCTAATGTCTTTGCATAATACTATGGTTCTATTGTGAAGTACAGCCCAAATGGAAAGTTCTATTTTTGAGATTCTCTCTGTCACTCAAACACACAAACACGCGAAGTGGCAAATTGAGAGAAGCAAGGAAAGAAGAGGGAGAGACCGAACGAGAGAAAGGGGCAGAAAATGAGACCGAGAGAAAGAGAGAGGATGGGGAGACAGAGAAAGAGGGTCAGAGAAGGCTGAGGCCGTGAATAATAGAGAGAGTGGTTGAGAACGAAAGAAAGCGTAATAGAAAGGTAGGAAAACTGGAAAGTCGGAGAGGGAGAAGCAGAGATAGAAGGAATGATACAGAAAGAGAGGGGAACAGAGAATTAGAGATGGGTAGTGAATGAGAGTGAGAGAAGAAGAGAGACAGACAAAAATTGAGAGGGGAGGAGACAGGGAATAAGAAAGTGGCCGAGAACAGGAAGAGATTGGGGCAAAAAATGAGAGAAAGGCAGAGAACGACAGAGAAAGAGAGAATATGATGTGAATGAGAGAGGTAGAGAATAAAAGGAATCGGCCAGTGAGACAGAGAGAGAAAGATCAGAAATAAGTACAAGAGAACTAAATTGTAGGACGGGAAAAAGAACGGGAGAGAATGAGAGAGTTATAGAATGAGAGAGGGATTGAGAAATAAAAGGAAAAGAGAAAAAGGAAAAAGATGTAGGTAAACGCATGTCTGAAGCAGAGTGACACATGCAAACCTTAATAAAGCGATAGATCAGAATTATATGATTAGAATTTATATTCGTCTTCTCCATGTAGTCGTGCCCGTTAGCAGAGTGAACGTAATACCGTGTTTCAGACACTTTTGATCTTTCAAGCACTTGGAGGCCACATTAAAGCTCCTTCAGCATTGAAGCAATAGGCGATCTCAGGCCCGGTTTCATGGCTTGCAGATGAAAGGATGCTTTGTCTAATTTCGGTATTAATTAGAGTTAATCACTGGAGGGGCGGCGGGATGCTCCAGCCGCGCTCCGTTGGTGGCCGTGTATATTTTTCTTCAAGTGCTGTTTATGTTAATGAAAAGGGATGGGATTACAAACAGACCACGAACGCACAAGCTTTCTCTGCTGCTCCCTTGATCTGAACGGTATGCTTCCACGTTCTGCCCCTCACTCTCATTACAGTGCCTGACGATTATATATATATAAATCTATATATATATTTATTAACTGAAAAAAAACATAGGTTTCAGGCCTGATACAGTTAGGAATTAGCATTTAAAAAACCTTAGAAATTCACTGAAAAAACAATAGGTTTTAGGGGTGTTATAGTTAGCTGGACATTTCACTCGAACAAAACCATTGAAATTCCTCCGATATAGTTAGTTGTACTAACTACATCTCGCGCCCCGCAATCTACTGCTGATGATGTCACATATTACAACATTCATGACATGGTCAGTGACATCACTGATAACATCTCAAATGACATCACTGATGACATCATCCACGTGACAGTATAGACAACAGTGATCCTCAAAACATAGGTAATGCAAAAATAAATATAGTTCCGAATCGATACTATATTCCGGGAGTCCAGCCGGACAACCGATTTAATTATGAGCAATAAAGGATGCATACATATAGAAACAAATGTACGTGGGACACAGTCCTGTGCCCGAGGTTGAACAAAACATTAACAAAACAAACAAGGCATTTCAGGCAAGACAGAGAGTTGAGCTTATTCAAAAATGCAATGTTATAAGCTTTTTTCAGAAATAGCTGTTGCACTTTTTAACACATTGGAGTAACGTGCATGCTATTTTTAGAGAGAGTCGACGGCGTTTCGATCCTATATGTAGGGTGCCAGGATCATCATCAGGACTTAGATGTGTACATGCCTGATTTTAAACGAAATTGCCTGTGGAAAACAAAATAGATATAGAGGAGAAAGGGAAGAGAGAAGAATAAAAATTGAGAGACCAGAAA
The DNA here is from genome assembly GCF_964204655.1 of Triturus cristatus. Classification (NCBI taxonomy): domain Eukaryota; kingdom Metazoa; phylum Chordata; class Amphibia; order Caudata; family Salamandridae; genus Triturus; species Triturus cristatus. The sequence continues at coordinate 651,947,131 of NC_140595.1, forward strand.
AATAGTAAGAACGCTCGAATCATGCAGTAAGAAAGGAAGTTGCACAAGAGAACATGCGTGGAGAAAATACGCATATGGGGAGTGGGTGACCGGATGGTCAGATGAGGAGGCTGAGTGTAGGTAAATCATGCGTCACAGGATGCACGGTAAAAATAACCGATCAGTGTCCGGCGCTTAAAGTGTAGTGCTGATAGGAGGGATTAAGTTGGAGACATGTGGAGTGAGAGCATGCGTCTCAAGTAGACCGGGGTGTGGTGATCGATTGAAACGAGTTCCGTAAGGGTGGTAATGAACGGACGAAAGTGGAGTGAGAGCATGCGTCTCAAGTAGACCGGGGAGTGATGATCGATTGAAACGGGTTCCGTAAGGGTGGTAATGAACGGACGAAAGTGGCGGTGCTGCGTAGTGACTATGGGTGAACTGAAGTTGCGATGCAGAATGGGATCTCACCTATGTAGCAAGCAGGCGAAGACCGTCCAATGACTGTAAAATTCGATGTGTGCTCGCAAGAGAAATACTCTAGGGGACCACGACCGGTACAACGGTAGTTGAAGGTTGTTTCTGAAAAAGGAGTAGTGCATTAGTTGGCGGGTGGGCGAAGTGAACCAGCGGGGGGAGGTAATGGTAATTACCTAATTTGGCAGTGGAAATCCTTCTGATACGTGGGAATGAGTAGAAAAATACTTCAATTGAAGGCGACGTGGCAATGCACTGTGAATAAATACAACTATATTAACATGGTGCGTGAGCCGATGTCAGAAGACGTAACGAGGGGGAGTTAAGGTGCTTACCAGTGATCCGCCAGGTCCTGGAGTTAGCAGTGACTCGAGTGACAGGGTGCAGCGCGGGAAGTATCCGTAAATACTGAAAAAGGAGTGTGGGAAAGCTAGAGCGGTGAGGAGCGGCGCCATCTTAGGTAGAGGCTTTTGTGAGAAGAGAGAAAACAGACTAGAATGGGATTCTAGCGGGAATACAGACCAGTACAATTAATTCCGACAATTTTAAGAAGACAAATAAACATTTACATTTCATTCAGATGAAACCTGTAATGGGTACAAAAACCCATCAGATCGGTGTGGGGGCAGTGAAGGAATAAAAATTGCACGGAGGTGCAGACTTCAAGTAAGTACAGCAGACAGTTACAAAAAGGTTGGCACAGAGAAAAATCAATGAATCTGGTGGTAAGAACAGTAATAAATACAAGGGAATTCAGAAATTTCAAATGAGGTTAGTCCAATCCTCGCTGCGGTTCAGGCCTTGCCTGATGCTGTCAGTGCGAATGATCATTTTCAGTTCTTCTCTGTTCAAAATTTTGGCAATGTCGCCGCCTCTTGGTGGTTGTTTGATGCATTTGAGCACTGTCCATTTGATGTCGACATCTTTGTGCCCCATTTCGATGAAATGCTCCACAAGGGGGGCATTAGGGGTTCTGCAGCGCACTCTGCTTCTGTGTTGGCCAATTCTTAGTTTGACCTTCTGTGTGGTCTGGCCAATGTAGATCTTGTTGCATGGGCAAGAGATAAGATAAATAACATTGCTCGTATTACAGTTAGAGAATGAATTCAAAGTGATAGAAACATTATTGAACATAAAATTCTTTCCTTCCATTGTAGTGCTGCAGACGTTACAGTTGCCACATTTGGCATGTCCAATGAGAGGACTTAAACCCCAGTGTGCATCAAGAGTAGCCGTTGAACGGGGAGCAGGTAAAGCGGCCCTAATCAAATGATCTTTTAGGTTCCGATTCTTGCGGAAGGCAAAAATAGGTCGCTCTACTGAGAGATTGCCTGCGTTGACCACGGGCCAATGATGTAGGATGGACTTGCGGATTTGGTTGGACACAGGGGAGAAGGTGGTCACACAGACTAGTCGGTTGGTATTGGTTTTGACTTTGGGAGTAGAATTTCACGGGGGCAATACCATGCACGTTTTTGAGCATTTCTTATCAGTCTTTTGGGGTAGCCACGGGCTTTCAGTTTGTTTGTGAGAGTGAGAGACTCCGAAAAATAGTCATTTTTTGAAAAGCAATTTCGTCTTATGCGGAGAAATTGGGAATATGGCAACGAGTCTCTTAGTGCTCGGGGGTGATGGCTTTTGTAACTGAGTAGTGTATTTCTCTCTGTGCTTTTCCGGTACAATTTAGTTAATAGCTCACCTTCAGAATGATAGATAGTTAAATCTAGAAATGGAATTTGGGACCTGTCATATGTGTTGGTAAAGTTAAGACCTAAACAATTGTTGTTGAGCCAGTGATTAAATTGAGAGAGTGTGACCTCGTTTTGACGCCATATCAGGAAAATGTCATCTATGTAGCGGCGCCAAATAACGATACCTGGAAGAAATGGATTAGTGGTATCAAGAATGGTATTCATTTCCAGGTGATCCATATAGAGAATAGCTAGGATGGGTGCAAAAATTGCACCCATCGATGTGCCCTTGACTTGCTGGTAATAGTCATTCTCAAAAGTGAAAAAATTCCGGGTAAGGCAAATTTCCAGCAGCTGAATAATGAAAAGTGTGGGGACAGGATGGGGACGTGGTCTCGAATCCAAGATCCCTTGGATCACGAGAAGTGCAGGGGTTTGTGGAATATTGGTGTAGAGAGATTCTACATCCATGGTGCAGAGTATTTCATGGTCCCCTAGAGTATTTCTCTTGCGAGCACACATCGAATTTTACAGTCATTGGACGGTCTTCGCCTGCTTGCTACATAGGTGAGATCCCATTCTGCATCGCAACTTCAGTTCACCCATAGTCACTACGCAGCACCGCCACTTTCGTCCGTTCATTACCACCCTTACGGAACCCGTTTCAATCGATCATCACTCCCCGGTCTACTTGAGACGCATGCTCTCACTCCACTTTCGTCCGTTCATTACCACCCTTACGGAACCCGTTTCAATCGATCACCACACCCCGGTCTACTTGAGACGCATGCTCTCACTCCACATGTCTCCAACTTAATCCCTCCTATCAGCACTACACTTTAAGCGCCGGACACTGATCGGTTATTTTTACCGTGCATCCTGTGACGCATGATTTACCTACACTCAGCCTCCTCATCTGACCATCCGGTCACCCACTCCCCATATGCGTATTTTCTCCACGCATGTTCTCTTGTGCAACTTCCTTTCTTACTGCATGATTCGAGCGTTCTTACTATTTTTCTGGTCTCTCAATTTTTATTCTTCTCTCTTCCCTTTCTCCTCTATATCTATTTTGTTTTCCACAGGCAATTTCGTTTAAAATCAGGCATGTACACATCTAAGTCCTGATGATGATCCTGGCACCCTACATATAGGATCGAAACGCCGTTGACGCTCTCTAAAAATAGCATGCACGTTACTCCAATGTGTTAAAAAGTGCAACAGCTATTTCTGAAAAAAGCTTATAACATTGCATTTTTGAATAAGCTCAACTCTCTGTCTTGCCTGAAATGCCTTGTTTGTTTTGTTAATGTTTTGTTCAACCTCGGGCACAGGACTGTGTCCCACGTACATTTGTTTCTATATGTATGCATCCTTTATTGCTCATAATTAAATCGGTTGTCCGGCTGGACTCCCGGAATATAGTATCGATTCGGAACTATATTTATTTTTGCATTACCTATGTTTTGAGGATCACTGTTGTCTATACTAAACGATTACCCAAGGTCCTCATTTACCTTTTTGGGTCCCCTTGTTCTAATGAATATGTTAAGCGCAATCGCTGGATTGCAAGGGTAGGATATCCATCCCCTTTCCTTTAAGTGGGCTCTCTCCTTGCTCCCCCCTCCCCCCTCCCTCACCTCACTACTTGTTATGTCTGACCATGCACCTCTCTATTCCGATGATTATATCAAGAAAATCTGCGAAGGGCCCTCGCTGTTCTCAGACTCTGCAGATTGTTCTTCTTCCACAAATATATCCCATGCTGATCAACTAGAAAAGTGTAAGAAGAAACAAGTACGCCTCCAATTAATGATCCGTATGCTTACGGAATATTTAAAAGCAGAAACCATCCCCACTGGGCTGCAAGTTCGTAATATCCCTGGAATCTTTACCGACAATCCAAAGTATATTAACAGCTTTAGTTACATAGGTACTACTTGCTCTAGACACTGGCTGGTACTGGGCATTGACACCGCTACAGAAACACTTAAGAAACTAGCAGAAGAAATTAACGAGATCGAAAAACAGATTAAGGAAACGTGCCCAATCGCTGAGAGTAAGAAATTACTAGAACAAATACAAAAAACAGCCGACGAATTCCTTAGAATAGAGCAAAATAAAAAAACAGTGAAAGTAAGGAAAGATATCAGAGCATACAACGTCGAACGCACTTACCCATATTTACAAAAAGATTTCTACATTAATAGGTCATATACCAACCCACAAAACAACAGGCCTTGGGGCCGTTTCAACAGACGCAACAATTTGGTTGGTTTTTCAGATACATCAGCTGAATCATCAGATAACTCCGACGCAGGTGAAGGTACCAGTACATCAAACCGTACTCCTGGGCCTAGCTTCACAAACCCAAATAGTAATTTTTTAGGAAGAGGCCAGAACGAACCGCCCAGACGGGGCCGTGTCAAACAACCGCAGAGATGGTACAATCCACCGGGGGAACGCCAAACCCGCCAAAAGTTCTATCAATGGTAACTGTGGATTTTTTGAAACAAACCTGTCAACCTGTCACAACACCAACTCTCAGACCCCGAGCTATCACTGCTCAGTAAAGGATTATCTTTTGTCCCCACTACTCACCCCAACTTCTTGGAACTCCATACCGAACTACTTCGGTTCTTTAGACGCCTTCGTCTACATGCATTTTTTCTTCTAAATCCTTCCCCCCCCCCATCTCCAACACGCCCTTCAGACCTCCCTCTACCTTCTCACCCTCCATCAATATGCTGCCCAGTGAAATAATCACTTTTGAAAAACTTGTTCTTAACGACTTATCGAATTTGGAATCAAAGAAACGTTTCATTCCCTACAATATTTCCTTCTGTGAAAAGAAAGCTATCACTTCCCTCAAAAGCAATGACTCCTTAATTATCAAATCTGCCGACAAGGGTGGAGGCATTGTACTTCAAGAAAGAATAGCATACACAGAGGAAATACAACGCCAATTATCTAACACCGATCATTACTGCAAACTGCCAACGAACCCTACCAAAGAGTTACAAACACTCATTCTACAAATTACAACAGAGGCTAAATCGGAAGGCTTCCTGAATCAAAAAGAATTCTTATTCCTCAATGTGAAATCACCCCGCACACCGGTCATCTACACCTTACCTAAGGTCCACAAAAATCAGACAAATCCTCCTGGTCGCCCCATAGTTTCCGGATGTGGATCTATTTTAGAACCCCTGGGTCAATACATTGACCATTTTATCAAAGATTTCGTGCCATCCACCCATTGCTACATCAGAGATAGCATGGCAATGATAAATCGTATTGAACACCACCCCTTCGATCCCTCCCATGAAATACTCTGCACCATGGATGTAGAATCTCTCTACACCAATATTCCACAAACCCCTGCACTTCTCGTGATCCAAGGGATCTTGGATTCGAGACCACGTCCCCATCCTGTCCCCACACTTTTCATTATTCAGCTGCTGGAAATTTGCCTTACCCGGAATTTTTTCACTTTTGAGAATGACTATTACCAGCAAGTCAAGGGCACATCGATGGGTGCAATTTTTGCACCCAACCTAGCTATTCTCTATATGGATCACCTGGAAATGAATACCATTCTTGATACCACTAATCCATTTCTTCCAGGTATCGTTATTTGGCGCCGCTACATAGATGACATTTTCCTGATATGGCGTCAAAACGAGGTCACACTCTCTCAATTTAATCACTGGCTCAACAACAATTGTTTAGGTCTTAACTTTACCAACACATATGACAGGTCCCAAATTCCATTTCTAGATTTAACTATCTATCATTCTGAAGGTGAGCTATTAACTAAATTGTACCGGAAAAGCACAGAGAGAAATACACTACTCAGTTACAAAAGCCATCACCCCCGAGCACTAAGAGACTCGTTGCCATATTCCCAATTTCTCCGCATAAGACGAAATTGCTTTTCAAAAAATGACTATTTTTCGGAGTCTCTCACTCTCACAAACAAACTGAAAGCCCGTGGCTACCCCAAAAGACTGATAAGAAATGCTCAAAAACGCGCATGGTATTGCCCCCGTGAAATTCTACTCTCTCCCAAAGTCAAAACCAATACCAACCGACTAGTCTGTGTGACCACCTTCTCCCCTGTGTCCAACCAAATCCGCAAGTCCATCCTACATCATTGGCCCGTGGTCAACGCAGGCAATCTCTCAGTAGAGCGACCTATTTTTGCCTTCCGCAAGAATCGGAACCTAAAAGATCATTTGATTAGGGCCGCTTTACCTGCTCCCCGCCCAACGGCTACTCTTGATGCACACTGGGGTTTAAGTCCTCTCATTGGACATGCCAAATGTGGCAACTGTAACGTCTGCAGCACTACAATGGAAGGAAAGAATTTTATGTTCAATAATGTTTCTATCACTTTGAATTCATTCTCTAACTGTAATACGAGCAATGTTATTTATCTTATCTCTTGCCCATGCAACAAGATCTACATTGGCCAGACCACACAGAAGGTCAAACTAAGAATTGGCCAACACAGAAGCAGAGTGCGCTGCAGAACCCCTAATGCCCCCCTTGTGGAGCATTTCATCGAAATGGGGCACAAAGATGTCGACATCAAATGGACAGTGCTCAAATGCATCAAACAACCACCAAGAGGCGGCGACATTGCCAAAATTTTGAACAGAGAAGAACTGAGAATGATCATTCGCACTGACAGCATCAGGCAAGGCCTGAACCGCAGCGAGGATTGGACTAACCTCATTTGAAATTTCTGAATTCCCTTGTATTTATTACTGTTCTTACCACCAGATTCATTGATTTTTCTCTGTGCCAACCTTTTTGTAACTGTCTGCTGTACTTACTTGAAGTCTGCACCTCCGTGCAATTTTTATTCCTTCACTGCCCCCACACCGATCTGATGGGTTTTTGTACCCATTACAGGTTTCATCTGAATGAAATGTAAATGTTTATTTGTCTTCTTAAAATTGTCGGAATTAATTGTACTGGTCTGTATTCCCGCTAGAATCCCATTCTAGTCTGTTTTCTCTCTTCTCACAAAAGCCTCTACCTAAGATGGCGCCGCTCCTCACCGCTCTAGCTTTCCCACACTCCTTTTTCAGTATTTACGGATACTTCCCGCGCTGCACCCTGTCACTCGAGTCACTGCTAACTCCAGGACCTGGCGGATCACTGGTAAGCACCTTAACTCCCCCTCGTTACGTCTTCTGACATCGGCTCACGCACCATGTTAATATAGTTGTATTTATTCACAGTGCATTGCCACGTCGCCTTCAATTGAAGTATTTTTCTACTCATTCCCACGTATCAGAAGGATTTCCACTGCCAAATTAGGTAATTACCATTACCTCCCCCCGCTGGTTCACTTCGCCCACCCGCCAACTAATGCACTACTCCTTTTTCAGAAACAACCTTCAACTACCGTTGTACCGGTCGTGGTCCCCTAGAGTATTTCTCTTGCGAGCACACATCGAATTTTACAGTCATTGGACGGTCTTCGCCTGCTTGCTACATAGGTGAGATCCCATTCTGCATCGCAACTTCAGTTCACCCATAGTCACTACGCAGCACCGCCACTTTCGTCCGTTCATTACCACCCTTACGGAACCCGTTTCAATCGATCATCACTCCCCGGTCTACTTGAGACGCATGCTCTCACTCCACTTTCGTCCGTTCATTACCACCCTTACGGAACCCGTTTCAATCGATCACCACACCCCGGTCTACTTGAGACGCATGCTCTCACTCCACATGTCTCCAACTTAATCCCTCCTATCAGCACTACACTTTAAGCGCCGGACACTGATCGGTTATTTTTACCGTGCATCCTGTGACGCATGATTTACCTACACTCAGCCTCCTCATCTGACCATCCGGTCACCCACTCCCCATATGCGTATTTTCTCCACGCATGTTCTCTTGTGCAACTTCCTTTCTTACTGCATGATTCGAGCGTTCTTACTATTTTTCTGGTCTCTCAATTTTTATTCTTCTCTCTTCCCTTTCTCCTCTATATCTATTTTGTTTTCCACAGGCAATTTCGTTTAAAATCAGGCATGTACACATCTAAGTCCTGATGATGATCCTGGCACCCTACATATAGGATCGAAACGCCGTCGACTCTCTCTAAAAATAGCATGCACGTTACTCCAATGTGTTAAAAAGTGCAACAGCTATTTCTGAAAAAAGCTTATAACATTGCATTTTTGAATAAGCTCAACTCTCTGTCTTGCCTGAAATGCCTTGTTTGTTTTGTTAATGTTTTGTTCAACCTCGGGCACAGGACTGTGTCCCACGTACATTTGTTTCTATATGTATGCATCCTTTATTGCTCATAATTAAATCGGTTGTCCGGCTGGACTCCCGGAATATAGTATCGATTCGGAACTATATTTATTTTTGCATTACCTATGTTTTGAGGATCACTGTTGTCTATACTAAACGATTACCCAAGGTCCTCATTTACCTTTTTGGGTCCCCTTGTTCTAATGAATATATCATCCACTTGACAATCAGATACACCTCATCATACACTAGTATAACCTTTCAACACTCACTGTAAAATACAGAGTGCCAGATTTAAAACCATTGACACACCAATACAAGTTTCTAAACACCCACTCAGTGATTCTGTTTTTTTTCAGTGAATTTCAAAGGTTTTTTAAATGCTAATTCTGAATCCTAACTATATCAGGCCTGAAACCTATGGTTTTTTCAGTGAATTTCGAAGGTTTTTTAAATGCTAATTCCTAACTATATCAGGCCTGAAACCTATGTTTTTTTCAGTGAATTTCAAAGGTTTTGTAAATGACAAATTTTAATGTATTAATTGTTATACTGATTTTTTTTATACTGATTTACTAAATTTTTTAAACTATATTTTTAGATATTTTTTTTAAATTACGTTATAATTACATTATACATTACAATACAAAATATACTTTCTCAGAATGAATTACTTTAGTTTAAATACTTTGCAAATAGGCAATAGATTTTTAAGTACAGTAGTTACAGTTGTTGCAATGGGCAACACAATTTCAAACACAATGCAACATTGAGCTCAATGTGAATTTCTAGTCAAATGCAATTAGTTACTTTATGGATTACTTTTCTAACCACAGGACTGGATCCTAGATTCAGTCCTTGGACATCTCCTGTAAACAGTTGAGTAAAAGCGTTTTGGTTACAGTAGTGATTTTTAAGGAATATTATTGTATTTTAAAAGTTGACACTTAAAACATTTTTCACATAGAATAACCAATGTTATCCTATGGCAGAAAATTCACTTAGCAGGTAAGTAGTGTTATCGTTACTTTTTCTTACTCAGTGGTCGATCCTGGATCCAGCACTGGTAAACAGTTGAAATAATGTGTTTAAGTCATACAGATGATTTTTTAGGAATATTTTTAGTTTGTGAAAATAGACACTTAGAAACTTTTCTGCTGAAAACCACACAATGGATTCCTATGGAAGGAAATACAAGTTATTGGTAAGTACGCTTAGAATTACTTTCCAGGGTCAGTGCTGGGCTACAAGATGCAGCCCTGGGTTCTCTCCTGATAACAGGTGAGTAAATCGGAATTCATAGTTTGGCTGATTTTAGAGGAATATTTGTACGTTTCAAAAATGGACACTTAGAAACTTTTCTGCTGAAAACCACACAATGGATTCCTAGGGAAGGAAATACAAGTTACTGGTAAGTACGCTTAGAATTACTTTCCAGGGTCAGTGCTGGGCTAAAGATGCAGCCCTGGGTTCTCTCCTGATAACAGGTGAGTAAATCGGAATTCGCAGTTCAGCTGATTTTAGAGGAATATTTGTACGTTTCAAAAATGGACACAGAAACTTTTCTGGTGAAAACCACACAATGGATTCCTATAGAAGGAAATACAAGTTACTGGTAAGTACGCTTAGAATTACTTTCCAGGGTCAGCGCTGGGCTATAAGATGCAGCACAGGGTTCTCTCCTGATAAGAGGTGAGTAAATTGGAATTGGTAGTTCAGCTGATTTTAGAGGAATATTTGTACAATGGTGAAGGAAGGGGGCGGGGCCTGAGGTGACGTGTGCAAACATGCCCTGTGGCGCATTTTAAGTCGGGGAATTAATTCCTCTTCAATCCTGCGGTCCCCTGGGGGCCATCTAGATCACCAGGTACCTCCAGTATGCGCCAGGGAGCTGCGTTGCAGAGAGGTGTTCAGAGGCCACGCCCCTTTTTACAACACTCTGCAACGCAGCTCCGTGGCGCTTAGTGGAGGTACCTGGTGGGCTAGTTGGCCCCTAGGGGACCTCTGGATTGAAGAGGAATAAATTCCCCAACTTAAAACGCGCCACAGGGCGTGTTTGTACACATATCACCTCAGGCCCCGCCCCCTACCCTCACCACTGTGCAAACGCGCCCCGTGACGCATTTTAAGTTGGGGGATTAAGTCCCCTTGAATCCTGAGGTCCCCTGGCGCATACTGGAGGTTCCTAGTGGGCTAGTTGACCCCCAGGGTCCCCCAGTATTCAAGGGGAATTAGTTCCCCATCTGCAAACGCGCCAGGGGGCGCGTTTGCAGAGTGGTGCAAGGAGGGGACATGGCCTCCGGCCCGATTCCGTCTTTTTTATTTTTTATTTTTTATTTTTTTAGAAGGGGGGCTGTGTAACCCCCCTTCTTTTTCTAATTTATTGGCCCTGGGGACCCCATCCCCAAGGGTCTGCCCCAATTTGTTTTTTTTTAAAGAAAAAAATCGGGATGGGGGCTGCGTGGCCCCCCTCCCGTGGCCAATTCCTGCCCCGCGGACCCCATCCCCCGGGGCATGGCCAATTTATAAAAATATTTTTCGATTTTGGAGGGGGGCTGCGTAGCCCCACTCCACAGGCCACTTCAAGGCCCCGGGGACCCCATCCCCCGGGGCCGGCCATTTACAAAAACATTTTTTTATGTTAATTGGGGAGGAGGGCCGTGTGGCCCCCCCACCCGGGCCACTGGTAGCCACGGGGACCCCATCCCCCAGGGCTGGCCCTCATCGTTGGGGACCGTTGGGGGGTCCCCAATCCCCCCACGGTCCTACCGGCTCCCCGCCTCCTGCGGGAGCCGGCATTGCTTTTCCACATGGGGAGCAGCTAACATGCTGCTCCCCATATGGAAAAGCAATCTGCTTTGCTTCATTGAAGCGAGAGCAGGTTTCCTTGCTCTCGCTTCAATGAAGCAAAGCGGTTTGCAATGGCAGTGTGGGAGCCGCGAGGCTCCCGCCCTGTCATTGCAAACAGCAGTGTCCTGGGGGTGGGCAACCCGGGACACTGCAGGAGCCAGCCCTGGGGGGTTGCGGGCCCCAGGGCCTATACAGGGGTCCAGGAGGGGGGCCCGTGGCAGTGTGGGGAGGATTGGGACCCCCCACACTTTATTTTTCAATATGCCCCCAGGATTTGGCCCCCGGGGGCAAATTAGCATATTCAGCACAGGAGCCCGCGCTGATTTTATTTTTTATTTTCAGCCGAAATTCGCACTGGGTGCGCAAATCTCGCCGGTTTTTTTTTTTACAAAAATGCTTTTTTTGGCCCTGGGGGTCCTTGTGGGACCCCCTGAGCAGGCCTAGGGGGTCAGGGTGTTTCTACCCTGCCCCCTTTTTGATTTTTCGCGTTTGTTTTTTAGGTTTCTTGTGCCTCAATTCTACCGAGGCACAAGATGTCTGCCAACACTTCCTGATTTGGAGTGTTGACAGCCAATTAGAATACAGCTCATGCACGGCAGGGTGCGCCCTGGGTGCGCATAGGGTGCGCGGATCCTCCGAGGCCATAGATATATATGTACTTTTAAATGTCATTTTCTCAGGAACTACTAAACAGATTTACACCATTTAAGCAAAAGGCAAGAGTCTGAACTAAGGACTACCTCTTTGCCAAATTTGGTGTAATTCCGTTCAGCAGTTCGGGCTGTAGCTGTGGCTAAAGGTCCTATGGGAAATTACATGGGGAAAACGCGTTTTGGGACCCCCCTTTTTTCTCGGTCCCCGCTTGACGGATCATGGTGAAACTTTCAGGATAGGAGCGGACCAGAGCTGGCCAAAAGTTTGGCAAATTTTGTGAAGATTCGTCAATCGGCGCCAAAGTTATTCCAAATAGAATGTTAGGGATTTCCTATGGAAAATAGGTCCTAACTATATCTACCTACTGGCAACTGTATATGTGTATATATATCCTTCCCACCGCGTCGAGACCACAGGAGTCCTCCTCGCTGCCACGAACAACGGACACGGACCTCAGGCAAGTGCAAGTTCAATTTATTTCAAGTATGCTGCAATAACGTTTCGGCTCCTCGGAGCCTTGCTCACGTGACGTTATTATATATATATATTAAGCTTTTCTTGACTTGCATATTTCTTTGACGCCATTTGACAAACCATCACACATTTTCTAAATAAGGTTCCCTGGTAAATCTTGTTGAACATGGAAAGTTTCGGGGCAGTACATCAAGCGAGGGCTGAGAAAAAGGGGGTGTCAAAAAAGTGTGTTTCCCATGTTTATTCCGATAGGAGCTTTGAACGCGACTGTAGCCAGAACTGCTGGGCGGAACTACAACAAATTTGGCAGAAAGGTAGATTTGGTTGCACAAATCACACTATCACTTATCTGGTTTAAATCCGGTCTGCAATTTGTGGGAAATTAAAGGAAATCCAAACTTGTATATCTACGATTGCAGCTAATTCGGGAATAATAACAAGCTTGTGCAGGGATCTGCAAAGCTCTGATTGGCTGCCAACACCTCAGCCAGGAAGTGTTGGCAGCCATCTTTGGACTCGGCTTCAGCCAGGTCCTTCTAAACAACGTGAAAAAAAAGTAAAGGAGGCAAGGTAGGAATAACCTGACCCCCAAGCCTTGAAGGACCTTGGCAAGCCAAAAAAGCATTTTTTTAAATGTTGCTGGGAATTCGTGAAATTTGTAAATTCACAGCAAAGAATAAAAAGCAAACATAGGCTCCAGCGCTTGTTTTCAAAAGGGCCACTGGGTGGGCCAGGTCCTGGGTGCATTTTTTAAAAAAAGTAGGAGGAACACGGGCCACCATCCTAAGGCTCTTAGAGCCCCTGAGACCACCAAATCTCCAGGGCTTTTATTTTCCTCGTGTAGGGGGGCCATGCAGACCCCCTGCTGGGCTTCAAAGAAGCCCAAGGGACCACCATCTCTCCACAGCAATAAAATGAATTGTCAGGGGACCGCACAGACCCCCTGGATTCTAGGGACCACCACCTCCCCAGGGCATAATAATCAATGATCAATAATACTGGGAGAAGGATCACACAGCTCCCTTCTCTGGCCATATACGGCCCTGGGGACCAACACCTCTCTGGGGTCGGCCAGTGCTCAGAGAAGGAGGGGGCTGCATGCTCCCCCTCCTGGAGCCATATACAGCCGTCAGGACTGCCAACCCCCAAAGCCGGCTTCAGCTATGTCACAGGGTGCCCACCCACGCGACGTAGCAATTTGCTCTGACTTGACAGGAGCTTTGACAGCTCCCGCCAAGTTAGAGCAAACGCTAACTGCACTCTCAGCAAGCGAGAGCTGTGATGCTGCTCCTGCTTGCTGAGAGCAGAGTTTCCATCTGTTTTCCTGCCCGCTGTCAAGGAGGCAGGGAAACAGATGAAAGGATTTCTCTCACAGACAGGCAGCTGACTGTTTAGGAGCTCCCAGTATGTGAGATCAATGCCAGCTCCCACAGGGGGAAGGGAGCTGGCAGGGACCGCAGGGCCTTGAGGCTTTCCCCACGGTCCCCAACGGCAGTGACTGGCTGCCCTGGGTGGGCTCCAGGGCAACCACAATCAAGAGGCAAGGCCCCAGGGGAGCAAATTGGTCTTAGGAGGGGGGGCACTCAGCCCACCTCCCCCCCATCAGTTTGTGGCCAGGTCCCAGGGGATGGGATCTCCGGGGGTGGCCGCATGGCCTCTTCAACATTAAAGAAAGTATTTTGCCCCAGGAAGTGGTGGTCCCCGGGTAATATGAAAGCCCCCGGGGGGGGGGGGTCTTCGTCCCCCCATTTGGTAAAAGTAAAGCCCTGGTGAGGTGGCAGTCCCCAGGTCTCTTGGAGATAAATGGCGAGGTTCTCTGCACCCCCCCTGATATCAGTAAAGTCCAAGGGAGGGGGTGGGTCCCAGTGCTTTAAAGTGGGAAAACACAGGGCAGAAAAACAAGCAGGAAATACAAAACAGAGCAGAAGAGGGCAAAACAAAGGGCACTCAGACACACACACCCACTCACAGACCCACTCAGATACACAAGCACCCACTCACAGACCCAATGAGGGGGTCTAGAGTGTGCCCCCCTCCTATATTTATTTTATGCCCCTGGGACCTTGCCCACCTAGTGGTTATTTGTAAGCAAGCACTTGATTCTTTTACATTTTTTTCAGTCAATTTTGTGTTTTTAAAATGCTTTTATGCTGTGGCGGGAGTCCCAGGGGGATCCAAGACCATGGCTTGGGGGTCAGGGTATTCCTACAACTTTTCCGAGTGCCAAGATGGCTGCCAACACTTCCTAGTTGAAGTGTTGGCAGCCAATCAGAGTGGTGCATTTCCCTGAACAAGCTCATCTTTTTTCACAAAGGCTTAGCAACCAGAGATATATCTATCTTTTTCCTCCTAAATTTCGGAAATACTACTGAACGGATTTACACTAAATAATAGAAAGCAGAATCTGAATAACAACATCTACCTTTCTGCCAAATTTTGTGTAATTCCGTCTGGAAGTTCGGGTTGTAGGTTCGACAATGCTTTCTTATGGGAATTGAGTGATACCAAAGGGGATGATGGACGGAGCGTTTGAGCAAATCAAACACTCACCCCCAGTCAACTGATCTGGGTTTAATCCACCATTCTTTAGCTCACTCCACCACCCCAGTTCAGACATGACCATATGCCAATCAGTCTGACCCTGTGCCTCATGGGAACAGTCCAGCCCGAACTGCCAAGCCATGTCTTTCCTGGACTGGAAACAAGCATCCTGGGACTGGTTTGGGGTTCATAACCCTCATCAGCCAGGCTATCTTGAATCCAGTGGCAAAGTGAGCAAGGAACCCACGTCTGGGCATACCCTGCCAACTTAGGGCGAACAAAGCGATGCCAAAAGGGATGATGGACGGAGCGTTTGAGCAAATCAAACACTCACCCCCAGTCAACTGATCTGGGTTTAATCCATTATCATTCTTTAGCTCACTCCACCACCCCAGTTCAGACATGACCATATGCAAATCAGTCTGACCCTGTGCCTTATGGGAACAGTCCAGCCCGAACTGCCAAGCCATGCCTTCCCTGGACCGGAAATAAGCATCCTGGGACCGGTTTCGGGTTCATAACCCTCATCAGCCAGGCTATCTTGAATCCACTGGCAAAGTGAGCAAGGGACCCACGTCTGGGCATACCTTGCCAACTTAGGGCGAACAAAGTGATACCAAAGTGGATGATGGCCGGAGCATTTGAGCAAATCAAACACTCAACCCCAGTCAACTGATCTGGGTTTAATCCATCATCCTTCTTTAGCTCACTCCACCACCCCAGTTCAGACATGGCCATATGCAAATCAGTCTGACCCTGTGCCTCATGGGAACAGTCCAGCCCAAACTGCCAAGCCATGTCTTCCCTGGACCGCAAACAAGCATCCTGGGACTGGTTTTGGGTTCATAACCCTCATCAGCCAGGCTATCTTGAATCCAGTGGCAAACTGAGCAAGGGACCCACGTCTGAGCATATCCTGCCAACTTAGGGCGAACAAAGCGATACCAAAGGGGATGATGGATGGAGCGTTTGAGCAAATCAAACACTCACCCCCAGTCAACTGATCTGGGTTTAATCCATCATCATTCTTTAGCTCACTCCACCACCCAAGTTCAGACATGGCCATATGCAAATCAGTCTGACCCTGTGCCTCATGGGAACAGTCCAGCCCGAACTGCCAAGCCAAGTCTTCCCTGGACTGGAAACAAGGATCCTGGGACCGGTTTTGGATTCATAACCCTCATCAGCCAGTCTATCTTGAATCCAGAGGGCAAAGTGAGCAAGGGACCCACGTCTGGGCATACCCTTCCAACTTAGGGCGAACAAAGCAATACCAAAGGGTATGATGGACGGAGCATTTGAGCAAATCAAACACTCACCCCCAGTCAACTGATCTGGGTTTAATCCATCATCATTCTTTAGCTCACTCCACCACCCCAGTTCAGACATGGCCATATGCAAATCAGTCTGATCCTGTGCCTCATGGGAACAGTCCAGCCCGAACTGCCAAGCAATGTCTTCCCTGGACCGGAAACAAGCATCCTTGGACCGGTTTCGGGGTTTCACCCCACTTCAGCCAGAATAGCTTGATTCCAGTGGCATGGAGAGCAAGGGACCCACGTCTGGGCATACCCTTCCCACTCGGGGTGACAAATGCAAAAACAACAGTTGATGGACATAATGCAGAACAATGTCATACATTCACCCCAGTACAGAGATCTATGCCTAAATCCATCATTTTTTTGCGTACCATGCCGTTCCAGTTTGAACCCAGCCATATGCAAATCATTCAATTTATGCGCTTTTGTTGCACATTCTGCTCAAGCTGCTACTTGCTACTGCTAATTGAGCTAAGACCAATATTTTGGGAACTATTTTCATATGTAAATGATTCAGCCGTAGATATGTTACCATCTCATTTTGCACTCGCACTTTATTTTGCACTTGCACTTTATGAAATGACTAATGTTGTTTTCAATGCTGTTGCTCTACTGTTGATCATTACCTATGGCACTTGCCTCGTGTTCTTTTCCCCAGTGGTTTTTACTTGATTATGAGCATTCCTACTATAGTTAGTGCACACAGTTATATTGTTAGCCATCTATCTTTTGATTGCCATATTTGCAGTATAACCGTTTGCATATATATATAGATGAGGTCTATCTACACTGCTGCTTTTGTCAACTTTTGTGGTTCACTTATAACAAAAATGGACTCATACCACGATAAATTTGTATATTTGACGATGAGTTCATTTACAAATAGGGACACATATCATATCGTTTTTGTATTTGTATGATGAGTTCTTAGTATGGCTATTGTCTAAATTGCTTGAATGTGCTTGCAGCAAATATTATTTGACTTTACATGATTCTAAAGTAGAATTCATATTTGATCTGATATATATATATTTTTTCAAGTTCCAAGTACTGTCGGTAGTTTCATGGCAATTTTACCAATTTTTTAGAAGTCGGTTGTCTAGTTCTATGCACGTAGTAGTCACTTTCTAAAGGAACTAGTGCATGTGCTGCAATTTATCTAAGTTCGTCCCTAAGCGCGTCATGTGATCAAGCTCGCGGACGCGAGCGAAACGCGTTATGGCGGACACTATGTCCGATGAACATGCTGGAGTTATCTATGCCGAATAAACCTGCATTTGCACTGAATCCCTGTTGGTTCCTGATTGTTTGAGCGCATTTAAGAGGTCCTTGCCAGACTTTCTCCACCTGTGCTTGCAAGTGGCGGGGCTGGATCAGTTTCCTGATATATATATATATATTACCTACTGGCGGTCGCCAGTAGGTAGTTATAGTTAGGACCCTGTTTCCATAGGAAATCCGCAACATTCTATTTGGAATAACTTTGGCGCCGGTCGACGAATCCTCGCGAAAGTTTCAAAACTAATGGGGCGCTACGCTCCGCTCCTACCCTGAAAGTCTCGGGGGGATTCGTCTAGCGGGGGCTGAGAAAAAAGGGGGGTCCCAAAACGCATTTTCCCCATGCATTTTTCCATAGGACCTTTAGACACAGCTACAGCCCGAATGGCTGAACAGAATTACTTGTAATTTGGCAGAGAGGTAGTCCTCAGGTCAAGGAAGTGCCTTTTGTAGGTCTGGTGTAAATCTGTTCAGTAGTTCCTGAGAAAATAGCATTTAAATCAATATATATATCTGTAAGCGCGCTCCGAGCGCGCACCGTAAGCTTACCGTACGCGTACGGTGCCGTGCGCGAGCGCGATTCTGATTGGCTGTTAGATCTTAGTAAACATTCGAATCGGTCGAAACCAGGAAGTGTCGGCCGCCATCTTCTCTCTCGCACTCGGAGGGGTGGAGGAAAAACAAAGTAGGATATCATAAAAAGGGGGCAGGCTAGACAGCTCCTAACCACCTAGCCTTGGTTGTGGTGTACCAGAACGCCACCCAAGTCCAAAAAATAATTTTTTTTTTTTTGGAAAAACGCCGAATACGCTTACCGTACGCGTACGGTAAAAAAATTAATTAAAAAAAAAAAAATCCATATTCCCCCCCCCCCCCGTGTGCATAAGGTGCCTGCAGGTCACCTTTTGTGCATGGCATATTATTTTTCAGTGAACATTTAACAGAAAACCTTTCAGAACGAAGCGCATAATATGTCCTCCTTGTGCGGACGGTGCGCGAAGGGCATCGTGCGTACATGGCCCATCCAACCTAACGTGGGCACGCGGTGCGCGTAGCGCACTGCGTGCCCACCGTGCGTGCACGGCACTAACTGCGTTAAGTGGGTGCGCGGTGCGCGAAGCGCACCGCGTGCTCACTGTGCGCGCACGGTGCGCGAAGCGGAACGAACTGCGTGAAGTGGGCGCGCACGGCACGAACGGCGTAAAGTAACTTAGCATTTAAAAAACCGTACAAATTCACTGAAAAAACCATAGGTTTCACACACGTTATGGTTAGGAATTAGCATTTAAAAAACCTTGCAAATTCACTGAAAAAACCATAGGTTTCACATAAGTTATAGTTAGCTGTACATTTCACTCGTAAAAAACCAATGAAATTCCACGTTATAGTTAGTGCAGGCAACTATAACTCACGCGACCGCAATCCTCTGCTAATGACATATGTGTCTTTATGAAAAAAAAAATTTTGTAATATATGTATAGCTAAAATTTAATGGAAGAAGACATGGGCAAATAAGTGTCTAAATACAGTATTAGCATCAGCAGAGGATTGCGGTCGCGTGAGTTATAGTTGCCTGCACTAACTATAACGTGGAATTTCATTGTTTTTTTACGAGTGAAATGTACAGCTAACTATAACTTGTGTGAAACCTATGGTTTTTTCAGTGAATATATATATTTATAATACATATATACGGCACACTTACATATTATTTAGAGAAATTCTACTAATATTTTTTTTTTTACTACATTGTAAAGTTCAGATTTAAGTTTATTATCATAGTAAGCAAAAGTGACATGAGAAAAACACTTTTCTGCCTCACAGGCTGTATCTAAGAATTACTCTACAAATGGAAACAACACTTATAATTGGCCCATATATCTTGAGTTAATTTTTTTCATGTTACCTTGCTGCACAAATTTAGGCCTTTTCTTTGTGCTGTTGGTCAAATGCATTTGTTAAAAGAAATACACATGAACATATGCTAAAGTGTAAATGTATGTAGATATCCAGGGCATCCTGACACACTCAACATTGACAATGAATTGCATATCACAGTATGTAGAATATATGTAATATATAAGGGATAAAGTAACCTCTGCATACATTATAAGGATATTGCAAGTCACTGAGTTGTTCCATAACCATATAGAGTTTCGAGGCCGAAGGCCATGTTCCTTCATAAGGTTATGGAGCTCTGAAGTGACTTGCAATGTATTTATCCAGTATGGCATGGTGGTGCTTTATCCCATATAATATATGGTCACACCAGAACCATTCCAACAAACCACTTAAATCCTTGGTGCATAGCTCTTTTATATGAACAAAAATAGAATCTCTAGTGCACAATTAACCACACCAAAAACCTGATAGATATTTGTTGCAAAAAGAAATTAGAAACAGTTCAAAACGAGTCAGTTTTAAAAAAAAGCTGCAGGAGCTTAGAATGTGTAGAAACATGCAGAAACATTCTAACATTTCCATAATTATCTAAGGTGTGCAAAAACAAAATGTTCAAAAAATAAATGTGCTCTTTCTGCTTGTCAGTGTAAGCTGGAAAAATAGAGGACTGGAAAGAAAAACGTTTCATTTTTGTTGCTTTAAACAACTGCTGGCAGCAGGCATTGTGATGTCAGAACTTGACTGTAATAACTTATTACAGTTGAGTTCTGACGTATTTTCTTTCTAATCAGCGACTGGGTGTGTTACAGGTTGCTGATTATAAATAAATTAGAGGCAGGCATTTATTACAGGATTTATTACAGGATTGCAGAATCCCACATATTATATAGAGTATACATAATTTATAAACATGTAATATGGTCTAATATTGCCAACAATGAGTTTCAGTGACATCTGCACCACAAGACAGAAGGCTGAGTGGTTTGTAAATGTCACCAGAACCTAACAATTGCAATCTAGAATTATACTACACATATTACCTGTGATGTATTTTTTATAGTAGATATTTATTTTGGGGTAGTTATCTTGAACAAGCTCTAATTGCAATTTGAATATTTAGGTCTGCCTCTCATGAACAAATTATTCATAGAACAATGAACAATAGTGAGGGCAGAGGATTATGCTATTGTTTTGGAGCATAGTTTTACTACATAATTATGAATTTGCTGCATTTGCCAATTATATTTTGTATAATTTGAAAAATTTGTAGATTTTACAAAATTATTGTTTCTAGCTAAAATGGGTGGAAATTATCTGCTGTTGATCTATCTATCTATCTATCTATCTATCTATCTATCTATCTATCTATCTATCTATCTATCTATCTATCTATCTATCTATCTATCTATCTATCTATCTCTGTTTATTTTGGGGTAACTTGAAAAAACTGAAAGTGCTGATGTAAATGGGACCTGATTGGATATAGAATTCTTACCCCTGAGAACTCACACTTCGAAATGGACCAATGTGCCTTCCCATCCGAAATTTTCCATTAACTGCCCTAACTTCGATGAATTGGAGGTCCAGTTTATGTTCTATTTTTTTTTTTTTTTTTTTTGAGTTGACAGATGTTATACACAGAAAATCCACAAGACAGTAAAAATTAATTATTCATCAAATGCCTTAATAAACTTTTGACATGTAAATGCAAGAAAGAAAATAATTAAATGTACGGCTGCTAACGATTTCTCCAACTGGTTAATGGAGCCCAGATGGCCCGCCCCTTATCCCTTACTGTGGCACTTTTTAATTCAAATAAACAAGATTCTATATTATGGATCCCGAGCAACCTTGCCAGCCACATTTGAAATGTAGGAGGAGAAGAATCCTTCCAACCTGCAGAAATAATAATGCGAAGGACAGAAGGACAGCTATACAAATAAAGACCAGAGCTTCCGCATTATTACATAATTTCATACTCCTATCTACTCCCATTAACATCAATGTGGGAGAGATAATAATTTTACATTTTAAAAGCCCCTCCCAAAAAATTGATAGTTCTTTCAATATGATAGATAACTTTTCACACTGGTAGAACATGTGTATTAAATCCGCTGGGCTTTTGTCACATCTAGGGCAATTATCCTTCATCACCAAACCCCACGCCGCGAGTTTTGCCGGCGTAAAATACAAATTAAAGATTGTTTTATAATGCTGGGCCCTCAAGTTGGATGAACGAAATAATTTCTTATTTAACATTAAAGCAAGATCAAGGTCCACATCTGGATCACCTGTTTTGACTGCTAATGAGGACTCAACTTTCTCTAGATCGTCCTGTATTCCCTCCAACAGATGGCTATATATAATTTTAATTTTACTACCCCCGTTCCCAATATAGTCGACCAGAGGAAAACTGGTGGATGTTGTGATTCTTGGTCTAAAAGCTGTCACTGTTTTTACTATCTGTCCATACAAGAACCAGTGATTAGAAGAGATCCCGAATTTCAACTGAAGTGCTTCAAAGCTTAAAAATTCCTCCCCCTCCAACAAATCGCCTACAAATCTGATACCATTTTCGCTCCAAAGAGGATTACTCATATTCATACCCAGAAACGGAAACAGATTAAAGTTCCAGAGAAGGAGATAAGGGTTGTACTTCGGGATTACCAACAACTTTTGGACTGCTTTCCAAGTCCCCCAAATCCCATTCGCTACCTTCAGTCTAGGCTTTTTATAAAATCTCCTATCGACCTCCCTTAGGAGTAGCCCTATAACATTTTTCCCAAAAAGGAGCTCAAAAATAGAGGGGGGGGCCTGATGACTTCCCTGGGCCACTACTAGGCTAGAATCACGATGAAAGAGAATAGACATATGAGCGAGTAGACAAGATAAATGATATAACCGAAGGTTAGGAAGAGCCAAACCACCTTTATCAGGCGGGAGTGACATAAGATTCATCGAGCGTCTGGTTTTCCCGTATTGCCAAATGAACCTATTGAAAAGGCCTTCGAGATTTTTTAATATTTTTTCCTCCAATAATAACGGAATAGCTCGAAACAAATAAAGAATCTTAGGAAAAAAAGTCATTTTAAGTACATTTACCCTTCCCACCAGGGAAAGGTGCAAAACATCAAGCCTTTTTAGCTCTGCTTCCATTACAGCCATAAGAGGACTATAATTTTCCGTGATGATTTTATCGACGTCCACATTAATATTAATCCCAAGATAGACTGCTGAGTCTAAATATCTATTATCTGACCTAGTGATATTCTTCGTACAGATGATCTGGGTCTTCTCTTCATTCAGCAGGTAGCCAGACCTAGTCCCAAATTCCTTGGCCAGCTCCACTAATGCGGGCAATGCCTGATGTGGGTCACTAGTAAAAATCGCCAGGTCATCCGCATACGCTAACAGCTTAGTTGTATAACCATTAGAGATAACAGGGCAAATCCGGTGGCAGCCTAATATCTTTAGGATCAGGGGGTCAATATAAAGTGCAAATAAAGTCGGAGAGCAGGGGCACCCCTGCCGCGTGCCTCTTTTGATCAAAATCTTCTCCGACTTCTCGCCCATTACCGACACCCTGGCCACAGGGTCTAAATACATGGCTCGCAAAGCTTTGATGATCTTGGGACCGAAGCCCCTGAGAGCGAGAACATGCCATAAGAAGTTCCAGACTACGCGGTCAAAGGCTTTCTCTGCGTCGAGGAGGATCATGGCCATCTCCCTCCCCGCAGCAGCATTGGCATCAAAAAGAGCTATGGCCCGACGAGTGTGGTCCGTGGTGCCCCGCCCGGGCACAAACCCATGCTGCCATGGGGAGACAAGACCTCCAATGACCCTCCCCAGCCTTTTAGCCCAGATTTTTGAGTATAGTTTTGTGTCTGCATTAATAAGTGAGATAGGCCGATAAGAGCCCGGCTTCTCTTTGGGCTTACCTTTTTTATGAAAGATAATGACATTGGTCTCTTTCCAGGAGTCTGGAATCAAACCTGAACACAAAATGCCATTAAAAAGATCCAACAAAATGGGAAGTATCTCATTTTCCAAGGTTTTATACACCTCCATAGGGATTCCGTCGGGACCCACCGCTTTCCCGACAGCTAATTCTCGGAGGGCATCTTTAATCTCAATTATCGTTAGATCCCTTTCAAGCTCCTCTCTTAAGGCTGTATCAAGTAACGGGCCTGTATTCCCATTCTCTAAACTGTGGCAGTCATGCTGTTCACTTTGGGGGTTCTCATCGTCATATAGTTTTTGATAAAACTTTTTAAAGACATTTAATATGTCTTTGGTCTCCGAGTAAGTCTTCCCCTCATCCTGTATACTTACAATCGCACTCTTTGATCTGTCCTGTCTGATGCGTAATGCCAGAATCCTACCCGCCTGTTCCCCGGTCTCATATCGCTTCGCCTTTGAAGCCTGGTACTCCCCGACCGCCTTCTGTGTAACCAATTTCTGCAAATCAGCTTTAATAGCCGCCATTTTCCTAAAGCACTCCAACCCATCCGATCCCCTCCCTATTTCTTCACTGTGCTGCATCTCCGCTTTTGCCAGATCAACCATAAGTTCATCGACCATTGCCTTATCCTCCTTCCTTAACCTAGCCGAGCAACTAATAGTTTCCCCCCTAAAAGCCGCCTTATAAGCTTCCCAAACCCCATTCCTAGAGGCACTGTATCTGTTTGCATCAAAAAACTCCCCAGACCACTTTTTAATATGTTCAGTATACCTCCGATCTGATAATAATTTTCTTTTGAAAGTCCAATTCGAGTGCTTTTTGCCCAAACCATCAGCCCTATATGACAAAACAAGAGGATTATGATCGGAAATTAATCTGGGGAGTTTCTCGATAGTAGCCTTATTTACTTCCGATTGAGAAATAAAGAAATAATCTAATTTAGAGAATTTTTGGAACGGGTTTGAAAAATATGTGAACCCTGGGTCCTGAGATTCCTTTTCGCCCCAGACATCTTTAAGCCCATGCGAGGATATAAGGGAGGACAGTGCTCGATACACCCTAGGTTTCCTTCCTCGATATTCGGCCGAATTATGCCAAGCTGCAGAGATATTTAAGTCCCCACAGAGTATAAGAGGTGTTGGCCAAACTGCCAACTCTTCTTCCAAATAATCAAAGATATCTGGGTCATCGCAGTTTGAGCCATAAATAGAGCAAATTGTGACTCCTATAGTTAATTCTGCAATGACCCAGCGGCCTACCCTGTCACTTTTAACCCTCTTCACACCCCCTAGGGAGATTCTGGCCAGCACTGCCACACCCCTGATCGTAGAAGTCTGTGACGAGCAGGCAATCAACTCATACCCTCTTATATTAATCAAATTACGTTTGGCCCAGGGGAGGTGGGTCTCCTGTAAACAAATTAAATCTAGCCTATTTTGTTTAACTAAAAACTCCAGGCCTTGACGCTTCTTCCAGTCATTCAAACCACACACATTAATAGTACCAATTTTAATACTCATACTCATACTGATAGGAGTTTTCTAGACAACCTAGCCAAGGCAAAAACCCTATAGAGAACAGAATTACCAAGACAGGCATTTAGTATGTCAGCAATAGAGCAAATTTCAAAGCTATAAATCTTTCTACAATACCCAATCAACTGATTTTTTTTTTTTAAGCCCCCTAATCTGAGCCAACCCCCCTAAACCCCCACCCCCACCCCAACCCTCCCGACCGCCCCTCCCCCTCCCCCTCCCCATCCCCCTTAGATGAGGCGCTCAGACCTAGTCTGTGCATGTGATGTGTGCAGAGGTCGCAACCGAGGAATAAAGAGAAAAATTCCCACATATAGATCCGAAAGATCGGAAAAAACCATATAGATTAACCTGGAGGGAGAAAAACACCGAGGGCCATGCCACCACATAAATAGACCAGAGTACCTAATTGTCCAGAGAGTCAAGAAACTCCTTCGCCTTGATCTCAGAGGCGAAATAAAACGATTTCCCTTCCTTGATAATTTTTAGCTGGGCCGGGTTTATCAGATACGCTTGTAGCTTCTTGTCCTGGAAAGGTTTTATAAGCTGCCGTAACCTCCATCTCCTTTCGACCGTGGCATGGCAAAAGTCCGGGCGAACAAAAAAAAGACAATCCTTCAGCAGTCCTCTTTGCGTCAGGTCTAGCTTTCTCCGCAACTAGTTGTCTTAATGTGAAATTGCCAAAGAAAATCAGGATTGCCCTCGGCTTGTCCCCTACTCTGGAATTTGTGCGAACTCTAAAGGGGGTATGGTGAGCCCTCTGAATCTCGGACTGCCAATTCCAAGAGGCAAGCTCCGGGAATGCTTGAGCAAACAGTTTAAGAATAAAGGCTCTGATATCCGACCCTTCAGCCCCCTCTGGGACCCCCAGGACCCTGAGATTATTCCGTCTTTGCCTGTTCTCCAAGTCCTCCAATTTCCATTGAATATCCGACAACTGTGAACCCTGGGCATCAGCTTTGTTTACAGCATCCGCGGCCTGAGCTTCTGAGGACACAATCCTCTCCTCCAGATTTGATACTCTATCACCCAATGAGGCGCTAACGTTTGACAGCCTCCTCACAGCCCCCTGCAATTTCCTCATTGCGGCTTGTGTCTTCTTACTGTCCTGGCGTGTATCCTCTCGATGAGAAATAATTTCCTGGTGAATTGATACCAGTAGGGCCACCTGAGAGGAGACCCCAGAAGGGCTTGCTTGTGATGACATGGCCAGCGGGTGAGCCCAGCTGTTTTCATGGTTAATTTGCTCCTTTAAGATTGCACCTTGCCGGACCACGGTGATGGGAGGCTCCTGCTCAATATCACTATCCGTACCATGTGTGCTGCCATCTGGGGAAGAGCAATGTTCATCATCATCATCTGACCACTCAGACACTGAGAAAAAGCATTAGCTAGAGACTTTTTCCAATGCACTCGACTCTGAGTCCCCAGGGGCAATTCCAAGAGTACCTGAGGGGGCACTACCTGTCTCATGCGAGAGCTCCTTCCCAAGCTGTACTCCTCCACTACGCTGATGGCCCATCTTAGGGCTCCCTACAGTCCAATTTATGTTCTTCTGCCCCTTATATAGGTTTGCACAAAAGAAATGGCTCATAGCTGAATGTAAACTCGTGGGCTTGAGACATTATTGGTAAGCCATGAGACTCTT
The DNA here is from genome assembly GCF_964204655.1 of Triturus cristatus. Taxonomy (NCBI): domain Eukaryota; kingdom Metazoa; phylum Chordata; class Amphibia; order Caudata; family Salamandridae; genus Triturus; species Triturus cristatus. The sequence goes on from NC_140595.1 coordinate 651,973,722, forward strand.
CATGAGTGACACTAGTGAACAACTAGCCTTCGCGGTATCTCAGTACCTACATTGTGCGTGGAAACAAAGAAAGAAGGCCATAGATAACTCCTAAATACGATAGTTAGATTGTGGAGCAAAACGTAAACAAGCTGTTTAGTGACCTCCTACTTCACTCTACACTCAAGATATTAATTGATGCCATGTTTTTATGAATTGATTTTAGATTGATATATGAACATGTTTTATACGCAACTATATGAAATCTTTTCTTTTTAGATTGTTTGTTGTACAAGATGATGCATTTTAATTTTATAAGGCAATAGAATTATTATATAGCAACGATACGGTTATGATCGATTACATTAATAATGATCTGTCAGTTGTGCTATTTCTTCCTTTTTTAAGACTGTTTTATCTGTATCTCCCCATGTGTAATAATTTTGTATGTATGATGATTTTTGCAACTGATTTTATTTATGTAAACTTTTTATGGTTTGGTTGTCAAAATAAAAGATATCTATCTAGAATGCTTACGTTTTGTTTAACTTTAATGAATATATTATTAATAAAACAATGAACACACTGACAGCCAGTGAATTTATCTGTAGCTGTTGTATTTACCACAAGATTCTAGATTAAGCACATTTGCCACAGATGTTTGCACATATTTAAAAATGTAATTTTTAGCTTATATAGATGACAACAGAATTGTAACACTGCCAGTGAATGTGTTGCTCAATTTGCAATATTTGTCTTTGTTAGAATAATTTGGTCTTCCATGGCTCTTAATCATAAGTTGACAATGGTAAAGCTCTCCAGGATGGTTTGGTGGCTGTCATTTAAAAAAAAATCACACTTCACATATAATTTTCCATATTTTCACATTACCTATGATTTTTTATTTTGTTATCATAGCATAAGGACCAAAACATTGCAATTTTACCATTTTTTTGTACAGTTCCATGCAGGGGGGAAGTTTAAAAGGGGGGGATGCAAAAAAGATATCTTTTGCCATTTCAGCTCCCATAGTAAATTTTGGTCACAGGAAAAGCAAAAACTTCTCAACATTTTAAGCCAATCTCGGCAAGAAAATAGAACTTTACTCAGAAGGCGTGCTTTTTGTGTTTATTTTAAATACATTCACTAGTTTTTGGAATGATAGAAGCATTTGAAAAAGGTACCAGGTGGACTTGAATGGGTTGACAAGTTTGTAGATCCTGACTGTTTAAAATGACAATTTACAAAATTGTGCTTTCTGTCAATCACTTTTGAGCAAGTGTGATCGACTGATAAAAAGTATCACCATTTTTTTTTGTCTTCTGAAGCATGAACTGGTATAAAATCACAATTTTAGTGCTATGCAAAAAACTTCAGCAGTTAAGGGGAGTAATAAGAGAGGTGCTTTAGCCCATTGAAGTTCAAAGGTAGAAAAAGTTATGAAAATGGGTTTGCTACTATAACATCACAATTTTCATGTAAATTGTGACACCAATGTAATGCTTATGCCTTGTAATATTTATACTAATAAATACCAATACCAAAAGCAAAATGTAATTAAACAATTACAACATAATCAAACCAATTAACAATAGTACATTCATAGTAGTCTCTGTCACAGAAATGTGAAATGAATTGTCATCAGGAAGATGAATTACATTTGCATCCGTTTCATTGGGGGGAATTCATGAACACTGCATTTGGTGAGTAAGTTATGGTGTGCATGGTTAATATGCAAGTTATGGATTGCGCTCAAAACCATAACTTGCAAATTAGAGCGTGTTTTAAAAAAATGAGAAACCACTACTGCACTTCAACTGTGTGGTTTTTATGTGATCTCCTGAGGTTCTTTTAAATACGTTCACTTTAACCTTTGATATTTTTGTGTGAAATACGCGTGCTTGTGTGTGTCTTTCTGTCTGTCTGCTTGAGTGCCCACACGTGTGCATGTGTGAGGAGATAGATAAGTTGAACAGCATATGACTGTTCATTTTCAGAGATCAAGAGAATTCAGATATAAACTTTAAAAATGAATGACTGATGAAGTATCCATAGAGAGCACTTTTAGTGTTGCTTGACCCATACATGCTGTTTCAAATGTGCAGCATGTTACTACATAAAAGTGAAATTCCATATAAACATTAAAGGTGGATTGGCTGATGTAAGGGCAGCATGCTATGTGATATCTCTGCCAGTCAGTCTCAATTTATATAAATATGGAGAACAGTCAGCATCTCACTGAAGGGTGGTAGCTGGTGGGTAAGTGCAGGCAAGCAGGGCGTCAGTGCACATTGGCAGTAAGTCAGCCAAAGAAGGCTTGCATCCATCAAGAAAGTGCACCAATGAAGGACAGCACCACCATGGAATGGGTGTGCCCGGTGGCAGAATCCTCAAGGTTGCAATCAATATTTTCTTGAGCGGTGGCAGCATAATAATTCCTGCAGTCTGAGAACCATTGTTTGACTTCATTTTGACATCCAGTGTCTGCAGTTTATGCTGCCTGCTTGCCAGTGGGTCGGTGTCAGCCAGCAGGCAATATTACTGCTGGTTAACAGGTACTTTCACAGTACTCTTGCATCAGATGTGTCATCGGTGGGTGCCAGCCAGCATGCCATTGCAGGATGCCATCTAGTGTGTCATTTTAGGCTACAGAGTAGGAGATGGTGTGTTAGTCTGATTATCAGTGCAAACTGGCACCCATTTTCATGCTAGCAACTGTAAATACAGCAACTAGTGCTGTGAGATACAGCAGGTTGGAAGCCGGGTGCCAATGAAGGCTGACAACATGGCTGTCAGCAGAGCCTGTCAGAGTTTTAGAGGAGGTTTTCTGCCAGTCTCTAACTGAAATGCAGTCACAGCAGCCCGGCAGCCATCGCTTTATTACACTCAGGACTCATAAGTGTAAGTTCTGAGCAGCAGCCATTCCACGTTGCTTGTATTTGGGGTTTGAGCTTAGGCTGGAAGATGATGTGTCATAACAGGCTGGCAGGTGGATTGTCGCTGTTCGCTGGCAGCTATTTTATTCAGGTCTTGATGGCAGCAAGCAAGTAACTCCATATTGGCAGCTAGAGTCAGACTGTAGGAGGGCATCCAGATCATAATTGCAAGATGGCAGCCAGTGCAGGACGTCAACCAGAGTGCCACTTTTTGCTTCCAGCAATGTGTCACGTGAGCCATGCAGGTAGACGCCCACTGCAAGTGAACAGTGGAGAAACTAAAACAGTCAAGGTGGCTGTTACGTAACTTACGTCCCTTGTAGGCTTTTTTCATACGTGTTACTGCAGGGTGAAAGCTAATTGGTCAGAAAGGTATCAATTCAATTCTGCAGCCAGGCGCGCAACACCCATTGGGCTCACCGGGCTTCAGCCCCCCCCCCCCCTCATGTGTGTCAGCCCGGCTGAGACAACCTCGCGGGCTGGCGTCCGTCTAATTGCAGCCGCAGCCGAGTACTTCACAGGTCTTTAAAAGACCCTTTACTCGTTATTGAGGCTTTTGTTGTGTTTTCACCCCTTCTTACAGCCACTCTGCCTATGGCTGCTAGACTTAGCCCCCCCCCCCACCCCCTCGAAATCTTTTTCAGCCCCCCTCGAAATTTGGCTCTAGTTGCCGGCCTGTCTGCAGCCATTGTGTCTTTGGAAGGTGGCATTAAATGAAATATTTTACTGTTTGAACCACTGTGTCATACCATCCTGGTAGCCAGTACCTTTGCATCGGCGATTACTCAGGTTATATTAGTAGGCTCTTCACCTGCACGGTGACTGCTATTGGGACACACTGCAAGCTGAAAGACCATTTGCAGCATCGGTTGCGGCCAGTAGATCACACACTACTTGACAAACAGTGTGTCAGTGCAGGCTGGCAACTGGTTTAACGCTGTTGCTTGGTAGCTAATAACATAACGTGTATTTGTAAAGTGAACGTTCACTTGGTTCTGCATAACAGATGTTTATTGTTACCCAACTCAATGGTACACATTTTATCGACCTCGGAAGGATGAAAGGCTGAGTGAGAGGATTTGTAACCATAAAGTCGAACACATGCCCCTAGTCCACTAAGCTACCAGACTAGACAAGTCTAGGCTATCTTGTGGAGAGTGTCTTAACGCCTCACAAGAGTGTGTGCCTGGTGAAGCGACAGTCCTTGAACATTTTAAAATAACATTCCCAGAATGGAAATGCCCCTCTTCTTTGGCAGTACTTTCCCTGCCTGCTCACCCCCTTTCACCTTCTTGCTTCAGTCGACTATAGTGTGACTCTCACCGTGCCTGTTATTGTACTCTGTCACTAGGCGAGGCGCTTCCCTTTACACAAAGTGTTAAGAACACATACACGCATTTAGTCACGACCCCCGCTGCAGCAGTATGGCCTGCTATGGAAATTAGCTATATGCAATCAGCTCAGAGGATGTTCTGAACGGCTACTGATGAAAGTCACGTCACGCTCATGTCTTCCCACGCCTCCAGCCCCGGTGGCTTTCATTAATCCCGCCAATTTGTCTGTCAGCACTCAGCTAGCCCTGGGACGGTGCCAGGCAGGTGCTCTATGCAGCCGCACAGCCGCCTCGAGACAGCGCGCGCTTGATCACCTTTCGTCCCTCGCGACGGTGGCTTTCTCCTGTTTGACGGTGATTTTCAAACTTTGTTTAGTCTCACCGGCAGCCCTTTCAATCTGTTTTTCCCGAGGGTAGTCCATGTCTGGCGCAGAGTCTATCCGGCGATCCAGAGGCTGTGGCGTTTTTCGATCCGCCTCTTCCTCATCCCCTCGTGTTAATGTTCGATATGACATTTGATAAGAGAAATTGTTTCTAGGATCAGTTGTAAAGTATTTAAGGCGATCCAACCAGAGTCAATGGACTGCCAAACTTCAAACGAGCATATTTTGTGAAATTTTTGCAGAGTATGGAAATATGTTCTGGAGAAATTATTTTGTTCCACTTTTCAGAAAGGAAACAAGCCTATGTGTTTGAGGCAAAAGGCGCTTTCTTCAGTTACTATTTGGCAAGATGCTCAAATAGTGCAAAATGAATTCGTTCTGGTCGGTTCCCGGTGCCACACGCAAGACTACTAGAATTATACGGCAGGGAACACCAAATCATGTGGCATCATGCGGCACAATGCAGCACATGTTTTGATACTATTACTTCATTGTTGTGTCATTTTTACACGCGGTACTACAGTTTAAGCAAAGGGTTCACCTCCTTAGTACCAGTTTAACAAACAAATACAGAATAAAGCAACCAAAATATGACCAGTTTACCTTTGTAAAGGGCCATCCACTGTGTGAGAACCGACATCACCAAGTTTGTAGTAACTTTTGATCCGCTTGAGCTAGAAACCATTTTTTAAGATTAAAATCTGCAGATTATGCAGCAGATGATGGATTGTGTGACAAACGTGGCAAATCCATAATTATGCAAAAAAAAAAAAAACACCAGCAGCTGCGGAATCACTTAATTCCAGTGAGGGCATGTATTATGCAAGGGGTTGTGTAGGCCTAACTCCAATGTTTTCCCTGATTACAATAGAATCACGGTATTCCCATTAAATTCAAACGTTGTGTCTCAAAGTAAACTAAATGTGCTTGTTAAAGTGGAATATTTCAAAATCACTGAAGCAGTATACAAGATGCAGAAATATTTTGTCCGCCCAGAGCAAACTGCTCCAAAGATTTGATAACTTGTTGGCAGGCTTACTCACTTTGTTAACGTAAACTTTCTTGTGTAGACCCTATAGGTTATGAACATTAGGGGTCCTGAGCTGCAAAACCTTCTGTAGGTGTAAGTAAGACTTTCGCTTAAAAACCAAAACCATATAAAATGTATGCATACAATGCACACGAATCAGAGAGAGGGACCTTCCTGTGAATAGTATACACAACATGTGTGTATATTATGTAAAGTATTTTAACTCTTTATAGTGTGTGCACACTGTGGAATGTAAGAGGAGCCACTGTAGAATGTACCTACAATGAGTCAGCATGCTTACATGGCATGTGAATCACAAAGAGGGACCTACTTGTAATTGCATGTGCAACATCTGCACATGTGAAGCATAAATAATTTACACTTAGATTACAGCAGTTGGTATTCCCCTGGTAGTGTTAAGGAGAGGCCATAAAAATGCAAGCCAAGAGAGGTAAATCTCTTTGCGGCTTCTTACTAGGAATATATATTGCTTCAGCACAGGTAAGTACACACACAGAAATACACACACACACACACACACACACACACATATTGATATGTTTTTATTTATATGTATATATATATATATATATATATATATATATGTATATATATATATATATATATATATATTCACTGAAAAAAACATAGGTTTCAGGCCTGATATAGTTAGGAATTAGCATTTAAAAAACCTTTGAAATTTACTGAAAAAACCATAGGTTTCAGGCCTGATATAGTTAGGAATTAGCATTAAAAAAACCTTAGAAATTCACTGAAAAAACAATAGGTTTTAGGGGTGTTATAGTTAGCTGGACATTTCACTCGAACAAAACCATTGAAATTCCTCTGATATAGTTAGTTGTACTAACTACATCTTGCGCGCCCGCAATCCACTGCTGATGATGTCACATATTACATCATTCATGACATGGTCAGTGACATCACAGGGGCCTGGCCTCCGTTGGGGGCCTTGGGGGGGTCCCCAATCCCCCCACGGTCCCAGCCGGCTCCCCGCGTCCTGCGGGAGCCGGCATTGCTTTTCCACATGGGGAGCAGCTAACATGCTGCTCCCCATGTCGATTTTTAAAAAACAAAAATTCTTTTTTTGGCCCTGGGGGTCCTTGTGGGACCCCCTGAGCAGGCCTAGGGGGTCAGGGTGTTTCTACCCTGCCCCACATTTTTCGCGTTTGTTTTTTAGGTTTCTTGTGCCTCGGTAGAACCTGATCTGGAGTGTTGATATCCAATTAGAATACAGCTCGTGCACGGCAGGGTGCACGCTGGGTGCGCATAGGGTGCGCTTATCCTGCGAGGCCATAAATATATATGTACTTTTAACTCTAATTTTCTCAGGAACTACTGAACGGATTTACACCATTTAAGCAAAAGGTATGAGTGTGAACTGAGGACTACCTCTTTGCCAAAATGGTGTAATTCCTTTCAGCAGTTCGGGCTGTAGGTGCTGCTAAAGGTCCTATGGGAAAATGCATGGGGAAAATGCGTTTTGGGACCCCCCTTTTTTCTTGGCCCCCACTTGACGAATCACCGTGAAATTTTTAGGATAGGAGCGGACCAGAGCTGGCCGAAAGTTTGGAAAATTTCGCAAAGATTCGTCAATCGGCGCCAACTTTATTCCAAATAGAATGTTACAGATTTCCTATGGAAAATAGGTCCTAACTATATCTACCTACTGGCGACCACACCAACAATTTCCAAAACGAAATCACGCACGGACACCAGGTTTGCAGTTCAAGCTGGTTTATTTACTGCAAACAGAACGCGTTTCAGCTTTCGCCTTGTTCGCGCCTAACGCATAGTTTTTTGATAAAGTTAAATATACTACAATGTCATTAACACAAAGAACAGACTACTAGTGTCACCAATAGTCAAACATATAAGGAAAGTGGCGGCCATCTTAACACTATATTGAGTTCAATACAGTAACTGTTTATAATAAACATAATAATAATATCTCCTGATTGATCAAACTGAAATTTGGTGTAAAATAATACCAGTTTTCATAAACATGATCAAATGCAAATAACGCCCAAGTGGGCAGAGTACCAAAAGTATTCAATCAATCAAAATAGTCCATCAGCAGTGAGGAACTGTCCGTGCATCTGCACAATTAATGCAATGTTAATGTAATTGGGTCACATTGAATAAGATGATTTTGCTGTTAATTTGATTTGTTATTTTACATTGAAACACATTTTATTGTATCTTTCAGGTAGTGGCATCGAAGGTTTGAACAGGCCACTGATGAGTTCAAGTATTTTGCATTTTTGTATTGTGGAAATATGGATTTTTCTGGTCAGTTATGTCCCCTATCTTGGACCCCAACGGTTCTATGTGCATGTACAAGTACATGTATGTTCCCTCCAGTTCCAGTTATGAAGACGCAAATACATGTGCGTCCACCGTCAACATGTCCTCTGTTAGATCCGCCATGAATAGGCCGGATATTCCATTCCTAAGTACGAAAGGCCACCGGCTTTATATGGTTCACTTATGCCATTTTACAGTCCAGGCAAGTAGGCCCTGATTCTGTCATCAAAACTCTTCTTGCCTTCTGCCTCTGAAAGCTCGAGTCTGAGCCTGCATCTGTGACCATGAACTCTGTCTCATTCTCTGCGCGGCTCACGAAGCCTGACATCAGCCTATTCTCTGCCAAGAACTGTATTTCACCTTCGAGTTATCTGCTTCCCCCTCAGCCGATGCATTCCTGCCTAGTAGTTTAAGTAAACATTCTTCCAGCTACCGAGCAAAAGGCCCGGCTTCTCTGTCTTTATGCAAGTAATTCATAGTCCTGTTACTATGGAAGATTCCTGCCCTCGCATTTAGTGTAGACACTTAGACGCTTGTACACGCACGCACAGTCAGTATAGAATAGATTCTGTCCGAGAGTCCTTCTTTTGTGGATAACATAGTTCTTTAAACATAGGATGTTAGATATGATTTGGGATTAGGTTGACTTGACCCCCCAGACTTCTTGTCTCCACATGTAAAGCTAAATGTCAAGTCCCCTTCACCCCCTAGTTACACGTCAATCACACGTCATGCTGCTGCGCGCGCATCTATGCCAAGTATTATCTTATAGATCCACCTATATGTGACATCATAACCAATTATGTTCCTTTTTACTCCTTATTACACCCATTTTCGGTTACGCAGATAAATCGTCATTTTCCTTATCAATTGTTACGCCTACTGCATTCGCTTCATTGTAATGTATGTACTATAAAAGTCATTTCATGTCAATAATGTATGTACTTCACTTCCTGAACCTCCGTGGTGATGGAACTTGGAGCAACCGATTATAATCGTTCATTGGAATAAAGCCCATTCCGAACCTCTAATACCACGGATTCTGCCTCTCATTTTACTGAGCTATTTTATTATGTTTCCGTATCAAATTAAGTCCAGGTAAAGGAAAATTATTTACCACAGTATAAATATATGTATATACTCTGATAGACCTTTGTATTTATTGGCCCACTGAGGTATTATTTGCGATTATTTCCATGGTTGACCCTATGCCTGTAAATATGCATAACAATATTGCTTATGGATTATTTGACCGACTGCGAGAACAATCAATGATCGATTTCAGGTATTGGCCCATTATGGCATTATTTTAGATTATCTTTATGGTTGACCTGATATCTATGAATATGTAGAACAGCAATGCTGATGGACTATTTTGATTGATTGAATACTTTTGGTGCTCTGCCCACATTAAGGAACTTTTTCCGAAACGCGTCAGGCGTGCTCCAATGATGGGAGTTTCTGCAGATGCCTGCACATGATTTCTGCCTCCCGAGTGCGCCTCTGCAACTGAGCAGCTGTTTCTTGATGTTATCGCGCCGGCTTTGGGCGCGAGGGGCCGCACCACCCTGGAAATTAACAAGGGATCACAGGGTACGAAATTGGTCGTTGCCCTGTAGTGGGGAGACATTGCCTGGATTTTTGTCAAAAGCGGAGACTCTCACTACAAATTGGAACTTTTTCTCGATTCCCATTTGGGTTAAATGCAGGCTCATGGACTACATCTCCCAGCAGGCACTGGGATTTCCCAGCAGGCGCTGGGGCTTATTCAAGTATCCTATTGGAGGGAAGATAGCTTATTCAAAGCATCCCATTGGAGGGAAGATATGCAAATAAAGATGCCATTAGCACAGCAAAATTTCGAGTCAGCCTATGATTAAGGAACTTTTTCCGAAATGCGTCAGGCGTGCTCCAATGATGGGAGTTTCTGCTGATGCCTGCGCCTGATTTCTGCCTCCCGAGTGCGCCCCTGCAACTGAGCAGCTGTTTCTTGATATATATATATATATATATATATATATATATATATATATATATATATATATATATATATATATATATAAAAACAAGAGTAGCCACCAATAGACGGAGCCGCTCGCAGCGTGTAAAACCATTTATTCCAAGAATTTCCAACAGCCTGGCTCAGCACACAAATGAAATGCCAGACGCATTTCGGGCTGAGAACGCCCTAGATCACTGGCGCTGGGACTCAACAGCACGAGCAGACCACCTGAGCATAAGAACTACCCCGCCCCAGTGGGCGTATGCTCAAGAGAATTCTGGTTCATGTAGTCAGCTCAGATCAAACCACAGTGGGCGTCGTTGAGTCTCGCAAAAATGTTAATGTTACCCCAGTGGGTATGTGCAATCCAGTCAGACTAGAGATAATAAATCCTCCTCAGAACGGACACGCTGTTTCTGTAGTGCCTCTTGATACTCCGCACTACGAATCCGCATGATGTGCAGTGGGGCTCCGTCGCGGCATGGCCTGCCGCTATACACAAAAACAAGAGTTGCCACCAATAGACGGAGCCGCTCACAGCGTGTAAAACCATTTATTCCAAGAATTTCCAACAGCCTGGCTCAGCACACAAATGAAATGCCAGATGCGTTTCGGGCTGAGAACGCCCTTGATCACGAGCACGAGCAGACCACCTGAGCATAAGAAATACCCCGCCCCAGTGGGCGTATGCTCAAGAGAATTCTGGTTCATGTAGTCAGCTCAGATTAAACCACAGTGGGCGTCGTTGAGTCTCGCAAAAATGTTAATGTTACCCCAGTGGGTATGTGCAATTATATGCTCAGGTGGTCTGCTCGTGCTGTTGAGTCCCAGCGCCAGTGATCAAGGGCGTTCTCAGCCCGAAACGCGTCTGGCATTTCATTTGTGTGCTGAGCCAGGCTGTTGGAAATTCTTGGAATAAATGGTTTTACACGCTGCGAGCGGCTCCGTCTATTGGTGGCAACTCTTGTTTTTATATATATATATATTCACTTAAAAAACCATAGGTTTCACACATGTTATAGTTAGCTGGACATTTCACTCGTGAAAAACCAATGAAATTCCCCCGTTATAGTTAGTGCAGGCAACTATAACTCAAGCAACCGCAATCCTCTGCTGATGACGTCAGATATTACATCACTGTATTTAGACACTTATTTACCCATGTCTTCTTCCATTAATCTTTAGCTATACATATATTACAAATATTTATTTTTCAGAAAGACACATATGTCATCAGTGATGTAATATCTGATGTCATCAGCAGAGGATTGCGGTCGCGTGAGTTATAGTTGCCTGCACTAACTTTAACGGGGGAATTTCATTGGTTTTTTACGAGTGAAATGTCCAGCTAACTATAACATGTGTGAAACCTATGGTTTTTTAAGTGAATTTGCAAGGTTTTTTAAATGCTAATTCGTAACTATAACATGTGTGAAACCTATGGTTTTTTCAGTGAATTTCAAAGGTTTTTGAAATGCTAATTTATGTATGTATTTTTTATTTTTTTTATGGGATTTTTTAGTGTGCGCGCACGGTGCGCGAACCTCACTTAATTTTCCGTTAAAAATTAAAAAAAATGTTTTACGTGTGTTTTTTCAGCGTGCGCGCACAGTGCGCGCACTCCGCGATTTTTTGAAAAAAAATAACATCTTTTTTTTGCCCTTGGGGGTCCTTCTGGGACCCCCTGACAAAGGCTAGGGGGTCAGGAACTGTCCACTCTGCCCCCTTTTCACGTTCTCCACCTTTGTTTCTCACCCCCTCAGACTGCGAGAGACAAAATGGCGGCCGTCACTTCCTGGTTTCGACCGATTCGAATGTTTACCGACATCTAACAACCAATCAGAATTGCGCTCGCGCACGGCAGGGTGCGCGCACAGTGCGTGCACGGTGCGCACGTATAGATATTTATATGCTTTTAAATGCTATTTTCTCAGGAAATACTGAACAGATTTACACGAGACCTTCAAAAGGCACTTCCTTGACCTTATGGCTACCTCTCTGCCAAATTTCAAGTAATTCTGTTCAGCTGTTCGGGCTGTACCTTCGACTAAAGGTCCTATGGAAAAATGCATGGGGAAAACGCGTTTTGGGACACCCCTTTTTCTCGGCCCCCGCTTGACGAATCACCCCGAGACTTTCAGGGTAGGAGCTGAACGGAGCGCCCCATTTGTTTTGAAAATTTCGCGAGAATTCGTCAACCGGCGCCAAAGTTATTCAAAATAGAACTTTGAGATTTCCTATGGAAACTAGGTTGTAACTATAACTATCTACTGGCGACCGCCAGTAGATAATATATATATATATATGTATATATAAATTCACTGAAAAAACCATAGGTTTCACACACGTTATAGTTAGGAATTAGCATTTAAAAAACCTTGCAAATTCAGTGAACAAACCATAGGTTTCACACATGTTATAGTTAGCTGGAAATTTTACTGATAAAAAACCAATGAAATTCCCCCGTTATAGTTAGTGCAGGCAACTATAACTCACGCGACCGCAATCTTCTGCTGATGCTAATACTGTATTTAGACACTTATTTGCCCATGTCTTCTTCCATTAAATTTTAGCTATACATATATTACAAATATTTTTTTTTCATAAAGACACATATGTCATCAGCAGAGGATTGCGGTCGCGTGAGTTATAGTTGCCTGCACTAACTATAACGGGGGAATTTCATTGGTTTTTTATCAGTAAAATTTCCAGCTAACTATAACATGTGTGAAACCTATGGTTTTTTCACTGAATATATATATATATATATGTGTATATATGTATATTTGATAAGTTAATGTGAAATATACTAAATTAGCATTATGTACATTTAGAAGATACTTTAAATTTTCAATAGAAATATATATATATATATGTGTAAACAGAACCGCCCAACTCTCTCGCTCTCAGCAGTGCGGGTGCGCCAATTGCGTGGACGATGTCGCAATCTATTATCCAAAAACACCACGTCCCAAAAAAACAAAGTGCAGCGCACTCGGCTCAATTCAAAGAATCCATTTTATTGTTGTTTCCATAGAAGCTAACACACGCGTTTCGGCGCCCTGGCCTTCGTCAGGCCAGGCCAGGGCGCCGGAACGCGTGTTTTAGCTTCTATGGAAACGACAATAAAATGGATTCTTTGAATTGAGCCGAGTGCGCTGCACGTTGTTTTTTTGGGACGTGGTGTTTTTGGATATATAGATATATATATATTCACTTAAAAAACCATAGGTTTCACACATGTTATAGTTAGCTGGACATTTCACTCGTAAAAAACCAATGAAATTCCCCCGTTATAGTTACTGCAGGCAACTATAACTCACGCGACCGCAATCCTCTGCTGATGACGTCAGATATTACATCACTGTATTTAGACACTTATTTACCCATGTCTTCTTCCATTAATCTTTAGCTATACATATATTACAAATATTTATTTTTCAGAAAGACACATATGTCATCAGTGATGTAATATCTGACGTCATCAGCAGAGGATTGCGGTCGCGTGAGTTATAGTTGCCTGCAGTAACTATAACGGGGGAATTTCATTGGTTTTTTACGAGTGAAATGTCCAGCTAACTATAACATGTGTGAAACCTATGGTTTTTTAAGTGAATATATATATATATATATATAGATTCACTGAAAAAACCATAGGTTTCAGGGGCGTTCTAGTTAGCTGGACTTTTCACTCGAACAAAACCATTGAAATTCCCCCGTTATAGTTAGTTCAGCTAAATATAACTCGCGCCCCGCAATGCCCTGCTGATGACGTCACATATTACATCACTCATGACATGGTCAGTGACATCACTCATGACATCACTGATGACATCTATAACGTGCCTGAAACCTATGGTTTTTTCAGTGAATATATATATATATATATATATATTCACTGAAAAAACCATAGGTTTCACACATGTTATAGTTAGCTGGACATTTTACTGATAAAAAACCAATGAAATTCCCCCGTTATAGTTACTGTAGGCAACTATAACTCACGCGACCGCAATCCTCTGCTGATGCTAATACTGTATTTAGACACTTATTTGCCCATATCTTCTTCCATTAAATTTTAGCTATACATATATTACAAATATTTTTTTTTCATAAAGACACATATGTCATCAGCAGAGGATTACGGTCGCGTGAGTTATAGTTGCCTACAGTAACTATAACGGGGGAATTTCATTGGTTTTTTATCAGTAAAATGTCCAGCTAACTATAACATGTGTGAAACCTATGGTTTTTTCAGTGAATTAGCAAGGTTTTTTAAATGCTATTTCCTAACTATAACGTGTGTGAAACCTATGGTTTTTTCAGTGAATTTGTACGGTTTTTTAAATGCTAAGTTACTTTACGCCATTTGTGGCGTGCGCGCCCACTTAACGCAGTTCGTTCCGTGCACGGTTTTTATCAACTTTAATAAGCCCTGTACATTTGGTGGCCTTCGGCCACCAAAAGCACAGGGGGTGAGGTCAATGTGGATAGTGTTTTTTTTATTTCGATTTTATAATTTCATGTTGCCAAAATTACGTTTTTTTTCTCTATTAATAAGCCCTGCACATTTGGTGGCCTGCGGCCACCAAAAGCACAGGGGGTGGGGTAAGTGTGGATAGTGTTTTTTTTATTTTTATTTTTTTACCGTAAGCGTACGGTAAGCTTACGGTAAGCGTACGGTAAGCGTACGGTAAGCGTACCCCGCGAAATTGCCGAAAAAAAAATAAAACCGTTTTTGCTCTTGGGGGATGTTTGGGGACTCCCTCAACATGACTATGTGGGAGGGAGTTGTCAAAACAGCCCCGTAACATGTTTTTGGCCATCATGTTTGATAAACAACACTCAGTGCGAGAGACAAAATGGCGGACGCCGCTTCCTGGTTTCGGCCGATTCGAATGTTTACTAAGATCTAAGAGCCAATCAGAATCGCGCTCGCGCACGCCACCGTAAGCTTACGGTAAGCGTACGGTAAGCGTACGGTAAGCGTACCGTAAGCGGGCTCAGATATATATATTGATTTAAAGGCTATTTTCTCAGAATCTACTGAACAGATTTACACCAAACCTACAAAAGGCACTTCCTTGACCTAGGGACTACCTCTCTGCCAAATTTCTAGTAATTCTGTTCAGCCGTTCGGGCTGTAGCTCGTTCTAAAGGTCCTATGGAAAAATGCATGGGAAAAACGCGTTTTGGGACCCCCCTTTTATCTCAGCCCCCGCTTGACGAATCCCCCCGAGACTTTCAGGGTAGGAGCGGAGCATAGCGCCCCACCTATTTTGAGAAATTCGCGAGGATTCGTCGACCGGCGCCAAAGTTATTCAAAATAGAATGTTGAGGTTTTCCTATGGAAACGTGGTCCTAACTATAACTACCTACTGGCGACCGCCAGTAGGTAATATATATATATATATATATATATATATGGACACAGAGCATTCGTCGTTTTCTCCGGGAGAAAAAGAATGCACGAACTCTTCTTTGTCGGTAAATACTGTTGTTTATTTTCAAAAGTATTGAAGTCTCCCTTATGTCATGACGCGTTTCTTTCATGCCATACGCGTTTCGAGCATATTCATGCTCTTGATCACTGGCTGCATTGAAGAGGGAAAGAAAGGCTTGTGGTATGCTGACCAACCCTGCTGCCTGTGGAGATTTGTGCTTACACCCTTCCTTGTGAGGCGGCTTCTTAAGGGCAACCTTGTGCGTGTTTATTCATTGCGGCTGGTCGGGTCACGAAGCTGCCCCGCCGCTGCTCGGGCGGATCCCATGTGTTTGTTACACGGACACGTTTGGGAAAGGAGGGGGCCTCAGCCACAGGTATATATTGGCAAGATGGCAACAGAACGCACGATGCTTTTCACCCAACCGGGTTTGATATTTTAACTTTGAAGGAGAGAGCGGCGCCCACTTGGAGTGATGGAGCGAGCACACACGAACTACTACAACCATAATGCCTGGGTTCGTGACGCCCACCAGGGCGGGGCTTGACATTCAATAAAGTTACTCTTCCCATCAGCCCGTTTCCCTCTTCAATGCAGCCAGTGATCAAGAGCATGAATATGCTCGAAACGCGTATGGCATGAAAGAAAGGCTTGTGGTATGCTGACCAACCCTGCTGCCTGTGGAGATTTGTGCTTACACCCTTCCTTGTGTGGCGGCTTCTTAAGGGCAACCTTGTGCGTGTTTATTCATTGCGGCTGGTCCGGTCGCGAAGCTGCCCCGCCGCTGCTCGGGCGGATCCCTTGTGTTTGTTACACAGGCACGTTTGGGAAAGGAGGGGGCCTCAGCCACAGGTATATATTGGCAAGATGGCAACAGAACGCACGATGCTTTTCACCCAACCGGGTTTGATATTTTAACTTTGAAGGAGAGAGCGGCGCCCACTTGGAGTGATGGAGCGAGCACACACGAACTACTACAACCATAATGCCTGGGTTCGTGACGCCCACCAGGGCGGGGCTTGACATTCAATAAAGTTACTCTTCCCATCAGCCCGTTTCCCTCTTCAATGCAGCCAGTGATAAAGAGCATGAATATGCTCGAAACGTGTATGGCATGAAAGAAAGGCTTGTGGTATGCTGACCAACCCTGCTGCCCGTGGAGATTTGTGCTTACACCCTTCCTTGTGTGGCGGCTTCTTAAGGGCAACCTTGTGCGTGTTTATATATATATATATATATATATATATATCTTTGTAGCAATGTGATCCTTAGCCTTCCATGCGCTCCAAAGAACGGGTGCTCTGCGTAGGGGCCGGATCCTGGCCCAATTTAATTTTACAAACAAGGGACGCGGCACTCAAGACTTGATTATTTTCAAAATGTAATCTCGTATCCACAGCTCAGCCCGACGCGTTTCAGTCTACACTTGGCTTTTTTCACGGTAAGTGAGACATCATTGCTTTCCACCATTTATCCCATTTTTGCCTCAATGTGGCATTCTGGGAATTGGAGTGTGAATTATATTTACAAAAAAACAGTTTAACAGATAATTTTGCCCGTTTGCCATGCAATTCATAAATCATATGTCATTGACATTATGCGTCCTGGAATGTTTTACACTAGATTTCACCTTTGACTGTTTTTATGGTATAGTACCAATCAGTTACGTTTGCCTCTTTACATTATGTGTATTACCAGGACTTTAGAGCGCAAGATAGAGAATAGTGTTCACTTTCTCGAAAAAATTTGACAACATAAAACGCCGAGCACTAATTAGTGATGAAAGTGATATCATTAGAGCATCGACTTCTTCCATGCAAGTTGATGACAATCTTTCCTCAGTTGAATCAAGTAGTGTGGAGAGTAGCATTGGATCAGATGACAACATGGGTCGCAAAACCTCTCAAATACCCACCAATTTTGCACCAGGGGAAGAGCTATCTTTTTTAGTGGAAGACCGCCGGCAAACTCTGAGACCACGCAACCAAACAATGGGTCAAGAAGTAGAAAGAACCAACGGAGGAAACAGAGGCGGAAAATCAAACTACAGAGGAAGAGGCAAGAAAAATTACAGCAACCGAAAATAAATAAGGTAAATGATGATGTTGTGGACAATACTGTGATTAATTTATCAGAAATAACTTTATCAATTGCTGAACAGCAACTGTTAACTTTAGGTTTGTCATTTTGTCCGTCTAATCGTTTTAAATACACACAAACGAGAGTGGATGTATTCAAATTTATCCGCAAGTTAAAGTTGAAAAAACATTTCCAACTCAAAAACGCAGTGAATATTGCAGCACAGACTAGACCACCGCAAGGACTATATTCAAATCTGCAAGCTTCAGATGTAGGCACGATATTAGCAGTGCACTCTCTGGCAAATGACAATAACCTTACAGGGAATTCTACACAGGAAGACCTTTGTGAAACGGGTATTATGTGTAATATTCCAGCTATTAGCCCATTCAAGCCTCCTTCCACATTTATCCCCATGATGCCACGGGATGCGATCGATGTGTTTAGTGACTGCATGATTGAAGATCTTAAAAAATTGAATTGCAATGTTCTTAAACAGAAAAGACGCTATAATTATTCTGAGCTACAATACACTAAACTCATCCACAAGCTGCAGAAACACACGGAAGTCATTATCAATAAAGCTGACAAGGGCGGAAATATTGTCTTGTGAACCAGATCTCTCTACTTGGAGGAAGCCTGGCATCATCTCAATGATGCCAGTTGTTACAAGAAAGCTAGCTTCCAGGAATTGCGCCAAATTAAAGAGAATGTATTTGCCGAACTATTGCAATGGAAACGAGTGGGATTACTAACTAAAAACGAATACAATTTTTTAAAGAATGACCATCCTATGACCCCCATTTTATATTTTATCCCTAAAGTGCATAACAATATTACACCAGTTCCAGGCAGACCTATTATATCAGCACAAAAGAGTCTACTAGAAGCTATGTCGAAATATGTAGACTACTTTCTACATGAATTTGTGGAAAATCTGCCTCCTTACATAAGGGATACTGGACATTTTTTAACTAAATTGAAAAATGTCTAATGGGAGAATGATTGTTATCTAATAGTGATGGACATTTGTTCACTGTATACCAGCATTAACCACAGTGATGGTACAAATGCAGTCCGCTTTTATTTAGGCAAAAGAAGTATACACATGTATGAACATAACAAAATGATTGTAAAAATGATTACCACTTGTTTGACTAACAACTATTTCTTATTCAATAAGGAAGTTTTCCAACAGCTTCGCGGCGTGGCCATGGGGGCATGCTTCTCCCCCAGTTACACGTGTTTGCACGTGGGCTGGTGGAAGGAGCATGTTTTGAGGGTCGCCCACAAGGTTATATTTGAACAACATGTTCTCCATTGGTGGAGATTTATCGATGATGTTTGTTTAATTTGGAAAAGTACCATCGAGTCTGCCAATAACTTTGTGGAAGAAATCAACAAAAATACATTGAATCTTACTTTTACTTTTGATATAAGTACCACTAAAGTACAATTCCTGGACGTTGAAATCTTCATTACAGAGGGCACATTACACAGTAAATTGCACAGAAAAACAACAGCCGGGAACTCTGTACTACATGCAAAGAGTTCCCACCCTCGCCATCTCATTCGCAGTATCCCCTATGGGGAATTTTTAAGAACTAAACGGATTTGCAGCCATGAGGACGATCTCAAAACCTGTCAAAATGAAACGTTTGAAAGATTCTTAACCCCTTCAGCGCTGCGCGGATTCCCCCGCGGTGCTGAAGGGTTCGAGCGCGGGCGGGGCCATGACGGAACGGTTCCGTCATGAGCACAGCTCAACCGATGCTCATGACGGAATCGTTCCGTCATGAGCATAGAAGGGGTTAAACAGGGGTTATGAGGCTTCTGATTTGCACATAGCTCGAGACAAGGCAAATAGTACAGCCCTGGTTGCTCAGCAGCACATTGTTCACGAGGCCCAAAAATCGTCTAGGCTAAGTACCTATGATACCGACTCCATCATTTCGGAATCTATAAGTAACATCAGACTGATAACTAATTATTGCACACAAGAGAGACAGATTCGCAGAATTTTATATAAAAATTGGCCAATAATTCGGACAGACATCACTATGTCGCAAATTCTGCCAGAACTCCCTCTGTTGACATTTAGAAGGGCCCCCTCAATGAGGGATGCTCTAGTTAAAAATAGTCCTGAGGTGATGAATTCCAACACATGGCTAACAGCTAGACATGGTTTTTTTAAGTGTAACTCTTGTCGCGCGTGTAAATTTGGGAAAAATGTATCTGAATATGTCACAGCTTTTAGTCCCAATCCAGTTAAAATAAAAGGACATTTTACTTGCAGAACTGAATATGCAATCCATATTTTGGAATGCACTTGCCATCTATTATATGTTGGCAGCACTAAGTTGCAAGTTTTTAACAGGATTTTACAACACCTTAGAGCAGTGGTCAATTCCGATCCCACCTATCCTGTAGCGCGACATCTCAAGTTAGTACACAAGAATAACCTTAATGACCTCAGTTACTATGTCATCAGTGCGATACCCAAAAACATCAGAGGGGGAAATAGGGAAAAAAGGCTGAGACAAGTGGAGTCTGAATTTATCATGTTATTAGATACTAAAATGCCAAATGGGCTTAATAACAATGAAGATTTGCACAACTTTTTATAATGAATTATTTTTATTCAATATATCTATGGTGATGTTGAGGGTTTGGTGAGTTCCAGGTTTGCTTTTTAAACTGGCGTTTTTATCCCTACTTTTACCATATTTTATCTGGGCCCCTAGATTTTATCTGGTTTTCGTGGGATTTTATTGTCGGTTTTAGGCTCTTAGATTTTACCTATTTTAGACATCATTTTAAATTTCTGCAATTGTGTGATTTTTTGGGCTGCTAACTACTGGTTTTATTTAGACCTATATGTTATGATATGATAGAAAAGCAATATAAACATTTTAGATCTGCGTTCAACTCTAACCCAAAATATTTGATTTCCTTGTCTCATCAGATGCTAGTAACAAGAACAGTTTTGAAGAAGGTGACGTGTATATCTGTATGAACATCATACCTCCAATTAACTGAAACATGGGAAAACACTTATAACGTCTATTATAAGCTGCTATGTATTTTATACTTATCATTTTTTTATATATATAAGTCCACTTTGATTATGCACTTTAATATTAGCACTTTATTTGCACCATTTTTGCACTTTTGTTAGAACAACCGCAGAACACGCCAAATATTTTAATGGGCTTGTGCATAAAACTATATCAAAGAAGTAAATTTGCATACAGGCAATTCTGCCAGTCTCTACATCTCAACAAAAATGCATTATGCTTAAATGTATAATTATCAACACCGGATAGGGTGGTTCTTAATTATGTGATGCTTTGTAGTTGTGAATTATCGTTAATGAACACTATGTTCTTATTGATTATTTAGATTTTTTACAACTATTGAAACAAAATAATGCATTATATGACAAATGCTAAATGGTGATGTTCTAAATTTGAAAGAACGTATAGGAACACTATGTTCTTATTGGACATTCAGACTTCCATGCCTATCACTGTGGTATTTCATATTCATTATGTAATGATTGGCAAATGTGTAATTACTTATGAAAGTATTTGTATTTGTTTTCAAATCGCAGTCCTATGTTTATGTTCAATTGTAAACTGTGTCGGCAATTTTCTAAGCGGTTTTGTGATTAGTCACCTTATATATAGTCACTGATTGGTCCTGCGCGTCATGTGATCAAGACTGCCGTGGGGCAGTCGAAACGCGTCAGGCTGAGCACTTGCGTGATATTCTCATGCACTATGCACTTTAATCTGCAAACCAAATAAAAAGAATTTATTTTCCACGTTGTGGTCCGTACCTGCTTTTTGGATCCCATTAAGGATCGCTCCAGGATTTTGGCTATCACACATATATATATATATATATATATATATATATATATATATATATATATATATATATATATATATATATATATATATATATATATATATATATATATATATATATATATATATATATATATATATATATATAGTTAGGACCTATTGTCCATAGGAAATCCACAACATTCTATTTGGAATAACGTTAGCGCTGATTGACGAATCTTCGCGAAATTTTCCAAACTTTTGACAGCTCCGGTCCGCTCCTATCCTGAAAATTTCACGGTGATTCATCAAGCGGGGGCCGTGAAAAAAGGGAGGTCCCAAAACGCATTTTCCACCATGCATTTTCCCATAGAACTGCTGAACGGAATTACACCAAATTTGGCAAAGAGGTAGTCCTCAGTTCAGACTCGTGCCTTTTGCTTAAATTGTGTAAATCCGTTCAGTAGTTCCTGAGAAAATTAGAGTTAAAAAGATAGATATATCTGGGCGGAGCCTAACCATACATCTCATCATGAGATCTGATTCGCTGTCAGTACTTCATCCAAGAAGTGTTGGCAGCAATCTTGGGACCAATATACATGATAGCACCTCATTAAAAAGAATTGCAGTTAATAGAAGGTTTTAAGACTGTAGTTACATTATAAATCATTTGTTGATGGTACCATACTCATTTTAGGAATTGTGGTGTGTTCTAAGGTGATTTTACCATGTGAAAAAGCCTTCTGCTGTGATATCATGAATCATGTTTGAGAGAAAACTATTTTCTCATGCTTTTTCCACAGAGGTTGGAAGGTGATCTATAAGCTAAACTGAGAGCATATTTTCTGTAAATTCACATTATCTTTCTCAGTCATGTGAGAATGAAGTCTGACATTCTCAGTAAAACATGTACATCCAACAAGGGCAGAGACTGTCAGTTGATTCATTTGTGTTCTACTGCAGCTTCCCAGAGTGTTCTAAAGAACAACTAGAGCGCTAACAGTCCTACTTATGACAAACGTATTGCACACCTGAAGCCATCTTGATTGGAATAAAGTGGTAACTCTTAAAACATTTAATTTAAAAAGGAACAAAATGAGGGGGTTCATTTTGCCATAGAAAGTATGATTAGTGCTGCAGAAAGAAAAATGTTGGCACATTTTGAGTGACTTCTCAAATCCTATTCTATTTCATAAAAAAATTCTGAAATGCAGACTGAAACATGCACTTTCAATACGAGCAGCAGACTTCTCTGGTGAGCAGTAGCTTTACTACAGTGATCTAATGAGCAACTAGAGTGCTAACATTCAGAATTTATGGCAAATGTGTGACACATCTGAATGCCTTCTTGCTGGATCCAAAGTAAAAAAACTTAAAGCATTTCCTACTGAGGAGACTGCAGTAAATGAGGAAATTAGGAAACTTCATAACAAATAAATCTCCCAAGATGGCCACCAGATACAAAAGAGCCCAAATGTAACCCAAATATCACCCAGATGTAGCCCAAGTATAGCCCAATGACAGAATGTCCCAAGGTGTTCTTAAGAACAACTAGAGCGCTTAGTGTCTTACTTATGACAAAAGTATGGCACACCTGAAGCCATCTTGATTGGAATAAACTGGTAACACTTAAAACATTTAATTTAAAAAGGAACACAATGAGGGGGTTCATTTTGCCATAGAAATTATGATTAGTGCTGAAGAAAGAAAAATTAGGGCACATTTTGAGTGACTTCTCAAATCCTCTTCTATTTCATTAAAAAATTCTGACATGCAGACTGAAACATGCACTTTTAATACCAGCAGCAGACTTCCGTGGTGAGCAGTAGCTTTACTACAGTGATCTAATGAGCAACTAGAGTGCTAACATTCGGAATTTATGGCAAATGTGTGACATATCTGAATACCTTCTTGATGGAATCAAAGTAAAAAAACTGAAAGCATTTCCTACTGAGGAGACTGCAGTAAATTAGGAAATTAGGAAACGTCATAATAAATAAATCTCCCAAGATGGCCACCAGAGACAAAAGAGCCCAAATGCAGCACAAATATCACCCAGATGTAGCCCACATGTAGCCCAATGACAGAAGTGTGCAAATCACTTGTTTTTTGTGTATTTGCAGTTTTATATAGTGCAGACTTGTCAGGTATTGGAGTGTTTTACATGAGCATTGGTTACATCACACAAGATCAAATTCATTTTGGTTGTAGACATGGGGAGATTAAGTGATTTGACCAGAATCACAGAATGTTGAGCTGAAGCAGAAACTCCAACCTGGTTCCCCAGTTGCAAAGTTTGCGGCTCTGGAAGTAACACCACATCCTCTCCCCTAAGTGCAACATTTAATCAAGGGGTCAACTGGATAAAAAAACATAAAGATTACAAATAATTTAAAAGTTCTTTGTCGCTATTTGAAAACTCAGAAAATATGTCCACATTTTAGTTTGTTAGAGCACTAACCATAATTTTTATGCAAATAAGACCCTCTCATATATGTAATTTCTAAAGGAAATGCTCTAGGTATTACAGTTTTGATTACATCAAGATGACGACAGGCGTTCCACACTTTTGTAATAAATATAGAATGTTAGCAATCTAGTTGTTCATTGGGATACTGTTGAGAGGCAGAGGCCAGGGGCATGGACTCTGAAAATTGAAGGCAGGTAGGAGAGTGCAGAGGCGATAATTTGACCACACTGGGCAGTCAGGAAGGGCAGTGGCAACACAACAGACTATGGAGGGCAGTGGAAAGGGGGGCAGGGGCAACAAACCAACAATACAGGACTGGCAAGAGAGGCTGTGGCAATATAATAGACCATTGTGGGCAGAAGGAAGAGGCATTGGTAGTACAACCATACATGCCAACAGACCCGTTTCAGCCAGGAAACGTCCAATGTTTTTAAGCTCAAAGGGGCTTTATTTGATCTGCCTCCTGTCTACAATCTCCTCTTTTTCAATGAAACTCAAAGGGGAAAATCAGTACCTCAGTTTTTTTTCAAAATCTCCCTCTTACCAAGTTCAAAATGTTCGCAAGTATGTTACATTCGATCATGGTAGGCAGGAGGAATTGGGGTAGGGACATGGACTTGGATAACAGAGGACAGGAGGGACATGGAGAGGTGCACCAAACTGACCCTGCAGGGCAGGCATCAGGGTTTGCAGCAGCACAATACACCACACAGGGCATGCGGGACGGGAGTGCAGCACAACAATCCATAGAAAGCAAGAGGGAGGGGACAGGACCATGCACATGGACAACAGAGAACAGAGGGGCAAGAGGCAATGGTAGCTAGCTGACCATAATGGACAGACAGGAGAGAAAGCTGCAGCATAACAGACCATAAAGGGCAGGAGGGACTGATCAGGGGCATTACAATGGAACAGACAAGCCAGGAGGGAGGGAGTAGGGGTCTGCACATGTAAACAGAGGGCTGGGGGCAAGGGGGCAGGGCAGGAGCAGCAAGATAGCCATGGAGATCAGGCAGGATGGGCACTAGAAGCAAGACACACCATGAAGAGCAACAGTGAGACTGTGATGGCATACACACAGACCATGGAGGGAAGGTGGGAGGGGGTCAGGGGCAGCTAACTGACCACACAGGGAAGGTGGGAGGGGCCATGGCAGCACAGAAGACCATGCATGGCAAGTGGGAGGGTTAGTGGCACCACAATGGCTATGATGGGCAAGAAGGAGGGTGCAGGGGCATGCACAAAGGACGATGGAGGATAGAAGGGAGGGTCAGGACCTGTGCACAGACAAGAAAGTTCAGGGGATGGGGCCTCACAACAGACCGCACGGGGCAGGCAGGAGGAGCAGTTGCAGCACAACAGACCAGGGAGGGCAGAAAGGTGTGGCAGTACAATGGACCATGTAGGACAGGAGGAAGAGGATAGGGGCATGGCATGTGGACAGGCAGGGTGGAGGTGGCAGGGACAGGTTACAGTCATCTGACAATGCTAGGCAGGTGGGAGGGGAATGGCAGCTCAACAGAACACTCAGAGTAGATAGGTGTGGCAAAAATGGTGGGCAAAAAGAATGGAGCAGGGGCATGCACAAAGACATCGGAGGGCAGGGGGAAGGAGAATAGGGGCAGCAAGCTAAGCACAGAGTTTAAGCAGGAGGTCAATGATGGGGCATAGAATTGGGCAATGGAGGGCAGGAGGAGTGGACTGGTACATCATACTAAATTGAAGGCAGTGGCAGTACATCAGACCATGCATGGCAGGAGGGAGGAGGCTAGTCCATGGATTCACACAACAGAGGATAGGGAGGAGGGGGATGGGGCAGCAAGCTAACTGTTCAGAGAAGGCGGGTATTATGAACTTTATTGTTTTTAAAACGTGTGTCTGTGCGAACTACTTAAAATATGAACAAGTATGCAGCATAATCTCACTTTTATTCAGGAAGAAGAGGACGTTTGTGACTGTGACTCCGGGCTCACTTGGCAGAAACACCCCCTGACCCTCCAACCCCTATCGCAAAATGTAATGCCCGTGAAAAGGGTAGGTGAACACAGTGTTATATAGAACATAGTCCTGAGAGCACGATTGAAAATGAAAACTAGATATAGTGTATGGTATAAACTATGCACCAAAAAGTGTGATATAAGATGAACCGGGCGTGAAATATAATATGCAATACATTGTGCGCAATGACAGATTCATTGGAGAGCGCGAGATAGCACAGGCACTAGCGCGTGCTATGCGATATGCGCCTTGGAGTGTAATATGCACAGGGCAGTGTTGTGTAAACTAAGTAGTCTCTAAAGTTGTAATATAAAATATGTGCTGGGGAGTGTAACGTTGCATATGCACTGTGACAAAGATATGGATCCCAGAATGTAATATGTATGGCATAGCGCTGTGCGTTATTACATAGGCATCGAGGAAGGCACGTTAGATGGGGCAATATAACCTGTGCGAAGACAAGTGTGGCATGACATATTCACGGGGTGGTGTTACAGTGCAGATGGGCTAGAGAGTGTCATAGCATATGCACTAGCTAGTGGAATACCACACAGAGGTGTGTGGCACTCAGCAGGCAATGGTGGGTGTAACACAGCATTGGGCTCTGCCAGGAGCGCGCTGTGACTCTCAAGTGATGTTCGTCCCCTTTCCAGAGAGTAAAATAAAAAGTGTTACACAACCGGCAGTGGATGTGTGTTTTATTAACCGTGAGGGGGGTTTCTTGCATAGTTTTGGTCGAATTTTTGTCGAATCCCCTTTGAATGGCTTGGTGTGCATGTGTATTAAATGTGCCCGTCAATAGCTACCCATGTTTGTGTAAATAAACGACAAGGGTGTCTACCGGGATTAGGCACGGTAGGGCATCAGACATGTCAGAGCTTCACTAGTGGTATAAATACATTCCACGTGGATTAATTGTATGCATAGTCGCCTTTTAATGAATATCATGCAAATCGTCATGGTGATAGGTACGTACGGTTTGTCCAGCATGTCCTAGGTGTGTCTATAAATATATATTTTTTAAAAGTAATAAAAAACAGTGGCCGGCCCTGGGGATTGGGGTCAAAAAAATATAATTAGGAGACAGGCCCTGGGGGATGGGGTCATCAGGGCCAATAAATTAGCATAAGAAGGGGAACCACACAGCCCCCCTTCTTAAAAAATTAAAATAAATAAAAGACTGGCATCGTGCCGGAGGCCACGCCCCCTCCTTGCAGCACTCTGCAAATGCGCCCCCTGGCGAGTTGTAAGTTGGGGAATTAATTCCTCTTCAATACTGAGGGTTCCTGAGGGCCAACTAGCCCAACAGGCATCTCCAGTATGCGCCAGGGAGCTGCGCTGCAGACAGGTGTTCTGAGGCCAAGCCCCTTTTTACACCTCTCTGCAACGCAGCTCTGTGGCGCTTACTGGAGGTACCTAGTGGTCTAGTTTGACCCTAGGGACCCTTAGGATTCAAGGGGACTTAATCTCTCAACTTAGAACAGCCACAGGGCGCGTTTACACAGTGGTGAAGGGAGGGGACGGGGCCTGAGGTGACGTGTGCAAACACGCACTATGGCACATTTTAAATTGGGGATATAATTTCCCTTCAATACTGAGGGTCCCTGGGGGCTAACTAGCCCACCAAGTGCTTCCAGTAAGCGCCACTGAGCTGCATTGCAGAGAGGTGGTCCAGGCCGTGCCACTTTTTACACCTCTCTGCAACGCAGCTCTGTGGCACTTACTGGAGGTACCTAGTGGGCTAGTTGGTCCCTAGGCACCCTCAGGATTCAAATGAACTTAATCTCCCAACTAAAAACGGACAAAGGGCGTGTTTACACAGTGGTGAAGGGAGGGGACGGGGCCTGAGTTAACGTGTGCAAAAACGCCCTGTGGCCTGTTTTAAGAGGTCGTTTTAATCCCCCTGCCCTATTATATACTAGGGGCTTACAGAGGAGGTCATGCTAATCACAGGGGGACCCCAACGCATAATGTTCCCTAGTGTATGTAGGTGTTTTCACTGTATTCTAAGTGTCTTTTAACATAGCACTGGCTCTAGGACTGGTTAGTCAGACTCAGTTACCACCAGTATCCGTCTGAAAAAGTTGAGGGTACAGGATGATTTTGCAACAAGGCTTCTTTCTGCTCTTCTTTCTGTTCTTTCTGCACGTTATCCTTCTTCCTGCACTTTTCTTCATCTTTGAGGACTTCTGTTGCTTCTTTCTGCACTTCTTTTTTTTCTTTCTGTGCATTTTTTCTTCTTTCTTCACATGTCCTATCTCTTGAGGCATAGTTAGGAATTAGCATTTAAAAAACCTCAGAAATTCACTGAAAAAACCATAGGTTTCAGGGGTGTTATAGTTAGCTGGACTTTTCAGGGACCCCCTGACAAAGGCTAGGGGGTCAGGAACTCTCTACCCTGCCCCCTTTTCACATTCGCCACCTTCCTTTTTCACTCTCGCACTGACAACAAACAAAATGGCGGCCGACACTTCCTGATTTCGACCGATTCGAACGTTGACTAACATGTAACCACCAATCAGAATTACGCTCGCGCACGATAGGGTGCTCGCACGGTGCGCGCACCCTGCGCGCGTATAGATATATATATATGCTTTTAAATGCTATTTTCTCTGGAAATACTGAACAGATTTACACCAGACCTGAAAAAGGCACATCCTTGACCTTATGGCTACCTCTCTGCCAAATTTCAAGTAATTCTGTTCAGCCGTTCGGGCTGTAGCTGCGACTAAAGGTCCTATGGAAAAATGCATGGGGAAAACGCGTTTTGGGACCCCCCTTTTTTCTCGGCCCCGGCTTGACGAATCACCCCGAGACTTTCAGGGTAGGAGCTGAACGGAGCGCCCCATTAGTTTTGAAAATTTCGCGAGGATTCGTCAACCGGCGCCAAAGTTATTCAAAATAGAATTTTGAGATTTCCTATGGAAACACGGTCCTAACTATAACTATCTACTGGCGACTGCCAGTAGATAATATATATATATATATATATATATATATATATATATATATATATATATATATATATATATATATATATATATATATATATATATATATGTATATATCCACCAAACTTTCACCCAAAAAGGAGAGGCCCAAACGAGATTGACGATCTGCCAAACTTTAATGGAAGCAGGTTCAGGTATGTAAGCAGGAAAGGCAACTTCACCTCCAAAGTAAAGCATCCAGCCCGACGCGTTTCGTGCAAGGCAGCACTTAGTCATGGGCTTAGGGCTTGTGGCTAAAGAACTGTGGCATTTACAAGTTTATAAAGTCACGATCCACGCCCCACTGGGCGTGGCCACACTGTGGCCTCATGGTACTTGTAGTGCAGTATTATCTCCTGTGAGTTGCCGTGTTCAATGCCAGTCTTTAAAATATATTACCCAAGTGGGTGGGTGCATCTCCCATGAGGATGGTATAAGAGCAGTAAAGTATTTTTTAAGCTCAAGGATCCTCACTCTATATAAGCATGCAGAGATGATACTTGAAATGATCTATTGGTGCCTTAACAACAAAACCTTTCTATTTGGGTCAGATCTCTTTCGTCAATTGAGAGGAACAGTGATGGGCACCTGCTTCGCCCCCAGCTATGCAAATTTGCATTTGGGCTGGTGGGAGGAGATGGTGCTTGCAGCAACATGCACAGAAGAACTATCACAGAATGTTGTTTTGTGGTACCGCTTCATTGATGACTTGTTCATTATCTGGTGGGGATCATTCGATTCAGCCGAGTAATTTGTAAGAAAAATCAACAATAATGCACTTAACTTACATTTTACCTTGCATATCAGTAAGAAATCAGTGGAGTTTTTAGATCTAAATGTATATATTGAGCAAGATAGATTACACACGAAGATTTTTAGGAAGAGCACATCAGGCAACAGAATTTTACATGCCCAGAGTTTTCACCCCAATAATCTGAAATACAGCATTCTATATGCTGAGAATCTTCGTATGCGAAGAAATTGCAGTGAGGCAATATAACTGGAGCGTGGTTATAAGCACTTGGTTAAAAGAATAAAGATTTAGAGGAAGCAAACATTAAGACAAACCAGAAAGAAAGCTACTTTTCACAGACAGTTTGTAGGGTGAGACTAAACAGGAATTATGCTTCATTATTGGATTCAATACCCAACATGTAGAAGTGAGACAAATATTCCAAAAATATTGGCACCTGCTGAGCAGTGATCTGCTGAGCAGTGATCCTTTCATTGGCTTGAAGATACACAAAAAGCCCCTGATGACATTTCAAAGGGGGAGGTCAATGAGGGATGATCTCGTAGTGAGCAGCCCAGAGATGAGAGTAGGTGGCATTTGGCTTATGGGCAGAGGAGGCTTCACTAAGTGCCACAGATGTAAGGCTTGTAGACATGGGGTAAACATCATGCAATTGCCTATACCACTAACAGATCGATCATGGAAGATCAAACAGTTGTTGCATTGCAAGAGTGATCATGTGGTATATGTTTAAGATGCAATTGCCAGAAAATGTAGATAGGCAGTACTATTTTAAGTGTACACCTGAGAATACTGCAACACATGTGAGCAATTGTAAATAAAAATTCAATGTTCCCAGTGGCTAGGCACTTTGAGGAAGCTCATGGTAGCAATTTGGACAATTTCAAATACTTTGCCATAGATCAAGTGCCTATACGAAGCAGAGGAGGTAATAGGGAGCGTTGCTTGAGGCAGTTGGAGTCAAAATATATTCTGAGGTTCAATACGAAGGTTCCGACAGGTCTTAATATTGAAGAGGACCTTCATATTAATTTGTAAATAGAATTCAAATGTCAGTCCGAAGTATGAGTTGAGAAGTAGAAAATTAATGTTTTTTAGTTTTGGGCACAGGGCACTTTAGGATTAATCAATGATGAACTTAGTGAGCAGCTGAAGGGACTGTAAGAAGGCACATTGCACTTTAGGGCACTTGCTCTTTATTATAGTAATAGTTTAAAGAATGCACTCTGCACTTTTGAGGATAGGGTATTGACCCTTTATTAATGCATTGCAATAAGCTCTAATTTATTCTTTAATTGTCAATGAAATACATTAGAATATTACTTTGCACATTGCACATTCATTATGTGGATTATCTGGCATTTGCACTTTAATTTCATGTATATGTTTACAGTCTACTCCAGGCAGAGTAAGAGAATTCAAAAGGGCTATTATCAGCATCAGTAGGTGCAGTTTGTGTATATGAAAACTACATTTATAAATCAATTTTGCCCTTTTTTTACAGGAACAATTGTCCAAAGAATATACTTTGCACTTTTGATGATAGGGCACTCGTCCGCTAATGCAACACACCCCTGTTCATTCTGATTTGCTGATGTAAAACTTTAGAATGTCACTTTGCACTTTGATAGTGTGGAATATTGGGCATGTGCACTTTAAATTTGTGTATATGTTTACATTTTGATTTAGGCAGAGTAAGAGAATGTTAAAGGGCTGTTAACTGTGTCAATATGGGCAATTTCTATATGCGCAGTATGCCTTTGAAAACCAATGCTGCTCACATACGTTAAAAGTTAACCATTGGATTTGTTTGTAAAGAATATGTTTACAGTTTCCTGTTACACGATCAGTAATGTGATGAAGTCAGAACGGATGACTATGTCACTTGAATATGTTTTTATGTGCGATGTTAAATGATTATGATCTCCTATTTTCCATACCATTGCAATTTTAGGCTAAAGATCTATGGAGCAGTCTATATATTTAATGATTCATAAATTAACATCACAATGTATGGCTCATGGCGGATGTGAACTTTAAAGTATTTAGAAAGTATATAAAGCACAAAATGGCATCGGGGAAATGTTGTGAAAAAGACCGTGGTGACGGTCAAATCGCATCACCCCAAGTCACAATAAACTGTCGGACTGAACCTGAGCGTGCTGGGTTCTGTTTTAGATTCTGAACGGGTGTGTTGTTATATATATATATTCTGTCCGGCAAAAGAGGACACATTTGTGAACTGCTGATTCAAACTGTATACCTTGTATCCACGGAGTGATGACACCTACTCAAGGTTAAGCAATGTTACAAGCTATACCAGCAGAAATGATATAAACTGAATGATTCACTGACAGAATATCAAAGACAAAAATATCTACACACACAAATATCAATGTAAAAATATCGATAGTCAAAATATCAACATCCTATCTTTAAAATGTAAATGACAAAAATATCGAAAAAAATATAGATGTCAAAAATATCGATGTCCAAAATATCATTTTTTTTATACATAAAAAATAATGTTAAAACAATTATATGATAAAATTAACTAAAAAAATGACTTACATATAATATACGTTAAAAAATATGAAAAATTGAATTAAAAAAATGTAAACGTACACATATAAAATGTAATATATAAATGTATATTTACTTTAAAATAATGAATAAAAAATGTACTATAAAATATATATATAGGAGAGGTTTCTGGCAAAAGGCTATTCAGGTAGCTGCATTGATAGTGCAATCACTAAAAGTATGGCAGTGACCAGAGAGAGCCTCATCAACAAACATTCTAATGAGATTGAAAAAGATACAGAGGAGTCCTCCCCTTTCAGATTTATCTTTGAATATAATAGACAAGAAACAGCCATCAGAAACATCATCAAAAGAAACTGGCCATTAATTCGAAAGGACCCAGTGATTGGCCATCTACTCCCCAAAAAATCAGTTAAGAACTTACAGTAGGGCATCCTCTATGAAAGACGTCCTAGTAAGGAATGACCCGTTCACACCATCAGGGGGTACTTGGCTTTCACAAAGGACAGGCCTCTTTCCTTGCAGAACATGCAAAGCCTGCCAACATGGCATAAAAAAATCCACTTATAACACTCCTTTTAGTGAACAGGAAAAGAAGATTAACAAGGCCATGACTTGCAAGTCTGATCATGTGGTTTATGTGCTGGAGTGTCCCTGTGCCCTACGAAATGTAGGAAGCACAATACTACAGGGGCAGAAGAGGATACTCCAGCACATCAGGGCAATTAAAAATAAAGATACAGCCTACCCAGTGGCACAACACTTTGGTGAAGTACACAATGCCAATCCCAAAGATCTTAAATACTTTTTAGTAGATACTATCCCACCCAACAAAAGAGGGGGTGATAGAGAGAGGAAATCAAGGCAACTAGAAACACGCTACATACTAGACCTCGACACTAAGGCCCCCGGGGGCCTTAATGTAACTGAATAACTCTACACCTGCCTCTGAAATGAGATAGTCAAACAGAGCAAAGCTATTACAGCATCAATTGATAACTGAACCTAGGAGCTATCTAGAATCACATATTGTTTAAATCTAATCAAGTCAAACATTCAAATCATTGTGATTCTAGTTGAAAGAAACCCAAGTAATCGCTGACTTTTAATTATATATAGTTTTTTGCACAAATTATTTTGCACATATATTTTATACAGACTTTTTAAGGGTTTTATTACACAAATTGAATGTGGCTTTCACACTAGGTATTTGCACACAAAAAGAGCTGAGCAACCGTACTAAAAATAAGCAAGGTATTTAAAATGAACACACAATGTATGAAGCAATTGCACGTTTTTCAATCGACCACAAATGGTACTTTTAAATACGAGTTAACACATTGTGACAAGTATTGGAAGTACTTTTATACATTTATATTTAAAGCATTAGATGGTTTTTTTCAGGGTACACCAATAGGAAGTACTAATATTGGGAAATATGGTACCCTATGAGAAATATTTTTATAGGCTTTTTATCAAATGTTTGTAAAAATATTAAATGTAAATATTTATATATGGATATTTATTTATTTATTTATTTATTTATTTATATATTTATTTAATATTTATTGTATAAACAATTTTGTGGTCTGTCAGTACCAGGGCCGAGGTTAAACAGGTATTTAGACCGGGATGTCCCGCAATTTGTGCGTATTACATATTCAAATGTAAAATGTTTGCTGGTACCAAATTTATTAACATGCCGTGATAATGTTCAAACATGCATTACTTGCACAAATTTTCTGCTCAAGCACTCGTCACTTTAAATGTTTTAAATAAATGTGTAAAAAAACAGCACAAAAAAGAGAGTAAAGTTGAGAGAAAAAGAAAGAAAGAAAAAAACTTGAGGAAATGATGCACAAGGGTATTTAAACCAATCATGTACTGTGTTGTGTGTCGTGTGACCAAGGCCCTTCGGGGTTGAAATGCTTCATGCTGGTGGTTGTTTTCTGGTGAAATAAATCAACTAATCTGCACCTACTTTGTGGTCCGTGCTCCTGTTCCTGTTTTGGCAGAATCGGGGAGAAGGTCGGCGTTTCAAGAATATATAAATATATATATATGCATACACCTATAACATAAAATATAATAATAAAAACATTATATTATAAAATAAAATACTAAAATATTTATACATTTTTAAACTTACATTTTGCACTCCATTGAGTGCAACAGATTGAAAATTGTTGAATAGCATAAGGGTGAAAATGTACTAATCCCACTGCAATTACTGCAAAAGTAGGGACAGTGTTGGATAGAGGACGGGAAAAAACTACTATACCCACTCCAGTGGGTGCAACAGTAAGGAAAGTGTTGGATAGAGGAGGGAAAAATTTGCTATTTCCACTCCAGTGAGTGCAACAATAGGGAAAGTGTTGGATAGCAGAGGGTTAACATGAATATTTCCCAAAAATATAAATTACAATAAAAAAGAAACAGCATACCAACTACAATACAAAACTTGTTAATGACACATAAATAAAAAATATATAAAAATATAAATAATTACAAAAGATAGAAAAATATTTGAATGTTAACAAGTACTAAAAATCATCTACAAGCATTAATTTATAAAAGTAAAAATAAACATTTTACAAAAAAATAACTATATTTAATATAAATTAATTATAATCAAAAAATTTATTATTTATGATTTTTAAATTAATCACTTCACACCACATTCCCCTATAAACGCACAAACAATTTGTACCATTGGATTGAACGCATGTGCATATTTTTTGAGACAAAAAATCATACATGAACTAGAACACTCAGTTATGTTGCTAACCATGATTGAAATATGTTTAAACAATAATATCTTCTTTTTCAATCATGAACTATACCATCAAAGATGCGGTTGTGCTATGGGCATTTCCTTCTCACCCAATTATGCTAACCTTACAATGGGTTGGTGGGAGAAGGAAATAGCCTGGGGCCCACAGAATAATGGGGCCCTGGACAAAATTGTTTTGTGGTCACGGTATATCGACGACCTGTTCTTAATTTGGAACGGCAACAAAGAGGAATTCATGCAGTACTTTAACACACTCAACAACATTGATTTTGGACTTTCCTTTACCTGTAACACAAGTTGTCAAAAAATTGATTTCCTTGACATATCGGTATACATTGAGAATGGTCAAATCGAAACCACACTTTTCAGGAAAAAAACAGCAACAAACAGCATCCTGCATGCAGAAAGTTTCCACCCCAAGGCTTTATTGAAAAGCATCCCCTACGGCGAATTCATTCGCATGAAAAGAAACTGCTCAAAAAATGAGGATGCAAACAAAGAAATACTCAATTGTGCCATGAGATTACATAAACGCGGATACAAAATGAGAGATCTCAACAAAAGTATGGACAAAGTTAAAAACATGAACCGAACAGACATTCTTGTAAAAAAACATCCACATCCAGACAACGAGAACACCATTCAAACAGCACCACGACTAATAATGTCATATAGCAAAGAATCCTTCAAAATCAGACAAATTTTCCCAAAATATTGGCCAATCTTACAACAAGATCATGACTTAGTGGAAATCATTGGTACCCAACCTTCAATCTCATATAGGAAAGCACCCTCTATCAGAGATCTCACCATGCAAAGTCATTTCCAAACTAAGAAAAAAGAAGGACAAAACTGGCTTGCAACACAACAGATTGGCTTTAGGAAATGCAATAATTGCAAAGCCTGCAAAATTGCCAAAAACATGAAAACAATCAAGGATCCAGAAGGAAACATCATCCATATTGATCACAAAATTACATGTACAACCAAATTCGTAATATATGTGATCCAATGCGATTGTGACATAATGTACATTGGCAGTACCATTTGCATGCTCAAAAAGCGTATTCTAGAGCATATTAGAGCAGTAAAAAACAAAGATCTGAGCTATGCAACTGCCAAACACATGCTAACTTGCCAGGAAGGAAATTGGAGAAATATGTCATTCTTTGCTATTGACACAATAGAAAGTCATGAAAGGATGGGTGATCGACAAAGAAAACTGCGACAACTTGAATCGAAGTACATCATCAGACTGCGAACTAAAAACCCGAGAGGGATGAATCTGGACGAAGAACTTTATGTCCATCTCTGATACGTACCTATCAATACACACAATTGGATATTTTGATCATCTTCATTAACATTGAAACAACATTGATGAACATCAAAGAACTTAACTTCATGAGCCATCGCTCTTAGAACTGTACTCTTTTACTGCTTTGGAATGCACGTTTTTGTCTCATCTACTCAGAACCCCTTGTGACACATATTAGTATATTCTCATGGCATATGTACTATGCATCAAGTAATTTTCATTTTCTCATGTCTAAAATTTGGTCACTAAAACCAGCCTATCACTGAAATTGAATTGCAAACTGGTCACCTATACCAGTTAATCTGCCAATGTGTTCGACATGAGTGCGTCGTTTTTGTAAAACAAATTTAAACTAATTATTTGTTTTTCACTGTCATTGGGTTTTTCTGTTTAATGTTAAATAGGACTACAAATCCCAGAATTCCATGGGGTCATTGCAAACCTTGTACAAACAGGAAATTATATATAACAGATACAGGAAGTGATACCACCTACCGTGAGCAAGGCCGAAAAGGCTGAAACGCGTTGGTGTGACAGACTGGGCTCTGTCGACTAAATAAATTGTTACAAGGTTCCAGAGTGCGGGCGTCTTTTGTTTTGAATATATATATATATGGGAGGAATTTTTCCGTGCAAAGCCCTCAGAAATGATCACCAAGTCCCAGAGGGTCACAGAAAGGCAGCACATCAAACAGCAGATCCAGGTTAGTTTTGAATTGCTCACTTCATATTTATTAGCTTTTTTCTCTTCTTAGATTTTAAACATGCAAAGTGCATCACGTTACAACAAAAACGACCTACTCGTTTTGGCCAAAGACCTTCGTCCGGGTCATGTGATAATCAGTGAAGGGTGTTTAAAAAGGGGTTGGTTTGACCCGCCCCCAATTAACCAAAGATCCCAAGTTTTAAGAGAAAAGATGTATCATAAATGGGAACAAACAAGCACATTCAGTTTGGGCTTGAAAATTTTTTGGGGCGACATAAATGCATATACAAACTTGTAAAGTACTCAGTTCCAATTGCATTATGTGGCATTTAAATGTATATTATTCTTGTGACAACAAAAAAGAGAGTTTCATCAGGCACTACATACCATTTAAAAATATATATATGTCATGTATGATGTATGTGGGGCCCTAAACTTTATGCATCCTTTTCACATTTAAAAGTATGTAAGACACAACATCCCATCAATTATGGACCCTCAGCAGTTGGATTCATTTGATAATTCAACCATATATATAAGCATGATCTTAAGGAGCTAGAGCAGTCCGTAGGTGTTGTAACAAATATACAAAGTCCTTCCTGAAGTGTATAATGAAATTAATAATATAAAGTAAAATACAATGTAGGACTAATTTTTAACTGTAATTATCTAATCATGGTGAAGTACCAGATTTGAGAAGTGAAAATAGGATAATATATGATAAAAAACAATATATGATATCGAGGTACACAAGGAGATATGGAGCACGGCTAATTCCAATCCTAATTCTTTCCCATTATTAAAGAAGAGGAGGGGAACTGTACATGCCTGCCAAATTAGTACACAAATTCTAATGCAGATCATGTTCATAACTCCCATTTGGTCACCTTTATACAACACCTTAAAATGCTCTAGAAGAAAAATATATATATGTTAATTGATTTAAATTGTCTACAATGGTTCAGTTGACTCAAATTGGCCACCATAATTCTGCTAGGTTTGAACTCGTTTTCCATTATCTCACAAAATAAAAATAAACTTAAGAACATAACATCAAAAACTAAATAGTTGAGTTCTCAAACATGTGTAACTTGGTCAAACATTCACATTTCATTGTGGGTCAATATTTTCTGTAATTTAAGTTGTTCCAAGTTCTCATAGGAAATTATGTAATTCAGCATCTGCATTTAAACCCCATGGTATCTCTGTTCCTTTGAGGATAATCCATCTTGATTCAGCTTGTCTCAAAAGACGATCACGATCTCCCCCTCTGATGCTTTGAGGGATATGTTCGACTCCATAGTATTTTAGGTTGTCAAAATTGCCACCATGTACATTCCAGATATGTTTTGAGATTGCATAGGAGAAATCTTTGTTCTTTGTAGCCCTTAGATGTTGTAAAATACGCAGTTTAGTTTGTTTACGGTGCTACCTATATATTCCTTCCCACATTCACATTTTAAAACATAGACCACATGCGTGGTTTCACAAGTAATCCTCTCTTTGATAACCTTGTGTTCACCAGTCATGATGTCAATTTTCTGTATGTTCAAATCATGGCGGCAGGCTTTACATTTCGAACATTTGAAAAATCCCTTTGCTTTTAGCCATTGCGTTTTGCTTCCACCTCGTTCACTCCTTTGATGATGGCTGTGTACAAGGATATCATTCAGAGATGGAGCTTTTTTGTATGTAATACTAAGATGGTCTGATGTCATTTCTTTTACGTCATCATCTCTTCTTAGGATTTTCCAATGATCTTGAGTGTGTTTCTGATGGTTTTGCTGGATGAGTTAAATTGAGTAATGTATCCTATTTTGTTGTTATCCGGATTCTCAATCTGTTCCATATTGGTTCTTTTAGGCAATAGTGAGGCTTCTCTCTTCTTTTGTAAGGTTCTTAATTTAGCATTATCCAACACTATTGCTGGGTATCCTCTGATTAAAAATCTCTGATACATCTCATCCAGTTGTAAAAGAAATTCCTCTTCTTCTGAGCAATTTCTCCGTGCTCTTAAAAATTCTCCATATGGAACACTCCATTTTAAACACGTGAGATGTGCACTGTTAGCCGATAGGATGCTATTACATAAAGTCGATTTACGAAAGAGTGTCGTACAGATCTTCTGATTTTTGATATAGATATGGATATCAAGATAGTCAATCATTGTCTTACTGATGTTGTGAGTAAATTGCAATTGCAAGGAATTATTATTGAGACCCTTGAGGAAGGTGTTCAAATCCTCTGTGTTTCCCTTCTATATCAGGAACAGGTCGTCTATATAACGTACCCAAAGTACAATGTGCTCCAACATATCTCTGTTTCTTTCCGACCAGATTTGTTCTGCCTCCCACATGCCCATGGTGAGATTAGCATATGTGGGTGCAAAGGAAGTCCCCATGGCTGTGCCTTTGCGTTGATGTAATATTTTTTATTAAAGATGAAAACATTGTTCGTAAGGCAGAAATGTAGCATTTCTACTAACATGTTGGTTTGTTGGAGCACATTCAATGACCTTGATCGGAGGAACGACTCACAGGATTTAATCCTATCTTCATGCCGAATTGAAGTGTACAATGATACAACATCAACAGTTATCATTGTGTACTCACCCTTCCAGGGTATATTCGAGATCCTGTTAAGGAAGTCCATTGAGTCTCTGATGTAAGATGGTAGACCTAATACAAATGGGAATAGAAAGATATCCAGGAATCTCTAGGTGTTTTCGAGTAAAAAAATGCATGAACTAACAATTGGATGGCCAGGTGGATTATCTAGACTTTTATGTACTTTTGGTAGTACATAGATTGTTGGTGTTATTGGATGTTTGATCAATAGATAGCCTAGTTCATCCTCGTCGAGTAATCCAACCTGGTGCCAATCTTGAAGCTTTTGGTGGAAGATTTTCATGATTGATGGTGTCGGGTCCTCCTTGAGCTTTTCATAGTTTGATGGATCATTCAGTTGACGTTTGATTTCTAAGTAGTATTTTTGTTCATCCATAACTACAACATTTCCCCCTTTATCAGAGGGTTTTATTACGATCTGAACATCCATTTTTAGATCGCTCAGTGCCCATCTATCATCTTGAGTCATATTCCTATAATTCTCATGATTCTTTCTTCTTTATTTAATGTAGATTGTCCGTAGTTCTTCAGTCATTAGTTCCTGAAATATATCAACTCCATTACCCGCTGGTAGTTGTGGACAGAATCGTGACCTGGATTTGCATTGACTGCTGACAGTTAGATTTGTTGCAATTATATATATATATATCTGTGATGGCATTTTCCAGAACACCGTTACAGATAGTTACACTGTTTCGCAACTTGCGTCACAGTCCAATGACTAGTTTTATCCCAGACACAAGACAAATAAATTAAACCTTCGAGCTCCACTGTAATGCCTGTTATTCCATTTCCTACCGTTCTCTGCTCTGAGACTGCATTTAATGGCTAAATCAATATAAAAAATGATACATTTGATAAGAAACCAGATTGTCTGTATTTTCTTCAATTTCTTTAAATATTTGTACAGTTACACCGTGTTCTATATGCAGCGGAGTACTAGAACACTGAAGACTTGTAGGCATGTGATGATTTCTGCTCACTATGTTGAAAGATGCATTTTTCCTAGGAACAATCACATTGTGGACTTTCCCCAAGTTCTATTAATTTTATGGAGAACACCTGTTTAACAAAACTTTAGTACCAACAACTCAAAAATTCAATGTTGAATATTGCCTCCTTCTTTACACAGTCATCAACTGAGGACAGCAGGTTTGCAGTACTGACAATGAGTTTACCATGGGCCACAAGTGACGCTCATGGGCAGTGGGCATTGGTGCCATGAACACCAATCGCACCCAGACGATGTTTTACACATTGTATGACAAGACAATGTAGACCCTAGTGCCATAAGAATTTTGGCTTAGGATATTGCCTTAGGCTAGTGTCTACTATATATAGTCTGGCTTTGGCTCAACTTGAGCAATGCCATCTCTTTTTTTTATCTGCTCAGTGGTTAGCAGGCACACAGATGCTGGACAGAAGGACCTGAAGCCCACATAAGAGAAGGACAATGAAGGATATTGTGTGCCAACCTGGAAACTTACATGCTCATCCACAAATTGCCCCTTGAAGAGTTCACACAAGAGGAGGAGGTGGTGGTTATTGACACAACCAATGGCATGGTGGACAGTGAGGATGGTGGCCTTCCGACCAGGAACAATTCTTGATTTCCAGGTATCTAGCTACCTAAACATCACGGCCTGAGCTCACAAATCCGATTCCTCATCCTGGCACAGAGAACACTGTCCAACTCTGCACTGGTAACCTAGGGCCCATTTCCTTTGCCTAAGACTCCATGCAGCCCTCACATGTACCCACTTCACCCTTCCAGCTAATTGTGTCCCTGGCCTGTCAATGAGCTGTTGAAGCAGATTGTGGATGAGCAGAATGCCATTCTAAAGACCCTGGAGGAAGGATTTGTTACAGTTGAAAAGGGGTTAAATGCCCTGCATAGTGCACAATCTAACTAGAGAGATGACCTTCCCCACTCCACTGTGACCACCTCAATGTCCTCCTGAACACTCCATACATCTCCTTCTGTTATCATTGACAACCCCATACATTCTACTACAGTTGTCCATGCACCAATGTTTGTTCCCCTCTCAGGAGTTATATTATTAATAATGCACTCTGACAGTAAACTTCGTTTCTCAACCCATGAAATCTGGGTCAGCACAATTGGAATTGGAGGTTTGTCTCTTTGTTTCCTTTGGCTTTGGGTTTACCCTCTGGATAATGTTTGTGACATATTTTTCAACATATATTTGTTAACTTTATTTTTTGTGATTGGACAGTTTAATTGTTCTCCTACCTCTTCCAACTTGATGATCAATACTTGGACTGAGACAACATTTTTTATGTTTTTCATGTATATGGTTCAACAAAGAGTCACTGGTCACTTAGTGGTTGCTGTCTTAGACTCTCAATCTAAAGGTTAATGGTTCAATTCTTCCTCTCTCCATGATCATGTGTTTGCTCATATGTCACTTCCATTACAAAGAGTGTCAAGCCTCAATGAACGGTTAATTATTATTTTTATTTTTCAAGTTCGTATATTATATATGTATGTCAGGCCCTAAAAAACAAAATATCATGGTTTCATCTTTCCCAGCACAAATGCACATGTCCTGCAACAAAATATGCACATACACATCTATCGATTGATTGATTCATAAAAGAAACAATCACATGCAGCAATATATCCACCCAATAAACTCACCTGATGAATACAGGCAAACTTTCCACTTACCCATCTAAACATTTTCTATGTTAGCTCTAGTGTTTTTATAGTGGCAACGTATACACACTCATCATCTTACTCACCTATCAAATTTATTCTATATTGATTTTGATAATTAAAGCCGTTCCCTAAAATTGTCGCATTCATATATTTTAACATCTTAATACATGCATAATATGAAAAATAAACTTAGCACATTAGAGAATACAGAAATCATTATCATCATATTACCATGTCATTTATTGTTATTTTCTGATACTTGATTTTCAAACTCAGGGGAGGAATTTCCCTAATATTGAGGATATTCTGATATACTGGAATATTGAAACACTATTTACTTAGTCCAATTGCTAATTGTAGAAAATAAGTTGTTTTTCACTGAAGATTTTCCTTGCAAGATTTCTTCTTTTAAATTTTTAACAACTCCAAAATATTTTTGTTTCTTTGTTTTAATCTTTTGCGTTACAAGACTGCATCAGTTTCCAAATTGATAGAGTTCTTGCTTTGAATCATCTCTGTACTCTATGCTCCCATAGCTGAAACGCTTCTAAGCCTTTCCATAGAGGTTCCAAAGGACAACAGACTCTTGATTTTTCACTTGGTTTAAATTTCAGGATCTAGTTCAGACCTTCAGAGTTATACTATGCCACAAGCCAGAATTAGCTACTTAGAAATAAATTAAGATCAGCCACATTTCTGTTCATCAGGATTCCACCTGACCAAACTTCATTTAAACATTTGGATTGATTTTTTAGAAAATTATTTGAATTTAGTTTTTCCAATTCCCTCATGTAGGCTAGGCCTGGATGGAATTTCAATTACACAGG
The DNA here is from genome assembly GCF_964204655.1 of Triturus cristatus. Classification (NCBI taxonomy): domain Eukaryota; kingdom Metazoa; phylum Chordata; class Amphibia; order Caudata; family Salamandridae; genus Triturus; species Triturus cristatus. Next base: position 652,016,795 of record NC_140595.1, read on the forward strand.
AGTAATCAGAGTAATTTTTGTAATACTACGCTGCTCAGAGATGCAGAATTACGGCTAATAATGTCATTACTCCTGCCTATGTAATTCTGAGAAATTTGGAGGGAAAAATCATCCTACCGCAAGAGCACATTTAGTGAGCACAAGCAGCTGTTCTGTTCTGTTGCATTTAACGTTATTTCTTAGAAAATGTATCCTCACATCCATTTTAGATGCAATGGTGCATTTTGCGCTCAGAAAATAGCACTAAATACTGTGAGTAAGTTAAGAGAAAATCGTACCCCAAGAGCACATTTAGCGAGCGTGAGTGGCTGCTCATGCTCGCTATTCATGTTCTTTTTCATTTAGTGCTATTTCTTAGCACAATATGAAGTCTTGGGCCCATTTTGTATGCAAGGGGCATTTTTTGCACTAAGAAATAGCTCTAAATGCATCATTACTCCATGCATAATTATGCTTAATCTTGCAGCATTCTTAGGCAATTCCACATGGTTACACTGCACTGAATTATACGAGTTATGCCCACCTATACTGTAAGTGCATAGAACACATTTAACAATATATCGCCACATATTATCTTTAATGTAAAGTTTCGCAATCCACATTCAGTCTTTCCTTTCAGGATGACCTTATCATCATTTAGTGTTCCTAGGTTGAATCAAAGCAGTGAACATTTTTGAACAATTCCTACTCAGTCAGTTACAGTATATACAATATATGCAATTGCTTTAGAGATTATTTCAAACTCATTTTTCAACATGTTCTATAAAAGGAGATATCGTCTGATGATAAACAGTGATTTTGATTCTATCTATTGTATTGGTTTTTTTTCAACAGGGCCTGGCTATCAACTTTCGTCCTGAAGAAAACATTAACAACTTCAAGTTTTTCAAAACCATCATGAACCTATTCTGTTTTTGAGGATGTAGACCCTACTTCCATACACACTGTACATTGTATTTCACAGGAGTTTCAGTTTTATCTTTTGTCTCTGTCATGTTATTGTATTTTATGTATCAGATGTACATTGTTTTAATTCTCCAATAGTTCAACAACCTTCTTTCACATACATTTTTTCTAAGTTATTATTAATTGATCAACAACAGTATTTGATGTCCTAATAAACTGTATTGTTTTTAACATACTTGCAATAATAATCATGACTTAAAGTAAAACATAAAACCCTGCCTAAAGTTAAACAGCTGAATAATAAGTCACATGCCTAACAAAGGAATCCTCAAAAGTATGCTATTTTCTGCCCAAAATCCAGCTATTCTGGCCTTACAGTATAGCTCTGAGAATATTATTGATTGTGTAAAACCTATAATTCTCAAGATAAAGATTACATATGTATGCCATTATTGCGTATAATAGGTGAAAAAGAACCAAAAGTGTGTTGCTGTGTGAACAACCTTTTTCTCGTAGGTGCAGGTACCCTACCGATACCTGCATAAGACCAATAAGCATCAAGCAATAAAATGACCATTGAACCAAAGCCTCATTACAATACTTATAGCTTAAATGTTGCTTAATGACAATGAATGTTATGTTATGTTACGTGGTTTTATGTAGCACATAGCTGCCCCAGCAAAGGGGCGTCCCAGCGCTAACCAGCAAAAAAAGGAATGGGAGGCTGTAGAAAAAGACAGATCCTAGGTCAGAGGGAACAGGTGAGTTTTATTGGCCGTATGAAAGGCCAAGTAGTTGTCCATACTATGAATGTGCAACGGGAGAGAGTTCCAGAGTTTAGCCGCCAAAATGCGGAAAGATTGCCCTCCTGCGCGCACCTTCCTCACCCGAGGGACAACCGCCAAATGCTGGGCAAAAGATCGAAGGTGGCGAGTAGGTGTATAGGGTAAGAACAGGTTTGCCAGACTAATATATGAAGAGAGATTCATCATTTTGAAGGCAATGCAGAGGGACTTGAACTCAACACGCCTAGCCACCGGCAACCAGTGGAGTCGGCGGATGGCATTGGTCATGGAGCAGGTTCTAGGGAGGCCCAGGAGAGTTCTGGCAGCCGCATTCTAGACCCCCTGCAGATGTAGAGTTTCTGCCTTGTTGACCCCCAGGTATAAAGAGCTGGCATTGTCTAACCTAGACATGACCGTAGCCTGGATAATGACCTGTCGAGTGGCCAGATCAAAGAAACCTAGTAGCAGCTTGAGACCCCCGCAGGAGACCAAAACAGGTGCCTGCAACTTTTTTGGTTTGGACCTGGAAATTGAGGGTCGAGTCTACCCATACACCCTGATTATTTACCACCTGTTTGGGGGCAGGTGCAACTCCCAGGGACGCCGGCCACCAGCGCTCGCTCCACAGCTCAGAGTCTCTCCCTACCAGCAGAACCTCCGATTTGCTGGCATTAAGCTGTAGACAGTTAGCAGACATCCACTCCGTAACAGCTGTAAGATCGCTCCAAAACTCAAGGGCATCCTGCACGGAGTCATTGGAGAGTGCTACTACCAACTGAGTATCATCAGCATATGATACTACAGTTAGTCCTCGACTCCTGGCCACAGACGCCAATGGTTGGATATACGGATTGAATGGCGTTGGGCTCAATGCTGACCCCTGAGGAACCACTTGTCTCACAGTGTGTATCAGAGAGGCAAAAGGGGGGCCATCACCTGGAAGGTCTGCTCCGCAAGAAAAAAGGTGAACCATCCCAGGACCGAGCCCTCGATACCAGCCTCCTCCAACCATTGTAGCAGATTCTGGTGTGATACCGTGTCGAACGCGGCACTGAGATCTAATAAAATCAGCGCCGAAGTGCATCCGGCATCTAAGGCTGCCCTCAGATGTTTGGTCACAGCAAGAAGAGCAGACTCTGTGTTGTGACCGGGGCGAAAACCATTCTGAGAAGCATCAAGCAAACTGTTGTTTTCCAGAAATCCTGTCAGAATGGAATTGATGTAGGCCTTAGCGATTTTGGCCACCCACGGCAGGAGGGAGATGGGGCAGAAATTCTCTGGTTTTGTGGTATCCAGAGTGGCTTTTTTTAGCAGAAGGACCACCCTGGCATGTTTCCAAGCCTTAGGAACGACTGCCTTGTACAGGTAACAAATTGATCAGCTGACACCGAGGTGTAAGGAGCAGAGGCAGAGATTTGAGAAATTCGCAACACCTCCTGGGTAATTGAGGGGAAGACAGCAAGAGTGCAGGTGGTGGGGGGTCTTTCAGCCACGTGGTAAACCTTAAAGGGAGACATTCTCTGAGTAGGGGTTTTACCAGATTATTTTCTGTTTGATGTTGTCATTGAAAAATTCGTCGTACTCATTCATTTGTCAGTCCACCCTTCAGCCATTCATGCATCGTCCATATACCTACATTCCCCTCCCTCGCTCATTTTATCATCCAACCTTCCTTTTCAACATTATTTCATGCACACACACATGCATCCCTTTATTAAGGCATTATCTAATATTTATTAATCAATCATCCATCCACTTCTCCGTTTTTTAATCTGTGGTCCTTTCTATCTGCCCATCAGTCCATAAGTCTGACCAGCTATCTGCTTTTCCATCCTCTGTATGTCTGATCATCCATCCATCCATCCACATGTCTGTTTATACAGCAACTATAAATCTGTTCATCAGTTTGGTAATCATTAACACTTTCATTAACAATCTACAATTCAATATGCCCATATGATTCTTAATAAACTATTTTATAATCAATGAAAACATATCAATCCATTTGTGCACCCTGATGCCTGTATTCCAATGCATTATTATATTTATTAATCTATTATCTAGAAATGTAACGAACTAAAAAAAAAAACAAAGGATCAAAGAAGGTTTCGGTTTGCAAGGACAATTTCAATTAATTAATTTGTGTGTAGAATGTTCTGCAGGCAGTACTTAATTTGCAGCAGAATGAGTGCTGGTGCCCAAAGCTCTGTTCAGAAGCCCGCGGCTGGCACTGGTAGTTATTTTATTTATTTATTTATTACGTTTTATAAAGCATGAACATGACCCTTACGGGTATCAGAGCGCTGCACATTGAGGAGGCAAACAGAAAAGCATGCACAAGTGGCCCTTTCCGGGACCAATGTGCTATACATCAGGAAAAAGTAAGCACACAGGAGTATACAATTGTGAGATTTACAGTAATGGTGAGTAACATGATGGACGTAGGTTGACATACGTAAAGTCCTGAATAATGTCACCATGGAGAGTAACGAAGGGTTCATAATGCAACCTGAATAGCTTGTAGATGGGCAAGAGAGAGAAGACCTGTGGGAGGTTGTATTTTCAATGGGGAAGGAATTTCGTTATTAGAAGATGTTTGAGACTTTATTTGATTAGGGCAGTTGAGGGGTTGGTTCTAGTCTCAAGAGGAAGTGAGTTCTAAACTTTGCGGGCCATTCTGGAGTAGGAGCAGTTGCAAGTTTTCTTTTTTCTTTTTTTTTTAAGTTTAGGGGTATCAGTAGAAGGGAGCCTGTGCTTCTAAAAGATCTGTTCTCAACTGTTAGGATGAGTTTCTTGGCAAGGTAAGTTGGAGTGTTGTGATGAAGAGCTTTATGAGTTAAGCATGCAATTTTTAGGTGTATTTTTGCTTCATAATGCCAGTTCAGACATTTGAGATCTGAGGTTATATGATCACTTTTTTTTGAGTATGTGATAAGTCAGGCTGCTGCATTAAAAGTTGCCTTCAGAGGTGCCAATTTTGCTTTAGGTAGACCCACGAGAGTTGCACTGCAATAGTCTAGTTTAGAGATCACTAGCGCTTGAACTGCTGTCTTGAGATCAACAGTCAAAATTAAAGGTTTTAGTTTCCCTAGAATCTGCAGTTGGTGCCTCTTGTGATCCTGCATTGAGAAGTGATTGCCTGGGATTAGTCCTAGCAATTTGCCCGAGGTTATGATGTGTGGGGTACAGTTCAAGGCAGTTAGATCAGTGAGCCATTCTTTGATCTCCGGAGTGTGATTTGGAGGAAAGATTAGGAGGAATTCAGTTTTGAGAGTGCTAGTTTTGATGTGGTAACGTGTCAGCCAGTGTTGAGTTTTTGTGAGTGTGTTGTTAAGAGTGCTGATGTCTTATGAAGAGGTGATGTTTAGGTAGAGTTGCTTATAATCAGCATTCATATTTTATGATATGTTAGAGATTTGGATGATTTCAGTCAGGGGTTCAATGAGCAAGTTGAAGAGGATGGGAGAGAGAAAGAAGCCTTGAGGGATGCCAATCATGAATGGAGTTTGTGATGGATAGAGCATGATGGAACTTAACTCTTTGAGTTCTATGATGTAAGAATGAGGAGAGCCATTGTAAGATGGTACCAGATAAGCCCATCCTGCATTCTTGGAGGTTCATAAGATTTTCTAGTTTAACAATGTGAAATGCAGCTGACAGATCTAGGAGGATTAGTAAGCAGGATTCATTCTGGTCAAGATTACTCAGGGAATAATCAATGATATAGACTAGGGCAGTTTCAGTACTGTGACCCAATTTGAAATCAGAGTTACATTGATCGAGGAGTTCAAATTGTTCTTTGTGATTACATAACTGTTGGTGAGCGCATTTTTCAAGGAGATTGGCCAGGGTTGGGATATTGGTCATAGAGTGGTAGTTGTTGGGTTCTGACTGGTCAGTGTTGATTTTTTTTACTATAGGGGTGACCTGACCACTTTTTAGACAATATGGGATGTAGCCTTGTGTTAGAGAAGTGTTAATAATCCTGGTACGTGAAGGAAGCAGGGAGTGTGTGATCTCATTGAGAAGTTTTGAAGGCAAGGGGTTGCTGTAGTGTTTAGAATATTTCAGGGAGGATAATAGATTTGACATGTCACATCCGTCAAAAGACGTAAACCTGGACCAAGAAGCATGGTTTTTTGCTATGGGGGAGTGACAAACGGGGTGTGGTCCTTGATAAAAAGGTAAGTGATGTGGAGGGAAGAGCTCTAAAGCGGTTCGGAGCTTGGTATCAATTTGCCTTGCTTTCTCATTGAAAAAGGAGTCATTTACCCCACAACTGGTTGGGATTAAAATCTCAGAGGAAAGATGATTAGATGCTCTATTAGTTTGATTTATGATCAGCTCAAATAGTTTTGGGGATGGTTTTTGGCCTTCTGAAGTTGTTATTTGAAGAATGATACTTTGTGCTTCTGACACGTCTGTTGTAGGCTTTTCTTCTTATTTCAGTAGATTGAGATTAGTTGGAGAGGGAGAGAGTCTCCAATATCTTTCAGCTGCTCTTAGAGAACAGCATTCATCGTTAAGGCTGTGATTGAACCAGGGGTTAGATTTTTTGATCTGTATCTTTTTTGGGTGCAATGGCATCCATGATGTCAGACAAGGAATTGATGTAGCGGTCAGTGAGATCTTGTGTGTGTGTCCGAGAAGGAAGTCGCCTGGGGTTGAATGCTGATACTGAGAGAAACTAGTGCGAGTGGGTTGATATTTCTGGTGTCTCTGGCCCAACATTTCGCTTTCACAGGTTGACCTTTAGTGGTAAGTATCCTTTCAGCTATGTGGAAAATAATGCAGTGGTGGTCTGTCCAGTCACAATGTAGGATAGATTCAATTTAGATGGTATGTTATTTTGCAATTATTAGGTCTAAGGTGGCCCCTTTATCGAATATTGGCCTACTGCAAGAATAAATGTGTGGTAAGGCTGCGTGGTCTTCTTGAACTCTCCTCATCCCTCTTTAATCTACTACCAGACACTACCTGCACCATCATCTCTCTCTTGCAGGTTAACCTGATTTCTCTATTTGTAGGGATTTTCCCATCTTTATCTTCTACCTTCTTTCCCTTTTGTTTGTTTCTCTCTCTCTTTTGCTCCTCTCTTGTCAACTTTGTCACTACAATCAATTGTCTCCACCACTGTCATCTCCAGGCTGGATTATGGCAATGCCCTTTACATTGGCCTCCCTCAGTAGCTCATTGGGAGATTGCAGGTGGTGCAAAACGAAGCGGCCAGGCTTATTTTTGGACTTCCTAGAAAGACACACGCTACCCCTCTGCTACATAAACTACATTGGCTCCCTATTAAACAGAGAGCACAGTTCAAGGGTTTATGTATTACCCACAAGGCAATCTACAGCCAGACACCCAAGTATATAAAAGATCGCTTGAAGAAATATGTACCTGGCTGGACTCTACGATCTTCTGAGGCATGCAGGTTAGCTTCCCCCAGGTACATCTCTAATTCTAAGGGGGGTAGGGCGTTCTCTGTTCTTCTCCAGCAGATCTGGAATGATCTGCCGGAATATCTTCGCAGGGAACCGGCTCTACTCATCTTTAGGAAGAGCTTAAAAACTTTCCTATTTAGAGAGGCGTTAACCACCACGTAATCATCTACCTCCGCCGCTGCTATTCTACTTCTACACCAGTGACTTGCTCACTTTTCTCTAGACGCGCTTAGAGACCTGTAGGTGATTTGCGCTATATAAAAGTCATATAACATAACATAACATTTTATTCTCTGGAAATATCTATAAGGAAAAATAAGTGCGGTCCCTAAAAATGAGTGCCAGAGGACTCCACTGGTAACCACTGGCTCAAATTAAATACTAGTGGCAGGTACACTATTTGAATTGCACACATGTGGATATGCATGGGCAAAATCTGTGCATAAGCCAAGCCTCATGGTCTGGCAGTTGCAGAGCAATCTGCCTCCTTTATTTTCCGGGGTATGCACAAGGACCTGTGCTCTCCACCAACTTCATGTGATCTGCATTAGTGCTCTCCTGGAGCCCAATCATGAGAAAGTGCAGGTCAGAGGGTGGACAGATATGCTCCTTACCTTCATTTTAGTCCTTTTACACCAACGCTCATGCTTTCATCTAGGGGAAGAAAAGAAATCCTCCACATTCATCTTGATCAACCCAATAGGGTCATTCAGGGCCTGCAATCCTAGATCTAGGTGGGTGAAGGTCTGCGGCCTGCTGACCTGAGTAGACCCTACCCTCTCCCATACAAGGCTGCCAATGAATACAAAAGCAACAGGAACATACGCTCTAGGTGAATATTTAGGGAGGGTCAGGTTGAAAAGGCTACACATCACTTGTGCTTTCAGAGCATCCCCTTGCTGTGCATACAGGTCTCTTTTGTGAATGGGGGCTGCAGGTAATGAAATGGCACATACACGTCTGCGAAAAAGAAACTGCTTCACACTGATGCACAAGTCCAGATGCCTGAGTATGATCCATGGTTTACAGAGACGTCCTGCAACTGAAGGTTAGGTAAAACACTGCAATCACTATGATCTATCAAAACGTTCCAAGTCTTGTTGTAGTGTATATTTAGCCATAAACTACTAGTTACACTTAGAGGCAGATTGAAATTGTTGTGTTTCAGGAATGAAGATTTGGAAAATAAACAAAGACTGATATTTACCGTAGAGTTTAAATACAGGTTTTTGCTTCTAGACCGCTATGTAAGCTGCACACTGTGCTCCCAGACTGTCCATCTCATTGCATATCTTTTTTTCTTAATTTCAAAAGGTCCCAAACTTCCTAAGGGCCTTAACAGTATGTGTGAAAGACATGCCTAGAACCTTTTCAGAAATGCAAATGTCTGAATGTTTACATCTTAAACATGCTGCAAAGACATTAGATTATAATTTCTACTCAGACAATATCCAGAAGTTGAATGTTCATGAATCACACAGATGACTGTATTAATAGGAAAATGTTTTACAACAGCATAATACTTGTGGAAATTTAATGTAATGTTATGACATAAGACGTGTCTAGTTAGAGGGTTTCCAAGCTAGGGCCAGTAGGGGTGGATCTGTTCTGCGTGTTGAACTCACTTGTAAAGTCCATGGTTATCCGGAAAATCTGACATGGATGTGCACATAACTTAGATCCCCTTTTGTTAGTGAATAAGAATTTGGTAAACTGTTTTTACTTGGATGGGAAATCTTACAATGAGCTTCAATATAGAGTCTCCCACAAAGACTAATGCATTTGGATACATTTAAAAAGTAGTCCACACTAGAGCATGTAGGCATCTGCCTTCCATGTGAGTCAAGAAGGGGTTGAATACTTTTTATCGCTACCACTTCATCAAATGCATTTTTTATATGACTTCCATTTTTGCTTTAAAATTAGTTAACTCCTGAAGTCAGCTAAACCAAAATTTGCCTATGCTTGAACTAGCATAACTTGCACCCATATCGCTGGCTTATGTTAATCAAGTCGTACTGGTATTTTATCAATTCACTTCAATGCCATTACTTCGGGATCCACCATCCTGCCCAACACCTACTGTTCCTTTGCATCTACTTGCCTAGGCATCAGTATCATCAACCATTCCTCAATTACCCTCTGCCTCGCCTCAATATCCCTCACATTCACTCACCACATCTTCTCCAGCATGCTCCCTCCAAAGTGCTCCAGCACTCCACCAAGCTTATCATTCCTCCCTGAAGAAGCCCCAACCAGGGATTAATATCAGCAATCAACAAACTCTAACCATGCAGTCCTATTACAGCAATGGAATGTGCCAGTACAGGAGTTCTTAACCTGGGTTCCATGAATCATAAAAGTCAGCGATGCCTACCCCGTGACCGTTTAGAAACTCAATAATGTTAGCAGAAATTAAAGTATAGATACATACATTAAAAAAACTGTAAAATTAAAAAATGCAAAATGCTCAACAAGGCCAAAAATAAAAGTGATATCCTTATCTTGACTCATGAAAACTTCTCAAGTACAGCAAACCAGATCTCATATAAATGATTGGTGCCCTCAACTGAAGAACTGCACTTACCAAAATAGAACGTCCATGAGCAGAAAAATAGATAAAGGTTTATGGTAGAATCTAGCAAATTGCTTCATTTGTTTTTTAAATAAAAATACATTTTGGAAAGCTTCAACCTTCCCAATAAGATTACAATTTCAATGTTTATATATTATTTTTGTTTGTGAATTAAATAAAATATTTCATATTTTGTGTACTTGATGTATACTTGTTTCTGTGCTTTTGTGTTCTCTTTTGATGTTTACATCAGAGAAGTTGCTTAGGCTAGGATCCCCGAATTGGGTGGACAGAAGTCAAATGATTAGTGTAGTGGCTTCCCAGCCAGGGTACCCATAAATGACTATGCCACACACAGAGCTTGGTAGCATACGTCTTTATTCATCTTGTTGTAAGTGAGAACCCGACATTCTATTGTAACCTTCGCTGCAATACACTCTATCCATTACATCCTAGCTCTATGGAGTTCATCAGGATCCAAGAGGGTTCTGTCATTGTTAACTCACAAGACACTACAATTAGGAATGGCTGCACTTTTCTATATGAAAAAAGACTGCCTTCATCAACAAGTGTTTTCACTCTTACCAACACAGAAACCTGGATTGACTTTAGAGAAAACATCAAACATGTTGCCCTCCACAGCAACAGTATGACCTTTAATCACAAAAAAACAAATGCGATATTTTATCCAGTGGTCCCTGCAACTTATCTCAATGCTTTTGGTGGCCTCAATCATAAATTAAACATCAACCTGCAAGGTATTCTTTTTCCAACTGCTTCCTTTTAACTACTCCTCCAGCACAAAACCACCCCCTGCAAATGACTCAATCGCACTCTCAAATCCTCATCCTTATTCTGTATTTATAGTCAGTCCCTTCTATTCTAGTCATTCTCTAATCTGCACAATCGATCTTCCTCCCACCCTTCCCTCTTTTCACAAAGACAGCTCTAAATAAAAGCAAGTTCAAACCACTAACCCTCCCTTCTTGTCTCATGTAGGCCTACCCTTGGCTGACTCTTCTAGACTTTTATGACACCTTCAACAATCTACTTCGAATGCCATTTCCCTCTCCACACCATCATACCCGCTGAATCATGCCAAAAAGCCAACAACTCCCAAAAGCACCTACACACCACTAAGTGGACTTCCAATACCCTCATGACACCAACAACCAGAAAAGTCAACCTGGTATGAGAGCCTATCATAAATGAATGTTCTGCATACTCAAATCACTTAACGCTGCCATTGCATTACCCCATTTTAGTTCAGCCTCTAATTCAGCATCTATGGTTCCTACTGCACCTATAACGTCTTCCTCACGAGGATCATTTTTAGCATCCTTCAAACTACTCTTGCCCCATAAAACAAGCCTCCTCTCCTTGCCTCTCACAGAAACGTACATCCTTCTCCACTACCTCTCTCACCAAGCTCATCTGCCTACTACTTTTTACCATCATCGCCTGTGTTTCAACCAACACTTACGGCCTGTCTGGCTTCTCCAAACTCTTTAAGCATTGTCTACTCTTGGGCAGCTACTTGCTATGTTTCACATTTGCAGTTTTATGCCACTGCACAAGAAACTTACAAATTCATCACTCTTCCCTGTCCAAGTAGTGCCTTCTTTCAACTCTCCCTAGTTTCTAAAATGCGTAAACACCCATTGTTCTGTGTATTTGCCACAACTTCTCTTACTATAATACTATAATCTAATCAAGACTCTACCATATAGCTGTTGCCAAACCAACCTTTATCCAGACTTCTCTTGAAAGTGTCAAACTTTTTCACCCCTCCCATTTTACCTGCTTCACCTTCATCCTCATCAGCGTCTGTAATTTACCCCATATTAGCCCCTCTCTCTCCCTTCCTTGGCAACCCTGGCACTGTGCTGAACAGGTTTCTGTTATATCCTGAGTATTACATTTAATTGTAATTAGCCTAGGTCTTCCTAGCTGCTCAGCCAGAGTGAGAGATGGTAACGGAATGTTGGTGTGACTGTGATGAATGGAATGCCTGGGTGCCTGTGTGGATGAGTGATGACAGTTGGAGATGGGCTGAGCAGCTAGGCAGGCTGCTCCTGGTGGGGCTGGTGTAGGAGCTGGTACATGGCTGAACTAAGACTGATATCATTTGGAACTGGAACCAATAAAGAAGACTTAGAAACTTACAACATGGCTACCAGTGTCTTCATGTAAAGAGCACAACATAATTTTGGCGACGAGGATGGGATCTGGACCCAAGCGTACTTAAGGATTGTACAGAAACCCAGAGTCTACAAAGAAACCATTGTAACCAGCGCAACTACAAAAGGAAAAAAAAGAAAGAAAATACATGAAGCAGAATGGAGTAAAAAGCAAGCCAGCCCCACCAGTGTCCTGTCATCGGACGGCCCCAACCTGTGTCCTGCCTGATCTTACTCCATGGATGTATGTTGGGTTTGAATGGACTGACTTTCACCCTACCACTTCCTTTTAAATCTGCCGTATGGATGTATCCACTGCGCAAAGGAGTGTGGCTGTTCAAGATGTGAGTTGTGGTCCAACTCAGTGAAGTGAATTCACAGGTGCCACACAAGAGTGGTGTAGTGTTGCTAGGATTTGGAGTCAAGTGCACAAGGAATGGATGACTCGATGTTTCATCTCTAATTCAAAGTTCATTTTTACAAAGGCGAGTTAAAGACTAACTCTGTGAATGTATTCACATGTACCACACAGGAGCGAAGTGGCTCTACTCATTTTGTGCCTTGGATGAACATGGAGTGCGCAAGCCAATGTGACCACTGTGACTATCTTTGTGTTTACGGGGGGAGTGCTTCTTTTACTTGGTGACAGCCCTGGATCTACTGTCACAATATACTCCGTGTAGTGTCTACACAGATGGTGTTAATAGTGGTATCATTCTATGCACTTTAAGGTATGTGATTTCTATGCTGTTTGAGGCATGTTACAGAGTGGCCTGCACTTCACAAATTTGCCAGTTTCTGCAAAAAGGCTGTTTTTTGCTGCTACATTTGTCGTTAGTGGTACTGCAGAGTTGTTTTCGTGGATGCGATGGAAAATGCCAAAACGCTGTTATGGAGGACTTGTGAGGTGAGCCAATTTATTTGATTTTGTTTGCTTTTGGCCGCCCATTATGTTCTGACAGTTCAACCGCTGCACAGAGGTTTGAAAACATTGGCACATGCCGCCCCCAGCTGTGCGCTATCTACAGCCGCGCGCAATCTTACCTGTTGGTGTTCCCTGAAGTGCAGCGGTGTCTCGCTCCTTCAACTGGCTTCTCTTGACGACGTTTGGTGCACGCCTGTGCCTGTAGCCACCTGGCGCGCGGCACGCAGCGGGCCGCCATCTTGTGATTGGCGGTACCATACTATTCTTGTGGATCTTGTTTCTGCCAACCACGCTGCTGCGGTAAAGGTTTCTTCACAGTTTGAATGAGGCAATATATCATCGATGCGTCTACAATTGAAAGAGGCTTGAAGTTGTGGCGCGGGAGTGTTCATTTAAAAAGACAGAGTGGCAATAATGGAGGAATTGTCTTCGAGGGATGTTTCTGGTGAGGTCGTATTCGAGGGATGTCTCTGGTGAGGTGCTCCATTTCATGAATATCGGAGCAAAGCTTACTGTGTTCTTGCATGCTGTCCGGCCATAGTCACCATGTTTCACTCCAGAGCCAGACATTGGTTTATACATACTGTCGAGGAACAACGGTGACATTTAGTGCGAGTTTGTGGAGTCACCATGGAATATTATGCACAGTGTTGTTTCTTGTTCTGACCATTTCTAGGTGGGGCATATTGTTGCGTTGCCGTAAGAAAAAAGTTATAGGTGTATATAAACGTGAAAAAGTAATGGCACGCAGTTATCTTCTTTAGTGGGATTTGTGTTCAGATAACACAGGTTATTGGTACACTGCTATTCTTTCAGGAGCGCTGCATATTTTGGTCAAGTGTATCTCAAATTACGGAGTTTGTCCAATGTAGCACAACTCGGGTGAGTGGTCGCTCACCGGCGTAGGACACAGTTTATTAGTGTTCTATTGTTATTGGAATTTTACTTGTATTCACCATACAATGTTATTATATTACGTGATGCCACAGTTTTACGCCCTTCAATTGGTTGGGACGTCCTAGTCTCCTGGTGGGTGGACATCACAGTTTCTCCCTTACATCAGGGTGGTTCTGGTCATGGTGGGTGGTTCCCATCTTCTTGTGTCATGTTGGTAAGTCGTCTTGCGCTGCTCGTCTTGTCTGTTTGTATGTGTGTAAGTCGCCCTGCGCTTCACATGTTGGTCTGTGTAAGTCGCCCTGCGCTTCAGATGTTGTATGTGTGTAAGTCGTCTTGCGCCTCACATGTGGTCCTGTGTAAGTCGCCCTGCGCTTCAGATGTTGTTGTGTGTAAGCCGCCTTGTGCATCATGTGTTGTCCTGTGTAAGTGGCCCCGCGCTTCAGTTGTGGTCGTGTGTAAGTCGCCCTGCGCCTCACTGTGTGTACCCTCTATGTGGTCCATATTGTGGTACACGTGTATTTGTAGTGTGGTTCACCCTTGTTGTCTGTTTCTGGCCTCGGGTGTTTGTCGTGGGGTGTGTTCACCTTTCACTACATGGTTTTTCAAATGTTCAGGGGGAAGGATGGGGTTACTGTTAGAATGTAATTTGACAATTTATACTCCTTCCCGAAGGTACGCAGTGTTAGTCTGTTTCTCTGCGATGCAGTGTTAGTCTGTTTCTCTGCGTTATCTTGGATTGTGATTTAATAACTATTTGAATTAATAATCTTCTTGAGGGAGGATGGGGAATTTTGATGCATGTTTTTATATATGTCGTTTTTTGCCCATCTTTTCTTTATTTGCATTGTTCTCTCTTTTGTGATGTTTTATTTTTAGTTGCATCCTTGAGTTATGAACATCATTGCTTATCTTGTGTGTAGTTATCTGCTTCAGTAGTTTAATCTTTGTTTTCATTTTAAAAGGAAAGGGATAATGTTATATCCTGAGTATTACATTTAATTGTAATTAGCCTAGGTCTTCCTAGCTGCTCAGCCAGAGTGAGAGATGGTAACGGAATGTTGGTGTGACTGTGATGAATGGAATGCCTGGGTGCCTGTGTGGATGAGTGATGACAGTTGGAGATGGGCTGAGCAGCTAGGCAGGCTGCTCCTGGTGGGGCTGGTGTAGGAGCTGGTACATGGCTGAACTAAGACTGATATCATTTGGAACTGGAACCAATAAAGAAGACTTAGAAACTTACAACATGGCTACCAGTGTCTTCATGTAAAGAGCACAACAGTTTCCATCCTATCTCATTTGTCACTCACTCTCAGTCACAAAAAACGCTTCACACTCCCCACCCACACCAGTAGGCATCATCAAAGAGTCAGTGCTATGCTACCTTTTCCCCTTTTCTTTTTTTCCTTCATACCACCTTTTGGAGACAGGTGCTACCAGGTCTGCAGTGTCTTATTCAATCCCACTGTTTACATTCCTTAGTGGTATCTGGGTTGAAGAAACGTGGGGATGCACCTATAGCTTGGAGTTGTACTGTCACTGAAAAGTAAATGCAGCTTGTCAAGCACTCCCAAACCTAAGGACTGATCCCTGCTGAAGAATGCAAGTCAGCATGAAAGAAGTGTCCTGAGATGTCCAGTACTGGCTGCATTGACACTAGGTAATAAACACTAAATTGGCAGAGTGTACAAACATTGTTAAGAAATGCATCTCGCGTATGGATTGGCAGGGTTGGTTCTAGAAGGCCAACTGTGTGCTCCCCACTCCCTTGTTTAAATTAACTTCAAAACATATACGTCTACACATAAATGTGGCATTTTGTAGGTGTTCTCCTACTTTTGCAGTTATGCCCTCCTTGAAATCTTCTTCAAAGCTACTGCTAAGCTTTTAGATAATGCAGAAATTCCAAAATACTTACGTAATTTCCAAAGCTAAGCATCTAGAGGCACAAAGTTATGCATAAACCCACTGAAATTATGTGATGGAGAGGACTAAATTATGTGGCTAGGTTGACTAAATTATGTAGCAAGAAGAGGCATTAAAGCGGTATTAAAGCACATGTTAACACTGGGTTAAGCCATCACTGCAGTTGTATCAGTTTGACGACCAAATGCAGCAGGAAGCAACTTAAAGATGACCAGACAACCTTTGCAACGGGCCTTCCACTGTGCGGCAACGTGTCCTTGTGTTTATAGAAACTTTTGCATTGTTTGAGCTAGAATTCTTTTCTGTTGAAATCTGCAAATTATGCAGCAGATAATGGACTATGTTGCAAATGTGGCAAATCCATAATTATGCAAAAAATGCGGCATCCACAGAATTGCATAATTCCACGGGCCCTGGTATACATAATTCAGAAACGAAGCTATGCATTAATGCTTGAAAAGGAACAGAGATAAGCATGTTGAGGGACCGAACAATGCATGTGGAGGAACAATGCTACTTTCGCAGAGGCAGAAGATTGCACAGTTATGTGTCCAAATAAAAAGATGTGTCAGTGCAAAAACCATTGCCAGTAAAGACAATTATTCGTTTATGGCATTTGTACATATGAAATGATTCCAAATTAGTTTAATTGCAGTATTTTAAAATTTAAGAAAAAATATATGTTTGTGCATGTTCCTGCAACGTCTTACCTGCAGATTTTGGCACTGACCCACAACATTATACTTTTGTGGGTACTAATGTATCCATTTGCAGTTATTTCCCTTTCGTCAGGTACCATGGCCTACACCCAGCCATTGTTTCCATGCAGGAAAGGGGCTTCAAATATGGAATAGATATATATTTTTTTTGATAAACATATTTTTATTGTTTTGGGCATTTCTTAAAACAAGTCGCATTGAAACTAAAACAAGACCTCCGATGGGAGTTACGGTCTTCACAAGCATATTAATGGCAGTACAGGGAGCCCCATACAACCATACGAACTAGGAGGCATATTATCAAGGACGGCGTTAAAAATTATCGCCGGTTTAGCGGCAGAAAACTTCCGCTAAAGCGGCGATAATGGTCTTGATAATATGCCCTTGAGAATTCCAATAGAAGTCCATGTTCTGGTGTGAACCTGGGCTTCTATGGGAATTCTCCAACGCATATTATCAAGCTCATTATCGCCGCTTTAGCTTCAGTTTTCTGCCGCTAAACCGGCGACAATGTTAACGCCGTCCTTGATAATATGCCCCATAATCCTCATGGGAACGTTTTCATATTGAGTCCAGATCCCCCTCTTCAAACCAATTGTTACATATTTTGGCATGCTTAGTCAGACAACCCTGTGCTTTATATGGCGGCTTCTCTTGTTGGGCACACCTGTCCACCCCCCTCCTCCACAGTGATAGCATAGGGGGCCCTGGGGAACTTCCATTGAGCTGCAAAATCCTGCTTGGCCAGCTGTAGTCCCCGGTCTGCCCAGTTCCCCCTCACTCCCTCCATCACTCCCAGCAACATCGTTAGTGGGGGGAGCTCGAGCTCTAAATTCAGGATCAGTGAAAGTTCAGCGACCACTCTTCTCCTGTATCACTGTTTGTGAACACATGTCCAAGTCACATGGAAGAAAACTGGTGGTGTCTGGGAGCAGCAAAAGCATGAGGGGCTGGGAAGTAATTTTGCTCGATATGGCCTGTTGGGGCAAAGAAATGCACAATGTAGATAATAGGTCTGTACAAAGCGCAGCAACTATGATATGGCCAGCACTTTCAGGGCCATCAGGTCATCTTTCCAATCTGCCTTCTCCTATGGGCCACGCCAACCCTCCCAGCGAGCTTTAAGTGCTGTTAAAGTGTTTGTGGCATTAATGATGAGCGTCCAATATATTTTTGATACTCTCCCTTTGGCCACTGTTCCCATCTTAAATTTGCTTACAGTGAACTATATCCTGAGATTAATCTTTCTAGGGGAACGTGCAACTGTAACGCATGGAGTAATTGTAGGTATTTGTGGAATTGGGTTCCCGACAGGGAGTCGGTTTGTTGAAGTTCTTGAAAGGAGGCCATGTGAGAACCCTTCCAGACATCCCCTAGGAGTGTGATACTGAAGGCGTCCCAGTGTGTAAACCCTTCTAGTGATGCTGTCTCTCTCCGCCACGTGCCATGCCATAAGGGAGATTGTTGTGTAAGTTTGGACCACCATCCCATGTGTCAGGGGGCTGCCCTCCAACCTCTAAACAACAGCTGGGTTACCTCAGGGAGAATAGAGGGAATCATGTCCCCCCATATAACATTGTGAGAATTCGGGAGAAGTCCAGCCTACTCTGCTCCAGTTTGTCAGCTGGATCAGACCAACCACTGCTCAGTCATTTATTAACAACCAGTAAGTTTGACGCCAGGTAATATAAGAAGAGGTTGGATGCACGCAATCCACCATCATAGGGGGCACATTGACAGGTCCCAAATGCTAGCCGTGGTCATGAGTTATGCCGGAGAAATGCTACCATCACTGAATCTATCTTGTGAAACCAGCCGCAAGGAATCAGGTGGGGAAAGGTTTGGTAGGAGATAGAGGAAGCGCAACAGTAGCATCATTTTGTATAATGCTATCCACCCTATTACATTTAGTGGGAGCATTTGCCATCTTTTAAGATCTGCCTTACTCTTATGAACCGGTGGGGTAATGTTATGGGACCATGTCAGTTCAGGATGTAGGGCCACCCATTTGCCCAGGTGTCGTAAGCTGAAGCGGTGGGTAGAAATGGTCATCTACCAGTCGATACTTGCTCATGAGGGGGCCAGTGGGGGCAGTACCGATCTGGCTGGATTGACATTTAGTCCCAAAGCCTCTGCAGATAGATGTAAGATCCAAAGACATCGGGGGCCACTGTAGGCTGGGTCTTCCAGGTATAAAAGGACATTGTCCGCATATAAGGCAATGCAGTCTTCGAGCCCCTGGGTTACTCCCACCCCTGAATCTGTGCATCAAATCGTGTGAGTCTTTCTAGGGGTTTAATTGCAAGCACCAAAAGGAGGGGGGATAGGGGACATCCCTGATGGGTTCCTCGCTGTATGAGAAATTCAGCAGGCACTGTGCCGTTAACCTAGACTCTGGCAGTAGGATTAGAATACAGAACCCTAACCAGGTTCCAGAACTGGGGCTCAAAGCTCACTCTTTCTAGTACCCTGGGCAAATACTCCCAGTCAACAGTATCGAATGTTTTTTTTAAATCTATTAAAAGCTGGGACAGAGGATGTGGTAAGAGGTGGAGGTGCACAAGCACCACATGGAGGCTCCCAAAGCAATGCCTCGTGATCCATGCAGGCATAAAACCACATTGATTGGGGTGAACGAGGGAACGAAGAACCTGCCTGATTCTTGAAGCAAGAATCACAGCAATGATTTTTACCTCCCCATTGATAAGAGAGGTGGGATGGTAGGCTACTGAAGGGGTGGTGTGACTTGTGTATAACTACAATCATAGACCAATCCATCTACCTGGGGAAGTACCCAGCCTCCAATTCCTCTTGATAAAGGCCGAGGAGGTGGGGGGCAAGGATGTCTTTATAATTGACATAAAACTCAGTAGGGTACCCATATGGTCTGGCCGTTTTGCCCCTGCCATCGATGAGGTAGCCTCACTAATCTCCTCTAATATAATGGGATTAACTAGTGCACGACGTTCAGCAACTGAGTGGCGGGGCAACGGTGTCTCATCAAGGAAAGTTTCTTTTATTTCGCCAGTTGGGCATGGAGAGGACGCTTAAAGTGATAAATAGTAAACCGCAAACGCTTGGGCAATGTCCATAGAGGTACGGTGAGCGCGGGACGCATTATCAATGATTTCCGGGAGGACCCTACTTGCAGCGGACCGGGAAGCCAGCGAGTGCAGTAGTTTCCTATTCCAGTTGATGGTATTGCTTATGTTCTGATTCTCTCAGAATGTTTCTGGCATGACCTCATAAGCGTCCTAACATGCTGCCCAGAAGATACCTGGTGATCGCACCAACTGTTAAACTGAAAAAAGTGTCTGACCTCCTTTCCCCACTGCTTGAATATATGCCTTATCTTGGAAATACCAAGCATTAAGCCACCACATTGGTCAGCAGTGTGCTCCAGGTTGCCCGATTTGAAGCAACATTGAGGCATTATCAAAAATTCCATGGGGGAGTATCTGAAGGTAAGAAACTAGAAGAGCATCTGGAGCTGGCGTAAAAATCATATCAATGCGCGCATATGTGTAATGTGCGGCTGAAGTATGTGTGTACTGCCATTGACGAGGATTCCAGACACTCTATATATTGCACAGACCTAGGGTGGTTACCCAGTTTTGCAATGATCGAGCTGGAGAGCGACTAGGCTCTGAAATGGGATCCATTGTGGGATCAAGAACTGTGTTGAAATCCCCACCTATGAGGGTAAGGCCGGGTGGAAGCTCTGCTACTGTCATGTAGTTCTTATGAACCTATATAGGATCTGTGCATTTAGACAACATACACTGCGGGATTGGTGTCCAGACTGATTCCAGACACCCCCACTGGGCATGTTAGCCTGTATATCAGCTAGCTCACAGTGCCACTATAAACTCCTCTTCCCAAGGAGAGAATAGTTCTTGGCAACCATCGAACATGACAACAACCATAAGACAGAAACAAATATAAATGATCATAAGCACCAACAGAGTAAAAGGATGGTAGATTTCTACAATAGTGCTAAAACCATGAATACAGGCGAGTATAAAAATACATGACAATAAAATGCATACTCCTACGATGCGACCCTAACTAGATGTACCTAAATGTACCTAGCACGTATGTAGGTGTAGAAGCCAAGAATCCCTCTAGGATAAAGTCAACCCCATTACCTGAAGTGAGAGACTGTGGGACCCCGTCCTGGTCTAGAAATAGACACTTGGCAAGGGATATCAGACCACTGTGAGCTGGAGTGTCTGCGTGCAGGAACCTCAGCGACTTGCGTGAGTGTGTCAGTACGAAGGTCATTTTCTCCTCTACTGCCTCAGCAAAGAAATGGTGTTTGTAAACCTAATGTGGTACCCCCAGGTGATATACCTTGCTGTGTCATGTCGGACGAGGATGACGGAAGGAATTACCCTTATACATAGTTATTATGTAGGAGATGGTGTCCTGCTGTGATTCCAAGAATCCTCATGCATTATGAATGGGGCTAGTTTTCAGAGAAAAGCACATGTCATTTAGGCAGTACCGCAACTAGGTAAAGGGTCAGTCCCAAGACCGTTATGTAGTGTAATGGCAGGGAAAATATAGGTGAAAGTTCGGGTTGCTACATGAGCCTATATTGGGCACCTGTATGAAACATAACACCCACTCCTCATCCGACTGGACAACATATGAAAAATACTACATGTACTTTTAAAATACGCAGATAATTTAATAAGCAAAAATGTGAAAAAATGCTAAAATTCTAGTAAAAGCTGTAGAAGTCTCTTAAAGAAGTCACTTAAGAATGTTCGTATATATGGTACGAACAACTATGAGTGCCTGATAGCCATGCAGTACTAAAAAAAAGGTAAATTGTTTAAGAGTTCAAAATTTAGGTTATTTTGAAAAAGGCCAAATGTTTCCCCCAGCACACGATGAGCCAAATGTTTATGTGTCCTGGCTGGGAGATGCAACATCACTGTTGCTTGCTAACGCAGACGATGATCCCGGCAACACCTCACAGGTCAGTTCAATCGAGCACAGATGATCTTCTGCAGTGCCCACAGCCGATGCTGGGGAATCCTGTTTAGTCTCCACGACTGGTGTGGCTGTAGAGGAGCCGGTCTCTGTTCCAACAGGAGCTGAAGCTTCCCTTGGTAGCTCTAAGAATGCCAACATCAACATGGGAATACGCTGAGGACACGGCAGTACATGGGCCTTTAACTGGTCCAGTAAACCATCCACGTCCGGTAGCACAACCAATGGAAGTGTTAGAGATCCAACACGCATTCTTGTTCGCAGAATAGGCAGTGGATGAAAGGCAGAACACAGTCAATCCATACTGGTTGAAAGGTCGAAATGATAGGAACCAAGACTCGCTTAGTTCCCGAATGGCGAGGTGTGCCCAGATAGAGTACCATGCGATCAAGGTATTGGCATTCTAAGAGCGTGTATTCCATCTCCTTGATGACTGGAATGTCCATTGCATAGCAAAAGAATTACAACCAGGATTCCTGCTATTTGGAGCAGGTTCAGCAGAAGTCCTCCATAAATGCTTCCGAACATGGAGTGTATGAAGTTGGGAATAACTCTGAAGATTGTCTGAAAGGTGCTTAACAGTCCATGACCTATGGTCTTAAATAGGTGTACTATACTCATTGTATCATACATGTTAAAGATACATTGTACCGTTTCTGTGAAATGGAAAGGGCAGTTTATTTGTACTAGTGCCACTATCTCAGCTGAGGACCTTGCGACCTGAGGATCATAAGTCTCTCCGGCGAGGTTAATGGCACGCTTTATTGGAAAAGCATGGCTTTCATTCTGCTCAGAGTATCAAACCGTGTAAAGGAAACATTCAACGAAGGCCATAACGGCGCCTCCCTGATTGTGTGGGTTGGTGGAAACAATACTTGCATACAGCAAGTAACCCTGGAGCTTACAGTGACAAGATATGCGATGCCCGGGAACATCCCGCAACAACCGTAACCATTCAGCATCAAGTAACTTGAACACTGTATTAATCACGGCAGCCGGGGACCCTTTCAAGTGACAGGATAAGTTAGCAACTGAACCATTACAGGCCCCATGAAGCATAATATCCTGGCATATGAGAGACCCACTAAAGGAGTTCTCGAAGTTGGTACCGCTAAGAAACACTTCTGTGTCCCCATTCCTGCATTGAAATCTGTTCGGCAATTCCCAAGATTCCTTGATGAATTCCCTACCCATTGCTTCATATCTGCCCGCCTGGTTTTGTTTTAGGCAATATTGAAACTCGAAAGTTGTGACCGGTAATGTTAAATGGCCATGAATTAACCATTCTGTGGACGGTGACTCTGCCAAAGTAAAAGGTAATTTGTCACGTTTTTCAATACGCAGCATTGTACATTTTGCTCCTCTTTGTGCCATCGTAATCTGTTTTTCTGTTAGATTGTATGCAGAAAATAAGGACGTACTGTTGATGAATCACCAATGTACATAACCAGCATGCACTGATTGCAGCGTCCAGCTTAATAACATAATAGAACGTAGTTGAGATTGTCCGTGTTGCAGTATGCACAAGTCCTGTTCTAGTATATCAATAGCAGAAGATACAATGTTTCCCAGTAAATAAGTCCTGGATGTTATTGTAGTCATACCATTGTCAACTACAGCTAAAGCATTTTTCTTGGTTAATTCTATCTATTTCACAAAGTCTTTCTGCAGCTTCTTGTTGAGAGATTTTCCTGATTTCATTATAGACAACTTAATAGAAATGTTTCTGACGTGGCTTTCGGGGACCTAATAAAAAATCCCTCAGATTCACCTTGTGTAAGAGTAAGGACAAGTGCTGTTCCACCTGGGACAGTGTGGAGGTTTTTAGCCAATCGAGGCACAACTTTGCAACACTGTATGATGTCACCACCCCCAAATGTTCTCTTTGTACATAGAGTGGGCCTGGCCTATGGATACTAAACCCTTCGGTTGTACCCCTGACTATTGATTGACACCTGTTTGTGTCTGTGGGCCAAACTAACCATCCCTTCCAATTCGGCTCTGATGTATTGTACTATATGATGTCATCTATTGTATCCCCTCCACGTGATGTAAAGTTTTGCCACCCCTCAAAGTGTAAAAGACACACAATTGATGGATGGAATGCAGAACAAATCAAGACATTCACCCTCAGTCAAGAGATCTGGGTTAAATCCATCATTCTTTTGCTCACCATGCCACCCCAGTTTAGACCTGGCCATATGCAAAGCAATCTTGATCCTGTGCCTCATGGGAACAGTCCAGCCTGAACTGCTAAGCCAGGTCCTCCCTGGACTACAAACAAGCATTCTAGGACCGGTTTCAGGATTTCACCCCTCTTCAGCCAGGATAGCTTGAATCCAGTGGCACAGTGAGACCGGGACCTACGTCTGGGCAGACCCGTGTGACATTGTTGGAATCCGAGGTGTGTTCAAATCCTTGTTCTTGGCTAGTCTAAGACAGGAAGTCTGTTCCACAGTGTCATTCAGAAATATTATCTGCTGTGGAATGAGGCACGCTCTAAAAAGTACTTCTGTTCCCTGAACTTGCCATTCCTTAGAACCACAGACAGATCTTATGTCTATAGTGTCCTGCCATAAGTCGAAACCCTGTTCAGACAGTTCGGAAATAAACAATGCAGAATAAATCTGTTTGGTGTTAGTCTGCATATTTTTCTATGCAGTTGTAGGTGCAACCTTATAGTGATAAGAGGTCGGGTCAGAAGTGTTAAACCGTGAAAAATAAGAATATTTCTGTGCAAACGTTTTTGAACTACCTTTCGGTGGTGTTGGACAATGTTCCTATTGGTGGCAAGGAAAAATATTTTGTGAAATACTGGATTTGTGAAAAAAGTGATGACCATAATAATGGTAACAGTGTATAGTGTTATAGTCCGATGTGTCTTCTAACATTTCAATGCTTGAGATTGCAGCAGACTGTTCTAAATCCGACAATATAATATTTACAGTTTCAAATCCCAATCATCAGAAAATGTACTGGAGGTAATGATATAATTTGGACAAATTTTAAATAAATGTGGTATTTTCAAAAGTTCAGTAGGGCCAAATACATCATAATCAACATTTTCCCAAACTATACCATCTGTAATTGGAACAGCAGTAATGTTTACAGAAAACAAGTCTCTTTGTTCACGGTGAGATGAGGTTTCAGGACCAAGTTCACATTTGATACTGCAGAGTGCTCGGGGAGATATTTTCCATTTATGAGTACGCAAAGGAAAGTCACTAGGACAATCCAGAACAGAAAAAACAATATTCCAGTTAAGATCCAGAGCAGCAGCCAAGGTGATACTAAGTAAGTCTTTTTCAGAAAAGTGTAGAATTCATAAATTTGTTGCTTACGGGAAACTGTAGCTGGCGTTGTCTTAGGTTCACTGGGATCAAGAGAGAAGGTGTCAAAATAGATGAAGTAGCCAGATGCAGTCCGATCTATATTCGGTAGCTCAGCAGGTTTTGTTGAACTGGCAGGTGTCTCTTGTCAAGGCATGTTGATGTAGACTTCGGTTGAAGGCTAAATTGAAATTTGTCTTTCATTTGTGTTTTGAAGTTCTGTTTCAAGCGGAACAAGTTCATATACATTGTTGGAAATTCCATCATTTTGTATTGGTGACTCTTCGAATGTTAAGAGTCTTTCTGTCTGAACTTCCTGTATGGTAGCGAGAGGAGAGCGTCGGCTACCCAGAAGCCCACGAGGCTACTATTCAGTATCGGCCACATAGTGTGGTTTGATCATATCAATGGAGATAAACCTCTTTTCTTTTTTGCCGGCAAGAGGCGCAAGAAGTGCGGTTCTTGTTCATTTGACATCCAGGAGAGTTATGGGCTTTCTGTATGATGGCCCAAATTCTTGCTTGTCCTCGATCTTTTCTCTGACCAGATCCCTGACTTTGGATCCAGATAGGTCTTACCGTGACTGATTTGACTTCCCCTGTGGCGTGCGTTTAACTTGCACATTGCTTAGTAGTACCTGTGATTCATTCAGATCCTCTAAAACAGCCAAACGTTTGTTGATATCAAATGGTTTTTCATCCACCACTGTGCCTTTATAATCGAGATCAGGTACCCACATTCTCGTCCCAAATAGGACCTCGTAAGGAGTGACACCCCCTAGAGAACTTTTTGGCATGTTATTAAGGGCTCGTTGGACCCCGTATAAGTGGGTGATACAACTACCACCTGAACCTAATACTTTTGCTGTGAAAGATTGCTTTAAGTCTCATTTTTTCCACTCCACAACCCAATTTCCCTCGGGATGGTACAGAGAGGAGTACCGCAATGCTACACCCACACCTTCCATGGCTTCCTTGTAAGCCCTAGAGCTAATCGCGGGGCCACGGTCCGAATGTAATGTGCCAACTGCCTATGTCCCTATGAAGCCTCGCAAATCTTTTATAACAGTTAGAGAGTCAGCCAAGCGCTGAGGCCATGTACATAGGAATCTAGAGCATGAACCCACTGCCTCCAAGATATACTTGTAAGCCCTATCTGATTGTGGGGGGCTGCAGTGGTCCAAATAAACACAAGCGAGTGGTCTGTCTGATATTAGTAAAGGTGTCTGTGCTGGACGCGCCACAGTGTAACCCTTCAGCTGCTGGCAGATGTCACGATTTAGGACAAAATTCTTTGTTTGTTTAGTTAACCCAGGCCACCAATAGCATTGTTTCAATAAAGAAACCGTCACAGTAATCCCTGCGTGTGCAGAACCTAGACCCTCGTGTGCAGCTAGAATGAAACCTGCTCTGCGATCCATGCTCGGTATTACTCTATCCCCCACTGCTGGAATTTGAGCATACAGAATGTTATTTGCATCTAACTTGTAGGAGAACTTGAGTGGAAAGCCTTTAGGTAAGGCTGGGCTGTTTTTGCGTGAAACAATTACAGCTACCATTATCTTTCTGTCTATTCTCGTTTTGGAACAAGTGATTGCAGCAACGGCAGCAGTACGCATTGCCCCCTTCGCGCCTTCACCAGCCAATGAATTTCTTTCAACGTTAACGTCATCAAGTTGATGACTCAGCGTGTGTATCACATGAGCTCTTGGTAGTTCATTTTTAACCTCAAATACCTGTTCCCATGGGATTTTATGCTTAATTGTGCCACCTTTTGAGTCTTTAAACCCATTCTGATCCCAGTAGTGGAGATACTCATAGTGTGACTGGACACAATAAAAATAATCGCACACAATCAGTGTGGGGAATTCTCGATCCGTATTTATTAGTGCCAGTAATAGGGCTTTTAGTTCAGCTAGCTGTGCCGTACAGTCTCCTAGAGACTGTGTCTTTGTACTGCTGGGATGGAACTTACCATCCTACATACGACCCTTCGCAATTGTGCATGTGGCACTGTATTGTTTTTTACTCCCTATGGCGGGCTGAGCAGGTCCGTCAGTGTAAATGATATATTCATACTGATCTAGAGGCATCATTTCATTTGGGAGAGGATATTCTTGTTCATATTGCAGGATTGCTTGTGTTTTTAGACTAGGGTCAACCCTGTATTCTACATCCGTAGCAGCGAGAGAATTAGCCCATTGTATCCATCTTGGATGTAAGACTTAAGCATTTGGAACGCTTGCCTTTGTAGCAGCCTCTAAGGCTGGCACCGAAGTTACGACAATTATTCGTTTCCCCTGAGCCAGTGTTCATTCTCTTACTACAGCGATCTGTACTGTTGTCAGTATTTTTTCTGTAGAAGCAAAGCGCATTTCGGTGTTTGTGTACAAGTGTGATTTGTATGCTATGGGTACAGTTTCTGTAAGTGTTTTGAAGGTATCATGTCTGCTTTTAGGGAATGAAGGATATTTGTGTGTTCCTGTGTCCAATGCCTAACTGAAAAATCAGGTCTGATTAAGTCGTAGAAAGGTTTTACTTTTTCTGCGTAATCTAAAATGTATGTGCAGCCAAAATTTAAAAATCCCAATATGGATTTTAAGTTTTTCAGCAATTTTGGAGGTTGGAGCAGCGCACACATTTCTAAAAAGTTAGCTGCCAGGCTTTTTCCTTCACTTGGTAGCTCATACCCTAATAATAGAACATTGAGGTGGGCTATATTAGATTTTTTTAAGTTGAATTAGTAGCCCTCAGAAGCGAACCCCAAACCTATGTTGCTCACCCTGGAGAAGTGATCCTTTAAATCATCATCCGTCAGATAAATATCATCTACATAGGACAATGCCTCTTCATCCAAATTCTGAAGTAACTCTGTTACCCTAGCGGAAAACAACCCAGGGCTGTTCCTATTCCCTTGGGGGAGTAGACAAAATTGATGCTGGGAACCTAGCCCTGAGAATGCAGTCAAATACCTGCTCTCAGGCACTACATTTTTGGCAGAAAAATCCATTTGAGATATCGAGTGTTTTTTAGTATTTTTTCCGCACAATGTTATTCATTAATGCTGCACTATGTGCATTCTGTACTGCAAATGTTTTAGTTCATGTGTTCAGATGTCTAAGGTTTAAGACTAGACAATATGAATTATCGGGTTTCATTAAAGGAACAAGGATTATTCATTGAGGAGGTGCAAGTTTCTATTACACCCTGATATTCAAGTTGATCTAAGATCTCCCTGACCTGTTTTTTGCTTCTTGTTTTATTGGGTACTGTCTCTGTGGAGTTGGAGTCGTTTTTACTAGGATTGTAGGTTTAGGTGCCTCAGCATCCCACCCAAAAAGGTTGCGATATAATGCTGGAGCAAGGGCTACTGCCCACTCCTGTGCGTATGTGTGTTTTAAGTATATTGAAATGAGGTCGGAAAAAGACGATAAAATAACTGTTTCTCCCTTTGGGCAATCCATAGCAATTTCAGGCAACCAATCTTTTTCAGCTAAAAGGATGTCATAGCCATAAGTTAGGTTCTCGCAAAAGAGATCTTTAACTTTTTTGGGTTTACCCCCCTCCATTTGGAGTGTTATTTTATGTAACCTATGTGGTACACTTACCCTCGTATCAGGTGTTTCCACAGTGATCTGCTTATTCAACTCTGCTGTCACCAGATATTCCATCAGGTTCTGGCAAACTAGTGTTACTTCTGCTGCTCTGTCTAGCATTGTCAGAGCCCATTCCCCATTCAGAAGTTGAGTCCTCAGAATTCTGGGCATGTCTAACTTTGAGACCTGCTACTTTCTTCTTATGAAATTGAGGTTTTGATTTTGGCTTTTATTCTTTTTTAGAAGTGTAGTCTGAAGCGTGTTGCGTGTCTCAGGACTTTGTACGCTCTTCTTATCTGAGTTCTGACCGTCCTTCTCTCTCGGAGTTTCTCGGTGGTCCCTGAAAGGAAAAAGAGGAACGTGTATCAGTATCCTGATATCTGTCAGGTTTTTTAATGTTATCTCTATTCCTAAGGTTGTATCTCCTTTCAGAGGGCTCCTGTTGAGGAGATCCACCACTGGATTGAGATCTATTCTTTTGTTTTTTTTATTGTTATTATCCCATTTCTTCTTGGAAGAATCAGGTGCTTGCTTGGTGGTATCCTTCTCAGGACCACCCATGAGTTGAGGTTTTGTTACTCTACCTCCCAAACTATCTCTACCTAATTCAGCATAGGTGTCTTCAATAATTGTAGGTAATTCACGTTCCTGTTGTAAAGGAGTGAAATCCCTCAGGCTTTGGCGCTTTGCCACTGCTGCTGCATCCCCTTTAACGTTAGCCAGTTTGATGGCTGATACCTGGAAAACATTTCCTAACAATTTCATCCCTAAGTTCAGAGCAGGTTCTGCTCCATACTCATTCTGTATTTGTCTAAATACATCTGGTATTACTGCTAATGATGGGATACCATGAGTTCTGGTATATGTTGCAGCGAAAACTGTACCCCAAGTGGTAAAATCCTCTATCTGGGGAGCTATCCCCATAGGCAATCAGATTGTTAGCATTCTGTGTTTTTCTTGAGTTCTTGTGTGTGGAAATACTGCCACTATCTGTGTTATTTTTTGAGCTATCCAGAATGGCATTTGCTCACGTTTAGTGGGCATTTTACCCATAACTGTGTGTAGTGTTTGAGGTGTTATTTTAGTTGTAAATCCCTGAATTTGTACTGTTTGTGTAGCTCTTGTTGGCTGAAGTGTGAGTGTTTTCATCACAAACTGTGTCAGGTTTCTGTAAAGTTTTATTTTTTCTTTATGAAGTGGACGTAAGTCTGCCACTGGCATTGAGTCAATGTCTGGATGTGATGTGTAAGCTGGAAGGACTGGCCAAGTGGCTCGGTCTCTTCCGAGTGGACCTAGTCTTACGTTGTCTTTTGTGTAAGGGAGGGTGCCTTTAAACCAGTTTATGTGCTCCTGGCAGGTGAGCGGAACTTCAATGTCCTCATACGGACAGTATTCATTTGGTGGTTCATCCTCACTGTAAGAATGAAATGTATGTGATTGTGCATTTGCTGGTGGGAATTTAACCCATGAATAGAATACCTCTGTTCTATATGATGCATGAGCCTCAATCACAAATGTGACTGTCTCACCCCTAGCTGAGACTCCATAGTTTTCTAGCTTAAGAGTAATTGCATTTCTGATATTTTCGGAAATGTCAATTTCATTTTCCTCTTCTTCTTCCCTAACTGAAGCACGTTGTGCTCGCACAGCAGAGTCTTTGTCAGCCATTGGTGACAAAGGTTTTCAAGGAAAAGTTTCAATGAAACTGAGATAAGGTTTTATGCACAAGAGGAACATTTTATCCTACAAGCTTGAAAAACCTACAGCCAATACATAGGATATGCCCACTCAGCTGTGGCGGATAGTTCACTTCCCACTCCGGACGTCTTTGTAGAAATGTGAGTAGATGTTTCTGAGAAAAGCACGACTGAACTACTCAGATTTGACTGTTAAATAAGTATCAAACCAACGTTGGCACCAAGTTGTGTAGTTGCTATAAACCTATACAGAATCTGCACATTTAGACAACATACACTGCAGGATTGTGTCCAGACTGATTCCAGACACCCCCACCGGGTATGTTAGCCTGTACCAGCTAGCTCACAGTGCCATTATTAACCCCTCTTCCCAAGGAGAGAATAGTTCTTGGCAACTATCGAACATGACAACTCTGTCCCGTCAGGGACCGTGGAAACAGTACCATACTTTTCGTTCAGTCACTCGTGCTCACTTTGTCTCAGAAAGATATGCAGAATAAACGGTGGGTACGTTTTTCAATAATCATTCATTGAACCAGTGTCCTTCTAGTGTAAAATAGGTGTGCGGGAAAAAACCATCAGACAGAAACATATATAAATGATCGGAAGCACCAACAGGGTAAAAGGATGGTAGATTTCTACCATAGTGCTAAAACCATGAATACAGGCAAGTATAAAAATACATGACAATAAAATGTGTACTCCTACAATGCGACCCTAACTAGATGTACCTAAGTGGACCTAGCATGTATGTAGGTGTAAAAGCCACTAATCCCTCCAGGATAAAGTCAACCCCATTACCTGAAGTGAGAGACACTGGAACCTTGTTGTGGTCTCAAGATGGACACCCCACAAGGGATGTAAGGCCACTGCGACCTGGAGTGTTTGCATGCAGGAACCTCAGCGTCTTGTGTCAGTGTGTCAGCATGGAAGTCCTTTTCTCCTCTCCTGCCTCAGCAAAGATATAGTGTTTATATACCCAATGTGGTACCCCCCAGGGGATATACCTTGCTGTGTCATGTCAGACTAGGATGACGGAAGGAATTACCTTTATACATAGTTATTATGCAGGAGATGGTGTCCTGCTGTGATTCCAAGAATCCTCATGCTTAATGAATGAGGCTAGTTTTCAGAGAAAACCCCATGTCATTTAGGCATTACCGTAACTAGGTAAGAGGTCAGTATCAAGAACCATTATGTAGTGTATTGGCAGGGGAAATATAGGTGAAAGGTCAGGTTGTTAACTGAGCTTATATTGGGCACCTGAATGAAACATAACACTACCATGTCGATGAGAGTTTTCAAGCAGGAGTCCAGTGTCACCAGAGGAGTGTAAATACATAAAAGATCTAAGGATTGGCCTTCTAGAGAGCCTGTTAGGGCAAGATACCAGCTTTTGGGATCAGATTGCGTCCGGGTCACCACCATGGGAAAGGAGCATCTTCAAAGGATTGCCAACCCTGAGACCCCCTACAGAACCCAGCATGATCAGCCCTGTCATATCCCTGTCATGCAAGGTGGGTCTTATGAAGCATTAAAATAGAGGGAAGGAAGAGGTGAGTATAGCGCAACACTGCGGAACCCTTGTTCTTGTCCAGGAGACCATTTATATTCCACAACATAAGACTGTATGGAGTCATGGTGGGGCGTTAGGTGTCAATGTGGGCTTAAGCAAGGAGTCAACCAGTCGTGTGTGCCAAGGAGGGCAGAGCTGTGCAGGAGAGGATACTAAAGTGTACAGGACCTTTTGCCACATACATACTGCCAGGTCAATGCAACAACCTAAGGAAAAAAAGGGATAAACCAATAATAAAACAGTAACATTCATGCATATTGTATTCAACCCCTTTTCTACCCGACTCCCCTACCCTATACCCCCCCAAGAAGCATCTGTCACCCTATAACAGGTACCAAAACTCGCATTCAACAAAGGAAGGAAAAGAAGCAAGAAACTTCGATCATGCCTGGTATGGTAGCCCCTCCCAGTGTTAGGTTCAACACAGCATGACACTCATAGTTATGTGAGCATATTTGGGACATTTGACAACAGTTTGCAGGAGCCTCCATCCGTTGGCATTACAGACCCAGCCATGGACAGTGTCAAGTAATCAGTGAGGGAGTTCATCTAAAGCGTTCTTTAGGCTGAGTTCTTCTTTTTGGGGTCCTCCCATCGTTGAAAGAGGACTATGGTCTGCTGGAGTGCTGGTTTGCAGAAGACTCCAATTGTGGGTAGAGTGACCTCGTTCCAGCATTACACCCGCGTGGGTATGTGCAGGCCCGTTTCCGATGTCAGACCGTTTGTTGCCCAGTGGCCGAGGTTTTCCAGGGAAATGAGGGCAATAAGCTATGTGTGTGGCTCAGCTGATTTTCCTCTGCAAGCCAGTCCCAGGCAGTTTCAAGGGTGTGTAAAAATGGGATTGACCTTCATGGATAATCTTGAGAGGTGCAGGGAACAGAAGCGTGTAGGACATCTGGAGATCTCTGAGTTTTTATTTAACGGTTTCGTATGATCTACATTTAGCCTGTACTTCCCAGGTGTAGTCAGGGAAGATTAATATTTTGGAGTTTTGATAATGGAGGTCCTTGTGGGCCCTGGCCTCCCTCAGGATACAAACCCTGTCCTTAAAGTTGAGGAGTATCGCTATCATGGGCCGTCTGCGTGCACTTGGAGGAAGTTTAGGGGAAAACAACCTATGTGCCTGTTCTATGACAAACCAGAGTGAGAGTTTTTCCTTTGGCACCAAAGACTGAATCCATTCCTCCAGAAACATGGCTGGGTCAGAACCCTCAACTTCCTCAGGGAATCCCACATAGTGCAAGTTATTGCGTCTGAATTGGTTTTCTGTGTCTTCTGCATGATGGTGGAGCCCCCCTGTGTGGTTAAGGAGGCGGGCCACTTTGGCTTTGAGGTTAGCAACCTCATCTTACACTATGGATAGACGGCCCTCTGCTTCTTTAATTCAACCGGTGGCGTTAGTCAGACCCTGGTGAAGGAGCACCACATCGACCTGGACTTCCCCAATCTTGGTTTCGACGACAGTCTGCAAGGTATCAATGGCCTAGGGAATGTTGTTGTGGCCACCCTCGATTGTGAAGCCTTTTTTCTGTCATCTCCCCTTCAGCTTGGGTTGCTGGTGTTGTGTACTGATCATTACGTGGTTGGGAGGGGGGCGGTTTGTGGGTCTTTCTTTCCCCATTTTCTCAGGAAGCGGGGCTATGATCTAGATCAGCGCTCAAACCACTTGGTGGGGTCACACAGCAGCTTGGATAGCCAAGCAAGTACCCCTCTGTCCACGACCAGGCCAAAACAAGGAACAGCGGCGAAGAAGGAACCTGTTCCTCAAGAGCAGGAGAAGTATGTGCAAAATGCACAGCACAATAGATTTGTGAGGGTGCGACAAAGTGAGCCCCAACCAATTGTGCCCCGAAGCCTTGGACCTGGGTTGTGACGTCGCAATAGCAGTGCAGCCAGCCCTGACTCAAGGGTCCTTCAGAGAAGATAAACTAAGGAGGTCACTGGCTCCCAAGGAGAGTTCAGGTTTCTGGGCAACAGACCCTTCGCAATTTTAGGGCAGATTGCCCAGGCAGGTGCATTAATGGTCAGAGTTGGGGGAAAGAAGGACTTCCACCACCCCACCCCTAGGACTGGCTTAGTTGCAACCAGTTCAAGCCAAGCAGGATGAGAAGCACAGCAGGCGAGACCCACTTCAGGCCTTGTGCCTATCAGGCTCCCACGCAGGGAAAGAGGCACTGTCAATAAAGGCACAGCTCCAGAGAATCAGCAGGCGACCCTTGACAGAGCCAGGACCATTTATTTGCTCTACCTGCATCCATGGTCACGCAAGTCCATGGGCAGCGGGTCCTGCACCCTTGGGCCCGCTTCTTATAGAAGGGGGCCGGAGAAGGGTTCAGTGCAGGTCACTTGCCCTCCACTAGCAAAGTCGGTGAGGTGCGGCCCCGGGTGACGCAGCCCACCACGGTGCATAGGGCCTGCACGCGGTCTCCCACTAACGCTGCAAACACTCACCTGAGGCTGCTGCATGGTGTGGCTTCTATAATAATAATAATTATTATAATAATAATAATAATAATAATAATAATAATGCAGTTTGTAAAGCGTGCGGCTACCTCCACTGAGGTGTCCCGGTGCTAATAGCAGCTTTGGTGGGGGGGTCAAGCGGGTCAATTAAGACTGGTTGAAAAGACAGGTTTTTAGCTTGTTCCTAAAAGCATTTCCTGACTCCAACATGTGGAGGTGGACAGGCAAAGCATTCCAAAGCTTCGCTGGAACCAACAGAAGTCGCAGTTTGTTTGATCTCAGGACCTGATCCTGATGATGTAGTTGCAATCTCTGCCGTAGATAGCCCGGGGCCAGGTCTTTAGTGGCTCTATAAGCCAGAGTGAGACTTAAAATCAATTCTCCTGCTAATAGGACGCCAATGGAGTTGTCGCAAGTGAGGGGAGATGTGGTGACAAAGGGGCACCTGATGGATCAGTCTAGCCGCAGTGTTCGGAATTATCTGCAGTCTGCGGACAAGATATGCTGGTTACCCCAGGTATAAGCTGTTGGCATGGTCCAGCTGAGAGGTCACCAGAGCATGGACCATGGTCTTCCTGCAGTCCTCTGGAAGAAAGTGTAGGTATTTCCTGATAGCTCTTAGCTTCCATAAGCTCGTGGAAGAGACTTGGCGCACCTGCGTCTTGAAAGAGAGGTCTTTGTCGAATTTGATTCACAGATTTTTGGCCGATTCCACTGGTATCGGTGGTGGGTTTAACTCGGTGGGCCACCACAGACTAGATGGAGGAGGATCTGCCTGACTGAAAAATATGACCTCCATCTTCTCAGCATTTAGCTTCAAACCATTCTCATTCATCCAAACCGCAAAGTTTTTGAGGCATTGCTCAAAGTTGTAAAAGGCTGCCTCTGAGTGCTCTTTGAAAGAGAACACCAGCTGTGTATCATCAGCATAGGAGACTACCCTCACACCCCATGTCTCAACCAGGGTAGCCAGTGGGGCAAGATAGACATTGAAAAGCAATAGGCTCAGTGATGAACCCTGGGGCAACCCGCAAACCAGGGGTTTCTGGGAGGAGACAAATGGACGCAGAAACACCTGCTACAAGCGATTCTCCAGGAACAACTGAAGCCAAGACAGCTTTGTTCCCCACTCTCCCACGTGTCTCAATCTCTCAAGCAAAATGGGTGTGCGACAGTATCGAAGGCTGCGGACAGGTCAAGTAAAACCAGTGTTGCCGAGGAGCTCTCGTCCAAAGATTCACGTAACGTTTCAGAGACTTCTAGGAGCGTGGTCTCCGTGTGGTGCTCAGCTCTAAAACCCGATTGCGAGTTATATAAGTGACTAAGGGTTTCTAGGAATTCTGCCAATTGCTTCTGGACTTCCTTCTCTAGAATTTTTGCCAGTGCTGGGAGTAGGGAAAAAGGCCTAATGTTCTTGAGCTCCGCAGGGTCGGCCTCAGGTTTTTTTAATAGCGGCAATAGAAATGCTTGTTTCCAGGCGACTGGGTAAATATCAGATTGCAGAGAGAAGTTCCAAATCTGGTTCATGAGCGGACTAAGCCAGGGGGACAGTGATCTGAAGAACCATGCCAGGCACGGATCTCCCGGAGAGCCTGACTTGCATTTATACAACTCCTTCACAGACTCCTCGGAGACAGTGGGGAAATTCACACAAGGTGCAAGGAGAGTCTGGATAAAGAATTTGCAAGTGGGGGGAGGGATGAGCCTGTGCAGGGAAAGCGGAAAATATTTTTTGTATCTTATCCTCAAAATAATCTAACAGGTCCGAGAAAAGAGTAGGGGAAGGCGCAAATGTGCTAGCTAATGCTGAAGGATTGATAAAGGTTTTGACAATGTAAAAAATTTCTTTGGCCGAGTTGTCCAAATTATTGATTTTGTTAGAAAAATAATCCCTCATCTTGCTGCACTTTAGTTTATGGAATCTCGTCAAGGCCTCTTTATAGAGGCCTTTAGCTGCTGGGTCATAGGACTTTCTCCAGGACAGTTCCAATTTCTTACAGAGACTTTCTCTGTACTTAATTCCATGGAAAACCAGGGGGTTGAGGGTTTCCGTCTAATAGAACCAACCGGCCTAGGTGGATCGACTGTGTCTAAAACAGTAGTGACACAATGGTTAAAGCTGAATGAGTCACTGTTGGGTTTTCCATTCAGCTGTGGGATAGTTTCTAGGAGTGCTGGCCTTATGACATCTCAGGTGACCGTTCTCCAGTTTCTCCTCTTGTCAGTGCCCATCAAGGGATCTGTTGGCCTGGAATCTATACTAAAGGTAAATGGTACCAAGAATTGGTCTGACCACATCAGGTGCAAAGTTGCCTCCACTCTGAGGTTTGGACTGTTAGAAAAAATCAGGTCAAGCATATGGCCCACAATATGTGTAGGAGTGGAAACTAATTGCGGAAAATTTAGACCCTCTAAAGTTTCCAGGAATTATGTTGCCTGGGAGCAGCTTTCAACATCAGCATGTATGTTGAAGTCACCAAGCACAGTTAAATTGGCATACTTTAGAGAGAGTTGAGTGATAGTGTCGCAAAGCACTAACAGGTGACTAGAAGGACTGTTGGGGGCCTGTATACTAACATCCCGGCCACCGAAGAGGAAGATGAGATTCAGACGCAGAAGGTCATAGACTCAATGTTCCCAATGTGCTCCAATCTCCTGGTGGAGATCTCCCAGCTGTCCCTAACAATAACTGCCATACAGCTGGAGGGCACCGCCCGCATCAGGTCAAGATTTGTGCCTTCTCTCAACCTGGCTTCTGTTAGGAACATGAGATCCCAGGAGTTCACCTCCAGGGAAAGCCAGATGTCCTCTGCATATTTTGACAGAGTTGTACAGTTAATCAAGCAGGCCCTAATCTTGCCACTTTCGGCCGTTGGGGGAGCTGAGGCACCAGTGTTGCCTCCATCTCGCCCTTCGCTTAACACCATCTTAAACATGCATGTGCTACAATAGTTCTCACTAGCGCCCGTTCCCAGATCTAACCTGGCCTCACCAGAGCAGGCCACTCTGTTCATGTTCAAAAGCTGGTCCCTAGATCAGCTAATATGTGGCAAACCGGAAAATTGGGCAGCATGGCTGTTGCTGACCGCGATCCGGATGCGGATGGGTGCAGACGGGCTTGCCTTTGGCGCCCCAGCGGTGCGCCCACTGCGCACGTCCGCTGTGCGTCTGTGTCACAGCTCCCAATAAGTAGTAGGTAGGGCCGGCCGATCAAAGACTAGACAGCTGACCCTCCAAGTTGGCGCCTGTCCAATGTCCCAAGCAGGACTGGTAAAGATGTCTGCGCCCTTGTGGCACAGAGGCCAAGGCAGGAGCCCCTCTCAGCAGAAACCAGACAGGCAAGAAGGCCCCCTAATGGTTAAAAACACAGTAAAAATGAGCAGCAGTGGGAGGAGCCAAGATGGCGACCGAGACGGCAGCGTAGATTCCCGGCTCCGTGAGCCTCCGCACCCCGCACGGATATCCTGCAAGAGATCCTTATTCTGCACCACGAGAATGTGTTCGTAAGCGAAAGTGGCAACCGATCGTGTGACCCCGAGGTTTCTGACTGCCATACAACCGGAGAAATCAGCGATCGAACTTTGCGGCCCGTGCGGTCCCGAAGCCGGGACCTCGAGTGGGCACCTTGGCCGGGTGGCAGTTGAACAACAGCGGCCTGTGGTGACTGGGTGGAGCCGGTCCACCGGAGTGGAGCCCCCATCGGCCTGCATTTTGCCGTGGCCGCTCCCCCCTATTGAGCGCCGCGGACTGAGGACATGCCCGGGTGTACGATTTCCGGATTCTGTGGCGTTTGCCCCTGCGTTTGATGGTGAGCTGCCTGGGCGCCGTCCCTGGCCCGCCTTGATCCTTGCGGGCTGCTCCCGGCTTTTTGCGGGAGATGGTCCGTGGCGGAGACGACTGTTGCCTGTGACCGTGCAACGGCTGGATCTGTGCCTGTCCCGGGATCCCTGTCTTCAGCGACGTGGCCCTTGAGGCGTTGTTCCCCTGGTCCTGGCCCCTATACGAGTCGGGCCCTCCCAGCGGCCATTTTGCCATTATGCAGCCAGCCATCCTGTCCGCGGGGACGCAGCGGGACTGGGGGTGTGTGACTTTCGGGAGTGTGGCGGAGCGATCGGAGGGAGCCGCTCTGGGATATGGCGACCTCCTGGAGGCCCTGGGTGCCCTTCATTACTCCTTTGCTCATGGCGCCGGGGTCCTGGGGGGGAAGCTAGATGGTGTGGTAACAGCGTTGGGGCAGTGGCGGCATGCTGGTCCACAGGTACGCAGTGGCTTTCCACACTGCACACAAGAGGAAGATGTTGCGGCCCCCCCCGCGATTAGTGTACAGCCGGACACCTCGGACAATATGCTACCGTGTGGTCGGCCAACTGTGAACTTAATCTGTTCCGGAGGTATTGGACCTGCGCGGAAGATGGTGGCCTTGTCCCGTGCGCGGTCTCCGGCGGCCCGGGGACACTTCCAGCAACGTGTATCTCATTTGGCTGCTCCAGCCTATCTGGTCCTTGTGGGCAGTGCAGATCCTGGGGCAGCACTGGAAAAGACGCCCCTCCATGAAGCGGTCTGTGCGGATGCCCAGAGACTTCCACCCCACCTGTGTGCGGCGTTTCCCGACTGTTTTTGGACACTCCTGTACTTTGGGACATTGGACATGGTGCTGGGTCAAGGGGCAGGTATGGGTAGAATCGCAAAAAGCGGTCAAGGCTGAGGCTGATCCTTCGAGGGTGGTCACTTCATAGATAGGCGGACTCATGGTTGTGCGCTCCTGGGGTCATTCGAACATTTGGTGTGTTATGCTTCCCATTCCCCCCCCCCCCCCCCTATTTTTGTTGATATGATCGGCTTGGTACCGCTAATTGTTTGTTGGGGGGAGACCTCACCGTGCGGGAGGGAGAAGCCGGGGGTATGTTTTGATGGCCCTCCTCCAATTTATTATATTCTCTCCGCCCACCCGTCTGGGGGGGCCCTTTCTCACTTTCTTTTTCCCTGTCTCTTCTATATTTCGGGTCTAGTTCCAGGGCGACAGGCACACTGCTGGGGGGTGGGGCCATACTCATTCGCAGAGGTGCAGGGTGGGGGGATGGGGGAGGGGACTCTTTCGTCTTTATCTCCTTTTCTATGGCCTCCTTTTTCTCCACTGTTTCTTTTTGCTTTCTTTTTCTGGGATCAGTGCGATACACCACCCTGATTGTGAATCGTTTGCTCCTCATGTGTGCCACAGTCTCTGGGGGGTTCGCTGGGCTTTAGGTACGGGGACCAGTAGGCGCAACTATTTTTGATGTTTCTCCCCATCCGTACTTTCTCGCGCCTGCGCCATCGCCTCACTGTATTGCTGCTTATTGTTTGTCTCTTATCCTGACCCTTCTCGCTGTTGGCAAATTGTCTGGCACCTGATCCTATTCTTTCGTTTCATCATAAAATGAAAAACCCTCTCTCTCCTGGTGCCCTACCTGCGCGGCTTATTGGCCGGACTATATTGGACTGAAGACTTCGCTCTCCGAGGTGCCGCCTGTGTTGACATTTGCTTTTATTATCCTGATTATTTAGCGGCCGGCCCCGGGGGGTTGTAGGCCCATACGTGTAAATGATTGAAACATCAATAAAGGTTTTTCAAAAAAAAAAAAAAAAAAAAAAAATGAGCAGCAGTAAATTTAAGACAAAAACAGACGTGCAAATTAGCAAAAAGGAACCGTAGAGGCACACAGGAGCAGCGTTGTCACAATTTCCCCCACAGGAGTCTGCTATGTAGATGATTCCTCTGTGGGGGTCCACTCTTGATCTCGCATTGCAGCCGCCTCTCCCATGGGCCACTCCATCTGCTCCCAGCGCTGACCAGAGTGCTCAATGTCCCGTTTGGGGCCGCCATTTTGTGGGCCGCGACCGGCCACTGCTCATGAAGCATGGATTTCAATGCTGACTGTACCAACAGAGGGTTCCGGCTGACTGGAGCAGCTTTGGGAGAACACTGCAGTCCCTTGCTGATCTGGATGATGCCGGGGTGTGCTGGCAGTGGAGGTGGATGACGGCGTGGTCTGGAGCACTCTTAGAGTGCGACCTCCATCTTGACGCCTCAAGCCACAATGCAACAGATTCTATTACACACTTCGATATTGCTAAAGTGCCACGAAGTCTTGCATTGTTTTTTTTCAAATTGCAACATAGACTGTGAAACTACACAAGGAAGCACATTGCAAAAGTAGCCTGGGCTGTGGTAAACCAGGCCAGCCTTCGGCCCATTCAAATAATGTTGCTCTAAAAGTCAATGTCTAAGGCTTTATCTGGCAAGGGCCCTAAGGTAGCAGTTATTGTCACTGAGTGTTCTATAGGGGCCATCTGTTGTGGCACCAAAAGGTTCTGAGGATCAGCGTTGCAAGTAGCACCTATGTACCCACTTAAGATTAAGCAGGATCAGATTAACTCATGCAAAATTACTGTCTTGTTCACAATTCTGCAAGTGAAAATCATACACAATGTACATTTCCATAGTTAACGTTTTTGTCATTTCACCTTGCGGAAAATATTTTCTCGGCAGAAAAAACCCTTTCCCTCTATCCCCACTACATGTTTGGGCTGCCTTCTCATTTCTGCCTCGAGTGGGAAACTTTCCTCAAGGGTTATATGACTACCACAAATTAGTGAGTTGGTCTGTATTTGCTATTTGATTTTTGCAGGAAATTGAAAAATGTGAATCTACCAAAATCTAACATTTTCTCGTGAGGGTCTACTTGCTTGCAGCAGGTCTGGATTAATGCCTCCAGTCTAGTGTCTCTTAGGTGTAAGGAAGATAGGCATTCCACATTCTCACAACCAATTCTAGTACCCGGAGATTAACTGGCATTCCTCCTGCAAGTCAGCAACTTCTGTTGCAAAACCTGCTGCATTCTCCAGTTACAGGAGAGAAGTTTCAAAGAGATGATCAGAACAGCCTGCCAGTTTTCCTCAGAAAACATATTCAGGACTCTTCCTCAGCATAGAAGACATTTCTTCTGCATTCTTCCTTTTTCCAGCAGGTGCAACTCCCAAACAAAAGTGGGCTTTACTTGGGACTAAAAAGGGAATCAGGCCTTCAGTGATTGGAATGCAGCCCTGAACATATCCCCATCTGGTTCTCCTACCCTACCTCCAGTTTCAAGGTAGTGTCTGACAAATCTTGTGAGGTTTGGTTCCAGGTAAGTCAGTTCTCATAAGGAAACTCTGAGAATATCTAAGATTGTGGAAATCTTCCTCTCTTAACCAGATGCCTCTAAGCTTTGTCAGTTTCATACAATGGCTCACTTGCCAGGCCTCAGGAGAACAAAGGTTGTCACTAACACTTGGCTGTTGCTCCTTGAGAAAACTGGAGCCTGGCAGACTAGGGGGGTATTCAGTCTATTAATGGTTGAAACTTTAGATGTACTTGTCCTTTCTATGTGAGCCTAGGAAGGAGTCTTCACATCTCCTACATTTTGTGACAGATTCCACTGAATCTTGCCAGCTCAACACATCACCACCATCAGCTATTTGCATGAGCTAGTTGTATTTCTTCACATACATAGTGGATTTCAGCATTGCTTTCATTTTGCTGGCAGAGTAGAATATTTTACATACTTATAAATTTGTAATAATCTTACTCAAATAGTGTCTTCAGATTCAAAGTGAGCATAATTCATTTAGGGTATGTAAAGAGTTTGGTATCTGCACACAGAGTATAGACCCACCTCAGGGGGAAACAAAAGCTGTAAAGAGAGGGAGACTGCACCCCAACTGAGAGCCTGTGTGTGTCCACAGGACCTGGTATGTTTTATTGGCAGTGGGGACAAATATCTAACTCTTCTAGGAGGCCCAACTCTGCTAGAGTTAGTTGACAGGGTATGAGTTATTAATATTTGGCTCTCCCCATTGTGGTCTAATATGCAGGCATTATTACTGTTATACAGGCAGCCCTTTGAGCAGACAAAAACATTGGGTCTGGTTAAAATGACCCAGACTACAATTTGAGGTCAAATCATTTGAAGACCCAGAAGCAAAAACTCCCAGGGACCACTTAAAGGAGATTACCAGAAGCAAACAATTGGGGGAAGACATGATGAGAATGGAATTCTTCACACCCAGAAAGTCATTCACTGCATGCGTTTACTCTGCATGAATTGTTTATGAAAGATAAAGTTCATATTCATCAATTCAGCAAGAAATAATGACCCTGGGTCAATAATTTTATCTTTCTTGTTTGCTAAATTGCTACTGTTGTTATCTGAAGTCTGGAAAAGCACTGGTGGGGCATTTAGGAGACTCAAAAAGGTCACAATGATTGTTGTGAAAAACAGAAGGAATGAAGAGTGGTGTAGCAAGGATATCGAGGAAAGGTAAGAACTGCATTATGTGAAAAAGGAAGTGATAAAGGAAAGGGGAAGCAAATGGAATATATGAGAATGATGAGAAGTTATGGTTCCATGGCAACAATTCCACCAGTATGCCAAAAGAAAGCATAGAGGAAGAAGTACAGGAATGATTGTTAAATTCTGAAACAGACATATACATTTATTTATTTATTGAGTTTTGTATGGTGTGAACTTGACCTGAATTTATCAAAGCTTTTTATAGAGTTGGCACAGCAGCAATTACACAAATTACATATGGAGTAAATAATAATACATAGTAACAGTAGATAGTGGAAGTATACGGTGGAGAGTACTATATGGGGAAGACCCAAGTGTATCAGAGCACTTTGCAGAGTAATCATAGAAGTAGGATATGAGTATGATATGTTCTGAGGTAGTTATGGTAGGGTTTTGTGAAGGCAGGGCCGGCTTTAGGGCAGTGTGACAGGTGTGGCCGCACTGGGCGCTGACCTGTGAAGGGGGGCACTGTGACCTCAGGGGAGCGCTGTGCTTGGCAAAATCTTATGATAGGAGAGAAGAGGTGCACTTTTGCACATGGTAGCGAAAGAATCTGAGGAGGCGGTCATGGGACGTGGGGTGTCCAAGGTGATTGTCGCACTGGGCGCCACCAATGCTAAAGCCGGCCCTGTGTGAAGGTGGGAAGAGTAAAGGCCCAGTTATTCCCCATGGCAGTAATGCTCAGAAGTATTAGGAGGGTGTGGGGTATGGGCATCAGGCCAGTGAGATGGTTTAGGGGGGAGGATTTAGGTATTTATTGAGAAGAAGAAATGTAAATTTCTTCCTGAAGTGAGGGAGTGATTGGATGTGAGGCAGCTCATGAGGCAGCGAGTTCAAGATTCTGGGAGCATTCCCAGAGAAGAAGTGGGTGCTAGATTTTTCTTCCTTAAATTTGGGAAGAATCAGAAGAAGACTGTTTTTGGCCAGCTTTGTGGATTGTGCAGGCAGTTTTGAGAAAACGTCTTGCCTCGGTTGGTAGCCAGTTGAGTTTGTTGAGAGTGGGAGTGAGGTGCGCAATGTGATTCTCTCCCGACAGTAGTCTGGTCGCTGCGTGGAGTGTACCTTTCAAAGGGGTGAAATGTGTTTTTGGGGCGCCCATGAGCATTGCGTTGCCTTAGTCCAGCTTGGAGAGGACTAAGGATTGCACCACTGTCTTTAGGTCTTCGATGGGATGAAGGGTTTGATTTTTTTAAGGTGTTTCAGCATGTAGAAGGCAGTTTTAGCTGAGGTATCAGTAAGCTCTTTCATGGTCAGGATTCTGTCAAGTGTAATCCCTTGAGATTTGACAGAGTTGGAGATGGATAGTTTGCAGTTTAATGCAATGAGGTTGTCGAGCTAGATATCTACGGGAAAATACTTTTCTTTCGGTTGGATGAAGAGGAGTTCAATTTCATTGGGGTTGAGCTTAAGATGGTTGTTGGTCAGCCAGGATTAAACTGTGGAGAAAGTGCTGTTTAGGTGCTGGATGTCTTTCACTGACTAAATTTTAACCCCTCGTGTGCCACGTCCTTTCCCCGCCCTGTGCCGGCCGTTACATTAGCAGGCGGGGTTTATGATGAGCTGGACTCGTCATGGGCACAGCGCAACCGCGGCCCATGACGAGTCCAGCTCGTCATGGGCACACAAGGGGTTAATGTAGAGTTGGGAGTCATCTGCATAAA
Source organism: Triturus cristatus (assembly GCF_964204655.1). Classification (NCBI taxonomy): domain Eukaryota; kingdom Metazoa; phylum Chordata; class Amphibia; order Caudata; family Salamandridae; genus Triturus; species Triturus cristatus. The sequence continues at coordinate 652,060,840 of NC_140595.1, forward strand.
GACGATAGGCAATTCTGGTTTGTTTCAGGAGCATTGCAAGGGGTTCCATATAGCCGTTGAATAAGGCAGGAGACAGGATGTGAGAAACCCCTTGTGAGACGGACATTGCTTTTGAGGTGTTGTTGTTTCATTTAATTAGCTGCGAGCATTGGTTCAGGAAAGAAGCAAACCACTGAAGGACAGTTTCATTGATGCCTGCACGCTGTGTGAGGGTGTTTAGGAGGATGTCATGGTTGACAGTATCAAAGGTAGCTGAGAGGTCCAGGAGGACTAGGAGGCAGGCCTGGTCTTCATCAAGAGATCTGTGTAGGCCATCTATGGTGTTCAGTATTGCAGTCTCTGTACTGCAGCCTTTCCTGAATCCAGATTGGAAGGTGTCATGCAGGTTGTATTTTTCAATGTGGTTGTTTAGGTGTGCAAACACACATTTTTTGATGGTTTTGGCAAGGAAAGGGAGGTCAGTTATATGCCTGTAATTGTTAAGGTCATTCTGGGAAGTATCCAGTTTTTTAACGAGGGGGGTGACTAGGCTGAGTTTGAGGGAGGTAAGCATGGAGCCACTCGATAAGGAGGAATTAATGATTTTGGTCCATGTAGGAGACGCAGCAGGAAGGGGGTCGGAGATGTATGAAGTTGGCTTCATGCCAGCGAGTAATTTGAGGACTTCTTCTTCAGGTGCGTCTAAATCACGTGATCCTATCGCTTTCACCCATTCCCCCTACTTAATGCTTCATTACTCGTTTCACCTATGACTGCGTCACGCCGACTTTTGCCAGCTCCGGTACTTTGTTAGAATCGAGATATATTGCTATCCGGTAAGTGAACTAACCTCTCCTGTGCGTTTGATCTTAACCTTAAATTCGCATTATAATCCATCGTATATACTTACTATCTCCTGCTTGTCCTTTTTGTTTCAGCCTCTATCAAGATCACCGAGACCATCTTTTGGTAAGCATTAATTTGTATACCTGCATTTTCAGACACCATTCCCCGCCTCCATTTTTCAACCTAACTCCCACTTTTCTTTTTTAAGCATATCTTCATGCTCGTCTACCAGCTCCGCTCACATGTAATTCGCTAGTTCATCAATTAACTGTTCCCCAGCGACCAAGCGGGCAATAGAGTACCTTCTGATATAAAACGTACCTTAAGGCAACAATAAATCATAGCATCATGACAAGGTTATATAAATAGACACGTATTAATTATAAGTATCTGTAACCATAATTTAACAAAGAGCTTTGTTTAATCTGTCAATATAGAAACATCTTTAGAGCTAATCTAATTTTAAGCTCCTCGTACATTTCGCCAATCATTCCCACACTTTAAAATCAGTCCAATGACATTCCTTTTGATTAGAATATACAGTTATCTGCATCACTTATCAAAAAATATAATATTATCTGTCCACATTAAGACAGCATTGTCGTTCTCAAACTTAATAGGTTGTTATTCCTTTATCTGACTAATTATCTTCATGGTTACAGATTCTATTACTTCCACCAAAATATCTTTACAAGACAAGTTACGTCCTGGCAAACGAGCATCTGACTACCTACTATCTGGTTTGCATATAAATAAACATTCCCCACCCAACAAGGAACTACTAAATAGGCAAGTAAATATCATTTTCCCTTACGATCTATTCCAGATAAACACCTTTTGCAGTAACAAATACCGTATCAACCAGTCTCTAATTTCGATATGTGTCTTTCATAATAGAACTATTTTCTGCAAGGTTCTCCTTAAGTTCACTTAAATCAAATGATCAACCTTCTGCAATGCATATATAAGTAAGCTTTATACTATCAATATTAGTATCTCTTTACTTATCTTATCACGGGTGTTTCAGACAATCACAACTATGAGGAAAATTTAAATATTTTAAACCCTTTTGGTGTTCTTTTATCACACACACCACTATTTTCTCTTTTTTCTTTTTCCTTCACTTATATACATCTTTTTCTTTTCCTTTTCCTCTTCCTCTCACCCTCACCCTTATCCTCTTCTCTTCTCTTTTCTTTCCCTTCTTCTTTTCTCCTTCTCTTTTTTTCCTTTCTTCCCTCTCTTTTCCATTTTTTTAGTCATATATCACTTGAATATAAGTTACTAGTTACATTAAAGAATAAATGCTGTCAGAGTAAAGAATCGTTTTTCAGACAAACTCAGCACTTTCAATCACTGTCTTAGCACAGAATTGTATGTTTAATAATTATTATTTTAATTAATTCTTTAGATTTGTTGTGGCTATTCCTGACGAAGGCACCCAGTGCCGAAACGCGCGTCGTGAAGAACTCTCACTTTGCCACTACCTGTAACATATTTTGTGGATTTGTATCATTGGAAAATTCACTTTTAGTACTTCTTGATATTTTATTACATGTGATTTTATACGTCTTTTTTATTAAAATTGTGAATTGCATTCATTGTTTGTATTTTTCATTTCTGTGCTTTACCAATCTGAACTGTTAGTCTTAAACATTGCCTGGGAATTATATCTTCCATTGTCCAGATTGGAAGGTGTCATGCAGGTTGTATTTTTCAATGTGGTTGTTTAGGTGTGCAAACACACATTTTTTGATGGTTTTGGCAAGGAAAGGGAGGTCAGTTATATGCCTGTAATTGTTAAGGTCATTCTGGGAAGTATCCAGTTTTTTGACGAGGGGGGTGACTAGGCTGAGTTTGAGGGAGGTAAGCATGAGCCACTCGATAAGGAGGAATTAATGATTTTGGTCCATGTAAGAGACGCAGCAGGAAGGGGGTCGGAGATGTATGAAGTTGGCTTCATGCCAGCGAGTAATTTGAGGACTTCTTCTTCAGGGACAAGGTTAAATTCAGTCCATGATGCACCGTTTTTTAATTGCAGGGGGTTTTGGTTGGTGTATTAGCTTGATAAGAGGGGGATTTTGGGAAGACAACCATTAGTTGGAGGTAGGGCCTTAGGGGACCCTCTTTGCTAAGGGGCATCCTTGATTTGATGTAGGCTGTGGAGGTGGATGGGTCAAGGGAGAGTTTGTGTTAGATATTCTTCAGAGAAAAATGTTGTGAACTCTTAGCAGTGCTTATTAGAGGAATTAATTGAGTGTTGAGGGGACAAGGAGGTTTGCTGTTTGATGATGTTGAAGAGGTCTTTAGGTTTGTTCCTAGACCGGTCAAGTTGGGCTCGGAAGAAGGAGGCTTTTTCTCTGAAGATGTGTTTTTTGTATTTTAGGCATTAATGTCACCAGGTTCTTTCAGCCAATCAGAGTTGTCGCCTCTCTTTGTTAAGATCTTCATTGAACCAAGATCTTTCAGCCAATCAGAGTTGTCGCCTCTCTTTGTTAAGGTCTTCATTGAACCAAGATCTGGAAGGGATACCTTTTGGTTTCTTTTGTTTCAGAGGGGCGACTGTGTCAAGGAGTTCTTCCATTTTAGTGTTGTAGTTGGCGGTGTGGCCATCGGCAAATGTTCGGGTGGGGAAAGAATTTAGGAACTGACTAATGCTTCTAACTCTGTCTGGGGGATTTGATGTATGTTCCTCACCCAGCACTTGGGACGGATGGTTAGAGGGTGATCATTAGGTTGGATGGCATTGAGATTAAAAAGAATTAAGTGCTGGTCAGTCCAGTCTGTGGGTAGGATAGAGTGGAGGGAAAAGTTGTTGTGCTTATTGATGAATACGTCACTGGTAGAGCCTTTATTGTGGGTTTGTTTATTGCAGTGTTGGGTGAGATTGTTCGCTTCCAGGAGGGTGGATAGGGCTGGCACTATGGATCTTCGGCATTATACATGTGCATATTTCGGTTTCCTAGTATGATGTCTGTGCTGCATTTTAGGGAGCTTTGTGTTATTAGGTCTGTTAAGTCTTCCAAGAATTGTATCTTTCACCTGGAGGGTGATAGGTGACATGAAATTTGATGGGATGGGGCCTTTAGAGGCGAGCTGAGCTTCTTAATTTTGAAAGGTAGGGATATTTGGTATTATGGAAGGAAGTTAAGTAAAGCTCTTTTTTGTGTATGATGGCTAATCCGCCACCAATGCGATCCTTGTGGTCACAATGCGTGATTAAGAAGCCCGGTGGGGTGAAGAGATTGATGTAAGAGGATGAGTGGTTATTCAGCCAGATTTTGGTTAAAAAGCACATTTTTTGTTGTAGGATGGTTTCAGCTATATCAGGGCCATGCCTGACTGCTAACCGACCATTTAGTAGCATGCAGAAAAGCGTAATGATCTCGGACCAGGCTGACTGGGTTGAATGGATGTTAGCTGGGTAGGCAGCCTGGGAGGGCGAGTGGTGTTCAAGGTACTATTCATGCCATGGACGACCAGGATCTTGCTGTGGCATAGTTGGCTAGGAGCACTGTCATATGTGTTGCTCAGCATTTGAGCTTCCTACTGCAACATTCCAGTTGTGGTGCGTCTAGGTTTGAGGTGTTGATGAGTAAAGGGGAAAGTTTGTCTAGGGGTGTAGGATGGTGGGTCAGAGTGAATGTTTGCGGCAGGGTCAGTGTTCACCATAGAAGCGTGAGGTTGATGCAGGGTGTGGGTAAACTTTGTGTCCTTATGTAGTGAAGCAATTTCATACCAAATAGTGTTGATTTTGAATTCTAGACAGGTTATTATAGGGATTAGTTGGGAGGCGGTTGGGTCCATGGTAGGGAGTGGAGTATGATGGAGCTTGCTAGGGTCTAGAGTGGCAGTTAAAGTAGTATTCAGACTTCTGCGGTTGAATGACTGAGGGTATTCTGGTGTGAGATAAATCAGGATAGACAGTTTAGGTGTGCCATGGAGAGGAGGAAAGTAATTCTGAAAGTGAAACCGAAGTTTCAAGGTGTCTATGCATTGAAGAGGCTGTGGGGGGTGGTGGTGGAGACAATGTGCTGGGGAATGGGAGTAGAAGGTCCAGCTAGTAGAGGCAGGGGTGCATAGGTGAGTTCTCTGTTAGAGGGTGGAAGGGCGGTGGTGTGTGCTGATGACATGGAGGCGCATAGAGCAGGGAAGGGGTGTTAAAATGGATAGGTTTTGTTTAGAGGCTTGGATTAGGATGTTCCCATTATATAAACGGTTATGGACAGTCCCTCGCTGAAGTTCTGAGAGGGAACATAGTGTGTTTAAATCCATAAGGGACATTGGTAGTATTAGTTATGTGAAGGTGCTGCAGGAACTTCTCTCTCCATTTGGTGGGTTTCTTGGTGTAGAAGATGAAGTCGGTTTTAAGGCCTCCGTTTGACTGTAGAAGATGTCTGTTATTAGTGACTGATGTTATTTGAGGATTTTGTGTTTGAAGCTTTCAGCGGCATGTTTGTAGAGGTTCCGCTGAAATTTCATGCAGTATGAGTTGGGCCATATCTTTCCATGACTATGCTGCAGCAGGACGTTGACCCAGCAGTAGGCTTCCAAACTTGATATGATACTCAGAAGTTGTTTGTACCAATGCAGAGTGTGGAGAGCACAGACAGAAGAAGAAGGGCACTTCCATCAGTAGTGAAGAACAGCTACTTCTTGCACCTCAATGACAACAGTAATTTCCAATGTTTATTTTCCCCTGTTTGTGTTTTTGTCTTATCCCAGTAGTATTAATCCTTTGTCTCAGCTTGTTTTTTGAACCACAGTGCGGTGGAGCAAGAACGTGAGGGAGTTGGGAGATAGGATGGAGTGAGAGGTATCCCCTTTTATTCTGTCCGTGGTGCAGTATGTCAGAACAGGAGATAAAGAGTCAACAGCGACAAGGACATCTGAGGCTGCATCGGGCGGCCAGCTGGCTAGCAGGGTGAGTACGGCAGCTGAGCCCATTCTAACATGGCTGCCATGGGTGGAAGGCAAGCTGTCTCAGAGCCTGACATCTCTTATGTCACAAAATGGGAGGACCCTGCAAAGAGAGCAGATCACTGGTATGTGAGAGTAGCACCCCTTCTTGTCTCCAACCTGAAAGGATAGGGCCACCTTCCGGGTGCCGAGCCCAATCCAAGATGGCTGATGGGAGCAGAAGCTGATGCCAGGAGAGGTGCCGGTGAGGTGCAGCAAGGCCAGCAGATCTGGTGGTTTCAGACCGGCCACGGAAGGCATGGTCACAGGAAGAGCAGCACCTCCAACCTCTGTCAAGCCATCAATGATGTTAGTGTGTGCACTGCTGTTTAGTCAAGCATTGAGGGAATCTGAGAGCTTTTGATTCAGGCCATAACTCTGAGGCCAATGGCCGGCAGAGGCAGGAAGGAAGCATTGGTATCAAGGTGCTGGACTCCTCCTGGTATATTTGGTAGGAAATGGGCTATTTTGCCATGTTGAAGGCCTTAGAAACCGCTTCTTTAGCTGAGCACCCACAGGATGTTTCCTGCACAGCCCCAATTGTAACTATGCTTCCACAATTAGGCCAGTGGTCGGTAGAGGCAAGCAGGGAGCATTAGTATCAGGTACTGGGTACCTCCTGATATAATTGGTAGGGATAGGGCAACCTCAGAGGCATCGGAGGCCACAGTGCTCGCTCACATAGCTGTATACCTCGATGTAGAGAAGGGTAAGTAGGGGGTAGGTACTTCTCTCAGCCTCCCCAGGTTGGCTCACACACCGCTGCAGCCACAAGTCCGCTCTTGCAATTTGGGCCGGGCACACCTCACCTCTGCTCAGGAGCACGCCTGCACCAGCGCTTGACCTGCCTGCACAGTGCTGCACTTACGACTGCTTCATCTCCTTCCAAGGGCCACCAAAGTTTGTAGTGGTTGTTCCCCAGCCCAGGGCGACCGAATCGACAACCTCTGGATCTGACAGCAGTGATTAGCCTCTGTAAGTCACCCCACGCCTGGCTCTCATGGAAACAGGATAGGCGACGCAAGGAATCAGGTCCAGGAGTGATACTCAGAGCAAATTATCAGAACTTTGATGCCAAAGAGATAGGTTGAGACTTCCCCAATGCAGTTGCTCGCCAGGGGCTGGCTAATACAGGGAATTTCCCAAAAAGTGATCCCAAGCTCAGGAGCCCCTCACAGGATTGGCCACCTGACGGCCATCTTCATGAAACATAGAAAAAAGCAGCTAAAAGCAGTTCAGGTGTTTTATAGCACTAGGTGAAATAGCAGGATCCTAGGTGGTGGTTTACCCATTGGTGCATTGAGGCATTCCCCTCTCTGTCAGTCAGAGATGATGAAGCTGTGCACTTCTGCTTCAGCCTCTCCTATTGGCAGAAAAGAATGTACAAATTGCATGCCTTTGCCGGCAAGGAGAAATTTGATAGGAAGTTCTGAATTTGAGCAGAGGTGGACCTTAAACTGTTCTCCTTGACGGTACCCTGGCCTTTGGTGCTCTAAACAACGGGAAGGCCTCGCGCTACACTTACTATTAGGCTCTGCACCACCAATCCCACTGTACATGTAACTTCAGGCCACATAATTCGCAGGAATTCCAACTGAGAGCTGGAGCCCAAGTTTTGGAGGCTGAGGGAGAGATCCTCAATCAGGTGAGTTACAGAGGGACCATGCCAGCGGCCACTGGAAGGTAACTAACCAAAAACAAGTATCTCAAATGATGTGCACAGGCGGATAAAACATATACCAGTATCTTTGTGTGTATGTGCATTTGAATGTGTTGTATATTGATGGAAAATCATAACATACTGGGCCTATCCATGGTCATAATCCAGCATTGTTTAACAGTGAATACAATATTCTGCCACCCTGATTAAAGTATGGCACAATATTGAGAAAAGAAAAATAAATGACTGATCGTTAAATGGGAATGAATGAGGTACTGCTTGTTCCAAATGAAACAGTGCAGGGAATGAATAAGGGGAATGCTGGGTAAAATTGTAGTGCTGAATAGTAAACAATGTCCTGTGTGAATCGAATTAGTGACATACTGAAGAACATATTACATTATACTGGCTAAAATGTGTGAAACAGATAAAGCACATTACCCTTTACTAAATTAAGAACTGTACAGTAATGCTAGTAGATAATACTGACTGCAGTATGAAGTAGCACACAATTGGGGGCCAGCTGTACCAATAACTGGTTGCAAAATACTTGTGCCAGTGTTTATGCAAACAGTCTAGAATTTGTGCAAACAGACCTATAGAGTAATAGGTTTGTTCGTAAAATTCTGAATCGCAGTGGGTTGCAATGAGTCCTACCTGATAAATATTAATGAGGTAGGTTGCAAATAGCAACTCACTACAATTGAAGGCCATCACAGGGATTGTGGCCTTCTGGGATCAGCAGACCACCATGTTTGCAATCACTTTTAAATAAAACATTTTTTATAATGTAGTCTATTTCCCTTAAAGGAAATAAGGTTGTGTTTAAAAACACATTTTTTAAATGAGCTTGTTTGAGAGTTGGTAGAGGTCCAGTAGACAAGTGCCTATACCCCAAAAATGTTTTTTGAATGGGTTGCACCGCCTTTGAAGTCTCCAAGACCTTTCAATACCTTCCGACTGGATTTCGATTGCGAAGCCTTGATACATAGCATACCAATACAGTATTTGGAAAGGACACCTATAACATGCCCGTTCCTGAACTGGTATCCATTTGCAATTCTATTTTTGGAGTCGGGATAACATTTTTGGGTCCTAAAATGGGATTGGTGCATCTGAAAAAACATTTTCACAGTTGCAAAAGCCACATCAGATCGCTTGAAATCCTAAAAATGATTAGTGCATCTGGTCCAGACAATTGCATCGCATTAAAAAATACTGCATTGTACATATTAAAGTACTTAATACTCTATATGATCTGTACATGATCTTCAATTGTGATATTTCATTCTTCTCACAGGCAAACACAGTTTATAAATTAGCATGTTTTACTTGCAGTAACTATAATGGGTTCTCCCATACCTTCATTTCTATAAGAAAGTCTCCCTGGTCCTCACTCTTGTCTTGTCCTGGCTTGATTACTGCAATGGTCTCTAGATAGGCCCTTTCAATGCCTCCCTAGCCAGGCTCCAATGAGCACAAATCTAAGCTGCCATACAGTGGTGGTTCTGAATCAGCCTTAACACATCACCCCTGCTCTCAGAGCGTTCCACCTGCTGCCACTCTGAAAGAAAGGACTTCCTTCCAAACTCTGGGGCATATTATCAAGGAAGGCGTTAAAATTATTGCCGCTTTAGCGGCAGGAAACTGCCGCTAAAGCGGCGATAATGGGCTTGATAAATGCCCTTGAGAATTCCAGTAGAAGCCCAGGTTCACACCAGAACATGGGCTTCTATTGGAATTCTCTGAGGCATATTATCAAGCTCATTATCGCCGCTTTTAGTGGCAGTTTCCCGCCGCTAAAGCGGCGATAATTTTAACGCCGTCCTTGATAATATGCCCCCAAATATTTCACAAGGCACTACATGATCAAACTCGAAATTACTACTTTAATCTATTTACTATTGACCATCCCTCCCGGATCTTCAGGTTGGCTAAGATGGGTCTTCTATTTATTCAGATACAAAGGCTTGTAAGGCTGCTCTCCTCAGCCACACGGATCCTCTCTCTGGCATTCTTTACCTACACATAATGTATAATGGATAGATTGAATTCATAAAATCTTTGAAGACACATCTCATCACCATGATCTTCAGGTAGTTCTCCTTGTTCTAGAAGTAGTTAGAACTTAATAACTAGTCCACCCAGCCTAAGGCTGGTTTGCCACTCTCTATCAGGCTATGGACTACATCTAATCCTAGGCTCTGTCATCAGCATTTATTCTCTAGATGACTAAGAGGAGGTGTATTGCATCTGGCCTACCCCACCACTGTATGTGTCTCCTCACATTGTGCTGGTGTCCGCCTTTAGAACGCATTGTCCACTAAAATTGGGGTGGAATGGAAACCATAAGAAAACCCTAAACAATAATAATAACAATAATCCTATTAATAATAATTGGTATCGTTCTGGATGCATGACTGAGAATTACCTTCTTCACAGCACTGAATAACGCAATGAATGATATTGCATAAAGTTATACAAAATGCTGAATGAAGTAAAGCATGCTGCAGAACAAAGTTCTTCCTGGTATTGAAGAACTGTGTGGTACTCAATGAAGTAGTGAAAGGTACCAACTAAAGAACTGACTATTACTAAATCAATGAAATGCTGCAATACCTATCAACCTCAGTACTTTTGATTGCCCCATATCTTTGCTACAGAGCAAATAGGAACTATGGTCTCTTTGCTGAATACGGCATTGTCTCTTACAGAGGCCTATGTACAGCAAATCAACAGTACTTCAACCTCTAAGCATCTTGATACACTGGTGCAACTGTGTGTCTACTACTGAGCCACAGAGAGAGCACAACAATGGTGCCTCTTCTTCTCCAAGCCCAGATGCAGCGGGGGAGTAGCGACTCTCCACCTGAGCTCGTTGTAATTTCCTATGGCTTTTTAGACATTTGTCTGAAAAGTGTGCTGAAAATGCAGCATTTTGCAATTTCCTTAACCCCTTCAGTGCCACGCCCTTTCCCCGCCCTGTGCCGGGCGTTACATTAGCGGGCGGGGTTCATGACGAGATAGTCTTGTCATGGGCACAGCGCAACCGTGCTCCATGACGAGACCATCTCGTCATGGGCACTGAAGCGGTTAAAATCATCTTAGGGCAGGTGAGCCTACAAAACTCCTGTGGAGTGCCAGGTATAATTGCAACACCATGAAATTACTAGACTATTTCATGAGTGTGAGTTCAAATCCTTGGCCTTTTAGCAAATTTAGGTTTTGAAAATATGCTGTAAAATGCACTGTTTGACCCTATTTTTTCAATAGTTTGGGGGGTTGATAAAGATTCCCTCAGGGCCTTCCTTTAGAGAGCATAGTTTACTAATTTCGGTGATTGAACTACATATAAAGGTAGTATGCTCCTACTTCAAAAAATTCAATAGCCACTCCTGGGTTTTGAACCAGGTTTTTAAACGTTGAGACTGATTTACATCAAGCATCTCGCACCAAAGCTCTCGAATAACAAGTTACTTATAAAATTGTGTTGATGCTTATGCATCATATTTGTGCACATGCCCTGCAAAAGCAACTTCAATCAACCAGTTTGTATTACTTCATATGGCTGCGTTGGTCTTTCACTGAAGAAGACAGCTGCCTAGTTCACCTTCCCTATTCCTTGCACCAGTGGCGTAACTAAACTTGAGGGATCCCCTGAAAAGTACATGAAGCCCCCCTCCCCACACACCCAGACCCTGCCAGGAGCTCTCAGACCCGCCCATGGACAGTGCCATAGTGAGCTCCTTGGAGCTCGGGGGCCCACTACACCGCGGAGGCTACGGGGGCCACGGCCTTGCACCTGGATGTAATCATGGCCCTTTATCTACCATCTTTCTCAATGTATTTTAGGACATGTGTTAAAAAGTAATTTTTCAAGTCCCATAAAATAGGGATGCATTCTTGCAAACCACCATCAAGTGTCCTTTCACTGAATTTGGAGCGAATTAAAAGTTCATGACCAATTGAAGCCTTCTAGGTCAGTCTAAAAGTGTACTATTTTCTTCCAGGTAGGACAATTTAATGGGGAGGTGTTATTTCATGGTACATCCACATTTAATGTATGTAACACAGTATGTTGTATGACCACATTGTTTGCAGTTTACAGTATGGGCTCCAGTCTGAAAATTTCTACATGCTGCCTGGCAGATTTTTGAAGGTGTTTTGCGATATTAGGAGAGAGGTCTAGCTCACCTGCAAGGAGGATCAGAATTCTTTGTGCACTTCTGGAGATTGATTGCTGAAAGGATTATCACAATAAATCAGGTTCAGAATAGTCCATTATATACATGTATGGTCCTTTTGTACGGTTACCCTGTAATAGTTCTTATTAACAACTCATCATGCAGTTGTTATTCTCCGGCCTACGTTATCAAATATTTCACTTCTTTAAAAAAATAATTCCCTGTTACATCCTCAGCAATTTTAGGATTTCAGCTCAGACAGATGTTATTCATTCTGTTTTTTTATTAATGTAGGTTTCTACATCCTGGACATGCCACTGTTTTGCCACTTATTAGAGAACTTGATTGCCTTTGATACTGTGTTTCTATAGCCCAAGAGTTAGCAAATTGGAGTCAGGGAGAGCATTCATATAGTTTTTAACCTGAGTACATCTACCAACTCTGTGTTTCTAACTTTTATTTAAATTAAGTTAGGCCCTTGTAGGCAATCAGTCCAGTAGCCAGTTGTGTAGATTATGTAGGTTCATTCAGTTACACGTAAGGGGGTGCAGCCGCACTGGGAACAGCATCCTGCTGCTCAGCCCCACTCATTCCAACTGACCGCTCATCAAAACCATGCACTCATGAACATTCTAATGCATCACACTCACACAGGCTGAGCAGCAAGGACCTAGATCATAGAATACAACATATTACAACAAAGCTACGGGTTTCGTGGGGGCTGGGGTAGTGATACCAGAGAGCAAAACCAAAGGGGATAATGGACGGAGTGTTGAACATTGCAAGCACTCACCCCCAGTCAACTGATCTGGGTTTAATCCATCATCATTCTTTAGCTCACTCTGCCACCCCAGATCAGACACGGCCATATGCAAATCAATCTGACCCTGTGCCTCATGGGAACAGTCCAGCCCGGACTGCCAAGCCATGTCTTCCCTGGACCAGAAACAAGTGCCAAGCCATGTCTTCCCGGTCGTGGCAAAGTGATCAAGGGACCCACGTCTGGGCATACCATGCCAACTTAGGGCGAACAAAGCAAAACCAAAGGGGATAATGAACGGAGTGTTGAACATTGCAAGCACTCACCCCCAGTCAACTGATCTGGGTTTAATCCATCATCATTCTTTAGCTCACTCCGCCACCCCAGTTCAGACATGGCCATATGCAAATCAGTCTGACCCTGTGCCTCATGGGAACAGCCCAGCCCGAACTGCCAGATATACAGATATACAGGCAGTTTGAACCAAGTCCATATCTGAGGTGCGTTCTCTTGATGTAATTTCCCGATTGCTTAAGGTTGCACATTGTTACATTCCACTGTTTTGTCCGTGCATCCATTTGCGTGTAGGGTTGAAAGCTTCCTATTGCATTAGCCTGAATTGGGGCCAAGTAGCTTTCTGGCTGCATTGGATTGTTGAAACATAAAGAGATCCTTGTGTCTATTTTCCATAGTTACCAGAACAGTATAGACTTCACTCCATCTTTCAGTGGTTTCTCTTGATAGTTGGATTGAAAGATAGAGGTATAAATGAATAACTCATTGTTAAAGAGGATCCTGGACCAAAGGCAGCTAGGCTCTGCATGCAGTGTTGGCTTGACTGTGCATTACACTTTGGGTTTTGGACACCTGGGGACAGCCCCACACTTCTGTCATTGGAGATTGGGTTGGGTAATCAAGTGCGAAGTAGCTGATTGGAGGGCGCTGTATGCTGTGCAGCAAAGCATCATTTCTGAAGGTAGCGAAGGCCTCTGCGACAGGAGAACTTGTGGGTGTTGCATAGGATTTTGAATGTAATCATGAATTACAAGTAACGCAAGGGGATTCTCTTTATCTATCCTCTGCTGCGGACAAAACATCACAATGGCCACCTGGTTTTGCACAAGCTAAAGTGTGTTTGGGAGTTTTTTGGGAAGGTGAACGTAGTCTCTGTTGCAGTAGACATGTTGCATTCTGTTGTCCTGGAAAGTCTGAGCCGTGCCATCAGAGAGAGCTGTAAACAATGGCCCTGAGCCGCAGAAATTGTGCCCACGTTGCTACGAGAATTACCACCATGGGAAACATTAAGAGACTAACCTAGTCTGGCCCTTACCAGCCAACCACACCGCAGCCAACCACCCACCAGCATAGCCACATACAATCAAGGCTTTCCCTAGACATCTTTTTATATTTTCTACTTTAATTATGACCTTTGATGTGTTCTTCTTGGCATAAACCACCGAGCAGCTTAAATATCCTTTCACGAAGGTCATGTGACTTGCTAGGAAGAATGTTTAGCGGAAGGCAGAGCTGCGTTAAGGTTTCCCCTCACATGTCCTGATATGTAAAACATCTTTAAATGTGTTTTTCTAATACTCTGAAGGGCCTTCGGTGAAAGAATAGGACACATTTTGCATTTGCCCATTCACAGCCCACATCCACCGGGTATTTTTTTTGCAGAAGCTCATCTAAGTGTTAAAACTACAGCAGTACAACTATGAAATTTGACAGCCTGCATATTCTCAAAACGAAAATATTAAAGCCAACAGTTTGATTTATTTTAGTAATGGTATTTGGTATATGACATTATGGGCCATATGTAGGTAGGCTGTGTTTTGCGATTCTCTAATTGCAATTTTTAGGGAATCGCAATTAGAGAATAGCAAAACGCTATGTAGGTAGGATTAGCAATTTTGTTTGCGAATCCCACCTATTCCTTATTTGCGATTCTCTAATTGAGAATCGCAAATAAGGAATACCTTGCCATTCATTCCTATGGGCTAAAAGGCCCATAGGAATGAATAGGAAGACATTCTCAATTTGCGATTCTCAATTAGAGAATCGCAAATTGAGAATGCAATTTCAAGGGTGCAAGGGTGTCAACATGACACCCTTTTGCACCCCTGTAATGAGCATGGGTGCACATGTGGCGCACATACATGCCCTAAGGGCATGTATGTGTGCCACATAGCACTTTGAATAATGCAAAAAACTGCATTATTGAAAGAAATCGCAAATTACCATCAACCTGAAGTTGGTGGTAATTTGCGATTCCTTAAGCCAAAATAGCACAACTTGGGTGCTTTCTACATTGCATTTAAGGAATCGCTATTTGGGATTCCTTAAATGCATTTCCAAATAAGGAATCGCAAATTTTGCGATTCCTTATTTTGCATGCAGATTTGCCTTCCTACATCCCACTTAGCAAAATTGCGATCGCAAACGCCGAAATTCGGCGAATTTCGCGTTTGCGATCGCAATTTTGCTTTCTACATATGGCCCCTAGTTCGTAAATATACTAGCCAACAACGCAAACGCCTGCCTTCTCTGGGGCAGCTGGAGACTCTATAAAATCTCCAATTTTGGCTGGATAATACAAACAAAATGCACACTCACTGCATGTGTTGAGAAGTTTTTGTCTATGGTTAAATTATGTGGGTGCAATCCTCAAATTGTTTCATATATATCAATCAGACTTCGGCCTGGAAAAAGTCATGATATATCATATATTGTACATGCATGCAGAAAGAGCACTTGATTGACAAATGTGATATGAAATTTATTCGAGTAAGTGTGTTTAGCATGTGTGTACTGTATTTGGTGAATGGGCCACATTCAGAAGGGCATTTTCAGACATACACATATGTGTGTAGATGGTGTTAAATCTTCTAGATATTCGCAAACACCTACTCATGTGGTGAAAAATAGATGTTTTCACTGCATGGTCAGCCTTGTAAGCTCTTGTTTCTGTAAGGGACTGGTGTGAATATTTTTCCAGGGTAGGAAAGGAAACCCACAAAATTCAAGAAGGTGTAGGGGTAAGAGTTTTTCCATGAACAGTGTTTAATTTGTGAAAGAATAAGTCCTGGGGCCTAATGTTTTTCGGCTTTACCGAATCCCATGGTTGCTTAGTCTTAATTCCACCTCATGCCTCTTTCATTCACCATCCTACCCTCCCTGCTTCTTTATCTCACTCTCACAGGTTCTCTTTTATCTCTGCTTTCTACCATGGTCAATGTTTTTTTCCGTCTTTCTCCTTCCTTCCTCGATTGTTGCCTTTCTCTCTCTGATGCTGAAAAATGAAGTCTCTGCGCCCAAAACAAAGGGGAGTGTTGGTGGCCCCACCTGCAATCACTAGCTCAAATTAAGCACTATCCATTAGGAAAAATGTTTTTACTGTGGAGAAATAAAAACAAAAAGAAGACAATTTATAATTACACACAAGTCCTGGCTTTCCCCAATAGGGTCTTGTACTGTGTGAACAATTCAGCATTGTCTGACTACCAGCTTTGAAAAATCTGCACAGATTTCCAGAGGTACTACTAAGATTGTTTGTGAATGCCAACAAAATGCATAAATGCATTCAAACAAAAGAGGAAATCTCTAATCATACTTCTTCACTTTTTTGAGAAACAAGCTCAAAGACTATATTATGCACACACAAAATTAGCAGTGTAGGCTTTCTCCCAAACATTCAAACGTTTTTGACTATTCTGATAGATCCTTAGGCCCAAATGTATCAATGGATTGAGTTGCCCTTGCGACACGCAACGGCGATGCAATCCTAAAGTCATATTTACCAAGCCATGCAAAGCCACCTTTCATGGCCCTGCGTTGCTTCGTAAATCTGGAGTAAAGTAAGGCAGCTACTTGGGCTGCCTTGCGTTGCTCTGCACTGTGATGATGTTACATGGGTAGAGAGTGGGTATTCCCATGCATCCACCCATTTATTTTGGAGGATTCCAAGATTTACCAAGTAAAGCAAACCTGGGACTGCATCAAAATTGCACGCCTTTCTGATAGAGGTGCAACAAGAAGAAAAAACTTAATTTCTCCATATTTTTTAGGTCAAAGTCTATTAGACAGCGCAGCTGTCTGGTTTGCTGACATCTTGGGGACATTCAGAAAGCTTCCCTGGGAATGCATTCCACCGATTGCTTATCACTGGCTTTGTGGTTTGTAAGTCACATTTGCTTGCTTTTGATTGGCTGACATTACATCGTTTAGGCTGTCTAGCTTGAGGTTGTCTATCACATGGAACATACCCTGTTTACTGTATCCTTCCACAAACTCACTTTCTGTAAACAGGAATTTAAATGTTATTCTTCTCTTGTCACATTTGCTGTGCATTCAAAGACAGAGGTCACATGTCAGACTCTGTCTTCCGAGGGAGCTTGGTGTTTACTTTTCTTTCTATGATTTAAAAGTGAGAAAATGTATGTGTCAATCCTGCTGGGACCCATGTGAGACGAAAGGCTGTAGGATGTTATTTCTTCCAGCACACAACAAAATGTAGATGTCTGTAAACGAGCTGTTCAAATATTTCTCAATATGTATTAGAATTTGGAAAGCACAATCTAAACACTTTTTTTGTACTTTCGAAGTGTGGAGGAAACAAATATTTAAATATAATCAAAACAAATCAATACACTTGGTGATTCCATTTCCACGTTTTGCGATGTATAGTTTAATCAGTAAAACTGTATGTCTGTACAAATGCAATGGCCATTTCAATTGAAAATGTGTTGTCTGTAATGGCAGTGCGCTATCACACCATGCATTTCAGCTTAACTGCTGATCAGCAGTGAAGCATGCCTCTGACATCGCTGATCTCATTTTATACCAAGAAATTGATGTAGCATTATCTTGGCTCACCGAAACTTAATCACCTTACATTGATCTAATTGTCCCCCCAAACCACATCATCTTGAGACTAGACAGACAAATAAAAAAAGGGGAAGGTATCACCTGCATTCACTGCTCCGATCTCGCCATTACGCAATTAAACTCTAATACATCTGACTCCTGAGAATATCTCTCTCTTTCCATAAGAAACAAAGCAAATCTTCCTTGCATTTTACACACCTTTTACCAGCCTCCAGGTAAGAACAACACCTTCATAAACAACCCAATGGAAATCATCTCTGGAAACGCTTCCCCCCAATCCATTGATTTATTCCTGGGGGACTTCAATCTGCATTGAGAGGATATTAACGATAGCCAGGTCAATGTCTTTAAAGAATTCCTAGCTGAACAAAATCTCACCCAAGCCTGCACTCTCCCAACTCACTGCAAAGGATCTACTCTAGAGTGGATCATCTCAAGTGAAAAGGCAGTCAATATAATCTCAATCACTCCATGTGATTGGTCAGACTACCATTCTATTACCTTCCACATTCCAGGAGTTGTAAAGGAAAGATCTACACAATTTGTCAAACCAGAGAGATGGATTAGAGATACAAAAGACCTAGACTATGAGAAACTGGCTCGCGTTGCGAGAAGGATCTTCGCCCACTCTCTAACATTACGAATGTCTGCGAACTCACGGATCACTACAACACAACGATGTCAGATATAATCGATTCAGTTGCTCATCTAAAACTGAGAAGAATCACGAATGGAGACAAAAATCCTTGGTTTAGTAGTGCCCTGAACGAGGAAAGAAGAGAGCTGAGACTAACTGATTGGAAATGGAGACAACACCCATCATCCCCCCCAACTAAAACTTTAGATTGGAACTGGAGAATGCTCAAAATAGACCACGTAAACTCTTTGAAATGGTAAAGCTGCGGTCGAATAAATTGGTCAAATCCTCCAAAGAAGCAACAAAACCCCTAATAAACTGTGAGGAGTTCTCGTCCTTCTTCACAGACAAAATCATTTCATTGGGAAGGGAGCTTAGAACAGCGGCTTTAAATCTAATCTCCCTATCAGCTTCACAAATCGATTAACCTTCACACTCCATCCAAGCAGTGCCCAAAAATGAAGTTCAATGGTCTTCTTTCAAGTTATATGACAACAACGACATCTTCAAAATCTTCTCGGCGACAAAGCCGAATAACCACTTCAATGATCCGTTCCCTTCGAAATTCTCGTAGACAACCAGCCAATTTTTTGTCCCCATCTGGACCACTATAATCAACGCCTCTCTGTCTCAAAACTCCATACCAGACTGCCTAAAGACCGGGCAAGTCATCCCCATCATAAAAAAACTGACATTGAACGCTGCTGACCCAAATAATTTCAGGCCAGTATCCAATATTCCCTTATTAGTGAAAGTGCTGGAAAAATGTGTGCATCAACAACTGTGCCAACACATCTCTAAATGTAATCTTCGGGACGGCTGCCAATCAGGTTTCAGACCAGACCATATTACGGCAACTACAATACTTCATATAGTGGATGACGCCTTGCAAGCTCTAGACCAAGACAAAGCTTGTCTTTTAATTCTTCTGGACCTTTCACCTGCGTTCGACACTGTAAACCATGATAAACTGCTAGATCGACTCGGAAGCAGGATAGACTTGTCGGGAACTGTCCTCGAATGGTTTAAATCTTTCTTGGAGAATAGATCACAAAGAATTTTAGTTAATCAAAAGCTATCATTGCCGTCCCTTATTACGATTGGTGTATGGCAAGGATCAATTCTTTCCCCAACTCTTTTTAACCTCTACATGGAACCCCTGGTTGAGAGACTACGACATACCAGCATATTGTTCATATGTATACTGACGATTTACATTAAAGTCTCGTCACTGGAGGAGATCTAGTCAATGAATGAAGCGCTAAAGATGACCATTCTATGGCTAACTAGTAATCAGCTTAAACTAAATGAGCAAAAAAATATATTCTTATTAATTTCCCCCCTCCCAAAATCTCTTCTGAAAAAAAGGAATGGACCACACTGATCACTGCGCTTAACTGCTCCCCGACGTTAGTGGACTCAGGAAAATCACTAGGAATCACTTTGGACAGGAACCTGAACATGCGAAGCCACATCAACTTTATGGCTAAAAAGGCCAGGTACCACCTAAGTTGTCTTAGAAAACTGAAGCCATTCCTAGAAACATCAGACCTCAAAATGGCGGTTCAGGCGTTGGTCATTGCGAGGATCGAATACGGATGTTCAACTTTATGTGGCCTGCTCAAGACCTCAACAATGCTGCTAAAAGCTTGTCTCAATGCAGCCGTAAGACTCATAACTGGATCTAGAAAATTTGATCACATCTCTCCACACTTAAAAGCTCTGAACTGGCTACCATACGAAACCAGAGTGCAACTCAAACTGACCTGTATCACACATAAGGCGCTACAGTCGCTTTAGTCAAAAACAGTCAAAAACACCAGCATACATTGCCCAGAAAGTGATGATATCCGGAGGAGGCAGGTACTCCAGAGGTGCAAAAGATCTTGTGCTGAAACCGCCGCGCTTCCAGAAGAAGAAAACATACATCAGTGCTTTCTCTGGCGCCGCACCCAGAATCTGGAACTCACTGCCGCCAAACATTAGAAGAATACCATTCCATTCAAAATTCAGAAGGAAGCTAAGATCATCCTAATTGGGAAATTCCTACCATAACTCTTTACGAAGAATCAACTAATTCATCTGTCAAATGAATCACCTTTCCGTTCGCTACAGATTTGTAAATCAGAGGGCCCCACAATCACTTCCTTAACCAATTCGTATTGGGATCTACACAGTACTTTCCTGGGTCCCCTATCTAGTTAAGCTACTGTGATGAATCGCTCAGCTAAACTTTGAACTCTGAGGGGTATATTCACAAGAACGTGTGATAACTACTGCAAGAGTAGCGTAACGCAACTCTCAATATCGCAGCCCATCACGGTAAAATAACCCCGTGACAACGTGGGATTCACAACAAGGTGGTAACATGCGATAGTCTAACGAAACTGCGGACAATGTCTGCGATAAAACCACTTCGATGGAGATAAAAACACAAACCACAACACCAAAAAACCTGCGATGGGCCAAAGCGCGATGAGGAAATAAGCGATATGCAGCGCCAGGCCTGCAACACACACCTGGCAGGTGGGAAAAATCTCAATAAAAGCAGAAAATACACCCACACACAAACTGATCTACACCCAAGCACCATGGAGGCGCAGAGGACGAGCGCAACCCCACAAGCACCCTGGACGACCAGCCTGGGACCTCGGGGACAGGGAAGGGCAAGGACAAGAAGACAAGGAAGATGAAGTTCAGTCCACAGGCGAACAGGATCATAGTCATGGAGGTGATAGAACACCATCAACAACTCGTCGTCACCTTAAACGTGCCACTAGGCACCAAAACTGCAATATGGCGGGACATCGTCGACAAGGTGAATGCCGTCAGAGAGCACAAGAGGACAATGGACGAGGTCAAGAGGCGATGGAATGACATCAAGCGGAAGACCAAGGAGAAACTCTCCGCCAACCAGAAGGCAGCAACGCAGACCGGAGGTGGGGGCCCAGCACCACAGCTGGAGCTGGATGACATGGAGAAGCTGGTGTTGACAGTCATCAGTGTGGAGACTGTGGCCGGAGTCGGGGGACCGGACACTGCTCGACAGGACACAACACAGCTGCAACAGGGTGAGTGACCACCAGGTACTGGGGGGAGGGGTGGAGATGGACACAATGGCACACATGCACAATCAAGCAGAGCACAGCGCACACCCACAATGACTCTGGGTCATCGCCCAGATCTACAGACTGTCACAATGTACAATGCCATGCTGTCTGAATGTCAACCTGTACAATGTGTCTACACACATGTGGACACATTGTAATACACCATCTGCCCTTCACATCGCAGGGGCACTGTCAACAACTCCTGCAGAGCAGTCCCAGCCACTCTTCACAGAAGTCAAGGAGGACAACGCCAGCATCGACACCCAAACCATCCAAGACATCATTGACCTCATCTGCCACTCACCTCCAGGCTCAGGGCAACCCAGCTACATTGATGAGACCACACCCACCACCCAAACCACCCAGCAGGAGGCACCCACAGCCCCGGCATCCTCCCAAGTCCTCCAGGAACAACACATGGCCTTCCTACGCCGTGTGCTGGAGTGCCAGGTAGACACAGCTGAGCAGCTGTGGGTGGGCTTTGGCATCATGGCTGCCAAACTGGACGCCATCCTTGGGTGTCTATGTCTGCCCCATGGTCTCCAACGAACCCTGACTAACAACGCTGGAGTCATGACGCGGAGAGGAGAGCACCTGTCCGCTCAGAGTGGCTCCAGCGATGCCAGCTGTGAGCTGGCACACATACGGAGGCTCATGGAGGACATGGTGCGGATGGAGGCGGAAAGGATGGCAGCCACCACTGCACATCATCGAAATGTAGCTGGGATCTATCATGACCTACTGACCTCCACCATGGCATTGCTGCCACAAGGCGTGGCGCTGAAGAATGCTGCTGCGCCCACAGTATCTACATCCCCACCCCCTGGGGTGTCAGTGGCACACAGTGCGGCAGCCGGATCTGCAACACCCACAGGTGGGGCAGGGCACACACCCGGGGACGAGGACATGGATGGGACTGTGGTCAGAAGGACCAGGCACTAGCATTCATCACTGCCACCTGGCCTGTGTCTGCTTGGTCCCGCACATGGCCTCATGATCTTCCACTGACCCATGATACACTCCGACGCACTCACCTTGGACAGCGATATGGACTGCCACTTCCGGATTGATGCCCAATGACACGGTGACTGCGGACTGTTATCCTCAGATGGACTCTGGCTGGCCATCCATGGGCCCATATTGTGTGGTGTGCTGGCCATTGCCCTGAACCGCTCCAGCTGCATAACTGCACTGGATGTGCAATAAACATGCATTGACGCACTGCTGTATCATGTATGCATGTGTGGATGAATGTAGGGACAATGATTTCCCTTGCCTCAATGATGCGCATCCTGTGGGATGCCAGTCAGAGGGTGCAACGTTTCATTTTGTGTACCGGGTCCCGTGGACACTACTACTGGGACACACGCATCACTCACTTCCTTGTCCGGACATGGACTGAACCGCGCCCAGAGCCCATTGTCATTGTGGCAAGCCCTGCGCTGGTCCGGCGTATGGCAGGCCAGACCACTCCACTTACGCTCCGAGGGGGGGCCCTCATTGCTAACCGTCGCAGGCATACTCGCTGGTGGTGTGCAGGTCACTGGTCTAGTAGTCAGCATGTCACAGCCACTCCCTTAGGGCAGGTTTGCACGCACACCACACCCATCCGGCACAGGCGTAACAGGCCATGTGACACCGCCAACATAAGGGACCGACAACGTCACATTCTCCACTGCCCATGGTGACTGGATGACGGACGCCACGGTTCCCAATCATAAAGGGCACAAGAGTTTTGTTGCGCACAGGTTTAGTGGGATCCCAGGCCTGCGTACGGCACAGGCTGACCACCACGTGACGCTGACTGGGGTTGCACAAGGTTAACGGCAACCCAGGCCTGCATACGGCACGGGCCGACCACCACGTGGTGCTGACTGGGGTTGCACAGGGTTAGTCGCACCCGGCGCATTGCGGCAGGCACAGGCACCCCACCACGGGACGGTGACTTTGGGTGCACTGAGTCAGTTGCTCCTTAAACTGCTGAGTGGGTGGGCACACTACGATGATGCCCCATCCTGGCAGTCCGGGCAACTCAGGTTTCGTGTGCCCTGCTGGACCGCAGTGTAGGCCAGAGCCAGCGGGCAGCGCGGGCCTACCGCCACGTGGCCTCGCTTCCGGGTCACAGACTTAGTGGCACCCATTGGGCTGATCAGGTGTGCAAAAGATACACAATTGATGTACGTAATGCTGAACAAAGCAAATCTGAGCGGGTGTGCTGCCTGCGATGTTGCCGGGTGCACTGGTATGTCCTCAGCCATGGAGTATTCAAGACCCAGCAACACACGTGAGACCTGGTGGCCTGCAGAGCATGGCTGCATGGTATGGAGGGTGCCATGTCTGCGGGCCCCGGGCTTGTGGCTTGCAGTGGCACGTGGTGGGACATCCAGTCTACATGCCAGTGGTGGAAGGTGAGCAGTGAGGCCTGGGTGTGCATGTGTAGAACTGGGGTCTTATGGAAAGACCACTCGGCAGTGTTGTGACCACCCAGGTCTACGGGTTCCTCCTTAGAATATTCAAAGATGGGAGACCACACCACTGGGAGATGAAAAAGTGTCCGTGACCCCACTGGGGAGTAGGTGACAAGAGACTGTTCAAAATGCGAGGGGCACGCAGCATCCCTTATAGGATGTGGACAGGCCCCTTGCAAGAAAAGGAACCATAAAAGGAGTTGGAAAATGTCTGTGTAGCTTGATGAGTCGTGGAGATACTGTCGCCAAGCAGTATAAGCCTCAGGTACATCACCTGGTCCGGTAGCTTTGATGAGGAGTGGAGATACTGTCGCCAAACAGTGAAAGCCTTAGGCATATCACCTGCCTCTTGTCTCGTATAACTTGATGAGGAGTGGAGACCGCGGGCGAGGTCATTTGCTGTCTCAACATTCCAAGAATATTAGCGTGGGTGCGGCAAAAAGACAGCTTGGAGTGCTGCTTGGCATGTAGGTTAAAAAGAGAAGGAAATGGATGCTGTAACACAAAATGGTGGCACACATGGCAACCTAGCAAAACTAGGTTTCACAGTCCCTCCTTTTGCCATGGACAACACCCTAATTAATGTCTATTTGCATTAGTTAGTCCACAGCTTGTTGGTACATTATTTTATTGTTTTCGATGTGTTGGAGCATAGCCGGTGTCTTACATCCACTTGTACAGAGAGAACAGAGGGCAGGACCACAGTGAATGCAGAGGCAGCAAAAGAACAGAATAGCTAATGGGATCAGTATTATCATAATCATCTTCCATCCCCAGGAGACGAGCAGTTGCCAGAATACAGAATCCCAGGACCAAGAAGTTCGATTATCCTCGTGAATTTCTGATGCAATTCTGTGGAGCTTGGAGATATCGTTGTATACAGAAGTTGACAAGTCAGGAATATACACACAACAGCTTGCGCCGATGATGTGACAGGCTCCTCCCCTATCCGCTAGGATGATGTCAATCACCATGCGATTTTGGAGAGCAGCCATTCTGGTAACATCAATTTCGGCGGTGTGGTTGGTCAGTATTCCTGCAGTCATATTTATAGTTGCTTCGAGGACCCTGGTCAGTCTTCGTATTTTTAAGCTGTTGGACATCGGACCCCAGTACAGCAACAGACCTTTTATTGCATCAGTGAACTGTTGGCCTGTGGCGTCGGTCTGGTCCACATCTGGTAATTGACGTTTCTGGCGGTGATAAGTGTTGTTCCTGTTGAAAGTTGGTGGTAGGAGGAAGGCGACGTAGCATGTTCCACTCCAGTCTGGAGGCAACCAGGTGTAAGCCTTAGGCCCACACACAAAGTACAGTCCAGATGGGAGACTGAGATATGGGGTGTAATTGCCATAGGTCTTGGTAGTGCTGCACATGCTAGTGCCCATCAGCATTTTTTCCTGACCTTGTATGCACAACTGGCCAGGGCGTGATGTAACGGAAATGGCCACTGCTTTGGCCCGAACAGTCAGAAAGGTGTAGTTCACTATACCCCGTATTGGAATAGACATAATGGCACGCATTCATGCTGAATCAGAAACATTGCAAACTGTATTATTGTTGGCATGAAAATTCGGGATGAAGGCCCTAAATTGAGTACCATTACCCAGATACTTAGGCGTTGGGATAACATTGGTTGCATTATGCATTATAGAGCAGGTATAAGCAGATGAGGCAGGAAACACGAGAAACTTAATGGTGTGTTGGGTTGCATGAGGCAGGAGACCACAGACATAGCAGTCCGTAGCATTTGACACTTGATTGAACTGGTGCAGCATTTGGATGAAAGTATTGTTCCTGAACTCTTGAATGTCTGTTGAAATGTGAATTTGGCCATGGAAGATGAGAATGTTCAGGGACCCCAGGTGGCTGTGGGATTTGAGGAAGAACAGTATGTTTGGCAGGAGCTGTTTCTTCGATTATCCAGAACATTATACTGAACAGTACCGCAAGCATTGTCAATACAAACAGCACCTTTGTCCGGACGTTGTAAACTCTGTTTTTAGCCTTATTTTGTGTTATAGCAGTGCCATTAGTGTGAGAGATGTTTGGATCCTACCAGTGAGATGTCGCTGGGTTGCCTCCCCTCCACTGAGGGGAGTGCTGACATGTCTAGATGATGGCACTGTGTGGTAGTCATTTTCCAAGGATGTACATAGTGTGTTGGGAGAATCGTGACATATTCTGGTTTTGTGGGAATTTCTCCAATATCATGATATCTTTCGGCCATAATAGCTCTACAAGTGTCCTGAAAGTACTGCAATGCCCCTAATACCTGCCAATAGTTGTTGGTTGTTTCACTGGCCAATGTCTGTCCCAGTAAGCCACTACTAGCAGTACCCAGGATTCTCAGCCAGCCTTTACTACCGCCCTGCAGCAATGGACAATGGAGTACTAACGGCCCTTGGAGCTGGGCTTTTTCTTTTGCTTAGCCTTGGATCGGAGGTAGTATCCATCGGTTCCTTCGTCACAAAGTTCCAGTTCAGGCTCTGAATTTGAGTCACAGTCTATTGGTTTATTGTGTGTCAGAACTTCTTTGTGTACTTTAAAGTTGTCTTCGGTCATGGGATCCACTTTTCGGCAGTGGGAAGCATGTACCCAGGATTTTTTTCCTTCTACTCGCAAGGCCGTTCTTGTTACTAGCAGTACTTGCAGGGGGCCCCTCAAGCGAGGCTGCAGAGACTGGGTGCATGCAAAGTTTTTCACCAGAACGAAGTCTCCAGGTTTGATATGGTGGCCAGGACCATGGGATTTGTCAGTGACGGATGCTTTGACCTGTTCATGGAGTAAAGACATTGTTTTAGTCAGTTCATACAGATAATTGGTCAACACTTCCTGGGGAAGGTCAGACAAGGATTTAGGAGATGATGCATTCCAAATGTTCATAGGTCTACTGAAAACTGTCTCGTAGGGTGTGAGGTGTGACTTAGAATGTGAGACCGATCGTATAGACAGCAGAGCTAAAGGCAGAGTATTTACCCAATTCAATCCAGTCTCAGTTGTTATTTTAGCTAATTTCCCCTTCAAAATCCCATTATAGCGTTCCACTAATCCTGCTGCCTGGGGATGAAATGCAGCGTGGAATTTTTGTTTGACTCCCAATCCTTCTAAGATATGTTTCACTATCTGGCCAATGAAATGTGATCCTCAATCACTCTGCATTAATCTACAAAGGCCATATCGTGGAAAAAATTCCTTCAAAAGAGCTTTAGCTGTCGTAATAGCAGTATTATCCTTGGTGGGGTATGCTTCCACCCATTTACTGAATGCACAGACCAACACCAAGACATACTTGTAGTGGTCAACTCTGTTCATTTGGATGTAATCCATCTGGAGGACCTCAAAAGGGGCAGAGGGCAGTGTAAATCCTGCTTCTTGGAAACTTTGTTCCCTTTCCCACATTGTATCTTAAACAGGTTAGACAGTGTTTCACAAATCGCTCGGCCAGACTCTCAATTTGGAATGGTCCCATACTTCCTTGAGCATAGTATACATGACTTGGGACCCAATGTGCGCTGGTACGTGCGTCATTGTGAGTAAGGGAATAACATATGTTGTTGGTAGTTTCCATCTAAGTGTGTCCTGAGATCTCCAACATCCCTTCTCATCTAACGTACCATCAGTTTTCCACTGTTCCTTTTCTTCTATAGTAGCTGATTTATGTATGTCAATAATCTGTTGTCTTGCATCATGCCATTTCTCAGCTTGTGATTTTTAAGATGTACGTTAGTGCAGGTGTTGTTCCTAATGCCGTGCTTCTGGCTGTGCTATCGGCCAGAGTGTTCCCCTGTCCTACTTCGTCAGTAACTTTCTTGTGTGCTGAGCATTTGATTACTGCTAACTTAGCAGGGAGAGTGATGGCTTCTAAGAGGGCGTGAATCAATTCACCATGTTGAATAGGTGCCCCATGAGAAGTGAGAAAACCCCTATTGTTTCCATAGTAGTGCAAAATTGTGTACTACCCCGAAAGCATACTGGCTGTCGGTGTAGATGTTCACAGTCATGTGTGTACTGAGGATGCAGGCACGTGTAAGTGCTGTTATTTCTGCTGCTTGGGCTGATTTCTGTAATATTCTGGCAGTCTCAACTACCGTAAGTGCCGTCGTAACAGAATAGGCAGCAGATGTGGTGCCATCCGCAAGTTTCAGGCAAGAACCATCTACCCTCAGGTGGCCTTCTGCATCTGGTAAGGCTGTGTCTTTAAGGTCCACCCTGAACGCAGAGCCTGTCGTAAGGTAATGAATGCTTCTGTGTGTTGTGATGTCCAGGGAATTGGATTGGAAACATCTTTAGTCACCAGGGAAAGAAGTGGCTTGATAATGAGGGAAAAATGTGGGACCCATTGTCTACAGAAGGAGGTGAGACCTATTTGTGCTCTCACGTCTCTCTGGGTGGTTGAAGTAGTGAAGTTCAAAATAGTCTGAATCCTGTTTGGTGTAAGAGTGCGTCCCTCCTTAGACAACAGGTGACCTAAATAAGTCACCTGTTTTATACAATACTGCAATTTTTCTTTTGATACTTTGTGTCCATGCGCAGCAAGAAATTTGAGGGCCTGTAATGATGCTTGTCGGGCCAAATGAGTAGTGTCTGCTGCTAACAAAATGTCATCTACATATTGAATAAGAGTCACTCCCTCTGGGAGATGTATCTGGTCAAGTTGTTTTTTCAATGCTTGGCTGTAAATGCTTGGACTCTCTGTATAGCCCTGAGGGGCGGGACAGAATCTATAGGATCTGTTCATTAGGGTGAAGCCAAAAAGAAAATGTGACTCTTCATGAATTGGGATGGAAAAGAACGCATTTTTCAAATCTATGACTCTAAATGCTTTAGCTGTAGGTGGGATCATAGTCAGGATAGCAGGTATGTCAGAACCTACTGGAAATTGTGGTACTACTATCTTATTAATGGCCCGTAAGTCGATCACAAATCTGTACACCTTTTGGTGTGTAGCCGTTCGTTTTAATACGGGCAAAATGGGACTGTTGCAGACGTTTGAAGAAACTTGTTCCACCACGCCAGCCTGAATGAGGTCTGTTACAATCTCTTGCAGTGCAAGCTCTCCTTCTTTAGAAATGTTATACTGCGGTAATCTAGGCAAGTGTGCACTCTCCCTGACAGTAATGTAAACTGGCGGCATCTGGATAGTGCCAACGTCAGTGTCAGAAGTGGCCCATAAGGTGGTCGGAATCGTAGCTAAATCATCCTGTAAATTGGGAAGCTGGAGTAGTTGTACAGACGGTTGGTAAGGTGAAACCTTGTCATACAGAATAACCCGAACATTATCTGGGAAACATCTGATAGTGGCACGGTAATGTTTTAACAAATCCAATCCCATGAGATTCTCAGGACAATCTGGGGATAGCAAGAACGTTGCAGAAGTGTCAGCACCGTTTATAGAGAATGGGGTAGGTTTGGAAAGGGGGTTGACAGAGGGCTTACCATCGAACCCAGTCGATGTAATTAGTTTACCAGATGGAGGAGCCCTTGGAATCAGTGGGGTGGTTAGGGTGCTGCGGGATGCTCCAGTATCCATGAGGGAACATCCTTTAGTACCGGCTACCGATGCTGTAATATATGGTCCCTGTTGATCTACAGGTACCTCCACTGGTTCCTTCCCCCATCCTTGACCTCCCTAGGCTGACCAATATAATGGTGTCATATCAATATAATCTTTAGCATAATCCTGAACGGTAGCCTGACGCTCTGAACTGTGATCAAACCTGTTGTCCCTGTACTGATATTGGGGTCGACTCAAAAGTTAGTATTGGACGGTCGTTGTTGTGTTTTTCCAGCAGCGATGTTGGTTGCTAATATTGAACAATCTTTCTTCCAATGTCCTGTTTTTTTACAATAAGCGCAAATATCAGATTGTTGGGGACCAGGCCTATAGAGTTGCTGGTTTGGTGCTGGAGGGCCTTGTGGTATATGGGCAAACCTGATATTTTGCTGACGAGCATTGTTTGGTCCACAGGGATGGATGCGGTGTCCAACTGACTAAGCAATACTTGCTCCTTCAACTTCTTTTTCTTATTCTCCTTCTCTTCCTCTGCATTTTTGTATTGGCTCTCATAGTATTGGGCCATGGTCAGTATTGTCGCTGGTGTTGCCGCTGGCCAGCTACTTTCACTGGCCATAAGACTGTTCCCTACAGCTGGTAAGAGCCCTTTAACAAAAGTCTGGATAAGTAAGTAGCGGCCAGTCTCGGTGGCCACATCCTGACCACTGAAGTCGGTGTATGCCTTTCCTAATCTGGTAAAATAATCAGAGACTGACTCCTCAGGGATCTGTTTGCAAGCAGTGAGAAGGGTCCAGTCTATCTTTCTTTCTGGTGCCAAAGTCTTTAGTTTAGCCAACAGTCTTTGAGGTAGTGCTATAATATAGTCATGTGTTTTTTCTCCAGGGTTCCTGTCTCTATCCCTTCCCTCCAGTTCTTCCCATGTACCATGGAAGGCTGCCTGATCGTTAACATACCTGAGTGGTTTCCAGAGCTCGGCTGGTAATATTAAGCCAAAGAACTGAGTAACATCTATCAACGTTAAGGTATAAGCATTCAGTATCTGCTGGACGCTCTCGTAGAACCCAGTAGGATTCTTTCTGATGTCTGGTATATCTTTTTGTAACTGCAACATTACAGCTTTCGTCCAAGGAGTATATACAAAGCTAAACATTAATCTGGAACAGGCATTAGGGTCATCTGGGATATTTTGGACTGTCCCAGTACCCCGCAGAGGGACATAAATGAGGGCCGCCTCTTTGACTGGCATCTGAATAATACTCTCTGGCTGACCATCAGAATGCAAAGTAGTTTTGATCATTGCTAGTAGTACATCTCTGTCATTGTTTGTAGATTCCCCTTCTTGCAAGCGTCTATATAGTCTCCGGAAACTGAGAGGTACTTTTACCCTTTGGTCCTCCTGTTTTGCCATAAGGTGGTAAGCCGTCCTTTCCAAACAATAGCTCTTTCCTGCCGAATGTACCTGCCCCTCTGCTGCGGCGTCAATGTCCGAAAGGGAGGCACAGTCAGTAATTAGTTTGTCGGCTATACGATCTATTTTTCTTTTTTCCTTGTTCTTGAGTCTAGGAGAATGTGACCTTTTACGCTCGCCTGGGTCGGAATCATCACTGCCGTCTGAGTCATTAACCTCCTTTCGGTGTCCTTTTCTGTCACATTTCTTCACAATTTTAGGAATGACTACAAGGGCAAGGATTTCAGTCTCTGGGTCAAGTATCACCACCTGAGCCGGTAGGATTGGGGCGTCAAGAAAAGGAGCGTTCGGGGCAGGTGCTGGCTGCGGCTGTATCAATTGTTGTTTCTCATGATAAGCGGGAGGTCTAAAAAGCAACATAGCATCGTCTTTGTCAATTTTTTGGGGGCAGTAAGGGGTACTGTCCTGTCGTGTTAAGTTGGTGTTCTCTATCACATCTTTCTATATTTCTCTCTATTTCTCGCCCTCTAAGGGCTGCCATTTCCTGTTGAGCAGGTTTTCTGAGTCTCTCTAGCTTGAGCTCTTCTCTTTTTTTCATTAATTTCTTTTCGCCATAGACCAAAGGAATCCAACATACTCGTTCGCACTTTTCGTTTATGCAACTGCTCTTCTAAATATGTAATTTTAGGTACCTCAAAAGAACCAAATTCGGGCCACTGTAACTCGGCATTATTTTTGTGTATTTCTGCCATAATTTAGTATAAATTCTACCGGAAATACCATATTTGATGTACATCTCTTTATTAGGGGTCCCCTCTGGAGGGGCTGGCTGACTTTCTTCTACTACATCCTGACTGTTCGAGCAACAATAACAGAGCTTGCAAAACTTACTAAAAACAGGCATGTTTACTGAACTTAAATAATATTTCTTTCAGAAACCAGACAGTTCACAATCAGGAACACATTACCTCTCCTTTGGTCTTTGCAAAGATCGAATCAGAGATAATTAATTAAAACAGAGTAAACAGCGGCATGCATGTATAACTGAATCGGTATAAGAATTATTTTTATGTCGCTTGAAGCGACCCTACCAGAATACCCGATGAGTTTCTCTGCTCCCAGGGGGGGTTCTCCTCCTTATTTTCCAGACAGGCTAGACAGGCCAGAAAGGGACTCCAGTCAGGAACGGGGCCGCTGAAGTCGAAGACACCATCGAGGGAAAGAGATACAGGTGACGTTGGCTATGGAGACTCAAGTATGCTTTCCGCAGGTGCACTCCTCAGTTACCGATCTTCCCCTCCTCTCCGGGTCATCAAGCTGGGACCACCGAGTCTCTGATGGAGTCCTTCGTTGGACGCCAATTGTAGAACCGGGGTCTTACGGAAAGACCACTCGGAGGTGCAGGGACCACCCAGGTCTACGGGTTCCTCCTTAGAATATTCAAAGATGGGAGACCACACCGCTGGGAGTAAAGGAACACGTGTTTATTCAACAGAAATATGCAGACAATCTCTAGAGATGGAAAAGTGTCCGTGACCCACTGGGGAGTAGGTGACAAGAGACTGTTCAAAATACGAGGGGCACGCAGCATCACTTATAGGATGTGGACACTCCCCTTGCAAGAAAAGGAACCATAAAAGGAGTCGTACAAAGTCTCTGTAGCTTGATGAAGAGTGGAGATACTGTCGCCAAGCAGTATAAGCCTCAGGCACATCACCTGGTCCGGTAGCTTTGATGAGGAGTGGAGATACTGTCGCCAAACAGTGTAAACCTTAGGCACATCACCTGCCTCTTATCTCGTATAACTTGATGAGGAATGGAGACCACGGGCAAGGTCATTTGCTGTCTCAACATTCCAAGAACATTAGCGTGGGTTTGGCAAAAGGACAGCTTGGAGTGTTGCTTGGCATGTGGGTTAAAAAGAGAAGGAAATGGACGCTGTAACACAAAATGGTGGCGCACATGGCAACCTAGCAAAACTAGGTTGACACATGGGTGGGCATGCTCTGTGGGCGGCGGGTGCCTTTGTGATGCCTCTGCCTGGGTGTGCAAGGGCGGGCATGCTCCATGGGTGGCAGGTGCCTTTGTGATGCCTCTGCCTGGGTGTGCATGGGCGGGCATGCTCCGTGGGCGGCGGGTGCCTTTCTGATGCCTCTGTCTGGGTGTGCATGGGCGGGCATGCTCAGTGGGCGACAGGTGCCTTTGTGATGCCTCTGCCTGGGTGTGCATGGGCGGGCAGGCGCTGTTGTCTTGTGCGAGTGTGTGTACTGTGCCAGTCATGTATCTGGACTCTGTTTCAGATGACGGCTCTGACTCCGATGTGTGACCTAATGGACTGCACTACATGCCGGCAAGTGGTTGGAAACACACCGGTGGCAACAGGTGAGCTGTGTGGCCTGGGTGCGCAGGGTCAGCTCTCTCTCTTTCCTCTCTCCCCCTCTCTTCTTCTCTCTCTCTCTCTCTCTCGCTCCTTCACTCTCTCTCTGTCCTTTGATGTGCGCAGGACACACCTTCTCATCATGTTTTTTGTCTTGCAGGCTGTGACCTACGGACTGTCCTGCGGGGAGCCACCATGTGTCTTCTTTTGATTTCAGTGTTCATTTTAATAAAGTTTTTTATGTTGCTTCGGAAGTGAATGTGTGATGCTCATTTCTGTGTCGATACATGCATTTCAGCTGTTGTGATTGTGCGACATCATGCAGATTAATTTGTACACGTTTTTGTGTAGCTGATAAGGTATGTCTTTGTTGGGGGGGTGCCAGGGAGGGGTGGTCCGGGGGGTGGTGTCGGTGGGTGTTGTGGCCCTCTTGGGTGTCAGGGCCGTATGATGTGTGACTCCATGGCATCTGTTGCACTTCCGATGTGGCTCTGGGCTGATCTCCTTTTTGTGGTGCTGGCTGCTGTCCGACTTAACACCAGGTCCGAGCAGGTGTCGATTTCCTGGTGCTAACACGCCTTATCGCCGGTTTGTGTTCTTATCGCCGATCTGTCTGGTCGTTGAGATTGTTGAGGTGTGGTGTTGTCGCGGCTTTTGGCACGGGAACGCCTACTCTGCATCTCATTAGCGATAGTTGCGGGGATCCTCTGTGGCAATGTTTTTTGTGGCTGCTGTCGCGGGTAAACTGGTGCTGTGGGCTGGTAGTACCAGCTTGTGAATGGGGAGGTAAATTTATCACGACTTTGGCTGCGATAAAGTGCCGTTAACTCAGCGATAGCTCCTTGTGAATATGGCCCTGAGTCTTTTGATGGTAAAAGATAATTTGTAATTTGACATACTCGTTCAGTCTCAGATATTATTGTAAGTCCTGAGAACTTTTACTGTCCACAGTTTTTATACTGTTTTTTTTTTTACAATGTTTTATATAGCGCGAACTTGACCCGAAACGGATATCAGAGCATTTTACATAGCACCAGTTGCATTACATGAGGACACATTCATTTTTGTTAGGCACCGGGAGATTAAGCGATTTGCCCAGAATCACAGGATGTTCTGCGTCATTGCCGAGCCTCGGACCCAGTTCCCCAGATTCGAGGTCGACCGCCCTAGCCATTAGGCCAACTCCTCTCCCCATGTTTTATATTATCTGCATGCGTAAGTTTATGTTGCTTGCTATTGGTCGAATTTGGGACCTCTATATCTCTGTTAACTGCTCTGACACCCTAACGGGTCACTTTCGTGCTATATAAAACACTAATAATAAATAAATAAAAAATAAAAATGCATACTTCATTCTACAACATTCTGCTTCCTTCTGCGCCAGTCCGCTCTACAACACTCCACTACACAATATGACACTCCACTCCCCTCTCCGCTATGCCACTCTGTGCCGCTCTAGGCCCCTCCATTCTGCGACAACCCACTCTATGACACTTCATTCAATGACACTCCACTGTACAACACTCTACACCACTTTACTCAATTCTACGTCATGCCACTCTATGACACTTTACTCCATTCTGCGCTATGCCACTCCACTCAGCTTTATGACACTCCACTCTACTCCACTATATGACGCTTTACTCTGCTCCACAACATTCTACACCCCACAACAATATACTCCACTCTACGACCCTTCACAACACTTTACCGCACTCTACTCCACTCTACAACAGTCTACTCCAAGACAATCTATTCCACTCTACTCTACAACACTCTATGCCACTCTATTCCACTCTACGCCACTCCAATCTATGCAAATCAATGTCACTTTACTCCACCGTAAGACACTCCTATCTATTACACTCTATGCAATTTTACTTCCCTCTACACCACTTCACCCTATGGCACTCCACTCCATTCCACTCTGCAGCACTCCACTCTATGGCACTCCACTCTACGACACTTAACTCCACTCTACAACACTTTACTCTGCTCAGTGTCATGCTACTCTACGCCACTTTACTCTACGTCACTCCACTCTACTCCACTCTGCGCCACTGTACTCCACTCTCCTTCACTTCACTCCACTCAACTCTACGACACTCCACTCTCCTCCAGTCCACTCCACTCTATGCTCCTCCATTCTATGAAACAACACTCTACTTATGCCACTCCACAACACTCTACCCCACTCTACTCCACTCTATGCCATTCTGTGCCACTCCATGGCACTCTATGACCCTCCACAACACTCTATGAC
Source organism: Triturus cristatus (assembly GCF_964204655.1). Taxonomy (NCBI): domain Eukaryota; kingdom Metazoa; phylum Chordata; class Amphibia; order Caudata; family Salamandridae; genus Triturus; species Triturus cristatus. The sequence continues at coordinate 652,095,890 of NC_140595.1, forward strand.
CTTCCTTGACATTCTACAACCCTCTACTTTACGACAGTCCACTCTGTTTTGCCACTCTGCACCACTTCATGTCACAAGAGCTCCATTCTACACCACTCTACAACAGTCTATGCCACCACACTGTATGACACTCTACTCCACTCTACAACACCTTAATCCGCTCTACTGCACTTTACTCCACTCTACAACACTTTACTCCACTCCATTCTATGCCACTTTATGCCCCTCCATGACACTACTCCACTCTACAACACACTATGCCATGACGCTCTATACCCCATTGCGCCACACTACACCCCTCCAAGCTGTGCCCTGCCACGCTATGCCCCTCCACTCGACGCCACTCTAAATCACTCCACGCTATTAGACGACACTCCACAACACTCCATTCCACTCAAGTCTATGACACTCCACTCTAATCCACAACACTCCACTCTAATCCATGACACTCCACTCTACTCTTAGCACTCCTTGACACTCCACTCCATGACACTCCACTTTACGAAACTCCACTCCACAACACTCAACTCTACAACACTTTATGCCACTCTACAACACTCAACTACACTCAACTCTATGTCACTCCACAACACTCTATGCCACTGTACTCGCCACTCTCCTCTATGCCACAAACCTTTTAGCCATGCTGAACAGCAACCACACTGGTGAACAACATGGCTAGAAAACATTGGCCAATCCAATAGCTCTTGCATAAGTGAGACCTATTTGGCTTTAATAATGCTTGTTCATCTTTTATAGTGCACACTTAGAATGAGGAAAACACATCTAAGGATTGTTTTTGTGCAAAAACAAAAAAATAAAAAAAATAATCCTGCGTGCAACGCAGGCACCCTTACACCATGGCGCAAGGGTCCCTGCTTTGGCGCTAGGCACAACACAGTGCACCAGCGTAAATAGATCGCAAGAATGTGACATATCTCGGTAAATATGGCGCATTCCAGCTCTTTCTATTTGCTGCAGTGCAGCAGGTTGTCTTGCTGCATTGTGCTGTGTCAAATAATGATGAATCTGTCCCTCAGGGCCTTGCTTATAGTTTCGCAGACTAGATACTCTGTCATAAATGTCACGAATACCCCATCCACGGTTTTGTAAATCCTCCCCAATTTTGCTGGAAAATACCATCCTCCAAACTTAAATAAGGCCTTTAGTCATGCCTTTCCGCACTTACATAAACAGTGGATCTCAAATCAGGAGTTCTTAAAATGGCAAAGTGCACCAATCAGGAGACTTGTTTCAGAATGTAACAGTGAGTGAGTGGTTGGTACCATTTACACAGCGCCAGCCAGAGAGCAAACCATCTCTTTGTGTTGCTGCAGGAGCGGCAATAATTTATGGAGGAAAGTTAAAATCTAATTAGCATTTTAAATAAACGTAAAATTCCCCGATGTTACGTAATTTTAAGACCTTCATCATGAGCACTACAGTAAAAGCGGGGCTTTAATTGGGTACTCAGTATTATCGGGGAAATCGGTGATGCAGGGCTGAGATAATTACCTGGAGATTGTCAATTAATCCCTACTAGGCCTATGTGGAATGAGGAATAACATACAGAAAAAAAGTGCTCTCCCTGTGATTTCTCCACTTAAACCTCCCAATACTGGGCTCTCTTCTAGGCAAACTGTTTTGAGGTCAACCAGGAGGATGTGTGTCTAGAACTCAATGCAAGATTATTGCAGCACTCAAATGCCAATTTGGGTGGAAACTTCTGTTTTTGGCCAAATTGGTAGCTATACACCACTCATAAGGAGGGCTTCAGCATGTGTCGGGTATGCATTTCCAATTTATGCAAATGTAGAATTAAAAAGTAGGCATCATTTATCAATGTATGATACCAGACTGTAACTGGTAGAGCGTGCAATGCTTACTTCAAGCATACATCTTATATATGTCTCTCTGAACCAGATTACTGTCGCCCAGTGATTAATTTGAGTCAGTGGTTGTAGGTGGAGCCCACCAGCACTTATTGTTGGCCACCGGCACTTATTTGTTCTCCACAAACTTTGATGTAAATTGAGAGAAAAAAAACAAAAAGAGGGGAAAAGGTGAATGAAAAAGACGGCGGAATCAGGGATGAAAAATAACTTGCAACTTGCTTGTAGCTGACTTCAGAGCAAAACTTTAGGCCCTGGCACTTATTCTTTCCCAAATTAAGCACTGTTCTCACTGCTAAATTTGGAGATGGTCACTCCTCAAGGGTTATGATGAACCTTAAGTGTAGCGAACTGTCCAGTAGGATGCCTCCTCACACATATACAGATTCACGAGCCCAAAGTGTGCTCTCATCCATCCCAATAAACCCTGCACAATAAACAAACCCAGCCATATAATCCAGGCACAAAGTGAACCTAAAACACAGAAGAACTGTTCGCAGGCTGAGACGTCAGATCAAATTGCTTTTATATGCATGCCAAGGGAAAGAGAGTGAACAGTGAGTACAACTGGCCCCAGCCAAACCCTGCAATGGTTTCACTGCCAAGCTTTGCAGGATTTGAGCAAGTAAGCTCATGTGTCTGATCCCACAGGTTGAATCAACCAAGGGCTTTCAGCAAATATTACAGGGAGCTGGTTTAAGAGGTGAATGTTGAACTCAACAAGAGTGATCTCAGAAAGCTGTTTCGTACTGTGCTGGGTCTAAGTGGCACCAAGCCAGTGAAGCAGCATGATTTTAGGGCTGCATAAATTTACTAATCATATGTTAATCCACATGTTAATCAAGGTGTTAAAAGTGGCTGTATATCATTGTAACCAAACACATTTATATAACTGAAGTATAATCAATTGCTTGCTTACAATGTTGTGTATTTATTTAACTGTATTTCTTAACGTTGGCCAGACTGCGAGAAGTATATCTTTAAGACACGTATTGTTGATTTCTATGTGGTTTCACGTCTCTCTTTCCATTGCAGGTGTCTTATTATCTTTGTTAGTTAGAAGAATGAGTCAGTGTTTTAGCTTTGGGAAATAGATTAGAAAGTTACATTGGAGCTATGCCGTGATTATTGCTGTGTGTGAGAATGGGAGAAAACACCCGTGTAATACCCTTAAACTTCACTTTCAGCCTAGCCGGTTTCTGTAAAAACACCTCAGCCCCTGCCTTCTGTAGAGGTGCTATCAATTGTCTCATCCTCCACCGCCGTTCCACAGTCGCGTGGGCAAAGTCTCCGGCTTAGCGAAAAAGGAGACACCTTCATACGACTTCGGGGAATTTGGTCGGGCTTGATCGTACACAAGTTGGCGCAGCAGAAAATTATGAAAGAACACTAAGAACGCCCTTGGTCGCTCTTGGGGTTGTCTCCCCATCGTTATGGGCCCTCTGTGGGCTCTTTGAATCTCATTGTTCTAGTCTAGTTTCACTTGCTCCGGGAAAGTATTTTTCAAAAGATTCACGATATACAACCTCGGATTATTCCCTTCCACCCCCTCTGGAACCCCTAGGAAGTGCAGGTTATTCCTCCGCTGCCTATTTTCCTGCTTCTCGAGCTTACGCATAACATCCGGAAGGGTCCCACTCTGTCCAATATTCTGTTCTTTTAATGCCTCAACTTCAGTTTCTAGGGCCTCGTTCCGAGTTTCAACCAACGTCAGCCTTTCTGCAAAATCCCCCATTTCTTATTTATTTTCCTAATGCTGGCTTGTACCTTCTTATTAGCGATCCTAGCCCTGCGACCATCCGCCCTTACTTCCTCCTGCATCTGCTGAATGGAACATAATATCATTGATAGTGATGGTTCTCCCACTTCTTTCACACCTTCCCGCATTTCCTCCCCTGGAACTGGATGCGTGTCCGAATAGTCCCATTTCAGCTGTCTTCCCCTTGCCACCTCTGACTTTCTTTCCTTTTGCTCCCGCCTGTGCTCTTTTTCCTCTGGGTAGCTTGGAGCGAATCTTCCGATGATGAATCATCTGTTTTCAGGACACCTTCACTGCTATTCGAGGAAATCTCATCTTTTCCAGAGGGGTCCGATTCATCGGTTAGAGAAAATAATTTCTCCTCAGTCCCTTCAGGCAAGAGCGCTTCTCAGGTCTGCTGCCCTAATCTAACCAAGTCTCTCCTTGCTAGCAATTTTTCACTTTCTGGAGTAACAGCCATTTCTTCATTTTCCTCCCTTGGGTTTAGCGCATTGTGATGGTCGCTTATCCCCCCCACATTCACACCCAGACCCTTCTCTAGACCCGGAGACGCATTTCGGGGGGGTAAGTCAAGTATAACATTCCTCAGACTGGTTTCCGAGGAGTCTGGCTCTCCCCCATACACATTCTCCTTCGGTCCAGGAGTTATCTGTAACTGTAACTTCATGAATGTTTCCCCCTTACTTACAGTATCTGCTGCGGGGCGGCTATTAAACATAGAAACAAGGGTGGGCTGCCCTGGGTCCCCGTCTGGCTGCTGACCTGGCTTCCCCAGTTCTTTCTTAACTGGAGGGATCAAACAGATAAATAGGCCTCCTTGGATGAGGGTCAATTAAGGCATCTAATCTGCTGAGATCTTATTTTACTGCAGTAAGCCTGCCGGTAGAATTGGGCGTATGGATGTCTGGGGGAAGGTTTGTGATCAATATTTGACCATTAGAAAAGCTAAAGGGTTGGTTATCACTCTACTCACTTGCTCTTAGTACCCGATACTTGCACTTTACTATGCTATGCTGCTATGATTTCAAAATGACCGCTGGAATATGGGGGGGAAAACGGGTGTAATAATGTATAAATAAATTGGAGGCAATCGCATTTTATGACAGAAAGAGGAATAGTATTTGTAATGTAGTAGATGAAAGGATATGCGCTGCTTCCCCTTGGTCAACACTGTAGAAACGCTGGTAAACTGCCATAAATTGCAATAAGACCAATAGAACCATAAACAGATAGGGATTTTGCCTGGGAATTATTGTATTAGATAAGGGAAAGACTCCGGCTAAAGGTCTTGTCTAATGGATTGCTGAATGTGGAATTTTTGGAAGTCCCATTAGGTATTTCATTTTTGTGGCGGGTGGCTTAAGGGGGTAGGGGAGGGCTGGGGAGAAAATGTGTGAGAATTTTTTTAGAAGTATCTGTTTGTTTGTGTATCCTCTGTTTTCTCACTCAATAGAAATCTTTTATAAATAAAAAAAAAATGGAATTAAAATATAATTAAATTACCTTTAATTATTTATGTTCATCACTTTTAATTATTAATAATGCATAATGAATTTTTTTAACTTTAGGCAGAAATGTATTTCTTAATGTAATCTTCAGTAAAATAATTTGAATTTAATTTAATATATATAATATATTTAATATATATGTAAATCAAATAATTAATTCGAAATTGTCTTAATAGTGTTGTCAATTTTTTTCCTTTTAACTACATTAAAAATAAATCCATACAATTAATTTATATTAATATTCAACATAAAACGATATTTATAATTTTTTGTCGCAAATTAAATAAACCTTTTTACTTTTTCCTATACTTTACCATTGGGAGACTCTGAAGCGTATTCATATCATTATATGGCAAAGTATACAAAAAAGTGAAAAAGTTTATTAAACTTGAAAAAAATGTATAACATTTTTTTAATGTTATATATTATTGTAAATGAATTTTATATATATATTTTAAATGTAGAGCGAAATAAAAACATGGTATAGCACTATTTACAAAATGAGTACCCTTCACGCTCATCTACTCTTCAACTGTCCCACTATCATTCTCTCTGTTTTCACTCACCCTTTTATTTCCCTTTCATTCCTTTTTGCTCCAATCCACACTCATCCCTTCCCTTCCTTTACAGTCCCTTCTTTCTACCCTCCCATTCCCCTCCCTCCCATCTTTTCAGTTCCAGTTTGTTCTCTTCTCATCCCAATTTATCCTCATTATTGTTCATCCACTTCATTCCCATTCCACTCTTCTAGCTTCCCTTCTCTTTCACTATCTTCCATTTCTACTTCCCCACTATAAACCTCAATTTGATTTATTACCCACTTTCAGTCCTCCCTTCCCTTTACCGTTCTTCCCATCCCAACACTTCCATTTCCTCCTCTTCCATTCCTTTACATTTTCTTCTTCTCCCAATCAATTCCTTTCTTTCTTCCCATTTCCTCTCTCCATACCCCTTGAAACCTCTCAAGCTCTTCACCTCTCATCACATTAATTTCTTATCATTCTATCCTCCTATCACCACATTTCTTGCCTTCATCTCTATACAGTTCGATTCCTCTCCCACTGCCTCTCTTGCCTACCATTCCTCTTTTGTCTACTTTCTTCATTCTGTTCTCCGCCTATCTCATCTCTTCTGCTCTCTTTTCTAATTTTGCTTTCAGTGACATTTTCCTTCCGATCTCTTCTTTCCTGGTAATTTATTCTAGACTCTTGAATAATGCAATAGACAATATAAGCCTGCTGCTGTAACCATAAATCCACTTCTTGCTCTTTCCTGCCAAGGAATAAACGTGGAAGGCTTGAACGGGAAAGCAAAACAAGGCAATTCTGCAGTTTGTTTCATTGGCAGACCTATTCATTGCTTTAGAGTCACAACAGAAAAACCCCCAAAATAGAGGTAGCAAATACCTACAAAGTGGTCATAGCATAAATTTCCAGTTTATGTGGTGGTATATATATTTTGATTGCAGACAACCACGTGTTCTGTGAAGGTCCTACTTAATTCTCTTCATTCAATGACACAAAAATATAATGGCATCTTGGGATGTCCATACATCTAAACACAGACATATTCAGTGAATTTCTAAGGTTTTTTTTTCAATTAAGGTAATATATTTTTACATTTTCTAACTATAACATCACTTTACACTTAGGGCCCGATTCCGATGCAGTTTGGAAATCTTCCCAACCAAATCAGTTTGGGAATGGTTTCCACCCACTCGGATCGGGAGAGTCTGACCAACCGAATACGATGCATCTGGATGCTTCCAGATACGATTTGATTGGACTTCCATTGACTTCAACGGGAGCTTATGTTCTGACTTCATGCATAGGCTCCTATTGAAGAAAGGGGTAGCTGGGGAAAATCGGGCACCCTGTGTCGGGCACCCCCTGGTGCCTGCCACACTGTGCATGACTGGTAGGGGGGGACCCATCTGTACCTCCACAGGGCTGATTGGGAAGGCTTTGGTGCAGGGGGGTCCGCTACAGGCCCCTGAAGTCTGATTCTGACTGCTGATTCGAGTCGGATGGCACGATTGGGAAAGGCTGTCCGAATCCAGGATTGTAAATGGTCATTCGGAAACGCGGCCCATGGAGATGTACGATTCTACTCCGTTAGGCTTGGTCATTCCACATGCTGTCAGGATTGGATTGGGATATTCCTAACGCCTAACTCGCAAAAACAACAATTGATGGACAGAATACAGAACAATGTCATACATTCACCCCAGTACAGAGATCTGGGCCTAAATCTTCGTTTTTTTGCTCACCATGCCATTCCAGTTTGAACCTAGCCATATGCAAATCAGTCTTGACCCATTGCCCAATGTGAACAGTCCTCCCCGGACTGGAACCAAGTATCCTAGGACCGGTTTTGGGGTTTCACCCCTCATCAGCCAGGATAGCTTGACTCCAGTGGCATGGAGAGCACAGGACCCACGTCTGGGCATACCCGTCCCACTCGGGGTGACAAATGCAAAAACACCTAAGTCGCATCGTGCTCGGTCGGTCGGAAACCTTTCCGAATTGGTCAGAAAGACACGTTCCCGATCCAATTTGAACGGAGCAAATGCCTTTAGGAGGCCTTCTGAACCACATTGGAATCAGCCCCTATGTTTTCTCAAGGCATTTCTGTGTTTTTCTTATTTTAAAATAAGATGTCCATCCCTGTGAGCAGCATGGGGTTAGGTGCAAGCCCTGCACCCAAACCCCCATGAGCACCCACCACCCCCACTGCACACAGCCTTCAGCTGTGTGCAGTGTCGGTTTGGACACCCAAAACACCCTGCTACTGCACGCAGCTGACTATTTTATGTAACAATTTTAAGGGTGTCATTTTAAGTAAGGCAGACCTGGCTTTGCCAATAAAGGGTGTCATGTTAAGCAAATCAGACCTACTGGGTTTGGCAAAGAGTCAGAACAACAAAAATAAAAATTTAAGCTTTACCAAGATGTCTGCTCATCAACATATATAAAGCATAGGTGTATCGAACAGTCCCCAATAACTCTAATAATTTTTTTTTATAATGGTTACACACTGCAATATTTAATAATAGTGATTGTTACAAAATGTTTTCAATAAAACATTAAAAAAAATAACATTAATTGCGTCTTAGAGCTATTTTCAACATTTCTCAGGCCACAAAGGGCAGCCATTGCAGCAACCACAGGGGGTTCCTGCAGTCCAACTGCCCTAAAGCAGCTATAACTCACACCCCTGTCATGCACAGTGTTATCATCAATTATGTCATTTCAGATATTGCAGTGATGTTATCAGTGATGTCATATATATTGAGTGATGTAATATATGGGGTAATTAGCAGTGCATGGTGAAGGTGCATGTTATTGTTACCTTAGGGCATGAGTTATAGTTACTTGAGATAACTGCAACTGGTGAATTTTAGTGTTTATTGTAGTTCAAAATGGTTTGTTCTCACTGACATTTTCACTTAACTATAGTGTCCCTTTAATCTTTGTTTCTTTCTAGGTTTTTATGCAAAGTAAGATATTATTACCATACCCATCTATAATGCATTAAGTAATATTTTATTGACAAACAATACACCCCTCTTGGGCAGCCAACACCACGCTGCACCCAGCGCAGCCTTCTGGCATGCGCAGCATTCGGTTGGTCTCACAGGTCTTGGGCGCACTCAGGCAGACTTACTGACTTTGTCAAAGAGTCACAATACCGAAATAGAAAAAGTGGGACTATGGGTTTTATCAAGGGGTGAGCGTACCGATATATTTAAAACAGATATCTTTTTGTTCTTCACAAATCACCAGTATTTGTAATCAAATGTATCAATCAGTAATTCACACAATGCAATTTTAAATAATAGTGATTATTCTAAAAATGTTGAATACAATTTTAATAAAACAAACAAAATCAATATGTTTGTGTGTATTTCTTTTAGCATAGTTTTCATTATTGCATTTTGTGGGCTGAAATTTTTTAAAAGAAAGAGTCATTGCCATGTGTTTTTTTGTTATTGTAAACCAAAATGTCTCTAAATATTCCTTTAATGTTTTTCAACCCACAAAACACAATCATAAAAACCTCCAGCTGAAAAGCAGAGAGCTCCAGCTAGGAATGATTAAAAAAAATATGGTAAGTTCTCCTGTGGACCTTGATTGAATAACCAAAGAGACTTACAAAATTACTGCTTTTTAAAAGTTGCTTGGGGGCTTCTGCACTCCCTGCAGCCCCTCGCATTACAAAAATGTTTAATGGTGCCCCACCCCCTACCACTTCTAGGGACATCACCATGCCTAAAAAAATGTAAAGACCCATTGCAGGGCATTATGGGGTGCTCCTTCAAGGAGCAGTAAATGATAAATGAGCGGCTCTTAACAATCATTTATTGTTCATTGTTTTATTATTTTTACTTTTAATTTGGGTGTCCCGCTGCCCAGCCAGGACACTGTTTTTTAAATAATTTTTACAGACCCTGGAGACCCCATCCCCTGAGTCTTTTTTGGCAAGTGGAGAAGATGCAGTGCGCCACTACCCAATCCTTTACAGCCCTGGAAACCCTAATGTGGATGCTACGTGCCACCCAGGGCAACCACAAGACACAACGTTGGGGGCTGTGGGGGTACCCCAGAATTCCTACTGCCGTGTCGGCTCCCCACATGAATCCAACCTGGATGCAGAAGGAGCTGGCAATGCTCCTGGCCAGGGGGAGCAGGTATTATTCTCGGCTCTCGTCGGACGGGGGCAATCTCATTGTCCTTGCCCGCAAAAGCGCAGGAAGGGAAATAAATGTGTGCTCCACCAAAGGGAAGATTTTATGAAGCTCCTGCCAGGTGAGAGCAGAAGAGTTTCCCTTGAGGTCCTCTCACAGGCAGGAAAACAGTGTCCTGGGAGTGGTCTCCCTGGGACAGAGAAATTGAACTGGCCGTGGGAGATGAGGTCCCCAGGGCCCTTTCGAGGCTCAGGGAAGGGAGCCAACAGAGTTATTAAATTCAATACAGTGATAAAAGCATATCATTCATACATACATTTGATTATATGGTAAGATACAATGGGAATTTGTCAAATAAGAATGAAACTTATTCAATACAAATCTAAGAAGCATTTAAAAAATGTAAAAACCTGGATACAAACATTACATTAAAGTGAGAGAACATTAGGTGAAGGACTGCAGAAGTTGTTTGCACATGATATTTTAAAAATAAAGGTCTCAGAAACTTACGGCTATACAAGAACATTGTGGGGCAAACAAAAGGTACATGGTTCAGGTCCTGGACCGCATTATTACATAAATTATGGACATTGTCAGTTTTTTCAAATTTATATCATTTTGAAGTTAAAATGTTTAGGGGCAAATATTTAGGCGGAGTAAAGTCCGGAATCATGTAACCTCATCGTCCAGGTTCAATTTCAAGTATTCTTGGGGTTTTCTTAGAATAAAAAAGTTCATTATGATGTCAAATATTTCTTTTTTCTTACAAGGAATCCATATCCAGACGTACACTTTAATTAAGGGAAGTCGGCTTATGGCAAGATTTTAATTGTGCTTCAGAACAAGAACATACGCATTTTTGATTTAGCTCAATCAACTGTAAAGCAAGGCTAAAGTGCTTATATAACAAAGATTTGTCTTTTTTTCCTTTCAAATATCTCATGTAATTCCTTAGTGAATTCAAATTGTTTCTCAAAACCTGATAGCCCCATTTAATTACTGCCATGAGACCTTGCATGAATACACTTTTTAGTCCAAATTCTAATCTTAGGGCTGGAATGGCTGCAAGAGTATTAAAACCTCTGAGGTTCCTAAAAACCTGCCCTTCATATTTATCTAAAAAGCCCAATTTCACCACATCTGTTAATTCTAATGCGTATATTAAGGTGACGGGTATTTTAGCCTGATATACCGACAAGTAATGGGCAAAGTGCCTACAACCAACTGCATTATAGAAGGCACTCAAACCATTTGAACGAGATTTAGCCTTACTTATATACTATATACAATCTGCATCCTTTAGCCAGTATAAGACTTAGCTGTTTTCAGTTTTTACTTACCAAGGATAATTGCATGCTTTTTTACCATTAAACCTAAAATTGTACTTTTAAAGATATTAATTATTAAAAAGTGGTTGTAAGAGTATTGCCGTTATTAAGCAAGGCAACTATTCAGATCCTTTGTCATAGAAACCACGATGTCATCCGCATACAACAGACAGGACACTGGTCGGTCCCCAATGGTCGGGGGGTCACCAGCTCCATTACTCAGGAAAACAGGTAAGTCAGAAATATATAGGGAGAACAACAACGGGGCAAGCAGGCAACCCGCTTTTGGCCATTTATTTAAAGAATTGCAGCAGATAATCCCTGACCTACCTCCCTCAATAACACTTGACAACACGTGAAAGAATGTAAAGCAATGACTAAATTTAACAGTACCCTTGGCATACCGAGTATATACAATGTTTTCTACAGGGTAGCATGACCCACTCTATCAAATGTTGTTGAAAAGTCAATGAAAGCAGCAATTACTGAGGGAACCTCTGATAGTTACATACCTTTCCATAATAAATTGCAGGGCAGTGAAATCATCCAGCTTACCATGGTTTTTCCTGAAGCCAGACTGTTCCAACGGGACGATCCTTTTTTCATTAACCCAGGAATTAAGATAGTTAAATAGGCATTTAGTGAAAACTGTTCCTATAGAATCCAATAAGAGTAATTTCTTGAAAGTGAATTAGCACGTTAAGGGTAACTATTTTACGTCTTGGCTAGGCTGCGCATGGGCTGTCTCTTTGAGACATGTTGTATACAATCAGTGGGTTACAGTCCACCCTTAGGCTTACCATTTGTTCGCTTCAACATCGCTCTCACATCCTTGTCATGGCATGCCGTGTTTAGTTTGTACTAAAGTAGGTGCCAGGGCCATTCACAGGAGGCAACTGCAGCTTGCACCACCCATTGCCCCTGCCAGCACTGCCAATGACAGTACCAACATAAGTGATAACCAGCACACTCCCACAAGTGGGATAATTCACACTATTCCAGGCCACACAAAACTATATCAAAGGCTTAGGAGGTAGGTATTAGTCATCTTAATTGCATATTGAATTATAACACTGCTGTTGTGCTAATTTCAAAATTAGGCAGACAACGCCACCATGTGGCAGCCTGTCATAAGTGCCAGTGTTGCTAATTAAGTGCCGGTGCTGATCACCAGAAACCACCAGCTCCAATTAAGCATTGATGGCAAGCATGCATTATGCTTCTTCTTTTGTTTGTCTTTCCCCTAGAGCATGGACCAATTACCTATGTCTATCCACTGCTCCCATTTTTGGGGCTACTTTTTTTTTATTGTGTATAGGCACTCCATATGAGTGCTTGTGTTTTCACTTGCTCCTTTTTCCTTCCTCCCAGCCCCATTTGTGTTGCTTCTTTTACCCTCTCACCTTCCCCATCGCTATTGCTTCTTTTCTGTCTCACCCACTCCCCAATCGGTTTCTTCTTTGGCGCCCCCCACACCGTCAACCACCCCACACTATTTGTGTTTAAGCACTTCATACGAGTGCTTGTGCTTTTAATTGCTCCTTTACCCTCCCACCCGCCCCTTTATTGTTGCTATTATTCCATGGCCACCATCCCCAATTCCTGTTGCTTCTTTCTGGTTCACCCCTACCACTGTCTGTTTCTTCTTCATCTCCCTCTGCTCCTATAATTGTGTTTAAGCACTCCATATGAGTGTTGGAGTTTTCACTCATTCCTTTCCCCTCCTACCCGCCCCATTCATGGTGCTTCTTTTCCATTCTACCTGCCCCATCCATGTCGCTTCTTCTCTGTCTCACTCCCCTGCCCCTGTCTGTTTCTTCTCTACCTCCTCCACCCCCACCCTATGCCCCGTCCCAGCTCATATTGAGCGTTTTAGGTCGACCCTAAGACAGTACATGCGCTGTCTGCAAGACCTCTTGTATCCTATTCTATGACTTGTGGCACACACAGCTATTCTTATTGGCTGTTGTCTGTGTCAATCAGAAATGCAGCTTTGTTATTGCTGCACTTCAGTAACAGTCTCTCCTTTGTGTGCTTAGTTCTGCTTCTGGCGATTTAACTGAGAGAGCCTTTTGTTTGGCCAGTGCCCTGCCATGCCCCATGGATTTTTTGTTTCACTGCTACTTTGTCTTTCAGCTCTTTTCTTGCAGCAGACAGTTAACTTAATCTCCCGGTGCAGTTCTCACAACACCACCTCCCGCCCCTAGCAGCTAGTTATTTGCAGTGTGTTTTTGGTGTTGAATTGCACCACTCCCACCCCTTGCTGCTTGTACGGTGCTGCTCACAACATATCGATGGACCCTCTGGCGGTAAAACACCACCACCCGATGCTTCTTTTAATGCACCTGAGCTTGGCCGCAACATTTTACTCCATTCACACCCCCACATTGTAGTGTAAGATGGTGCAAGCCGGTATGGCCGAAGACGTCCCCGCTCGTATGCCACTGTTTCCCCTAATGTATGCCAGCTCATAGGAAGACAGGACTTCCTCTGCATTTATATTACAGATATAATGTAATATTTTAACAATTGAAAGAGTGTCACTTTTGAAACATCTCGCGATGTCTTTCAATTCTTCTTACCTGTTCCATCATGGCGGCCATCCAATATGACTGTTTGTTCTTTAAATCATTAGTCTTTTATTCTTTTCCATGCCCTTCCCCTCTGCGATTACAGCATCACGTGATCGCATTTCAGGTTTGTCGTTCTCCGCAGCATGTTCCGCCACACCACCCGCACCCCTGTGTTGTTTCCAACTCCACCCATGCCCCTATGTTGCTTCCTCTCCCTGCCCCTGTGATAGTCTCCATGCATTCAGCAGCCGGCAAAGCACAGTACGAGGCAAAACAACAATTCCCCGTGCATCACCTGGAAATAAATAACAGCGCATGCCTAAGTCAAAATAAACAAACGCAGCTCTGCTGTGTTAAAAGCTCGCTATGCAGCCTGAGTGGACAAGCTTACAGTGGTCTGTATTGAGTCGATAATATGATCTATTGGGGGGGGCAGTAATATGCGGTGGTGCCATGCATTTTTGTGTGTGCACAGGACAGAGCAGCACTGCCTTCTGTACAGTGAATAACGCTACACCTGTCATCAAAGACAAGCACTGAACCTGCCCACCCCCGTAACCCCACACTGTTCCCCATTCCTTCTTGTTCTCGGTGTGGATAATTTACATCTCTGTCCACTATTTAGAAATATAAGCAACTATAACCGGAGTGCAGGTAAAACACAATGCTCAAAGACAGACTACAGTGCTATGCAGCTGGTACTGACACAGGCAACCAAATAGTACTCTAATCAGCCCCCAAATAACTTGTCCATCATTTAAGAATGCCCCACTTACCAAGCGTTAAAGTATGAGGTGCTGCTCTGAGTTTTTGAATATGCTCAAACTTTCACGGGGTTCGCTTTTTAATTTCACTCTCTTGTATGCATCCGCAGGAAGAGGGTCGGCGGCTAATCCACTGCCCCGAGATCTTAATTTTTAATGAGCTTACTAACCAACAGCAAATAAAACAAGCATTTGCAATGCAATAGGTCACGCATTTGCGAGAGTTTAAGCTATTAGCATTGTAAATGACAATGCCTTTTGTTTATGTTTTAAAAACCAAAACATAAATAGGAGGAATTGTTATTTACAATGCCAATAGCTCAAACTTCCATAAATGAAAGACATATTGCATTGTAAATGCTTGTTTTTTTATGGACACACAGAGCTTAAGAGATTTGCCCAGAATCACATGATGTTGAGCTGATGTCGAGGCTGGAAACTGGTTCCCCAGTTCCAATGTCTGCAGCTCTGCCACACCCTCTCCCCTTATCTATTACATGTAGCTCGTAGAAAACCAGAAATGTTCATATTCTGATATTTTTTATCAAGGCTAAGGATGAGCAGACCATCAATATCAAACACAACAGCTGCTCACAGACATATAAGTAAGACTACTCACGTTTTTCATAGCCCTGTTTTTTTCGTCATTTGGGGGAGGTGCTTCTTTTTGAGTTTCTTTTGGTGTGCGCAGGATGGTTTTTGTCATCTTTTTCAGTGTAAGTGTGGCATTGGGTTTCAGACTTTATTGACTATGCTTGCTTCTCCATTTTATTGAGTGGCCCTTTATATTAAAGCAGTTCGTTCACAGCTTTCAGTCCAGGTTTAACATGGCTAAAAGGCATTCACATTGGCAGCGCCAATAGCTCTTGCATTGCTGAGGCAGATTGGCTTTGCCAATGCTTGTGATACAATGGGATAATAATGCTCCCAGTTCATGATGAAGGGACTGCAGACTGGAGATAACAGTGTTCAAATATCCGGGTAAGGGGGATTGCCCATAATTTAGCTTGTTTTTTATTATTTTTTAAGTTTAAAGTTTATTAAAGGAAAAGTTGAAGCAAAAACATATGAGAAAAAACATTATATAAGTGAAAAACAAATCTTAGAGAAGCATAAAATCAAAACAATTAAAAACTTATTTCTAATAATCGGAAAGGGAAATAGAGGGGAGGGAGGGAGAAATCAATATACCTATTACAATAATTCTTTATTATAACAGTAAGAAGAAAGGCAATATCTAAAATCTTAATCTCTTATTCAAAAACAAAAACATTAATAACAACATTATAATCATAAATTATAAAAACAAATGAGTAGTACTAATATTATATCGAAATAACCTAGGTGAAAAGACAACAAGTATTTCATGGAGGTTTTCTGACTTCATCAGGAAGATTAGCGGAGGATAAGGCTATATCAGTTAAATACGTGGATAGAGGGAGCCAAAAGAGATCTCTTTTAACGGATAAGTATATGGGAGTGACATTGCTTGTATCCAGTCTATGGTGAAAACAAACAGAATTCCACCATGCTTTGAAAGTAACTTTGTCAGCTTGTTTCCAGTTAGAAGTTATTAAATGGAGCGCTATTGCTAATATTAAGTCAATTAAAGAGGGGCTAATGGAAGAATGTGTCCAGGATGGTGATAAGGATAAGAAACCTAAAAATAGATTAGTGGGAGAGAAAGAAACGTGGGTTTTAAAAATGTTATTGATTTGGGACCAGACTAATAGCCAAAAACGAGAGAGGGAGGGGCATTCAAAAAGCATGTGTTTTAAATCAGCTGGGACACAAGAGCAGGACCAACAGGCTGAAGAAGATTCTGCAGAGAAAGAAGCTAACTTCGCTGGGGTAAATAAAAGGCGTTTGTATATAAAATAAAGAGTCTGAGAAGTATTAGCTGCTCTCGATGTCTTATGAATCTTGAGCCATAATCTATCCCAAAATGGTACAGACCAACATTCTGTTAGATCCTTTTCCCAAGCCAATTCAGCCTTCCCCTTGGCCCTGTCTGAGGAAAAGAATACATTTTTATATAAAGAAGAAGCAGAGGGGTTAGTAGACAATAAAGGAAAAAGAATGGAGCATCTTGTAGGGATAACTGGAACAGGGGATAAAGAAAGAAGGTATTGTGTGAGAGAAGGAAGGAGTGAGGCATATTGAGTTTTACAGGACGAAGGTAAGGAACATTTTGATTGAAGAATTGAGAAGGATAAAGGAGTGTAACAACTGCGAAATCCAAATTACTCCCCGTAGTCTCCAAGTTTTCCAATAAAAAGTGCGGCCTCTAATACGCAATAAGTGATTATACCAAATGGGTTGTTGATCCAACGAGGAAAAAGAGGGGTACGAAGATGGAAGAAGAGGAGCTAGTATTTTACGCGTGTGGGAAATAACTTGGGAACGAAAAGAAGAAATATTATTAGTAAAAGCAAGAGGCTCTTTAAATTGGAAAGGGGCTATAAAGTGTTGTTCTATGTCCAACCTAAAGAGGAGAATGAACACATTGATCAGAAGAGACCCAGCGAGAGGATTGTTTTAGAGAAAAAGCATAATGATAAGATTTAAAATCAGGAAATTTGAGACCTCCAGAATTCTTGTCAGCCTTGAGTGCCCTTAGAGCTATTTGAGGAGATTTGTTTTTCCATAGGAATTTATTCAGCAAAGAGTCAATTTAAAAAAAAAAGAAATTAGGAATATGCACTGGGATCATAGACAGAAGATAGAGAATTAACGGCGAGAGCATCATCTTGATGAAATCCAGCCGTCCCCACCAGGAGAGAAAAAGTGGGTGCCATCGGTCAATAGACTCAGATAAAGTTTTAATAATATTATCAAAATTGCCCTTTAAAGTTTCTGGGATAGTCGGAGAGAACCATAAACCTAAGTACTTTATTTTAGAGGTCTTCCAAGAGAAACCAGTGGAAATAAAATCTTGTTTTAAACAGAAAATATTTAAGGGGAGAACCTCACATTTATCTGAATTAAGACGATAGCCAGATAAATGAGAAAAGGTATCAACTTGGGATAGAAAGGCTGGAAGAGAAGTAGATGGATTCGAGCAATATAGGAGGATATCATCAGCATAAACGGACATTTTAACGTGAGTAGTGTCCAATGTAAAATCGGTAAAACTAGTATCTAATCTAATTTTCGTTAAAAAGAGTTCCAATGCTATGATAAATGACAGAGGGGACAAAGGACAACCTTGACGAACTCCTCTATAGAGAGAAAAATACTCAGAAGTTTTCCCATTGACAAAAATAGAAGCTTTAGGGCCAGAATAGAGTAAAGAAATAAGAGAAATCAGTTTAACAGGGAAACCAATCCATTTTAGTGCTTGAAACATAAAATCCCAACCAATTCTGTCAAAAGCTTTCTCAGCATCAACTGCTATCGTGGCAATAGGGTAATCGAGAGAGGAAGCCTTACTTAAAATGTTAAAGACAACTCTGGAGTTATCTGAGGACAAACGACCCTTAACAAAACCTGATTGTTCTGGACCGATAAGGTTAGGTAAAACGAGATCAATACGGAGGCAAGAATCTTAGCGAAAATCTTATAGTCCAAATTAACTAGGGAGATCGGTCGGTAGTTTTTGCAAAAAGCGGGATCTTTGTTTTCTTTGGGAATTAAGCAGATCACAGCTTCCTGAAAGGTTCCTGATGAGGATCCGTCATTAACAAAAAACTTATAAAGCAACAAGAGTTGGGGAAGTAGTAAAGACGCAAAATGGGCATAAAACTCAATAGTGAAACCATCAGGGCCAGGTGCTTTTCCTCTTTTCAATACTGAAACGGCATGTGTAATTTCAGAGAGAGTGATGTCAGCTTCTAATGAAGAAAAATCCGTATTATAGGAGGGTGGAGAATTTATTGATTGAAAAAAAGAAGAGAGGGCGGCTGAAGTTGGTTGTTGCTCAGGCGTGTAGAGATTTTTGTAAAATTAGACAAATTCATTCAGGATATCATTATCTTTAAATAATGAGTCACCTACATTATTACGGATGGAATCTATTTTAGTCCTTTCGCGGCGGAACTTTAAATAATTAGCAAGTAACTTTCCCATTTTATTTTGGCCTCCATAGTAACGGACACTACTTTTTAAGAGATAGGAGGAGGCAGCTTCTGTGGATGATTTATTGAAAGAAATTTTTGCCTCAATAAGATTTTTTAGTGAAATTTCAGAATTGGAGCGATAATAAGAATATTCAAGTTGTTTAATCTTTGCTAATAACTGAGCATTTTTGGCTTCAAATAACTTTTTTTCCGTGAAACAAAATTTATGATAAAACCTCTAGCTGCAGCTTTAAAAGAGTCCCAAATCATTACTGGAGAAGAGTCTGGGGTGGAATTAAGAGTAAAAAATTCAGAAGGAAAGGAGATGAATTGGCTTGTGAAGTTAGGATCCGCTAATAATGCGTTATTAAAACGCCACCTACCAGCATGAGGGGAAAAGGGTATCAGATCAAAATCCACAAAAACTGGAGCGTGATCTGATTTCAAAATAGAACCAAATTCAGCATGAGAAACAAGTTGGGATAGGGGTTTACTGAGGAAAAGATAGTCAATTCGGGATTGTGAATGATGAGAGGGAGAATAGAAACTAAATTCCCGGGTATCCGGATTACAAAGTCTCCAGATGTCAATTAGAGCTTTACGACGTATGGCAGCAGTAAATTGTGTATGCATCTTAGTTTTGGCAAATTTTACAGAGGAATGTCTATCTAAAATAGGGTCAAAAACCTGATTACAATCACCTCCAAAAATAACATAGTCGTCATCAAACATAAGAAGTTTATCAGAAACTTGAGTCCAAAATGAATTATCAATATGTACAGGTGCATAAACATTAAAGAGAACTAGAGGTATTTGATCAATAAGCAGTTTAACAATTACCCAACGACCTTCCAAGTCAGTATCCTGATGAACAACTGAAAACCGATGCTTTTTATGGCATAGAATAGATGTCCCATTCCTCCTTCCTAAACTTGGGGAAGAAACAACATGACCCACCCAACTTCTTTTCAATTTAAGAGCTTCAACATCTGTTAGGTGAGTTTCGTGAATTAAAGCAATATCAGTATGCAATCTAGATAGATGAGTTAACACACGTTGCCTTTTAATAGGATTGTTAACTCCTTTAACGTTCCAAGTTACAACTCCAAAGGAAATTCTTTAAAAAGAACATGCACAAATGTTATAAAAGCAATGGCAAAATAAAACTTATTGTTGAAAGAAAGAAATAAGGCAATTAATGAGAGAATAAAAAAGAGAAATGAGATTAAGAAAGGAGAGAAAGTCAATTTGAAGAAAGTAGTTTCAAAAAGAAAAGGTAGGAAAGAAGAAAGACAAAGGGAAAAGGACAGGGAAAAACAGAGAGAAGAGGAGAAGACAAAAGACAGTACATAGAAATAATACAAAACAAACCATTGACGATGAAAAAGAAAATCAAAGAGACATACCACATAAAAACGTTGAGAATGGGGTGGATGGAACCACATGAGGAAGGTAGCACACCAGACCGAGTCCTCCACGAAGACGCAGCAGAGAGGGGCAATCCCCAGGCACAAACGAAGAGGAGAAATTCAAAAAGGCATGAAACTGCATCTGAAAATATCAAACGAATAATAAAAATGATGAATCAAGCACATAACATGACAAAACACAGAAAACATTTGGGATGAGAGTCAGAGATAAAACAGTGACCAACAGTGTTTACGCCACAAAAGAAAAAACAATTAAACTCGAGGAGTGTCCATTGAATCAGCTCTACAAGTGTCTAGAAATTGTTGAAGAAGCGCTGGATCCTCATAGGACAATGTTTTATTATTATAAGTCACTTTGAAAAGGCATGGATGGAATAAGCCATAAAGAGCATTCAAAGATCTGAGAGCAGGCCTCATCTCCAGAAACTTCTTCCGACGATCCGCAGTAACCTTGGCGTAATCCTGCGCAAAGAAAAGGGTTGAACCATTCCATGTGATCTTCCCTTTCTGTTTAGCTGCTTGAAGAACTTTAAGGAGATCCGTGTATTCCAGAAAGTACAAAATTATCCCTCTACATTTTAAGGAAGAGGAAGAAGTAACAAATGAACGGGAGATTTGACCTAGGCGATGGGCTCGCTGAATATTCAAAGCTGGAGAAGTTGGAAGTCCAAGAAGAGTGGGTGGAAAAGATTGAAAAAAGGTTATAGGGTTCGACCCTTCAAGATTTTCCGCCAGACCGTAAATACGCAGGTTATTGCGTCTGTTGCGATTTTCCAAATTTTCCACTTGTAGTTTAAGGTTCTGTATCTCTCTATGCAGACAGGGGACTTGGTCAGTAATTACCTGAACAGAAGCGACTTTCTTTTCTAATTCGTCAACTTGTTGTGCAGTATGGGACCAATTGTCCTCCAGGCTTTGAAGACGTAAATTCGTCTCTGCCATATAAGGTTTAAGAGAGCGGATTTCATCAAGTAGAAGTTCTATGGAAATAGTGGAAGAGGAAGTGGTGGGCGAAGGAGGGTTAGTTTTTACTCTTTTACCTGGCGTAGAGGCAGATGTGGTAGGAATTTTGGAAACAGTTTTGTTGCCTGAGCGTGAATTTTGTGAGGAAGAGCCCTTTGTCGTAGAAGTATCCATTGTTGTGTCTTCCACATTATCTGATAGGACACTAAAAGGGTTAACGTCTTCCTGAGACCCATTGTTTGAATTTATTTGATGCAGGCCACTCCGAGCAGCACGAGACATTGCCATTTTAAGAAAAGAGGAGATAAAAATTCCAGCGCACAAAGTGCTGAACGAAAAACTGTAGAATGATTCACTACTTCAAAATAGGTAAAGTAGACCAAACATAAGTCAATAAAGTGTGAAAGCCTGAGGTCGCTGAATGAGAAGCATAGATAATTCTGTGAACAGCATGTTGTCAATTCACCTCCTCAAAATAAATTAAAAGCAGGCAGAGGCAGGTACATAGGTAAAAATATGAGTTAAGAAAAAATAAAAACAGTTACTGTGGTAAAGCGAGGGGTCAAAAAGCAGGCAAACATATTAGTTGGGCGACAAAAAGCAAATGAAGAGCCCTGTGAGCGAAATAACGCCGTCCATGAGGAACATACAGGACGAGAGAAAATCAAAATGGTGTCCGCGTTTCACTCGCGGATCGCCTGAGGAGAAAAACTAAGAAAAAAGCGTCAAAAGCGCTCACCCCGCAAGTTGCAGGCAATACATTCTAGGCAGCAGACATTCCGACACAGGTATCATCAGTTTCGGAGTTCATGTGTCGAAAAATAGAGCCTGGGGAATCTCCGTCGCGCTGTGTATCGGCGGAGCCCTCGAGAACGGCGGCCATCATCCTCGGCGCCGTAGCCACGCCCCCCAGCTTGTTTTTTATAACAGAGATTGGCATTTCATCCGGCCCCATCAATCCAGATGCTCTCATAGAATGGATGGGTTCCTCTATCTCATTCGTGGAGGGAGGGACATATTTCATGAGTTCCAACACCAGGAGGTGGGAGAGATCTCCCACAATGATATCTACTCCAGAGTTAGCCACAAATAGCTTTAAAATGAAATTTCTCCAATGTTCTTCAATAATAGGTGAGGGGGCAAGACCTGATTCTTGTCCCTGAACAATGTGCAATCATTTCCCAAAATGTACTCATATTCTTACTAAATGCCACTTTCCATTTACTATCATGTTCGTGTTTTTTAAACTAGCTTTTAAAAGTCTTCTTCTCCTCTTTAAAAGAGTTATACATTTTTCTTTTTTAGTCACGAACGAGGCAAACTGCAAACTAATCAACCTATTTTTCTCTTTGTTTAGGAAGAGAAGGGTTGTTATGAAGGTCTTCGTTGTATCTGCTTAGGTGTATGGCAGTCCCTGTATGCCTCTTGTTTCATAAACTGGGAAAATAAATGAATTCTAACCGAGTTCCAGGATCCCCTTTTACGAATCCAAGGACCCTGTCAGTTGTTCAATCCTTGCTGGATACCAGTAGGTTCTTCCAGAGGTCTTATCAATTTCAGATTTAAACCCATTGAATTTCTAAGACCCCACTAGTGCAGTTCTAAGAAAAGGGCCCAAGTTAGCTAAGGGGGCTTTCAATGATATTCATTTCAGAAATAAGCTAAAAACAGCATACAAAACAATGAGATAATCAATCAGTGAGCATGCAGCAGTTGCTTTGTGAGTAAAATGAGCAGGGAAATCAGAGTCAGTTCTATTGCTCACAATCAAACAATCATTTTTTCTTAATATATTGAGTAATACCCAAACTCTTGGTGTAAAACAAACAGGAGGAATTTTTAAGGCCTCTTCTCTCTCTCTCTATCAGCATATAAGCCAATGGAATGATTAGAAACCTTGCAATTTAGATCAGCCATGAAGAAAATCTGGGGGACCGCCTCCTAATTAACAAATACAATAAAGATAACAATTTGTTATAGGTGTGGTCGGGACGAATGTACACATTTACTAGTAAAACAGACTCCTCAGAATTTATCCCCGGTACCGGACTAATTTTAACTTCTTGAAAGTGGGTGGATGAATCAGAAAAACTAGTATGATTCCATTTAGGCTAGTGCTAAAAGTATAGTTATACCACCCCTAGCATGGCCTCTCCTGGAGGGTACTGTACTACAACTGAGGATGAAATACCCAACATGACAAAAATCATTAGTGCACTAGGGGGCATATTATCAAGTACGGCGTTAAAATTATCGCCGCTTTAGAGGCAGAAAACTGCAGCTAAAGCGACGATAATGGGCTTGATAATATGCCATTGAGAATTCCAATAGATGCCCATGTTCTGGTGTGAACCTGGGTTTCTATTGGAATTCTCTGCTGCATATTATCAAGCCCATTATCGCCGCTTTAGCAGCAGTTTCTTGCCGCTAAAGCAGAGATAATTTTAACACCCTTCTTGATAATATGCCCCCAGGATTCCTTTATACAGATAGCATCAGCTTTCAAACTAAGTAAGAAATCCAATGTTGCTAAATTATCCAACAACTCGCTGCATTTCAGGAGACCGCTTTAAAATGATTATTAACTGGATGTCTTAATCATCGGACCCAAAGCGTGATTAACATTAATGGTACCTGCCAACCAACTCATTTACTCAATTTATCCTATCCAATGAGTTCTAGATCCGTTCCCTTTGAGTCTAACAATGCAACCTGCCTCCTACCCTTCCCAAAGGAGACCAGCAGGCTTTTTGGATTCTCACATTATTTCTCTTTCACAGCCCAAGCGAAGCCCACATCTAAGGCAAGATCCACATCTGCCAGGTGGAACTTGAACCTTTTCTCCTCCCATGATACTGGAATTATTTTAATTTGTGTGTATAACAACTTTCATTATTATCTAGAATCAAATTTGTCACCACCCTAGACCGGAACCTTACTCTCAAGTTTGTTTACCAGATGGGAATGTAAGATGTTTGCAAGAGAAATATCACTACTTTGAATCATCTTAAGATCCTCATTATCAGCAAAGCATGATTAGAAAACAGAACGATTTAGAATGTAATCATAATCAAACCTACCCACAAAATGAAGTGTAGTAGTTGCTATAGGCACACACAAGGTGTAACCCCTTCCCCCCCACCTCGGGCGCTGTCTGTGATTTACATTTTTTACATTGGGAAAGGTTTTAGCTACGGGATTAAGGTCAGTTGTCAAAAGACTCACGTCATAGAGTTATTTTCTGTGATCTTTACAGCTGGGAAGTAGAAGAAAGATGGTCCTAGGTTGGAGATAATTTGTTCTAAGAATTCAGTTCACCAATATCAACTTTACCTTTCTTATGTACCTTATCCATCTCTGATATAGGCTCCACAATTTCCAGGAAATTGAGCTTTCTCTGGCATTTTTGGGAGATTTGCTGTTTCTTTTTCTGCAAATTGCAATTTGTCAACTTTTTTTCCTCTTTAGCCTTGGTGGAACAGTCACTTCTGAATTTGCTCCTGTGAATTCTTTGTTCTTAAAAATTGGGACATTGGCAGTCCCAATACAGGTGACCAGCTCTGGGGGGTTGGTATCTGCTAGACTCCTAGAAGGGGAGTCACATTTTGTGGGGGGGAGAATACATAGAACCGTCCTGGCTCCAAGGAGTGGTAATATTCTTTTTCAGGTTCTTGTGTTGTGATTTACCCACTTGTGTGCCATATTCTCTAAAGACAGTCGTTACTTGGGGCAATTGGGATGATACCTCTGCCCCTAATCTAGAGTGACTGACTATATCCCTTCTATTTTTGACCATCTGTGCAACTCATGTTGTAGAATCCTCATCTCCTTTTGCATCTATCAATAACTTTAGTATTGTTTGAAAAGTATTTTGCATATGATCAGAGTTAGTTACTGCTATTTCCAAGAGAGCAAGATTCTTTACAGGCACTTAAGAGAGTCAGAGTATTAAACAAAATTTCCAGGATGGTTACATGAAGAGTTCCCAATTAGGTCAAGCCCAGGGGTGGCCGATGTCACTGAAGAGGCTGACGATTACCCAGTAGGGGTACTGCTAAAAAGCTTTAGTGCTGATTTAGCATATTGCAATCGGGGGTAGCAGGAAGAGCTTGCTTTGTTGTGGTTTTGTTCATCAACTTAATATCAACATCTAGTAATGTAAAGTCCCCAGAGTATAAGATCCTCCCTTTCACTAAATTACGCTGACTTTTCTTGCATCTGTATCAGCCGGGGAAGATAAATAGACTTTAGGGGGCTCAATGCACCTGGGCAATCTGCATAGGCTGATTGTTTTAGATCCCTTCAATATATTCAGATGGATGGATTTGTTCCTCGGTGGATTGGAGTTGGCCTTTCTACAGGCCCTTGCAGAGATCACCCTACCTGAGTGGAGCTTCTTACTGTCATATCCGGGTGGATAGGACATATACAAAGAAAAACTTTGCAGTGACAAAGTCTCACAAAGTGTCAGAAAAGGTCACAAAAGGTCTCAGCAGTAACACTCCTCATTACTCTTCCTTACTTGTTACTGCTCCTTGCTGCTTACTGTGAAGCTCATTAAAGGTTTCTTCTCAACCAGCAGTGGGAAAAATCAGGATCTGTATCCTCAAATTGAAACCAGCAAACAGTTGTTCCAAATGTTCTACAGAATTCAATTAGATGTAGTGAGCCCTTACCAGAGCCAGCCGTAAAAAGGCCGTTTCCGCAATGAGCTCCTAGGACTTGACCCTACACCCCCAGAGCTGATATCTATTTCTCACTTCAACCAAGATGTGGCATTTAACATCTAAGGGAGGAAGGCGCCAAGGACACAATGGACAAATAAAAAGAGTCCACAGCCTCCCTACCTCAGTGGTCTCCTCGCCCGCTCCAACCAGATGGTGACTTGCTTTTAAAGGAACAAACCAAACTTTGGTTCACCCTACACATATGAGTTAGCTCTCATCACATGGTGGAGACAGGGAGAAGAGCTGTTGGAGAGGTGCAAGGACAGCCACGCACACTGATGGAAATGCACTGCACTCTAAAGACAAAAATAGGATAAAGGGTTATGAGGCCCTGGGGCTGGTCTGACCCCATTCATGGCCAGAAAGCAAGAAGTTGAATGTTCTACTACACAGGCGAGTAGTGACCGCAAGCTGCACTGATTCCGCCTTCTCCCTACCGTGACACTCTGTGGGAGCCAACCCATCATGTCGTCAAGTCATCTCTCTTGTTATTCTGACATGTCCCCTTCCACTTTGAAAATAGCAGCCCTATGGCCTTTCTAGGCTTGAGGAAGGGGACCGTGCACCACACTTCCCTTTCATAATTATGCAAGGACTGGGATGATGGGGAACCTGAGGGCATAATCTGCTCAAGGAGGGCTGCATCCACCCCACAACCTTGCAAAATCTGGCTATCCCAAGGAGATAATGTCCCTAGGGCCATAATTGGTTCTGGGAGGGAGCCCATGCACGGATCACTACCCTATATATGTTTTGATGGACCTCGGATCATGGTCCACACCAGGGTTGATTTTAATAAAAGATTTATAGGAGACCTGGGACCACGGCAACAAAAATTTTTTTTTTATTTTGTCCCCAAATGGGCTCTCTAGCAACTACCTTCCCCAAGGGCTAGAGGGGCAGGGTATCCCTACCATGGCTCTGTTATTTGTTTCACACATTTTCAGGACAGGGTCTGGTACCTGAGTCCTGTAACGGCCACCACAACATTTCTGGTCATGTTGCAGCCAGCCAATCAAAGCCTTCGCTCCCACAAGACCCTCACTCCCACGGCAGCGAGGTGGCCCAAGGGGAAAAATGTCCCTGTAGGAAGGTAGGTTCTGACTACATGGTTCCCCCACATTTTTCCTGGTGTTTTGCTGGTTTTTGATTAGTCTGACTGGGATCTTGCTAATCAGGACCCCAGTTTATCTGCTTTCTCCCTAAACTGGTTATGTATGTACTTTAGGTACACTGCAGATTAGATACTGTGGTACTCTTATCAGTCCCTAGCATATGGTACACATGTACCCAGTGCATAGGTACCACAGAGGCCTCTCATGGGCTGAAGCATGTTTTATGCCACCCATGAGAGGCCATCCAAAATAATACAACAGGTCTGCCACAGCAGTCTGTGTAAGCTAGTTCTTGCACCACTTACTTAGATATAGGTTCACTATATCTATCTAAATCACTACACTTAAAAACCTATCAATCACCCCTTTGGCAGGCATTATCAATCCTGAAGGTAGGGTGCTGGGGTTTACGGGAGTGGGTGCCCCTGCATGATAGGGCCCCTCTGCAGCCTTCGGAGACCGTTCTCCGGGGTTGTCCGTGATGCAGCCAGACATATAGGCTAATTTGCATTATAACCTTGCGGTAAATGCTAACTTTAAAACGGCTGCTTAGAAACATGTCATGTTTGGTGTCAAATACCTTGGAATCATACCTCCACACCAGTAACTGGTATTGGAGGTATGAGTCCACCCTTCTGAAACCACTACTGTGGGTTACTGGTCTACCCGGTACCAGCTTTCTCGCCCTGGGCAGCACAAAATGTATGCTGCCAGCCAGAGACACGATTCTGCTCTCCTGCTGCTGAGCCAAGCTCGAGCAGAGGAAGCCATGACGATAGGCATCTTGTCACAGGGAGGTGTGACCACCTCCCAGACAGGGTTTAGTGTGTTGGGGCTGGGTGGGTACACTCTGAGAGTGCCAGAAAGTCTGCACTGGGGGCACATTTGGTGTCCCTGTGCATAGTCCAGCTCAAACCAGTTCTGGGAGCCATTGGCTCCTGCTCTGGTGAGAAACTGGACAAAGGACATGGGTGTAGCCACCCCTCTGTCCTGACCCTCCCCTAGGAGGGTCCACAGAATCTGTCCAGCCCCTTTCCATGGGTATAAAGTGGGTTACCTAGCTACAGGACTTTAGATTTTACCTGGATAAGATTCTACTAAGAGGAAACCAAGTACTTCGACTGCCTGCACGACGTTGCACAACTGAAGAATCTCCCTTGGAGTAAAGGAGTTACTCCCCTGCACTAGCAGGCACCTAAGCGCATCTGACCGGCTTGCTTCTCCCAAGCTCCTGAGGACTCTGAAGATATCAGCAACACAGGAGGTGGGTTTCCGAAGGTCCCTGAGGTTGATCTGCCCTCTCAGCGATTCTGAGACCAGTATCCCTGGTGGGGACCGTATGCCCCGAACCCCTGTGTACCATGTACATTTGCAATTGCATTTGCTTGTTGGCAATTCCCGAGCTTGTGCATTGGACTCTGTGTAGTCCTGACCCAGAGCAGAATTTGTAGTAAAGAAATATGGCCTCCTCGCACTGAGTGCTCCGTGGGCTGGTGCTTTGCAAACTTGCTTGAGGTCTCCTTGCAACTCCTGGTCTGTTGGCCTGTGGGTCCTGGCGAGGGTCACCTCATTTGTTCTTGGGCTTTCCTGGTTGCTCAAGATGTGCCCCGACTCTCCATTGCTTAGAGGGTCCCCTGAACCTTCCTGGTTCACACCGTAACCTGTTTGTCCTTCCTGCATGGCTTGCATTTGCAAGGCTTGTTGGTGCTCCATCTGATCATCGACTCCACAGCACTCGACATCCTTCCTGGAGCAGCTCACTTCCAGATCCTGGTTGTCCTCAACGTCTCCTGGTTCCCGTGGCTGCAAAGTCAAGCATCCCTTCTTTGCACCAGAAGCACCCGACATCGGTGGGCATTTGACTACCGAGCTCCTGGTCACCTGAAGTGACCCAGACTCAGTGCCCTCTGATTTTTGGTTCCTCTCACCTAGAATCCAGGCTTGGATTCCACTGGACACTTTTTGCCTTCCCGGCAGCAGTACTTCTTTGCAACTCTCCCTTGAAAATGACAAAGGTTTTCGACACCACTTGACCGCTATGCACTTGGCTCCTCTGGGATAGGTAACACGGATACTTCGGTACTCACTGGTGGATTGGCTCTAGAACCTCCTGTGTTCCAATGGGTTTGCTTGAAGTCCTCGTAGAAGTGTCCTTAAACCATAACTTTACAACCGCGACTTTCCCGTAGAGTTGTACGGAGCACAGGGTCGTGTCTCCTCACTGCACACGTCCTCCGTGGGCTCCCTGTGCCACTGCCTTGGGTGGTTCCTTGGTGTCCCATTGATTCTACGTGCTCTGGGCACTGTGTCTAGTCAAGTCGTGTTTGTTATACCATTTTTTGGGTATATGGTTTGGTCTCCCTCTGGAGCCCGCTGTGTATTGTGCTACTTACAAATATTCTATTGATTCAGTATTGTATGCTTTATGTTCTAATCTCGTGTAGAGATTAGTAGAGAGTGTTATATTAATAAATACATATTTTTATATAACTACTGTGTGGTTCTCCTTTCATTTAGTCATTCAGGAGGTGATATTCTGGTAAAACAAGCTGCTTTACATTCCTTCAGGATTAAGCCTGAGGCTGCTCTCCACAGCTACCACTAGGATAGCTTTCTAAAGGTTATCTTTGACCTCATACGTCATAAGAATCATGTGAGACTGGTACAGGATGCCCACTTTAATTAGTGGACAGAACATACCAGGCCCCCTTTTCACAGTCCCAATGGCAATCAGGATATTTTTGGAAGTTCTGCTCATAGGACTCTCACAAGGGTCACGTGAAACCATCCGCCCAGCGATACACAGATTTATTTGCCTTAATTTCTCAAATGCTACGGAAAGGATTTACACCAAATCACCAAATCACTCTTTCTGGACCAAGATGTAGCTTCCTGTCAAATTCCATTCAACAGCTTTTTCGTTATAGCGTTCCAAAAAAGTCTATGGAAAATGCATGGAGATATTGTGTTTTGGGACCTCCCCTTTTCCTCAGCCTCCATTTGATGAATCACCGTGAAACTTTTCAGGAAGGAGCTGTGCAAAAAGAGTACTTTTTTGTAAAGTTTCCTGAGGATTCGTCAGACGGCGCCAAAGTTATTAGCAAACCAAAAATGCCATTTCCTATGGAAACACAGACCTAACTTGTATGTTAGATCTCTGTATGTACGGGCTTCTGCTCTTTCTTTGGGAGGAGTTTTGGAGATGCATATAGGTGTTTATATCTATATCTATATTCACTGAAAAAACCATTGGTTTCAGGCACGTTATAGTTAGAAATTATCTTTTAAAAAACCTTAGAAATTCACTGAAAAAACCATAGGTTTAAGGGGCGTTATAGTTAGCTGGACTTTTCACTCGTACAAAACCATTGAAATTCCCCCGTTATAGTTAGTTCAGCTAGCTATAACTCACGCGCTCGCAATGCACTGCTGATAACGTCACATATTACATCACTCATGACATGGTCAGTGACATCACTCATGACATCACTGATGACATCTCAAATGACATCACTGATGACATCCTCCTTCTTGTGATAGAGTGGCCGACCTCCTCTCCCCCTAATATAACCTTTGATACACACATTCAAAATAGAAACAATGGACATACCAATACCAGTTACAACAACCTATTCAGTAATTCTAAGATCCACATACACATCCACTCATTCACCAACAGTCCTATACAGTCACTCATACATGTGCTCACTCATCATATGTACTCATACACCTATACATCATGTTACACGACACCACTCATCCATAGAGTTACTCACACACATAGTCACTCATTCTATAAAGAATCAAACATCCATTTACTTGCATATACAGTTATACACACACCACCACACTTACTTCTACGGAAACTTACACATACTTAGTCTTTTAAAGAATCACTTATAGAAACACATACTTATTCATACAGGAACTCTTGCAATCTCTCACTCTCACATATACTCACTTATATACACCAATAGTTACATATACTAGTTTAAAACATATGTAGTTACTCATAAAGACACTATTGAGACAGTCATTCACTCACTAACACACCCATGCACACACTCATCCACCCATACAGTCCTGCACACATGCTGTCTTCAACACATACAAACAGTGAGTCACTCATTCATGCACCTATGCACTACGTAATACCCCCCACCGAACCATACAGACACTCAGACACTCATACTGATACTCAAAAAACCAACTAATAACCTATATAGACACTCATGTAGCTACTCACCAACCCATGCAGCCACTTATACACAAAGTGAGAGACTGATACAGATATTTACATATTTAAACATGACTCACTAAGCCATGTATTCACTAAGATACACTTAATCAGTCAGTTATACAATCAATTTTTCAAAAACAAATCACCCATTTAGACACTTATATACCCATTTATTCTTCCATCGACCTTGAGATATACATATATAAAAAATATGTAATTTTCAGAAAAACACACATTCACTGGATGATGTCATCAGTGATGTCATCAGTGATGTCATTTGAGATGTCATCAGTGATGTCACTGACCATGTCATGAGTGATGTAATATATGACGTCATCAGCAGTGCATTGCGAGCGCGCGAGTTATAGTTAGCTGAACTAACTATAACGGGGGAATTTCAATGGTTTTGTACGAGTGAAAAGTCCAGCTAACTATAACGCCCCTGAAACCTATGGTTTTTTCAGTGAATGTCTAAGGTTTTTTAAATGCTATTTCCTAACTATAACGTGCCTGAAACCTATGGTTTTTTCAGTGAATATATATATATATATCTATCTCCAGGTACACTCCTTCTCGTTTCGCTTTCTCCTCCACGCGAAAGAAAGAGCAAGGACCACAGAAATTTGTTCCTTTGCTATTTTATTACTGCTCCCCACAGATCGCAGTCGCCATGACGCGTTTCGTCCCACATAGAGTACTTGATCACATAAACATATATATATTCACTGAAAAAACCATAGGTTTCACACATGTTATAGTTCGCTGGCCGTTTCACTCGTAAAAAACCAATGAAATTCCACCGTTATAGTTAGTTCACCTAACTATAACTCGCGTGCCCGAAATCCACTGCTGATGATGTCACATATTACATCACTCATGACATGGTCAGTGACATCACTGATGACCTCACTGATGACATCTCAAATGACATCACTGATGACATCATCCATTGACTGTGTGTTTGTGAACATTTGTAATATGTTTAATATATATAGGGAAAGGTATGTTGAAGAATGAGTGGATGTACAAGTTTGTGAATGGATGATTTTCTGGGTGCATAACTGAGTCTATATGTAAGTCATTAAATGTATATAACTGCAGAGTAGTGACAGAACTGTGTGAATGTCTGTATGTGTCTGTGTGTTGGTGTATAAGTGGCTGCATGGTTTTGTGAATAGCTATATGAGTATTTATATGGGTTATGTATTTGTTATCTGAGTATCTGTATGGGTGCCTGAGTGTATGAGTGGGAGAGGTGTGTGTGACTCTGTGCATAGATATATGAGTGGGTGATCCTATGGGTGCATGGTTTTAAGAGTGCAACTGTGACGGACTGTATGGTTGAGTGAGTGTATGTATGGGTGTGTTAGGGATTGAATGTGCATCTTAGTTGTAGATGTGACAGTAAGTACATATATGAAACACAGTGTATATGTGTGTAAGAGTATATAAGTATCTATATCTGTGAGTGTGTGATAGCGGAACTGGCTGTATGAATGAGTGTGTGCTTGTACTAGAAATTGTGTAAGAGTGTCAAAATGTTTTTTTATTTTTATAAGTAAGTAATCTTGAGTGTGTTTAACTGTATAGGTGAGTTAATTTGACTGTGCTTATTTATTTGCACAACTGACTAGGTGTGTCATTACCTAAATGCTTGATTGGTAGTGTGTGAGTGTCTATATATGTTTATAAATGCATATGATAGTCTTCAATGGAGTGACTGTAAGTATAAGTGACTGTACAGGTGAGTGAATTGAGGTGCATGTAGATCTAAGAGTCAATGTGTAGGTATGTAGTTATTGGTATTGGAGTATCTATGGTTTTCAAATTGCCCATCTGAAAGTTTGAGTTGGTGTTTCTAAATTTATTTTAGGGTGGGAGAAGATGTACTATTTTATCATATACATGACGTCATCAGTGATGTCATCAGTGATGTCATTTGAGATGTCATCAGTGATGTCATCAGTGATGTCACTGACCATGTCATGAGTGATGTAATATGTGACGTCATCAGCAGTGGATTTCGGGCTCGCAAGTTATAGTTAGGTGAACTAACTATAACATTGGAATTTCATTGTTTTTTTACGAGTGAAATGGCCAGCTAACTATAACATGTGTGAAACCTATGGTTTTTTTCAGTGAATTTGCAAGGTTTTTTAAATGCTAATTCCTAACTATAACGTGTGTGAAACCTATGGTTTTTTGAGTGAATTTCAAAGGTTTTTTAAATGCTAATTTTAGAATTTTGTAATATATTTTTTATATATTTTTTTACAAAACTTTACCTATGTATACATTTATAGATTATCTGTATCCTTTAATTTGGTGTGGCTCATTTTTTTTTTACTTTGAATTTGGATAAAGTTGAACAGCATAGTTAATATCTTCTATTAACTTATGTACACTTTATTTCATTTTTTTTTTCTAAAAAATTTTAGGGTGCGCGCACAGAGCGCGCACCTAGTACGCATGCGTACGTTTTTCATGTACACATGCGTACGTTATCTACGTACGCATACATACGTTTTAGTGCGCGCTCGCAGCGCGCACCTAGTACGCATGCGTACATTTTTTGTGTACGCAAGCGTACGTTATCTACGTACGTTTTAGTACGCGCTCGCAGCGCGCACACAGTACGCATGCGTACGTATGTGGTTTGTGCATACATACGTTCTCCACGTACGCTTGCATGCCTTGTACGTGCTCCGCGCGCTACACTCGTGCATACACGCGGAGTACACGCGCTGACGTTCGTGCATGCGCGCGTGCTGCGTATGCGCGCTACGTACGTGCATAATACTTATGCGCATGCGCGCGTACACGTTCGCGCATGCGTAGTTGCACCGTGCGCGCTCTGAGCTTGCTCCGTGCGCGCACCTCGAGTTATGTGATTAATAAAACAACACTTTTAATTGGTTTTCATTACTTTCAGTTCCAGATTGTTTCAACACCACACCCAATCCCCTCATGGCAAGTCATGTGATCAAGAAACATCACTTTTCATTGGTTCAAAGTACTTTCAGTTCCAGATTCTTCCAAAACCACACCCACTCCCCTCATTATTAGTTCTGATTCCCTTGGAGAAGGAGCTACTCTGTTTTTGTGACACAATGGCAGAGCACCAGCCATCTTCTGAGAGTGAACAGGACACTCTTGAGAGACAGAGGCAGAGGAAGCAGAAAGACTCCTTTATATGGCAGTTTTTCACTTTTCCTGAGGGGCAAAAGAAGGTGAATGCACCAAAAGTCACCTGCATACTTTGTCAGCGGACCTTATCACGTGGGAATGCTAATATGAAGTACTATTTTAGTATTCACACAATGTTGAGGCACGTTGAAAAAATGCATCCTGCGACTTTTCGTCGAGCTTCTGGGGCAAACCCTCCACCTGCTCAGCCGACGACATCTGCAGCAGCTCAGCCGAGCACATCTTCGGCAGCTCAGCCGAGCACTTCTTCTGCGATGGTGCCTTCACCTTCTTCCACACCTCTGGATATACGTCCTTGTTTTGCGAGGATGTCTACACGGTGCATGGATTGTGGTACTCTTATTTCTATGGGTGAGAGCAGTGTTGATCTCGTTCAGAGAAGATTTGAGCAGCACTCTTGCACTAGGCCATAGTTTTGTTTAGTTTTTTTCGTTTTTCTCTTCCTCTGTCCCTACATTAACTCAAGGGCTCTTTTTAGAGCCACCTAAAATCTAAACACAAAAACTTGTTTTTTGAATCTATTCGTCAATTTTTTTTGGGGGTCGCGCACGCTGCGCGCACCCAATGATGTTTTTAAAGAAAAATAATCATTTTTTTCAACTTTAGTAAACCTTCAGGGACTCCCTGACAAAGAGAGGGGAGTGGCAAAGCAATTAAAAAAGAGATGGTGTACATTTCACAGATGAAGGGAAGAGAGTCTTCCTATTAAACTTTAAACTCTGCATCGGTACTTACGTATAGGTACCCTAAACCTATCAAAAAAGATAATAGCTCATTTTAGAGCCAACCAACATCAAAACAGTTAAATTTGATTTTTTTTTTTTTAAAAGGGCATGAGGATTAGAAAAGGGGGTAAGGGAAAATGAGAAATGGAGAGTGAGGAGATGGACGGATTTAGGAAAC
Organism: Triturus cristatus; assembly: GCF_964204655.1. Classification (NCBI taxonomy): domain Eukaryota; kingdom Metazoa; phylum Chordata; class Amphibia; order Caudata; family Salamandridae; genus Triturus; species Triturus cristatus. The sequence continues at coordinate 652,131,044 of NC_140595.1, forward strand.
TGCACTGAGAGAAAGGGAGACAGGATGTCAATGAGCAAAACAGAGTGAAGGAGATTGAAGGAAAGATTGCAAAAAGGAGAAGGAGTGTGAGATACATACAGAAGGAAGAGAAGTAGGAGAATAGGAGTGACTATGTGGAAAGGATAGTAACAGTTAGGCAAGGTGAGGGAAAGAGAATGACGGACAAGGTTAAAAAATTAACATAGATTGAAAATGAGTGATGCAGAGAGGAGGAGTGGTAGAAACAAAGGGGCAGATTTTTTACAAACATACGCAACATTGTGCAGGAAGTCATAATGCTGTGCCATGCTGCGTTACTTTCTAAGCACAGAGATGCGATATATTTACAAGAAAATGTCGCATCTCTATGCTTTCCTTGCACTGGCGCCAAAACTGCAGCCATACGCCGACGCAGGCTCCCTTGCACCATGGTGCAAGGATGCCTGTGTGGTGGGGAAACTGTTCTTGTGCAGGATGAGACACCTTCCTCCCAAAAAAACAATCACAAGAGGCTTTTTCCTCTTTCAATACATGCTGTAGCATGCAGCACGCACTGAAAGAGGAAAAAATGAAGAGAAATGAAAACATTTCTCCTTGTTTTTGCTTCGCTATGTCACCTCTAGGGTGGCGTAGTATTCACACACAAGTTCAGACTTATGATTTCTCGTAAATCAGGAGATTGGTGTAGTTCTATAAGTGTTGTGTGGGAACACAAACAACAACACCCATAGAATACCCCTTCAACACACAGTGCTGCGTTTGAATTGGCTGTATTTACAAGGAGAGGAAAAGACACACAGAGTGGCTTATCCTCTCCTTGTAAATATGGAGGAGCACCCTGCGCCACTAGTACGTCAAGAAAAGTGACGTAGTGGTGGCGCAGGTGGCTTGTAAATCTGCCCCAGAGATATTAAGGAAATTAAGGGTAAAACAGACAAAGAGAGAGTGACAGATACAGAGACAGAGAGCAAACAACTGAGAAGGAGTAAGGCAGTTAAAAAGACTAAGACATATGGATACAGAGAAAGAAACATGGATGAAAAATTAGTGATGGAGGTAGTAAAGGTAGGGGAGTAGTAGAGAAGGAGTGAGGGAGTTACGAAAGAGTAGTAAAGCAGGAAAAGAGAGAGAGAAGAGAAATGAGAATAGCAGAGTGAGGAGAGGTGAAGAAAAGGAAACATGAAACGAAAGGAGTGAGAAATACAGATATTTGAAACTTACCTGACCATCAAAGTAACTTATTTAGAAATAAATGTTTTTATTTAATTGCAAGGAAACTGAATTACATTTTCTAAATGTTCTTTCTAGTTCTGAAAAAAAGAAAAAAAGTATTAATATTCAACAATATATTTTATTAAACAGTTCATGTTTTGTCATATTTAGCAAAGCAATTTTTTGCTCTTTTTTTGCTGTTTTCAGAATGTTTTGATTTTCACTGAAAATAGTGAAATCAATTGTATTCATCATTTAACAGCGGGCAAAAAAAAAACAATCTGAAAGATTGTTTAAAAAAGCCCAAAATGAATCCTCACTAAAACATACCTTGATAGAAATGTCACATATATATTAAAAATACCTTTTAAGTACAATAATAATTTTCAAGAAATAACGTCTGTAAACCTTGTTGCAAAAGAACATATGCCAAAATAATATCTGTCAAAGAAGTCCACAATTGTTTGTTTTACCTTTCCTTGAGGCCAAATGGTAAGTTTAAAATCCTTTTTGAGTTCAATATTCAATTTTAATCCTTTAAAATTTAAATAATGCTTTCTTCAGATGCTGAATTTAGTATTTAAAATTTGGGTTTCAGAAAAATTAAGTAACAATTGGGTAAATCATAAGGCAAACGTTGCTTGAAAATCAATTGAGAATCATTTACACAGTTTCCATCCTTTTTCACATTTAAGATAAACTGTGTAATGACCAGAAGTTATAGAAGGACCGTCATGAAAAATTATTGCAACTGCTGCAAATATTTTTCCAGATATAGATAATTGATTACCAACAAACTTCTTTAGTAAAGTTTCCAATGTTGTTCCATCAGCTCTACAACGTTGTACCATTAAAATTACATGCTGTCCATATTTCTTTAAAAATAACGTTGACAACATTTCAGATTTACATTCAGAACATTCCATGTTGTGATTAGCATCTTTAACTAATTTACTAAAAGTCAGTGATTTACTTTCTGGTAATGGTAAATATATGAACCTTTCAGAATCAACATTACTACTGCATGTGTTCATACAGTTTTCACAACAATGTTCCCATTTATAAGAGACACCAAATACATTTTCTACTTCTACCCCTTCATCTCCCAGTACCATCAGCATGTACATTAAGAATTCCTGTGCATCTTGCTGGACATTTTGTGTAAACTGTGTACATCCAGAACAGACATCTAAAAGATTTCTAACATCAGAAGCACTTTCTATTTTAGTTTTATCATTACTCAGCTTCTCATAAAGGAGACTCAGCAAAGAACAGAATCTTTTTCCCTGATTTACTATTATCTGCTCAGCATTCAGCACTACATTTGCGTAGCAGTTGACACCAGAGCTATTTTCACAATGACAACCAACAACCTCTTCCACACTGTCCTTTTTCTTTTTGCTTGCAGTCACATCACTGTCTTTTTGTTTTCTCTTCTGTACATCCTCATTACAGATATTCTCAAATCTCCTTTTCCGACAAACAACACATTTTTCAAACACTGGATACTGACCTAAATGAGGAGCATAGCTTCTTCTTAATCTATTATATTCCTTTACACAGTTTGCATCAGCACTAACTTTTGAGTCATCAAAGTCTATCATGAATAAACCAGATAATTTTTTCACGCGTGACAAAGCAACATATGCCATACCTTCATTAAACACACTAGATCCAATGTTTACAAAAGCACTATCTACAGTTAATCCTTGAGACTTGTGAATAGTTACAGCATATGCTAGAGAAAACGGAAACTGCTTCCTACGTACATATAAGTCTTTCACTAGCAAAAAATGAACTGAACAACCACTAATGTCTTTAACCTCTTCAATCTGATCAAATTGTATTTTTAAGAATTCAATTCCGTCTTTTTTCTGGTACTTTACAAAACCCACAACTTTACCCATAGCTCCATTCACTAAACCTTTTTCTACATCCAAATTACGTCTTAAAATTACTCTACAGTTCATACATACATAAAGATTCTTTTCCAAACCAGCTGTTTTTGAAATGTTTTTCTCCAGAGAATCCAATTTAGTAGCCAATTTGCCTGTCAATATAATAGTTATTCGTTCATGTTGAATTTTATCCACAGCTTCCAGTTTTATGATCTCTTCATTTTCCAATTTCAAAAGTTCTTGATTGAATACAGAGCATTCATGTAGTGTTGGCATTAAGCAGATTACAGTATTTTTTTCAGCAATTTTCTTGTATATTTTCTCTGGAACTATTTCTTCTGTTGTAAACAAATTACTCAGCAATCGACTCTGTAATGCTTTTCTGCCATGTTCTGTGAGTAGTCCAATTCTTATATCTTTCAGAATACTTTCATAATCCTCATCATTGGCTTGCCTCATATTGGTAATGAGTTCCTTATACTCAAAATACGTCCAAATATTTACATTGCCTATACTTCCTAACAACGTTTTCGTGTCTTCATGTGTAAGTGTATGGAATACCGGTTGTCCTTTAACTAGAGTAAGTTGCAAAAGATCCCCAAAAACTATGACGTGTTTTCCTCCAAATAACACGTCATAGTCTGTCTTTAGTATTTGCTGCATTCTTAAATGCACAAAGGCAAGCATTAAGTTTGATACCATGCTTACCTCATCAATAATGAGTACTTTCATTTTCTTCAATACTCTTGAAACTTCCAAGCATGCTTCTCCTGCTAGTTTGTGGTATTGTATTTTGTTCTCATGCTCTACTGGTAACATTAGCAAACGATGTAAGGTAACTCCTTTTATGTTATACGCTGCTAACCCAGTTGGAGCAGTAACAACACAAGACAAAGTTGAATCCGTTTTGTTCTGTAGGTAGCTTCTAATTACATTAATTAAGAAACTTTTTCCAGTTCCTGCTTGTCCACTTACATACATTCTCATTGGTTCAAAAGATGTGCATGAGCACTCTTTATTTTCATGTAGTAATCCGTGATCAATTTTTTTCCTGACTTCTTCATAAATTTGTTGTTGTTCATCATTCAGTTGTTCTTCCAAATTCGGTAAGTTTATTAAATCATCCTGAGCTTGATTTATAGCTGTTTCGACTTCAGTCATGGCTATTGCTGCTTCATTTTCTACGATTGGTTGTCCTAGAGGATCTTGACTGAACGTCCCGGAACTTTGACTGTCTTGAGAACTGTCTCTAGCTACTTCAGCTGCAATTGTTGCTTCTTGTTCAATTTCTTCATTTAACATTTGAACATAAGTTGTGAAAGTACTGCATTCTATCCTGTCTTTGCTAGCATTGAAGGAATCTTCATAACTCTGGAATTCTCCAAGTAGTTCGTCCTCTGAACGCCATGGTTTAAACAGCTGCAAAAGTGCCAAGTAGTAAAATTCCTTTTTGTCAGGAGTGTCGCAACTCAGCTTCCGGTGATTTATGAAACTTCCTTTTGTTTGCTTCACCAAACATCCTTCCTCACCACTGACTTTATATTTTCCATTGTTGATGTCTTCTGTGGCATTCCGTTTAAAAATGAAGTTCTGCAGCACTTCATAGAGACACATGTTCTCAAGGTGATGACTTCTTTGTGGGTAATATGTGTCCAACATGTTTGTTCTTAAAATGTCTGGACTTTCTGGTTCGTACTCAGCTAAATATTCAATTTCTCGAATAGATTTCAGTACCCGATTTCGCATTCCTGCAAGGCCTAAACGTACCCAAATTATTCTTCTTGATTTCGAGTACAGACTTGCAGATGATAACCTATCTGAGCATTCGTAGGATCCAATTTCTCGATGCGATAACATATTTAAACTGAAACTATATAGCTTCTTACTGACAGTCTTCTCGTGAGAAACCTCTTCCCACATTTCCTTCAATTCCGTTTTCTCAGATTTAGTGATGTAAGATGTGACATACCAAGCAACAGCAATAGAATTGTCAGCCACATACTGTATATCCATGTTAGCATTCCACATGGATAAAATGACTGGGTTGTAGTCATTTATATATTTTGACTCTTCTTTTCTTCTTAGGTTGTAGGTATTCTTAGGCGATTTTCTTGTAATAGTATGTCGCACAGCTGACATAAAACTGTTTACTCTTCCTTTTGAAAGAACAGGTCGTGGAAATCCAAATCGACATTTTGTGTAGAATTTATCTTTACTCTTGTACTTTCGCCGACAGTATTTTCCACACCGATGACTTTGGAAACGTAAAACTTGCTCTTTTAAGTTTTTCTCTTCTGTGCTTTTAGGTATAGCACATGTTGCATATTCTTCAATGAAAGATAAAACTGCTTCATCAGCATCTGTTGCAAATTTTGGGGCATCCTTAATCCACAACAGCATATGAATATGAGGAGCACCTCTTGCTTGGTACTCTTTTCTCCAAAAGAAATCCACAACTTCTCCAAGAGGTGGATTTTTTTTATTGCAGATGAAGGACATCATAGCCTCAAATCTATGATTAAAATATCTGCAAACATTAACCGGATCCAATGAGCACAATTCTCCTGCTGTCTTGTATTGTATGTTTTTAATGTTTGAATTTGCCTCTCGCAGAAAATCCAGTAAATCCTCCCAAGCGTACTCAGCACAGCTCAGGGTAAGGAACCATGTAGGAGTTCCTAAATTCCGTAACATACCCTTCAATTCTCCATGGCGTCGGTACCAATATTCATTAGTCCCACGCTGACAAGCCATCAAATTGATCAATTGAGATTCCAAATGATCATCTCGCTGTTGCACTTTGTTGATAAAGTCCTTTGCTGACACATTATGTAGATGTACTCCAGTTTTTAAAATGTGATTTACTGCATAAGATAGTGCAGACAAGTCACTTTCAAATAAAAGATGGAATAAATAAGGAATACTTTGACGAAATCTTGGATCTTCTGCATATAATCTTGTAGTCCGATACTCCGAAGCAGGAATCTGTACTGGATGTTCATCATATCGTCCACCTTCTCCTGTAGGAAACAGTTGGGGAAAACAACGAGCTTCCAAGCTCTCCTCCCATACACTCACAGGAGTTCCTTTTGCTTTCTTCATCTGAAACAGATCAATAGTGTTTCCCATAACTTCTTTAGAATGAAGAGGATGTATTCTGAAATGTTCATGAATTTCTTCTTCTTTTGACTTATCCACTTTTTCAATTTGCCCAGTTGGTATTCCTGTGTCTTCTAGTAAAACTTCTTCATCTTCATCCATATAAATTGCTTCATACCATTTATTATTTTTTTTCAAATACAAATTTGCTCTTTGTACTTTTCGTACATCCACCAGCTCCTGCCAAATTTTCTTATTCTTTGTAGATACCATTAACCAGAATAACTAATGGTTCAGTTTCCAAAGTATCTGCATCAATTGTTTCCATATTTTTTTTCAAATCCAATGGCAAATAGAGAACTCTTCCTTTTAAACCTCTTTGTAAATCCGAAGGAGGTAATTTACCTGTTTTTGGCTCCATACGCACTATGGTCTGAAACGGATGGACACATTGAATGAGTATAGACTCATACGTATTTAAATCAGAAAGTTCTGGAGGAATCTCAACCAATTCTAATTTATTATGTACAGCTCTAGCTGGCATTCTATTTTCTTCTAACTTGTTATAACAGTATTTACAAATACGCTGATCTTCACCCAATTCAAAACAATTTTCCAGAAATATATATGTTGCAAAATCTTTCCACTTATAATTATCTTCATTTTCACTTTTTTTATACAGATCAACATTCCTTGTTTGAATTTTATAATGGCTTCTCCGGCAACAAATACAAGTAATATTTGGTCTTTCATTAGAGATGATAGTAAATGTTGTCATTTCATCTTCAAAGTTTTTACTAACAGTAAGTTCTACATTCTCTTCCACATTTTCATCAATAACTGTGTCATTTTCTGCACTTTCGTGTTCTGGACCAAAGTAACAAAACTGAATCTCATCAGTAACCTTCACTACATCTGATACAGATCCACGGAACAGAGCATTATTCAACTCATTTAACTTTAGTGCTGGACTTTTAGCAAAATACAATGTTCTCACAAACTTTCTCATTTCAGTATGATGTACTGCCAGCATCCTAAAATGGTGAAAAACACTTTTACACACTTTCCTAGATAGACAAGCCAGAGAATGTCCTTGCAAACCAGTATTCTCTCTCACTCTGCATGGATCTAGTCTTTGAAGCACCTTAATCTTCTGTTTAACACTCTTTTTACTATATTCTCTTAGAAAGTCACGTAATTTATCAATGGATTCCTGACGCACAGTACAAATACTACTACAATTCCAAGTGTACACTGGGGCTTTAGGACATCTCCCCATAACCTCAGCAGCCATCACTTCTTCCTCATTTCTTGGAACCATTTTCTCCTTTTCCATTACACAACCATCTTTAACTTCATATGCTCTACCATTGGTGTCAACTGCATGCAACAAACTATTACTTTGAAGATAACTCTCTTCATTAAAAAATGGTTCAGTCCTTGAACTATGCTTCCATTCTCCTAAGAACACTTTACAAAAGTTATTTTTTTTCACTACTCTTTTCCTTTTGCTTTGTGACTTCATTGCATTGACTAATTTATCTAATCTACGCATCCTGTTCAAAATTAAAATGAATCGTTTTTTTTTTATTTCCAAAGCCTTCGTAACAATAGTTTCAATAAATTTCTTTTTCTTATAAAATTTGGTTTTCTTCTTATATTTTTTCACATCCTTTAGCCAATTTAACATCACTCTTCTCTGAAACATTTTTCGACAAATGTTTGTAAAATCTATTTTTCGTGTTAAGTCACTCTTTCTTACTTCTGATTGTACATTAGCATTTTATTTTTGCTGTCAACTCTGTTGTTGTTTTGTACTTGAAACACTGTTTGAAGATATCTTTTTAACATTTTATTTTTTTGAAGATATTTTTTAAAAATTCTTTAGTCTGCTTACCAGAAGACTTTTTCTTTTTTCCAACACGAGCTTCTCCTCCTATTTTTTTTTTTACCAGTTGTCTTCAAATATAGTTGTTGCTGCTTTTCTTTTCTCTTTCTTGACTTTATAGGCATCTTTAAATTTTTTCACTGTTGCTCAGCAATACCTGCAATCTCTGACAACAATTGCTGTGTGCACACAGACTCATGGTGTGATTCTAGGCAGAAAGCGATATTTTCTTTGGCAATTTGAAAGCACATTTAGTACTGTGGAGGAGCAAGTGATAATTACTGTGACAGCCTGACACATTTTTCTTATATTTTAGAGAAGCAGAAAAGAGCACATGTCCTTACAGCTACTTGAGACCATGACCATGTGTTACAGGGTGAGTGATTAGACTAGAGCAAAGGAAATGAGCCTTGGTAACGTTGAATGTGTTTGCGTTACACACTGATATCTGAAACACCACACAGAGCTGAGTAGTACGTACGGGAGTGTAGGTGAAGCTCCTGCATGTGTGCAAAGAGTGTGTTTCTGGAGACTGTGTATTGTCAGGTGCAAGAGAGATCTGCATGGAGACTTCCACAACTGCATGAAGACTGCAGAGATGTGTTAAAGAGTACATGTGTGGTAAGGGTTAATTGGAGTTTTGAACATGTAGGAACTACCTCACCCATTGCAAGATTTGATGGAAAATCTACCTTGTTGATTTGAAATGTGTTAGCATTTGCCTCTCATTTTTGAGATAGTGATTTCTAATGAGTGCTAACCATCACAGTTGAAGAAAACAAGCTGGCCCTTTCCTGAAAGTGCAAGTTTTACAGAACAACAGCAACACAAATTAAATCTCTGACAACAATTTCTGTGTGCACACAGACTCATGGTGTGATTCTAGGCAGAAAGCGATATTTTCTTTGGCAATTTGAAAGCACATTTAGTACTGTGGTGGAGCAAGTGATAATTACTGTGACAGCCTGACACATTTTCCTTATATTTTAGACAAGCAGAAAAGAGCACATGTCCTAACAGCTCCTTGAGACCATGACCATGTGTTACAGGGTGAGTGATTAGACTACAGCAAAGGAAATGAGCCTTGGTGACGTTGAATGTGTTTGCGTTACACACTGCTATCTGAAACACAACACAGAGCTGAGTAGTATGCATGGGAGTGTAGGTGAAGCTGCTGCATGTGTACAAAGAGTGTGTTTCTGGAGACTGTGTATTGTCAGGTGCAACAGAGATCTGCATGGAGACTTCCACAACTGCATGAAGACTGCAGAGATGTGTGTAAGAGTACATGTGTGGTAAGGGTTAATTGGAGTTTTGAACATGTAGGAACTACCTCACCCATTGCAAGATTTGATGGAAAATCTACCCTGTTGATTTGAAATGTGTTAGCATTTGCCTCTCATTTGTGAGATAGTGATTTCTACTGAGTGCTAACCATCACAGTTGACGAAAACAAGCTGGCCCTTTCCTGAAAGTGCAAGTTTTACAGAACAACAGCAACACAAATTAAATCTCTGACAAAAATTCCTGTGTGCACACAGACTCATGGTGTGATTCTAGGCAGAAAGCGATATTTTCTTTGGCAATTTGAAAGCACATTTAGTACTGTGACCATGACCATGTGTTACAAAAAACAAGCTGCCCCTTTCCTGCGAGTGCAAGGCTAACAGGGCAAGAGCAACACAAATTAAATCTCTGATAACAATTCCTGTGTGCACACTGTCTCATGGTGTGATTCTAGGCAGAAAACAGTATTCCTGGGTGATACCAGTACATCTTAACTTATGGTGAAGACATACTCCATAATATCTAACATGTTCAAGGCACTTAAATATCTTCCTTAACATAAAATGTAAAACACAACTTTTAAAGTGGTAGGAAAATGTGCCATGCTATTTTCAAATGTGTTTGCATTTGCCTCTCATTTGTGAGAAACTGATTTCTGCTGAATGCTAACCATCACACTTTAAGAAAACAAACTGCCCCTTTCCTGCGAGTGCAAGGCTAACAGAATAAGAGCAACATAAATTAAATCTCTGACAACAAATCCTGTGTGCAGACAGACTCATGATGTGATTATAGGCACAAAACAGTATTCCTCAGTGATACCAGTACACCTTAACTTATAGTGAAGACATACTCCATAATATCTTACAAGTTCAAGACAGTTAAATATCTCCTAAAACACAAAATGTAAAACACAACTTTAAAAGAAGAATGACAATTCTAATATTTATATCAAAACTCACCACATACATCCCCTCTCAAACTCATAACTCACCTTTAAAATTAGTTAGTTGAGGAAGAAATGTGGCACTCAAACAGCAGATTATCAGAGCCAGAATCTCAGAGCTGTACACCTCTCTCCTCTCACCACAACCAGTAAATGGCAATGTTTCCCTCTCTTTTTTCACACATATACATGTTAATGTAAAATCACAGTCCTTCCCACATTTTTTCAAATGGAATCACACATTTCTATTGGTTGCAACTTTCAACCCTTTTCCAAATCATCCCTTCCCCCAACATGACTTCTGCCTGCTACCATAGCAACAGGTCATGGAACACTGGTGTGAGCAGAGAGGTCAGAAGTTCAGCACACAATGTTTCTAATCCAAAAACAAGAGTGCTTGACTTTTCAAACCTAACAGCAAATCCAAAGTAATGTTCAGTGGGAACACATTTTTCTGAACCAATACAAAACATGCTTTTAAAAATGTAAACATACAGCCTAGTTTTAACTGTAAAATGGTTTGAATCAGCCAATGACTTCTTTTTATTTAAAAAAAAGTATGTATGCCTCCATTTTTCAACTGTCTTTCTTTTCATATTGCCATTCTACTGAAAGACACCTCCTGAGTGCATCCAGATCTCCTTGGAAGATGTTCACAGTGTGGATTGTAGGTCATAGCTATGTCTTCTGGAGTGAAATATTTGCAGAAAAAAGAGGTATTGTGAAAGACCTTGCTTTGCCAAATGTAGACATTAAATGGATTGGTCAGAGAGGGTTAAAGTGGCATCAATTAATGCCTTTGGTGAAAACCTTTCTACATCTCCCAGAGCCTAACCTTATTATTGTGCACTGTGGTGGAAATGACCTAGGCACTTTAACTGGGGTAGGTCTGGAAATGCTTGTAAAGGACACCTTTTTGCAATTGATGTCACTTTTTCCACAAACTGCCTTTGTATATTCTAATATATGCCAAAGGCAAAAGTGAAACTGGTCCAACCAACATTGTCCACAGATTGACAAAGCAAGAAAGCACGTCAATAAGTCTGTTTCTGCTTTCCTCAGAGACTATGGTATGGGTTCTATATACCACAACAACTTGCGTTACAACATTCAAGACATTTATAGAGGAGACGGTGTACATTTCAATGATGAAGGGAACAGAGTCTTCCTCTTGAACTTTAGACTCTGCATCGGTACTTACTTGTAGGTACCGAAAAACACTCAATAAACACAAGGGCTCTTTTTAGAGCCACCTAATATCTAAACACTTAAACTTGATTTTTATTTCTATTTTTTTTAAGGTTTTTTTCGGGTGCGCGCAGAGTGCGCGCACCCCGCGATGTTTTTAAAAAAAATAAAATCTTTTTTTTGGCCCTTCGTGGTTCTACTGTGACCCCCTGACAATGGCTAGGGGGTCAAGAACTCCCTACTCTGCCCCCTATTCACGTTCTCCACCTTTCCTTTTCAGTGCGACAGACAAAATGGCGGCCGACACTTCCTGATTTCGACCAATTTGAATGTTTACTGACATCTAACAACCAATCAGAATTACGCTTGCGCACGGCAGGGTGCGCGCACAGGGCTTGCACAGTGCGCGCACACTGCATGCGTATAGATATTGATATGCTTTTAAATGCTATTTTCTCAGGAAATACTGAACAGATTTACACCAGACCTGCAAAAGGCACTTCCTTGACCTTATGGCTACCTCTCTGCCAAATTTCAAGTAATTCTGTTCAGCCATTCGGGCTGTAGCTGCGACTAAAGGTCCTATGGAAAAATACATGGGGAAAACGCGTTTTGGGACCCCCCCTTTTTCTCGGCCCACGCTTGACGAATCACCCCGAGACTTTCAGGGCAGGAGCTGAACGGAGCGCCCCATTTGTTTTGAAAATTTCGTGAGGAATCGTCAACCGGCGCCAAACTCGGTTCTAACTATAACTATCTACTGGTGACCGCCAGTAGATAATATACATATCTATCTATCTATCTATCTATCTATCTATCTATCTATCTATCTATCTATCTATCTATCTATCTATCTATCTATCTATCTATCTATCTATCTATCTATCTATCTATCTATCTATCTATCTATCTATCTATCTATCTATCTATCTATCTATCTATCTATCTACATACATATATATGTACATATATAATGGTCCAGTAGAAGGCTGGGAGCCGTAACGCGTAGACCGTCCTCTGCCGTTCATGTTTGCACCTTGGTTTGAATAAAGCACTTTTGGAAAGACTTGCCGGTTGTGGTGCTGTGATCCTTCGCCGAAGCTCTCGAACTGGGAAGGCTGTTGAAGGAATACCGAATATATATATATATATATATATATATATATATATATATATATATATATATATGTATATATATATATATATATATATATGTATATATATATATATATATATATTATCTACTGGCGGTCGCCAGTAGATAGTTATAGTTAGGACTGTGTTTCGATAGGAAATCCGCAACATTCTATTTGGAATAACTTTGGCGCCGGTCGACGAATCCTCACAAAATTTTCAAAACTAATGGGGCGCTACGCTCCGCTCCTACCCTGAAAGTCTCGGGGGGATTCGTCAAGCGGGGGCTGAGAAAAAAGGGGGGTCCCAAAACGCGTTTTCCCCATGCATTTTTCCATAGGACCTTTAGACACAGCTACAGCCCGAACGGCTGAACAGAATTACTTGAAATTTGGCAGAGAGGTAGTCCTCAGCTCAGGGAAGTGCCTTTTGCAGGTCTGGTGTCAATCTGTTCAGTAGTTCCTGAGAAAATCAAAAGTAAAATCATATATATATGTGGGCGGAGCCTAACCACACATCTCATCCTGAGATCTGATTGGCTGTCAGCACTTCATCCAAGAAGTGTTGGCAGCCATCTTGGGACCAATATACATGATAGCACCTCATTAAAAAGCATTGCAGTTAATAGAAGGTTTTAAGACTTTAGTTACATTATAAATCATTTGTTGATGGTACCATACTCATTTTAGGAATTGTGGTATGTTCTAAGGTGATTTCACCATGTGAAAAAGCCTTCTGCTGGGATATCATGATTGAGAGAAAAATATTTTCTCATGCTTTTCCCACAGAGGTTTGGAAGGTTATCTATAAGCTAAACTGAGAGCTTATTTTCTGTAAATTCACATTATCTTTCTCAGTCATGTGAGAATGAAGTCTGACATTCTCAGTAAAACATGTACATCCAACAAGGGCAGAGACTGTCAGTTGATTCCTTTGTGTTCTACTGCAGCTTCCCAGAGTGTTCCAAAGAACAACTAGAGCGCTAACAGTCCTACTTATGATAAACGTATGGCACACCTGAAGCCATCTTGCTTGGATTAAAGTGGTAACTCTTAAAACATTTAATTTAAAAAGGAGCAAAATGAGGGGGTTCATTTTTCCATAACAAGTATGATTAGTGTTGCAGAAAGAAAAACTAGGGCACATTTTGACTTCTGAAATCCTCTTTTATTTCATTAAAAAATTCTGACATGCAGACTGAAACATGCACTTTCAATACCAGCAGCAGTTTTCCCTGGTGAGCAGTAGCTTTACTACAGTGATCTAATGAGCAAAAAGAGTGCTAACATTCTGAATTTATGGCAAATGTGTGACACATCTGAATGCCTTCTTGATGGAATCAAAGTAAAAAACTGAAAGTATTTCCAACTGAGGAGACTGCAGCAAATGAGGAAATTAGGAATCTTCATAACAAAGAAGTCTCCCAAGATGGCCACCAGAGACCAAAGAGCCCAAATGTAGCCCAAATATCACCCAGATGTAGCCCAAGTATAGCCCAATGACAGAATGTCCCAGAGTGTTCCTAAAGACAACTAGAGCGCTTACTGTCTTCATTCTGACAAACGTATGGCACACCTGAAGCCATCTTGATTGGAATAAACTGGTAACACTTAAAACATTTAATTTAAAAAGGAACACAATGAGGGGGTTCATTTTGCCATAGAAATTATGATTAATGCTGAAGAAAGAAAATGAGGGCACATTTTGAGTGACTTCTCAAATCCTCTTCTATTTCATTAAAAAATTCTGACATGCAGACTAAAACATGCACTTTTAATACCAGGAGCAGACTTCCATGGTGAACAGTAGTTTTACTACAGTGATCTAATGAGCAACTAGAGTGCTAACTTTCAGAATTTATGGCAAATGGGTGACATATCTGAATACCTTCATGATGGAATCAAAGTAAAAAACTGAAAGCATTTCCTACTGAGGAGACTGCAGTACATGAGGAAATTAGGAAACATCATAACAAATAAATCTCCCAAGATGGCCACCGGAGACAAAAGAGCCCAAATGTAGCCCAAAATCACCCAGATGTAGCCCAAATGTAGCCCAATGACAGAAGTGTGCAAAACACTTATTATTTTGTGTTTTTGCAGTGTTATATAGTGCAGACTTGTCAGGTATTGGAGTGCTTTACATGAGCATTGGTTACATCACACAAGAACAAATTCATTTTGGTTGTAGACATGGGGAGACTAAGTGATTTGACCAGAATCACAGAATGTCTAGCTGAAGCAGAAACTCCAACCTGGTTCCCCAGTTGCAAAGTCTGCAGTTCTGGAAGTAACACCACATCCTCTCCCCTAAGTGCAACATTTAATCAAGTGGTCAACTGGATAAAAAAACATAAAGATAACAAATAGCTTTGTCGCTATTTGAAAACTCAGAAAATATGTCCTTATTTTAGTCTTTTAGAGCACTAACCATAATTTTGATGCCAATAAGACCCTCTCATATATGTAATTTCTAAAGGAAATGCTCTAGGTATTACAGTTTTGATTACATCAAGATGACGTCAGGCGTTCCACACTTTTGTAATAAATATAGAATGTTAGCAATCTAGTTGTTCATTAGGATACTGTTGAGAGGCAGAGGCCAGGGGCACGGACTCTGAAAATTGAAGGCAGGTAGGAGGGTGCAAAGGCAACAATTTAACCACACTGAGCAGGCAGGAAGGGCCGTGGCAGCACAACAGACTATGGAGGGCAGTGGAAAGGGGGGCAGGGACAACAAACCAACAATACAGGACTTGCAAGAGAGGCTGTGGCAATGTAATAGACCATTGTGGGCAGAAGGAAGAGGCATTGGTAGTACAACCATACATGCCAACAGACCCGATTCAGCCAGGAAACGTCCAATGTTTTTAAGCTCAAATGGGCTTTATTTGATCTGTCTCCTGTCTACAATCTCCTCTTTTTCAATGTAACTCAAAGGGGAAAATCAATATCCCAGTTTTTTTTCAAAATCTCCCTCTTACCAAGTTCAAAATGTTTGCAAGTATGGTACATTGGATCATGGAAGGAAATGGGGTAGGGACATGGACTTGGATAACAGAGGACAGGAAGGACATGGAGGGGTGCACCAAACTGACCCTGCAGGGCAGGCATCAGGGTTTGCAGCAGTACAATACACCACACAGGGCATGCGGGACGGGAGTGCAGCACAACAATCCATAGAAAGCAAGAGGGAGGGGACAGGACCATGCACATGGACAACAGAGAACAGAGGGGCAAGAGGCAATGGTAGCTAGCTGACCATAATGGACAGACAGGAGAGAAAGCTGCAGCATAACAGACCATAAAGGGCAGGATGGACGGATCAGGGGCATTACAATGGAACAGACAAGCCAGGAGGGAGGGAGTAGGGGTCTGCACATGTAAACAGAGGGCTGGGGGCAAGGGGGCAGGGCAGGAGCAGCAAGATAGCCATGGATGTCAGGCAGGATGGGCACTAGAAGCAAGACACACCATGAAGAGCAACAGTGAGACTGTGATGGCATACACACAGACCATGGAGGGAAGGTGGGAGGGGGTCAGGGGAGGCTAACTGACCACACAGGGAAGGTGGGAGGGGCCATGGCAGCACAGAAGACCATGCATGGCAAGTGGGAGGGTTAGTGGCAGCACAATGGCTATGATGGGCAAGAAGGAGGGTGCAGGGGCATGCACAAAGGACGATGGAGGATAGAAGGGAGGGTCAGGACCTGTGCACAGACAAGAAAGTTCAGGGGAAGGGGCCTCACAACAGACCGCACGGGGCAGGCAGGAGGAGCAGTTGCAGCACAACAGACCAGGGAGGGCAAAAGGGTGTGGCAGTACAATGGACCATGTAGGACAGGAGGAAGAGGATAGGGGCATAGCATGTGGACAGGCAGGGTGGAGGTGGCAGGGACAGGTTACAGTCATCTGACAATGCTAGGCATGTGGGAGGGGAGTGGCAGCTCAACAGAACACTCAGAGTAGATAGGAGTGGCAGGTCCATGGAACATGGTGGGCAAAAAGGATGGAGCAGGGGCATGCACAAAGACATCGGAGGGCAGGGGGAAGGAGAATAGGGGCAGCAAGCTAAGCACAGAGTTTAAGCAGGAGGTCAATGATGGGGCATAGAATTGGGCAATGGAGGGCAGGAGGAGGGGACTGGTACATCATACTAAATTGAGGGCAGTGGCAGCACATCAGACCATGCATGGCAGGAAGGAGGAGGCTAGTCCATGGATTCACACAACAGAGGATAGGGAGGAGGGGGATGGGGTAGCAAGCTAACTGTTCAGAGAAGGCAGGTATTAGGAACTTTATTGTTTTTAAAACGTGTGTCTGTGCGAACTACTTAAAATATGAACAAGTATGCAGCATAATCTCACTTTTATTCAGGAAGAAGAGGACGTTTGTGACTGTGACTCCGGGCTCACTTGGCAGAAACACCCCCTGACCCTCCACCCCCTATCGCAAAATGTAATGCCCGTGAAAAGGGTAGGTGAACACAGTGTTATATAGAACATAGTCCTGAGAGCACGATTGAAAATGAAAACTAGATATAGTGTATGGTATAAACTATGCACCAAAAAGTGTGATATAAGATGAACCGGGCGTGAAATATAATATGCAATACATTGTGCGCAATGAAAGATTCATTCTATAGCACGAGATAGCACAGGCACTAGCGCGTGCTATGCGATGTGCGCCTTGGAGTGTAATATGCACAGGGCAGTGTTGTGTAACCTAACTAGTCTCTAAAGGTGTAATATAAAATATGTGCTGCATATGCACTGTGACAAACATATGGATCCCAGATTGTAATATGTAAGGCATAGCACTGTGCGTTATAACATAGGCATCGAGGAAGGCATGTTAGATGGGGCAATATAACCCGTGCGAAGACAAGTGTGGCATGACATATTCACGGGGTGGTGTTACAGTGCACATGGGCTAGAGAGTGTCATAGCATATGCACTAGCTGGTGGAATACAACACAGAGGTGTGTGGCACTTGGCAGGCAATGGTGGGTGTAACACAGCATTGGGCTCTGCCAGGAGCGCGCTGTGACTCTCAAGTGATGTTCGTCCCCTTTCCAGAGAGTAAAATAAAAAGTATTACACATCCGGCAGTGGATGTGTGTTTTATTAACCGTGAGGGGGGTTTCTTGCATAGCTTTAGTCGAATTTTTGTTGAATCCCCTTTGAATGGCTTGGTGTGCATGTGTATTAAATGTGCCCGTCAATAGCTACCCATGTTTGTATAAATAAACGACAAGGGTGTCTACCGGGATAAGGCACGGTAGGGCATCAGACATGTCAGAGCTTCACTAGTGGTGTAAATACATTCCACGTGGATTCATTGTATGCATAGACGCCTTTTAATGAATATCACTCAAATCGTCATGGTGATAGGTACGTACGGTTTGTCCAGCATGTCCTAGGTCTGTCTATAAATATATATTTTTTTAAAATAATAAAAAACAGTGGCCGGCCCTGGGGATTGGGGTCAAAAAAATATAATTAGGAGACATGCCCTGTGGGATGGGGTCATCAGTGCCAATAAATTAGAATAAGAAGGGGAACCACACAGCCCCCTTCTTAAAAAATTAAAATAAATAAAAGACTGGCATCGTGCCAGAGGCAACGCCCCCTCCTTGCAGCACTCTGCAAACGCGCCCCCTGGCGAGTTGTAAGTTGGGGAATTAATTCCTCTTCAATACTGAGGGTCCCTGAGGGCCAACTAGCCCAACAGGCATCTCCAGTATGCGCCAGGGAGCTGCGCTGCAGACAGGTGTTCTGAGGCCAAGCACCTTTTTACACCTCTCTGCAACGCAGCTCTGTGGCGCTTACTGGAGGTACCTAGTGGTCTAGTTTGATCCTAGGGACCCTTAGGATTCAAGGGGACTTAATCTCTCAACTTAGAACAGCCACAGGGCGCGTTTACACAGTGGTGAAGGGAGGGGACGGGGCCTGAGGTGACGTGTGCAAACACGCACTATGGCACGTTTTAAATTGGGGATATAATTTCCCTTCAATACTGAGGGCCCCTGGGGGCTAACTAGCCCACCAAGTGCTTCCAGTTAGCGCCACTGAGCTGCATTGCAGAGAGATGGTCCAGGCTGTGCCACTTTTTACACCTCTCTGCAACGCAGCTCTCTGGCACTTACTGGAGGTACCTAGTGGGCTAGTTGGACCCTAAGGACCCTCAGGATTCAAATGAACTTAATCTCCCAACTAAAAACGGACACAGGGCGTGTTTACACAGTGGTGAAGGGAGGGGACGGGGCCTGAGTTAACGTGTGCAAAAACGCCCTGTGGCCTGTTGTAAGAGGTAGTTTTAATCCCCCTGCCCTATTATATACTAGGGGCTTACAGAGGAGGTCATGCTAATCACAGGGGGACCCCAACGCATAATGTTCCCTAGTGTATGTAGGTGTTTTCACTGTATTCTAAGTGTCTTTTAACATAGCACTGGCTCTAGGACTGGTTAGTCAGACTCAGTTACCACCAGTATCCGTCTGAAAAAGTTGAGGGTACAGGATGATTTTGCAACAAGGATTCTTTCTGCTCTTCTTTTTGTTCTTTCTGCACGTTATCCTTCTTCCTGCACTTTTATTCGTCTTTGAGGACTTCTGTTGCTTCTTTCTGCACTTCTTTTTTTTCTTTCTGTGCATGTTTTCTTCTTTCTTCACATGTCCTATCTCTGTAGGCATAGTAAGAAATTAGCATTTAAAAAACCTTTGAAATTCACAGAAAAAACCATATGTTTCAGGCACGTTATAGTTAGGAATTAGCATTTCAAAAACCTCAGAAATTCACTGAAAAAACCATAGGTTTCAGGGGTGTTATAGTTAGCTGGACTTTTCACTTGTACAAAACCATTGAAATTCCCCCGTTATAGTTAGTTCAGCTAACTATAACTCGCGCGCCCGCAATGCACTGCTGATGACGTCACATATTACATCACTCATGACATGGTCAGTGACATCACTCATGACATCACTGATGACATCTCAAATGACATCACTGATGACATCACTGATGACATCATCCTTGTGATAGAGTGGCAGACCTCCTCTCACCCTAATATAACCTTTGATACACACATTCAAAAATAGAGACTAAAACTTTCAAAACAATGGACATACCAATACCAGTTACAACAACCTCTTCAGTAATTCTAAGATCCACATACACATCCACTCATTCACCAACAGTCCTATACAGTCACTCACTCATCATATGTACTCATACACCTATACATCCTGTTACACAATGCCACTCATCCATAGAGTTACTCACACACATACTCACACACATAGTCACTCATGCTAATAAAGAATCAAACATACATTTACTTGCATATACAGTTATACACATGCCTCCACACTTACTTCTACGGAAACTTACACATACTTAGTCTTTTAAACAATCACTTATAGAAACACATACTTATTCATTCAGGAACTCTTTCAATCTCTCACTCTCACACATACTCACTTATATACAGCAATAGTCACATATACTAGTTTAAAACATATGTAGTTACTCATAAAGACACTATTGAGACAGTCATTCACTCACTAACACACCCATACACACACTCATCCACCCATACAGTCCTGCACACATGATGTCTTCAACACATACAAACAGTGAGTCACTCATTCATGCACCTATGCACTACGTAATACCCCCCAACGAACTATGCAGACACTCAGACTGATACTCAAAAAACCAACTAATAACCTATATAGACACCCATGTAGCTACTCACCAACCCATGCAGCCACTTATACACAAAGTGAGAGACTGATACAGATATTTACATATTTAAACATTACTCACTAAGCCATGTATTCACTATGATACACTTAATCAGTCAGTTACACAATCAATTTTTCAAAAACAAATCATCCATTTAGACACTTATATACCCATTTATTCTTCCATCGACCTTGAGATATACATATATAAAACATATTTAATTTTCAGAAAAACAGACATTCACTGGATGATGTCATCAGTGATGTCATCAGTGATGTCATTTGAGATGTCATCAGTGATGTCATGAGTGATGTCACTGACCATGTCATGAGTGATGTAATATGTGACGTCATCAGCAGTGCATTGCGGGCGCGCGAGTTATAGTTAGCTGAACTAACTATAACAGGGGAATTTCAATGGTTTTGTACGAGTGAAAAGTCCAGCTAACTATAACACCCCTGAAACCTATGGTTTTTTCAGTGAATATATATATATATATATATATATATATATATATCACTGAAAAAAACATAGGTTTCAGGCCTGATATAGTTAGGAATTAGCATTTAAAAAACCTTAGAAATTCACTGAAACAACTACAGGTTTTAGAGGTGTTATAGTTAGCTGGACATTTCACTCGAACAAAACCATTGATATTCCTCCGATATCGTTAGTTGTACTAACTACATCTCGCGCGCCCACAATTCTTTGCTGATGATATCACATATTACATCATTCATGACATGGTCAGTGACATCACTGATGACATCTCAAATGACATCACTGATGACATCATCCAGTGAATGTGGTATGGTTCCTTATTTAAATATGTATTTTATATATATCAATTTGCATTGAAGAATGAGGGGATATATAAATTAAGGGTGGGCGCAGTTCGCGAAGTAGCACTTCGCGAAGCTACGCAAAGTGCAGTTCGCACTACGCGAGCTTCGCGTAGCACTTCGCGAACTGCGTTGTAACATGTTCGCACTGTGCAAGATGTTGTTTTCAATGTTTGCACAGTGCGGACAAGCAACCGGCACTGTGCAATCATTGAAAATGGCATCTTGCACAGTGCGAGCTGTAGTTTTCTGCTGCTCGAGGAGATTTTTACTCGAGCGGCAGCTTTCTCAACGCGAACTGGTAGTTTCTCATCGCGAGCGGTCGCGAGCATACGCGACCCCTCGCAATGAGAAACCTGGCCTCCTCGCGTTGGGAATCTCGCCGGGAGGTTTATTTTCCTTGTTCGCGATCGCCAACTTGATGTTGCTGATCGCGAACAAGGAAAAAGTCTCGCCGGGATGTCATTTTGCTTGCTCGCGGTCGCCAACTTGATGTTGAGGACCGCGAGCAAGCAAAAAATGACCGCAGCACTACGCAAGACTACGCTACGCATGTTCGCACTGTGCTACGTGCAATTCGCGTAGTGCGAAGTAGCGCGAACTTCGCAAACTTCGCGAGCGTAGCGTAGTGCTTTGCCCAGGCCTAATATAAATATAAATATCTGGATGGAGGATTTAGTAGCAGTGTGATTGACTGTTTACTTGACTAATTTATAGAGTCTCACTAAATATATTGGATAGTGACTAACCCCGGGCGTAGCACTACGCTTCGCCCACGTAGTGTACGTAGCGCTGCCTGCTTCGCACTTTCCGAAGTAGGCGAAGCAGGGCAGCGCTACGCACACGCCGAGGGCGAAGCGTAGCTGCTTGCCACCCGCCACCCACCTCCCGCCTGCCCTCCTTTTAATAATATAAGCAATGAAAAATAAATTAAAGTAAGTCGACTTACCGTAAGCGCGGCGTCTCCGGGGCTCCCTCTTTCTGTTTCTAATTTCTTCTGGCAAATGCGCATGCGCGGACACCCGCGCATGCGCATTTCTCGCGAGAAATGCGCATGCGCGGGCGTCCGCGCATGCGCATTTGTCAGAAGAAATTAGAAACGAAGAAGAGGGAGCCCCGGAGACGCCGCGCTTACGGTAAGTCGCTTTACTTTAATTTATTTTATATTGCTGATATTATTTAAAAGAAGGGCGGGCGGGAGGTGGGTGGCACGTAGTGGGGCTACGCGAAGCGCGTAGTGTGCGTAGATTTGGGCACACTACGTGCTGCTTCACGTAGCCCCACTACGCCCACTACGCCCACCCTTAATAGTGACTAAACTGTGTGAATATCTGTATCACTTTGTCAGTTGTTGTGTAGACTTCTGCACTAGTTGGTTACTAGCTACGTGAAAGTCTAAATTATTTATTGATTAGTTAACTGAGTATTTGTATGGGAGAGTGAATGTGTGTGTGGTTCCGTGTGGGTGTGTGACTGCCCAAAGATGTGTGAATAGTTGATTCAGTAGGTATATGAAGTTAAAACTACATGTTATAACAGTTGTTTGGGTGAGTGAATATCTTTATGGGTGTGGCGATGAGCAAATATATGTATCAATGGTACATGTCCAACAAACTAGAAAAATAAAAGCCAGTGTATGTGTCAGTTCTTGTATATAAATAAGTATACATACGACTCAGTGATTGTATGAGTGACTGTATGGATAACTGTATAGTTGTAATAGTGATTTTATAACACACTAAGTATGAGCTATTATCTATATGAATAGATGAAGTGGTGTTTTTATAAGTGTATAGCTAAGTAAAAGTAAGTATGATCCATTGTTTGCATAAGTGAGTAGGATGACTTCATAAGTGATTAGGATATGTGTTGGTGTGTAATGTCGATATAGGTGTATAAGTATATTTGATAGTGTTCTATTGATCATTGACAGCATGTATGAGTGAATCTATAGGTAAGTGATTAAATGTGTGTATAGATCTAGGAATCACTGAGTGGGTGTTTAGAAACTTGTATTGGTGTGTCAATGGTTTTAAATCTGGCACTCTGTATTTTACAGTGAGTGATGAAAGGTTATACTAGTGTATGATGAGGTATATCTGATTGTCACGTGGAGGATGTCATCAGTGATGTCATTTGAGATGTCATGAGTGATGTCACTGACCATGTCATGAATGATGTAATATGTGACATCATCAGCAGTGGATTGTGGGCGTGCGAAATGTAGTTAGTACAACTAAATATATCGGAGGAATTTCAATGGTTTTAATCGAGTGAAATGTCCAGCTAACTATAACACCCCTAAAACCTGTAGTTTTTTCAGTGAATATATATATATATATATATATATCTATTTATATATATGTCTATATATATATATATATATGTCTATATATATATATATGTCTATATATATATATATGTCTATATATATATATATTCACTGAAAAAACCATAGGTTTCACACATGTTATAGTTAGCTGGACATTTCACTCATGAAAAACCAATGAAATTCCCCCTTTATAGTTAGTTCAGCTAACTATAACTCGCGCGCCCGCAATGCACTGCTGATGACGTCACATATTACATCACTCATGACATGGTCAGTGACATCACTCATGACATCTCAAATGACATCACTGATGACATCACTGATGACATCATCCAGTGAATGTCTGTTTTTCTGAAAATTAAATATGTTTTATATATGTATATCTCAAGGTCGATGGAAGAATACATGGGTATATAAGTGTCTAAATGGATGATTTGTTTTTGAAAAATTGATTGTGTAACTGACTGATTAAGTGTATCATAGTGAATACATGGCTTAGTGAGTAATGTTTAAATATGTAAATATCTGTATCAGTCTCTCACTTTGTGTATAAGTGGCTGCATGGGTTGGTGAGTAGCTACATGGGTGTCTATATAGGT
Organism: Triturus cristatus; assembly: GCF_964204655.1. Lineage (NCBI taxonomy): Eukaryota > Metazoa > Chordata > Amphibia > Caudata > Salamandridae > Triturus > Triturus cristatus. The sequence goes on from NC_140595.1 coordinate 652,155,216, forward strand.
TATTAGTTGGTTTTTTGAGTATCAGTCTGAGTGTCTGCATGGTTCGGTGGGGGGTATTATGTAGTGCATAGGTGCATGAATGAGTGACTCACTGTTTGTATGTGTTGAAGACAGCATGTGTGCAGGACTGTATGGGTGGATGAGTGTGTGTATGGGTGTGTTAGTGAGTAAATGACTGTCTCAATAGTGTCTTTATGAGTAACTACATATTTTTTAAACTAGTATATGTGACTATTGGTGTATATAAGTGAGTATATGTGAGAGTGAGAGATTTAAAGAGTTCCTGAATCAATAAGTATGTGTCTCTATAAGTGATTGTTTAAAAGACTAAGTATGTGTAAGTTTCCGTAGAAGTAAGTGTGGTGGTGTGTGTATAACTGTATATGTAAGTAAATGTATGTTTGATTCTTTATTAGCATGAGTGACTATGTGTGTGAGTAACTCTATGGATGAGTGGCATTGTGTAACAGGATGTATAGGTATATGAGTACATATGATGAGTGAGTACATGTATGAGTGACTGTATAGGACTGTTGGTGAATGAGTGGATGTGTATGTGGATCTTAGAATTACTGAAGAGGTTGTTGTAACTGGTATTGGTATGTCCATTGTTTTGAAAATTTTAGTCTCTATTTTTGAATGTGTGTATCAAAGGTTATATTAGGGTGAGAGGAGGTCTGCCACTCTATCACAAGGATGATGTCATCAGTGATGGCATCAGTGGTGTCATTTGAGATGTCATCAGTGATGTCATGAGTGATGTCACTGACCATGTCATGAGTGATGTAATATGTGACGTCATCAGCAGTGCATTGCGGGCGCGCGAGTTATAGTTAGCTGAACCAACTATAACGGGGGAATTTCATTGGTTTTTCACGAGTGAAATGTCCAGCTAACTATAACATGTGTGAAACCTATGGTTTTTTCAGTGAATTTGCAAGGTTTTTAAAATGCCAATACCTTACTATAACGTGTGTGAAACCTTTGGTGTTTTCAGTGAATATATATATATATATATATATATATATATATATATATATATATATATATATATATATATATATATATAAAGCAAAAAACAAAGCCGCACTCTTCCTGGATATGATCGTGGTAATTTTAATGACCTCCTCTCCACCAACGCGTTTCGAACTACAACAGTTCCTGATCACGGTATTTACACAAGTCCATCATTTGTTTCACATACTTATACCAACTATTCCGGCCTGCCACTAATGAGACATTATGGGAGTGGTAGTTTTACATTTCAAAATTTGAAAACGTCATTATCAAATCACGCTATAACTGCTCAATAAACCTTTGCTTCTCTGTTATATGCATATCGTGTTTGCAATCAATATATCACCGTATTAATTTGTGATTTTTTTTATAACACCTCGTTCATTTGATTAGTTCAAGTGAAATAATTATGCATATTTATTTCTCAACAATGCTCGCTACGTCCATACGTATGCGTTTTACTTGAAGTGGAGTCAAAAAGTGTCAACAGAGACGCAAATGTTTATTGAGCAGTTATAGCGTGATTTGATAATGACGTTTTCAAATTTTGAAATGTAAAACTACCACTCCCATAATGCCTCATTAGTGGCAGGCCGGAATAGTTGGTATAAATATGCGAAACAAATGATGGACTTGTGTAAATACCGTGATCAGGAACTGTTGTAGTTCGAAACGCGTTGGTGGAGAGGAGGTCATTAAAATTACCACGATCATATCCAGGAAGAGTGCGGCTTTGTTTTTTGCTTTTCTAAATGCTTGTGAGGTTTGTCCCTACCTCACGGCCGGCACCAGCTTTTGAGTGCTCCCCCCGCAAGGGCGCTTTGTATATTTCATATATATATATATATACATATATATATATATATATATATATATATATATATATATATATATATATATATATATATATATATATATATATATATATATATATTCACTTAAAAAACCATAGGTTTCCCACATGTTATAGTTAGGTGGATATTTCACTCGTAAAAAAACAATGAAATTCCCCCGAGATAGTTACTTCAGATAACTATAACTCGCACGCCCGCAATCCTCTGCTCATGACGTCACCTATTACATCACTCATGACATGGTCAGTGGCATCACTCTTGACATCACTGATGACATCATCCTTGTGATAGAGTTGCGGTCGCGCGAGGTATAGTTATCTGAAGTAACTATAACGGGGGAATTTCATTGGTTTTTTACGAGTGAAATATCCACCTAACTATAACATGTGTGAAACCTATGGTTTTTTAAGTGAATTTGCAAGGTTTTTTAAATGCTAATTCCTAACTATAACGTGTGTGAAACCTATGGTTTTTCAGTGAATTTGTATGGTTTTTTAAATGCTAAGTTATGTATGTATTATAATTTTTTTTATATATTTATTTTTCAATAAACTACGTATTAAATTTTTTTTTTTAATTGGTTTTTCACCCCCGCGATTTAAATAAAAAAAAATTAATGTTTTTTTCTGCCTTCGGGGTCCCCCTGACAAAGGCTAGGGGGTCAGGAACTCTCTACCCTGCCCCCTTTTAATGTTCGCCACCTTCCTTTTCCACTCTCGCACTGAAAACAAGCAAATTGGTGGCCGACACTTCCTGATTTCGACCGATTCGAACGTTGACTGACATGTAACAACCAATCAGAATTACGCTTGCGCACGTTAGGGTGCGCGCACGGGGCGCGCACGGTGCACGCACGGTGCGCGGCTATAGATATGTATGTGCTTTTTACTGCAATTTTCTCTGGAAATACTGAACAGATTGACTCCATATATGCAAAAGGCACTTCCTTGTCCTGAGGACTACCTCTCTGCCAAATTTCAAGTAATTCTGTTCAGCCGTTCGGGCTGTACCTTTTCTCGGCCTCCGCTTGACGAATCCCCCCGAGACTTTCAGGGTAGGAGCTGAGCGGAGCGCGCCATTAGTTTTGAAAATTTCGCGAAGATTCGTCAACCGGCGCCAAAGTTATTCAAAATAGAATTTTGAGATTTCCTATGGAAACACGGTCTAACTATAACTATCTTACAGGGCCATTATAGTTAGGAAGTAAGACTTTGGTGGCGCGTTTGCAGAGAGAGTCTGGGCATTGAGCATGGGGCATTGGAGAGGTTCTGAGGGGGTTGCGGTTGATAAAGTGGGAGTGGGGGCAGGTATTTGTGAAGGCAGGAGGCCCTGAGTTGCTCTTGAGAGTCAGGCACACAATCCCCTTCATGCAGTCTGAAGGGGCAGAACTTCCTGTTTTGGTAATGGATTTTATAAAAGTATGTACTAGAAATGCGGAAGGAAGCTTGATCATGCTGTTTATTTGAAGCAGACATAAAGGAAGTATAATAGACAATATGCTACAATAACCTTTATTGCATTTTTACAATCTGGCGAGCTTCTCATGAGCCTTTTGCGAGTGGTCCTTGAGAGCAGAGACGCTCCATATAAGACATTTAGTTTGGTTAATTTTAATGTTGTACATTATATTTTTTATGCATAGACTCTACTTTGAGGATAGTTTTTTTCCTGGAGAAAAACTATCCAAAATCAAGTCTTCTTCTACTGATATACATCAAGAGCCAAACCATCTAATTCATTTGAGCCTCCAAAGGCCAGCAACGACTCTTTGGAATAGGATTATTTTACAATTCTGGAAGAAGCTAACACGTCTCAAGGTCAGTGACATGTATGTTGCATCACAACAAATGTTCACACGGCACATGCAGACAATATTCTTATCCACAGGAATGTGCTGCCATATGCGTTCAATGCACTCAGTAGATTGGCTAGAGCAGAGTTACAGAAAAGTGTTGAGTTATCATCTTGCACAAGTGATACAGAGAAGGGTGCAGGTAGGGACTGGGATCTCTGCTAAGATCTCTCCCTAGTGTGATGGCTATACATACACTGAACTGTTCTTCACATGTTCTCCAAATGTGACATGACTGTGTAATACTGTGTGTAGAGACATAGAACACTTTTCATTGAGATAGGTACCCAAGGTAATAACCATAGTTTGTATGATATTGGAAGGAACTGGCCTCTCTGCTGACATCTCTCCCCAATGTGACCTTTGGTCTTTTGAGTGAATTTCTAGGGTTTTTATAAATATAAATGAATATTTTATTTCCAAGGTGAACATACTAGGATGAGAAAGAGGAATCTTGTTTACGCACATTACTTAAAGAGAATGCCTTTTCATGACAGTGTATGGGAAAAGACTGCACTGCGTGCTCACATCTCTCTATTCAGATATATGCACGCATAATAGGGTGTGATGAAAGATTAGTTACTCTGCTTATACTCTATCACTGAATGATAGGTGTATATAGTTCAATGTCAATAAATGCTGCTCTGTGGTAAAATCGGAGCCTTATGAAATGACAGTACATATTACAGTGTAGGAAGGAATTCACCTCTCTACATTGCTCACTCTTAAAAAACAGCTATGCATTGTAGATTGTGGAGAATGACTGCCTTCCACAATAAGGGCTTCCTTTTGGATGATGGTTGTGTGTTGTAGTTTTTGGGAAGAGATTTATTTATCTGCTCTTTGGTTTCTAGCCCACTGCTCAGTGCTATACCAGTTGTTCTAGGCCCTGGGCCAGTGTTATAGGGCTGACCATACACAATGGACTATAACAAACAAGAGAGCCTCTATCAACTGGTATAGCCAGAGGCAGAACACATGTAAGTATATTGAAAGAATACACTAAAATTCATCATAATGTTCTCAATCCAAAAAGGATATAGCGAAACAAAAACATTGGAATTGTATACCAGAAAACTTGTGATATCTATTATAATCTGTGAGCCATTTATTCTCTTCAATGTGTGGATGATGGCCGTGTATGGTTAGGTATGGAGAGACTTAACCATGTGCTGTCTGATTTATAGTCCACTACTGAACACTAGGGGTCACATGTGGAAAGATAATCATTTGCGATAACCAGAAGATGAGGTTCCGTGCTGCCCCCCTCCTCCTTTCTGAAATCAGCCAGGACCTGGGAGATGTGGTCCGTGAGGCTTACATGGGCCTGGGGAGGGCATGTGCTCCCTCCCCCGTAATTCAAAGATATTCCCTAACAGGACCTGACCCATGGGGAGGGGGGAGAGGGCAAAGAAAAGGAAGCGCAGGATACTGTGCTTGTTTTTTTTTCACAATTTGCTGCAGATTCACGGATCCTCCGTGAATCTCTCTGCATATTTGTAAAATACATATTTTAAAGTTTTCGGTAAATAGTGCTGTTTCTCTGCTACTTCCTTGCTGGAAACCCGCTTGAGTGGGATGTAGTATTCCATGAAACTTCAGGAATGAAGAAATGCGTTTATTAACACATTTCTCCAACAATTTCCCAACACCTGGGAGGAAGGGGACTGGCCCGTGATTTTCTGCCACCGTAGGTTCAAAGGTGGTAATGTTTAGGAGAGGCCTGACAATCACGTTTTCAAGCCTCTGGGACACAACTGCTGTCAAGTGAGTTGTGCTCTCAAGGACCAATTGCCCCCGAACACTTTCTGATCTGTAGTAGGAACAAGCATGGTTTCTCTCAAATCATGCCCGCGTGCCAGGCTCCTGGCATCTTTTTCTACATTAGCATATTCAGGGAGGGCCAAAGCAAACAAAGTTCGCTTCTCTCCTCAGATCTGACCCCCCTCTGCTGTTCTGCATACATTATACTCGGGCACTGATGAAGTGCAGAATCTTCTCCCATGAAACACGTGCGTCTTTTTTGGATCCCTGTAAAATATTCCATTATTCTAAAGGCAACTGCATGTGTTTATTGACCTTGAACACTCTGTAGTTTAGTTTTCATCTGGATGGCGGTGTGCTTCCTCTTGGCACACGAAGGCCCTCGGGGTCTCAGACTCATCGCTTTGGAACACAAGGGCTTTCGAGAGCACCGAGGATTTAAACATTGCTTGAAGGCATAAAAAAAAAAAAAAAAGAAAGCCTCCAGCTATTTTACCGTGCCTACAAGAAGAAATTAAAACAAGCATTTGCAATGCAATAGGTCTCGCAATTATAAGAGTTTGAGCTATTGGCATTGTAAAATTACAATTCCTTTTATTTATGTTTTGGTCTTAAAACAAACAAAAGGCATTGTCATTTACAATGTCAGTAGCATAAACTCGCATAAAAGCAGTGTGGGGAGTGCAGCAGTGTGCGGCGTGCAGCATTGTGCGGCGTGCAGCAGATGTGGGCAGTGTGCGGCGTGCAGCAGTGTGCGGCGGGCAGCAGTGTGCGGCGGGCAGCAGTGTGTGGCGTGCAGCGTCATGCAGCAGTGTGTGGCTTGCAGCAGTGTGTGGCGTGCTGCAGTGTGTGGCGTGCTGCAGTGTGTGGCGTGCAGTAGTGTGCGGCGTGCAGCAGTGTGCGGCGTGCAGCAATGTGCGGCGTGCAGCAGTGTGCGGCGTGCAGCAGTGTGAGACGTGCAGCAGTGTGAGACGTGCAGCAGTGTGAGACGTGCAGCGGCATGCAGCAGTGTGTGGCGTGCAGCAGTGTGTGGCGTGCTGCAGTGTGTGGCCTGCAGCAGTGTTTCGTGTAGCAGTGTGCGGTGTGCAGCATTGTGCGGCATGCAGCAGTGTGCGGCGTGCAGCAGTGTGTGGCGTGCAGCAGTGTGTGGCGTGCAGCGGCATGCAGCAGTGTGTGGCGTGCATCAGTGTGTGGCGTGCATCAGTGTGTGGCGTGCAGCAGTGTGTGGCGTGCAGCAGTGTGTGGCGTGCAGCAGTGTGTGGCGTGCAGCAGTGTGTGGCGTGCAGCGGCATGCAGCAGTGTGTGGCGTGCAGCAGTGTGTGGCATGCAGCAGTGTGTGGCGTGCATCAGTGTGTGGCATGTAGCAGTGTCACAGTTGCAGCAGTGTGTGGCGTGCAGCAGTATGTGGCATGCAGCAGTGTGTGGCGTGCAGCAGTGTGTGGCGTGCAGCAGTGTGTGGCGTGCAGCAGTGTGTGGCGTGCAGCAGTGTGTGGTGGCATGCAGCAGTGTGTGGCGGCATGCAGCAGTGTGTGGCGGCATGCAGCAGTGTGTGGCGGCATGCAGCAGTGTGTGGCATGCAGCAGTGTGTGGCGGCATGCAGCAGTGTGTGGCATGCAGCAGTGTGTGGCGTGCAGCAGTGTGTGGCGTGCAGCAGTGTGTGGCGTGCAGCAGTGTGTGGCGTGCAGCAGTGTGTGGCGTGTAGCAGTGTTACGCGTGCATCAGTGTGTGGCGTGCAGCAGTGTGTGGTGTGCAGCGGCATGCAGCAGTGTGTGGCGTGCATCAGTGTGTGGCATGTAGCAGTTTTGGCCTTTAAACAACATGTCCTCCCCATTTGTAGGGTTTCTGTGCTCTGTGTTAGGCAGGCTAACCATTCAAACCTGCTCTGTAAAGCTTCAACATGATAAAAGCCCCGGCACCTCTTTGGTTACAAATTAAGCACTAGGAAAGTGGCTGTAGCCAAGACACTATTGAATTTTAGTTTATATGCTCTGTGTTACGCAAACTAAATAAAGACATATACAGTGTAAAGCTGCTGCCTCATCAAAACACCGGCACTTCCTTTGTTACAAATTAAGCACTAGGAGGGTGGCTGTAGCTACGTGTTTGCAGCTACACACAAATAAAAATAATAACGTAGCTCCACTTTAGGTCATATTTATGTTTGTGTCTATAGAAATATCAACTAATTTGTCCACAATCACAGGCTATTAAGCATATTCAGACATTAAAACCTGGTTTCAAAACTCGTAGGTTAGCAGTAGTGGACTTTAAGGAACATCCCCTCCCCATTTTTCCGGTTTGTGTGCTCTGTGTAAGGCAGGCTAAACAAAACAACATGCTGTGTAAAGTTGCCACCTAATCAGAGCCCCGGCACCTCCTCTGTTACAAATTAAGCACTGGGAAAGTGGCTGTAGCCAAGCCACTATTAAATTACAGTTTATGTCCTCTGTGTTACGCACAATAAAAAAAAAGTATGGCGTGCAGCAGTGTGTGGCGTGCATCAGTGTGTGGCATGTAGCAGTGTCACGGTTGCAGCAGTGTGCGGTGTGCAGCAGTGTGTGGCGTGCAGCAGTGTGTGGCGTGCAGCAGTGTGTGGCGGCATGCAGCAGTGTGTGGCGTGCAGCAGTGTGTGGCGTGCAGCAGTGTGTGGCGTGCAGCAGTGTGTGGCGTGCAGCAGTGTGTGGCGTGCAGCAGTGTGTGGCATGCAGTAGTGTGTGGCGTGCAGCAGTGTGTGGCGTGCAGCAGTGTGTGGCGTGCAGCAGTGTGTGGTGTGCAGCAGTGTGTGGCGTGCAGCAGTGTGTGGCATGTAGCAGTGTCACGGTTGCAGCAGTGTGCGGTGTGCAGCAGTGTGCGGCGTGCAGCAGTGTGTGGCGTGCAGCAGTGTGTGGCGGCATGCAGCAGTGTGTGGCGTGCAGCAGTGTGTGGCGTGCAGCAGTGTGTGGCGTGCAGCAGTGTGTGGCGTGCAGCAGTATGTGGCATGCAGTAGTGTGTGGCGTGCAGCAGTGTGTGGCATGCAGTAGTGTGTGGCATGCAGCAGTGTGTGTCGTGCAGCAGTGTGTGGCGTGTAGCAGTGTTACGCGTGCAGCAGTGTGTGGCGTGCAGCATTGTGTGGTGTGCAGCGGCATGCAACAGTGTGTGGCGTGCAGCAGTGTGTGGCGTGCATCAGTGTGTGGCATGTAGCAGTTTTGGCCTTTAAACAACATGTCCTCCCCATTTGTAGGGTTTCTGTGCTCTGTGTTAGGCAGGCTAACCATTCAAACCTGCTCTGTAAAGCTTCAACATGATAAAAGCCCCTGCACCTCTTTGGTTACAAATTAAGCACTAGGAAAGTGGCTGTAGCCAAGACACTATTGAATTTTAGTTTATATGCTCTGTGTTACGCAAACTAAATAAAGACATATACAGTGTAAAGCTGCTGCCTCATCAAAACACCGGCACTTCCTTTGTTACAAATTAAGCACTAGGAGGGTGGCTGTAGCTACGTGTTTGCAGCTACACACAAATAAAATAATAACGTAGCTCCACTTTAGGTCATATTTATGTTTGTGTCTATAGAAATATCAACTAATTTGTCCACAATCACAGGCTATTAAGCATATTCAGACATTAAAACCTGGTTTCAAAACTCGTAAGTTAGCAGTAGTGGCCTTTAAAGAACATCCCCTCCCCATTTTTCCGGTTTGTGTGCTCTGTGTTAGGCAGGCTAAACAAAACAACATGCTGTGTAAAGTTGCCACCTAATCAGAGCCCCGGCACCTCTTCTGTTACAAATTAAGCACTGGGAAAGTGGCTGTAGCCAAGCCACTATTAAATTTCAGTTGATGTCCTCTGTGTTACGCAAAATAAAAAAAAAGTATAAAGTGTAAAGCTTCTGCCTCATTAAAACACCAGCACTTATTTGTTACAAATTAAGCACTAGGTGGGCGGCTGTAGCTACGTGTTTACAGCTACACACAACAAGTAACATGATACCTACAACAAGTTAGGACTATTGGCTTTGTCAATCATTGTTAGTTGCATAAGATAAATTAGCAGTAACTGTGGCTTGTATATAATATTGAAAAAGCATCCACTTGAAGCCCTAGTGACACCACGACAATGTTACTGCTCCTGAGTTACAAAAAGAGGCACAAGAATCCAGAGCAGACATGGCGAGTAAGTTGGCTGAAGAGGTGGGGGTGGCAAATGGTGATCACGGGCGCTTTGATGTCCTCAGTGGCCGCGCGGCTCACTGAAAACATCAAAGCGCCCTCGAAATGTAAGTGATCGCAATCGCGATCACACTTCAAAGCGCGGCTGTGTGACAGGCGAAAGTGAAAGACAACGAGTGCTTTCAGGCTGCCAAATGGTGCGCGCGCCCGGCACACATGCACAGTAGTTGGCGGCCTGAAAGCACTCGTTTGCACTTCCAAAAGTGCTTACTATAAGTCTCGCCAGAGCAGCGCTAAAGCGCTGTCTCAGGCGAGACCTAATAAATTGTCAGAGTTTGGAAGAGGAAAGAAAACTCGATGAATATAGCAAAGTCCAAATTGCACCAGTTTCTTGCCGAAAGCATGCACCAGGAAAAAATACACTACAAATTCTGTGAAGTAAATGTGTAAGGATGCACGGTCAGTTTTTAACACTGTATCTATGTACTCATCTTCGCTTTAGCTAGTGCATTAACACCCACTGTTGGGAGATATCTACCTCTCTGCTAGCTTCATGTAATTGGCAAGGTTATGGCAGGGTTATGGTGATGGGCAAGTGTACTGCTCGATTTTCCCGGCCCTATTGTGTTGATGGGTGATTAGGGTGACTTCAGTCTATTACCATTCAAGCCTAAGGGTTAGAGTAGTGAATGAAGTCTATTTACTAGGCACTTCGACATGATCCTGTGTTCTTCCCCATAGATTAGGGCTTGCACACATATCCTAGGGGATAGATTCGTTAGTATTAGGGATAACCTGCCCTGTAGTGAGGGTATTTCATGGAGCCGTGCTGAATTCAGGCCTGGTAGGCCTCAAACGGGAGAGACTCCATCTTTCTTTCTGCTCCGGCAGCTTGAGATGCTTCTAGGTTAAAGGGGATGTTTTAGTTATGAGGTGTTATTCGCGTGGAGAGAACCGGTTCAGACCGGCCCTTATCGAAGGATTGTATTTTTCTTCATGCCGAAGACACTACATCAGGCCGGCCGGCTGGGAAAGTGTCCTTGGTACGGGGAGGTACAAGAATTTGGTGGGCGGCAGGTTACGGGCCGGAATTTTCCATGAGGAAATGCACCTCTATATTAGTGAAAGTCTGAGGCAGTTATGACGCACTTACTTCTGTCCGTAGGCGGCATCTAGCCGTTAGCAGTAAAGCTACTACTTATTCCAGGGAAGACAGATGACAAACTTGAAGGCGGAGAAAAACCGAGAGACAGATACTCTTCTAGCAGAATTGCCAGAGAGGAGAGAGTAGCCGATGAGGAAGAGGTCCCAGTGACTCGGAGAAGGGAGACTATGGAGGTGTGACCTCCAGGCGAGCCGAGACACAGACGAGAAGGGAACCTAGATGACCATTGAGTGCAGGCTACACACGACTAAGGTGATGTCGACCCCTTTCTTATTAGAGTGTACAACCTAATCTTTCACTTTTCTTTGCAGGTTATGTGTTACACAGTAATGTTATGTGATTGCGTATATAATAAATAATAAAGTATCCAGTTTGTAGTGAATCAACATGTGCTGCGTGTTCTTGTATAAGAGGGTAGCCTATTCTTCTAGTCAGCTGTGACTTGACATGAACAGATGTTAACCCTGATCAGGTAAGTGGTAACTGAACAAGGGAGAGAGGAGCCTCTCGAACCAGAGAACAGGTTGTGCTCAAACTGGCAGTTCTTGTGTGATCTGATCAATAGTAAAACTGATTCCCCTGTTGTATGTTATGGTAATCATAGGATGAACTTGTGAGGCTGCCGTCTGGGTAGGAAGTCCTGGGTCCGTCTGGGACCGCGAGGCTAAGGCTGCCGTCTGGGTAGGAAGTCCTGGGTCCGTCTGGGACCGCGAGGCTAAGGCTGCCGTCTGGGTAGGAAGTCCTGGGTCCGTCTGGGACCGCGAGGCTGAGGCTGCCGTCTGGGTAGGAAGTCCTGGGTCCGTCTGGGACCGCGAGGCTGAGGCTTCCGTCTGGGTAGGAAGTCCTGGGTCCGTCTGGGACCGCGAGGCTAAGGCTGCCGCCTGGGTAGGAAGTCCTGGGTCCGTCTGGGACCGCGAGGCTAAGGCTGCCGTCTGGGTAGGAAGTCCTGGGTCCGTCTGGGACCGCGAGGCTGAGGCTGCCGTCTGGGTAGGAAGTCCTGGGTCCGTCTGGGACCGCGAGGCTGAGGCTGCCGTCTGGGTAGGAAGTCCTGGGTCCGTCTGGGACCGCGAGGCTGAGGCTGCCGCCTGGGTAGGAAGTCCTGGGTCCGTCTGGGACCGCGAGGCTGAGGCTGCCGTCTGGGTAGGAAGTCCTGGGTCCGTCTGGGACCGCGAGGCTAAGGCTGCCGTCTGGGTAGGAAGTCCTGGGTCCGTCTGGGACCGCGAGGCTAAGGCTGCCGTCTGGGTAGGAAGTCCTGGGTCCGTCTGGGATCGTGAGGCCGCCACTTGTATTATAAGAGGTATATATACATGTATGTATATATATATATATGTATATAGTAGGAATTCCCTGTCCTTAGGTGGTATATATGTATATATTGGTGGTTACTTGTTGTGAATAGGCCCTAGGGAGAGGGTAACGTTCTGGCTGGGTTAGAGAGGCTCTGATGAGCGGGTCCTATCTGATCCGAAAACCCAAGCAGAACAGCAAGGCACTCATTTTTGGGGACTGGAGCTTTCTTTTCATTATCAGACTTTGACTTAGAGCAAGAGACAAAAAAATAGCAGTAAGAGAAAGAAAGGGGAAGATAAAGACAAGAGCCCGTTTTTTACCTTGTTCTTTCCAACGCAGCAGCACCTTGAGGTCCTGAGGACCGGAGCAGGCACCAGCACTTCGAAGCATGCCGTCACTTTACCGGCGGCCAGAGACTACAGCAACCCGTCATCCCTAGCGCCGGGAGGTGCTTACCACGAGCAGTTCGTGCTAGGAGGCGCATAAAGGCAACTGCGGGCTCCTGAGGGGTGGGAGCCCGTTTTTTACCTTGATCTTTCCAATGCAGCAGCACCTTGAGGTCCAGAGGACCGGGGCAGGCACCAGCACTTTGAAGCACGCCGTCACTTTACCGGCGGCCAGAGACTACAGCTCCCGTTATCCCCAGCGCCCGGGGGTGCTTACCGCGAGCAGTCCACGCCAGGAGGTGCATGAAGGCAGCTGTGGGCTCCCGCAGTGCGGGACGTGCGTGGACGTGTCCGGGCCAAGGGCAGGCCTGTCCGTGCCCGTCAGAGGCCGGAGGAGGCTGGGCAGGCCCAGGTTATTAACAACTATAGATCTGGACTGGCCGAACTCAAAGGATACTTTCCGAACTGGACCTGAACTGCGCCTGTAAGGTATTGGGTTTTTGTTGAGGGGCGTTAGAGGTGAGGTTGGATGTGCTCTTTCTCATTGTTTAAAATCGGTAGCTATGTTCATTAGCCCTGATTATTGAAGATCTTGTCTGAAAATTGTTTTTGTGGTTATCAGTTTGTGTTGTAAAGCAGGGCTCTTAACATGGCAAAATCTAAGGTTGGCCAAGGGGTAGTAGGCACAATTGATGCTTTCTTAACTAGGGCTGAATCTGTGCTCCTGCAAAAAATCGAATTTACTGAGCATAGACTGTCATTAGATTCACAAGTACTACCTAGCCGACATACCCATACCCCAAGTATCCCCAGTACCTCAAGCGCACAAACAACCTTGGTTAATGGAGTACAACGAATTAATAGGTCAAACTCCCCATCCACTGAGCCTGTCAACGTCCGACCACCAGGCCACCACGGTCAAGCCTAATGTGGTCACGAGGGCCCAGAAATCCAAATCAAAAGGCGGATGCAGTTCTGCACCACCACCAAAGAAAAGGAAAGGGCGGGCAGCAATTAAGTCACATAAATATAGTCAACTTACATCTAAACCACTGGGTGGAAGGGGGGAGCAATTGGATAGGGATCTCGCACTTGCAGCAAATCAAGATATAGCCCCAGCAGAAACGGTACCCAAGCAGACTCTGACTTATAACCTTGAGGAGGGCTTCTGGGACAAACTGCAAACAGTAATTGCAGCACACTTAAATACTATTTTTCAAAAATTTACTGACATCGAGAGCACGTTATCATGTTTATCACAATTTTCTCCTAGTGTCTCCACACTGCCTAAGGAGCATAGGCCTGGGCCAAACACATCCATGGGAGGAAACAATAGAGGGGGTGTTAATAACACAGAACCTCCACAGAAAACTACTACACAGGAAGGGCCTCATCGAGGAAGACCGGAAGACAACCTCCCGCAAATTACTGTGTCTTTGCCTCAGATAGAAGGATCCCCCCGAAGCAATTGCCAGTCTCTAAATCCCCTAAATATCGAGCAAGTAAATAGAGTTTGTAATAATGTTAATGAAAGGCCCCAAAGTGTAGGTACCCTAGCTAATTGTCACTTGGGTCACTCACGTTCCAGTGATACAAACTTGAATTTACATCTGGCCCCAGAAACAACACCCAATATTGTTGTCCTACCTAATGTTCCATCATTGTTTCCTGGTGATAGGGAAGACTGGAAATCTTTGAGAAATAAATCTCTGCATCTTGTAAACACAAAGACAGGTATAAATAATAAAATTCTATTTTCTGAACTTAGGATGGCGCGCAGGGTTAGGTGGGTAGGGTCAAGTAATAAGACACTGGCGGTGGATTGCATAGTATTGACCTTCAGGCTGCCAGGGCTTGTAAGATCCATACTAGACAGGACGGTTGATCAACGTATAAATGATTCAAGGATTTCTATATTACCACTAGGCTTCTTTTATCGACCGCCCAGATTGCAATCCTACCTAGCGGAAGAAAACAGTTAATTAAGGACAAAACAGTACCCACAGTTTCCACCTTGGTTTCATGACAATCGCTTTGAGCCATTAAGTGGTCTTGGAGACAGAAGAATGACTAAAGCAGAAAATAAGTACATTAGAGGATAAAATCCATGTATCCGAGACTACTCCTTACATATGTGGCAGTGCTAAAGAGCATAGACCACTTGCAGACCCTCAACACAAACATTGCTCCCCGCAGCTTCTCTTTAACAAAGGTTTGGAAGCAATAGGGACCACTAGAACACATCTAACTGTCACCCAAGTCGAACAATCACCGAATAGCGAGGATGGCAATCTCTTAAATCTACAAAATTGCCAAACCAATAGCCTTAGCCTTCGTCTAATTTCTTGGAGCGTTGCGAGCATCTCACAAAGGCTAAAGGATGAGGTATGGGTCCAGTATATCAAAACGTTTGATATTATCTGTATGCAGGAAACCTGGAGTAGGGATGATTTCTCGTTGGACGGACATGATATACTAACTGTCCAAGCTGAACCATCATTGGCCGGGAGGGCAAAGGGAGGACTAGCTACCCTAATCTCCGTACAGTATGAGTTATTGAGAACTGAAAAAGTAAATGACTCCTCCTGGTACCAGTTGATTTTGTGTTTTAACTTGATTAACATACCTATATAATTAATCAATTGGTACCATAATATTTTTGAAATACAGAATTCTGGGATTATTAACTCATTCGATTTGGAGATTGTTAAGGTAGCAGGGAGGGTTTCCCCCTTGTGTATTATCTGGGTAGGAGATTTCAACTGCACCCCATGCTGGCAAAAGGCATAATGGGAGTAAGGTTTGTGGGTTAGTAGATACTGATGACCAACCTTTGACACACTTGAAACATACCACACAGGGTGATGCGTTAAACTCCAATATTGTAGTGAACAACTTACATATGATTGATACCTTGGTTGATACCCCACTGGTACAATATCCGACATTTCAGGGGGGGCCATGTAAGTACAATCGACTTTATGCTGATCTCTAGTAGGTATTCACACCTTGTCGAAAAATTTGCAGTCGAACCCAACCCTGCTAGTGACCATAATCCTCTTACTGTCTCTTTACGTATTGTGGCGCAAAAGGGTAAGGTTTCTGACTGTTTAACAAAATATAATCATAATCAAGGGGTAAGGCTAAAACGGGACACGATAAACCATATGGATTTTGAGGAGTCTATTATTAAAACAAATTTAATTCAAGTAATGACCTATCTAACCGAAACATCACAGCCAGATGTAATAATACAAAATTTTGAAACAATTTATGATGACGTGGCCAAGAATTTGCACAGACCAATGAGAAAGGGTAGCACCGCTGAAATAAGATGGTTTAACGCAGAGTGTTCTGCAGCGCAAAAAAAATTGAAGAAGGCCCTTCATACAGTCCCCCGGGATAGGGATATGATAAGGGCAGCCAGGCAGACCTGTAAAAAGGTAATCGAGCAGAGAGAGGACGAACTGAGAAGGCAGGCTTGGGATGATCTTGAAAGAGCAAGTGCCCTGAAGGATTCCAGGGGTTTGTGGGAGGTGATAAACCGCCCACTATTCACTAACGAGGCAAGGGCCATGGATACTAACATAACGGGAGTGGCCTGGGAGACCCATTTTACCAAAATATTCAACCCAAAGGGTGCCCTATTAAGCGAATGTGAGGAGGAAATAAGTATTAATATAGAAACCGCACAACAGCTTAGCTTATCACTTTCACTGGGTGAAGTAGAGGAGGCATTGAGAAAGGGTATTCCCCTAAAAGCTCCAGGGCCCGACGGCGTGCCCCTGGACCTATTCAAAAGCAACTCACAAATCTGGGCTCCGTTGTTACTCAATGTTTTTAAAGCAGTAATTGTGGGTCGTATCCCATCATCGTGGAAAAAAGCAGTGGTGGCGCCAATTTTAAAAAGGGAACAGAAACGACCCCACATGCTACAGACCTATTTCTTTAATAGACGCATCGTGTAAGCTACTGCGGCGGGTAATCCTATCATGCCTGGAGTCATGGCCCAATACTTCTGGCCTTATAGCGAACACTCAATTTGGCTTTAGCAAGGGAAGGGGAATGAACGAGCAGTGCCTCAACCTGTCGATGATTATGGGCAAGTACATGAAGGCCAGGGGTGTTTCGATCCATTTGGCCTTCATGGACTTGTCCAGTGCCTTCGACACGGTCTGCTGTAGTAAACTGTGGTCATTAATGGATACCATGGGATTTGAGGAATCGCTTGTTACCCTGTTGCGCAGACTACACGCATCTACCATTGTAGCTATCCGGTATGGCCCAGGGGGAGAAAAGACTAAACCAATTGCATCAACTGAGGGAGTGCATCAGGGTTGTATATTGGTCCCCTTTCTATTTTTAGTTTATACAAATAGTCTAGAGCATTTTCTGCTACAACAACAATTGGATTTTCCAATGATTGAAGGTAAATGGGTACCCTTTTTGTTCTATGCGGACGACACTGTCCTGATGACCTTAACAGCGAACAGCTTACAAAAATGTCTGACTGCAATTAATGAATTTATGTCAGGACTGGACCTTAAGGTTAATTTTAGTAAATCTTTTATTATGACCTGCGGCCCAAACAAAAGTAAAACATGCAAGTATATAGTAAATGATATAGTTGTTGACAAAGTGTCAAACTTTACCTACTTGGGGAATCTTTTCAATAATAAACTGAGCTGGGACAACTTGATCATGATGAGGCTTCAACAAACGAATAGAACTGTAGTGGGTCTTTTAAGTTTTGCCAGCAAACTAGGGCACAAGCTGGTAGCTGAATTGAAAATATTGTATAAATCCAAATGTCTGTCAGTGGCCACCTAAGGGGCAGGAGTATGGGGATATCACAAAAGTGGACAGATTCAAATATTAGATAACACATTTTTTAAACGGCTCTTACGTATCCCCAGTAGCTCTTCTACCTCATTCTGCCATTCAGAGGTGGGTCTAGAATATGTGACTGACAGAATCAATATTGCCCCCTTGCTTCTATGGGGGGAAATCTGGCCTCAGAAGACTTACTACTCTCAAGAGGCATTCTAAGGGACTGTACGAATCTTGACAACGCAATGGCGATCCCCTGGCTTCGTTATGTCAAAGACATTTTTTGTAAGATAGGCCTTGAAGATTTTTATAAAAACCCAGAATCCATTCAACCCAATGTGAAGATGGTTATTAAAAATGGCTATTATTTTTAAGTTTGTCAAATCAGGACAATAACATAGTGGATTGTGCTCTTTTAAGTCAGCAACAATTGTATCTGTCTTTCACCACCCAGGTTCACTCACGTTTCCTAATGATTAAACTCCGCTTAAGCACATTGCACTTTCTTGTGGCTTTTCCAAAACAGGGGGGATGGTGTGAGAGACTTACCCCCTGTCTGTGTAATAACATATAATCAATCCAATAGAGGGCTGGCTATGAAAGAGTTTAATCAATTTCAATCTTAGGACATGCATTCACAAGTGGCGATATCTAATTCTACCCACTCTCTGGCACCCTGTCCAATTTCTTGCAGTCCCAGAACTCCCCAAAATAATATTTGTTTATAAAAATGAATGCAGAACCGCTGTCAGTCAAGCCGCCCAATTGTGCATCTCCTTCCCCACAGCATGTGAGTGAAGAACACTTACTAAAAATAAGTGGAAGAGTGAGAGGGCACCTCACGTATGCAACACCAGGGAGGCTACCAGCAGGTACTCGCCAGTATGCCCACATATATCATCATCGGTTGCCCAATCACAGAAACAAAGAAATGGTGTCCAGTAGAGAGAGAAGAAGAACAGAAAAAAAGAATTAACTGTCCCAAATCATAAACCCCATGCTATGCAAAGAACCATGTGTTCCGTGCAATTAAAATCGAGTTAAGACTCACTATTAGGTTGCCCTCTTTATTTGCAAATGTGAGCTTACTCGGGTTAAAAACACTATATGTTGCTAACCTTTTCCAAGAAGGCCAACATGTTTCATTGCCAATTACGTATGTTGTGGCAAATTCATCAGGGCGTGGGGTTCACTCAATTGCCTCTCTGGACAATGCTTTGTATGATGTGGATAGGCTGACAAAACAAAACAAACAAAATAGCAGTTCTCTTTCAGTAAAACCTGGCCAACCAGATAACAATCATATTTCAACGTAATGTGTATCTTTCAGTCTTGTGTCTCAACCGTATATAATTACCAGGTGTCGGCTAAGGGCTCTCATACCAGCCTGCCGCAGACCAAAAGGGGTGAGAGCATCACTGTTACCCCTAGTTTAGGAAGCACTACCGTTGCTTATCATTGCACCTGTGGAAACAATATAAAAACCTTATATCAGCACTGGTAACGCGTGCCTGTCAGGAAACGTTATGAACTGTGAATTGTCTTATTGAATCCGTTTAATCTAGAATTAATTTATGTACACTGTTTTAAAATCAATAAAGTTATTTGACTGACTGACAAGATGACTGTCATAAAGGAAGAAAATAGTGTTGAAAAAGAACCTGCTGGAGTGAGATAAAGAGATAGGGAATGTAGGGTTCTAGAAACCAAAGGCATGAAAAGGAATCAAGATTAGGCAGCATCTGTAATACAGGTTGAACCACCGCACTTCGGTTTTTTAAATTAGGCACTGATCAGCGGTGTTGAAGGCCATGGACCACAGTGCCTTACCAAGTTTTTAAATAGATAAGAGTGAATGAGTAACCATTCATTTTATTTTATTTTGAGCACCCATCTAAACCATTTTGAGCAAATATGGACGGTGGAGATAATTAAACAGAAATGGTAAAAATGCCTGTAATTTCAGTCCAAGGACGGTCATGTTATGTTACATTCTGTTATTGGTATGTGTATAGCATTCAACTCATGTGTCAGGGTTTCCTTGCAATGAAGCAGGAGCTGTATCTGCAGAGGTAGGGTTTGGGCTAGATGAAGAGCCAGCACTTTGGTTTGAGGAGGAAGTTCTGAAGTGCAGAGGCAGGTGATTCCAGACTTTAGGAGCGAAGGAGGAGAAGGCACGACCTCCTGATCTGGCCATATTTTCCAGACCAGCTTCACACCTGCAGATGATTAATCAAATAACACAAAGTTGAAATCTCAGCCACTGGCAAATACATCTGAATCACATGCTTACATAAAGAATGCAAAGGGGCAAACATGAAGTTGTACCAAAACATGTATGGCTATTAATGATGAACAATGATGAAGGCATACCACACTTTGCAGATAGTGCCAAGGCATGTTCAGATCACTCCACTGGTTCAAGAACTCCCCTGGTTTCTGTTTTTTACCCACATCATTATGAAGATATGTTATGTCTTCTACAAGACATTTACATCCTCCACACCACCCTACCTTTGAGGCAAAATGAAAATATTAAGTAGAGAAACCAACAAACAGAAGCTAGATTTTGCCTGACTAGAGGCAAAGATATGCAATAAGGAGAAGACCAGATAACTAGTCTTCTGCTACTAGCACCAGTTATCTGGAAAAACATCATTGATCCTCCACTTCAACAGGAAACCAAATTCCCACGTCTTCGAGGAAAACCCTATCCACAAGTAGTAAGACTGACCAAGCACTATACTACATTTGAAGAGCAACCTGTCTCCTATATCCTACAGTGGCAGCTGGCAACTCTAGGTGGTGTGTGCAAATGGGTGGTGGGTGCAGTAAAAAAATACTTTAAAAAAGTAAAAGAAAAGTTGAGCATGAGAGAACTGCCAGGATTGGAGGGAGCGGCCTCTCTCAGCGCTCCCGAGGACACTGGAGCCATATACTTTCTCTCAACCCTGCTGTCCCTAGACAGCTGGGTTAAGTGGTTAAAAGTGTGCATGTCAGGCTCACAAGACAACAGCAAAAGTGACATGCACACTCTTAAATGAGTGCACAGGCAGCCTACCACTGCTTCCACTCAGCAGGCCTGTCCCTTCCTAACACTCCGTTCTGGATGGGTTGATGAAAAATAAAATGGAAATCAATTAACATCTTTATCATTTTATTTTTCGTCTCTGGGGCATTTCTGGGGGCATTTTAGTGGGGCGCACCCCCTCTGCTCTGATGTAGGAGTCGCCCCTGGTATCCCAATCAGGGTTGTACACCCTCCAACCAACTACAATTGTCTGTTGCTTAATAGTTAGAATTGTGCTACACAATCACCCTAGAAACATTCAAATTCATATAAAAAGTATCCTGGACCTCACGCATAAAAACTAACAACACACATGCAAATAGAAACCAATGAAACAAATGGAGGACACCTACATTTCAGTAAAAGCAGTAACAATTACAGGAAAGGAGATCCTCCAGCATTAAACAGCCACAAACATGCTAATACAACTAAGCACGTAACATCCTCATTCGCGAAAGGGGAACTCCATTAATCAATTAAATATTTGTAGCAATGGCCCACTAACCAGATATCATGCACAAGTACAGAAGGAGGATGTCACACACAGTCAGGGAGCTGTTGTAGCACCACTATCCAGGAAGTGGCTGCCATGTCAAGAGAGAAACACTAGCCTGGAAGATACACCTCCAATGTACATACTGAAATGGAATGCAGCATGCTTGCGTGAAGTCTGGGAGTCCATGCTTGAAAGGTTTGAGTGCAATCCCTTAGAAGTCTTCCAATTACTACTGCTAGGTTCACCACCAAAACTATCTACAGCATTCTCAAATATTTTACTCCCAGGGAAATTGGGACCCTCAGGATCATCACCATGGCCCCTCAAAGGCACTGCAACAGTGTCTTTTTCCGTAGGTTCAAGGACAGGTCCAGAAAGGTCAAGAAAGGTTGCAGCTGGCATGTTCAGAGTCCTGACTGCCCAGCTTGCATGCACAAGAGCTGAATCCATTGGACATACCAGTGCCCAGCCTGTTCGTCAGAAGAAGAGGTGTCAGCAAGCAGAGAAGGACACATGTCAGAAGTAGTTTATGAAGGACACTTATATTAAATAAATTGTTATAGTAGCAATGTTTTTTGAATGTGACACAACAGTAATACAACAGCACTTGCGAGCTATGACTGAGAAGCAACCCTCCGTTCTATTATTTCACACTGTTTGGCCAGAAGTGTGAAAATATTACTGTCATATTGTCTTGGAAAACCCCCAGCTAAATTGTTTTTATGGTTGCAGTAGTGTACCTCCCTTTTACAGGGCCTGGTGTTTTCCATTGCTATGTCGGCCTGATTACAAATGGGCGATTAAATTGCGAACCCAGCACAGCGAAGGCAATCATTCGCACTCTTCCTTGAATTTTGGCAAGTCAAACCTGCCTGAATTTAACAGTGGATGTACTGTGACATGTGGCATTTGGTGTAGGTAAGCACTAATAATTGCATATAGTCAGTGGTCAAAGTGCATTAAAAAAAGTATGGGAACTGCGACGCTTTGCACAAAAGGAGGGAGCATGGGGGCGGGGTCAAAGGCGTGGCTAAAAAACTCAAAATATTGTGTAACTTTTTTCAGTCTTTTACCTTCAGGTAACTACTTATGAAATAAAGCACAGCTTAAATGGGAAATAAATGCAAGTTAAGTTATTCAGTGGGAAATGCACTATTGTACATTATGAAACCTCTGATAGTTAATGCACTGCACAGGTCTTTGTCTGTAACCAGAGAGCTGCAGAATTTAATCCTGGTTGGTGCAGTGGAGAATAGTGACTTGTTTATGTTTAGTACTAGGAGGTCCTAGTCTGTGACAGAAAGCAGTGTGAACATGTAAATCATTCATTTAAACTTGCATTACACCCAGTATAGTATAGACTGCTACAAAATTAGCAAAAAGGTTTAAGATAAAAAAGTGCTTCCAAATATAGATTTTTGTAATACCCAGACTGTTTCCCTTGGCCGCTCCCCTTGACTGTTTACCTGCTCCTGCTGCCCTCCTGCTATCCTGCTGTCCCCGTGGCCGGGCTTAGCTCCGCCCCCTTGCCGGGAACGGGAACGGATGAGGGACCTGCCGGGCTTGGCTCCGCCGGCCCCTTCAACTACATTCCCCAGGATCCCCTGGGCCAGGACGTCAGGACACCAGATCATCACGCGCCAGGAGGCGCATAAACGCCAGCCTGGTGCGGAGCCTCCTGTTTCCCTTGGCCGCTCCCCTTGACTGTTTGCCTGCTCCTGCTGCCCTCCTGCTATCCTGCTGTCCCCGCGGCCGGGCTTAGCTCCGCCCCCTTGCCGGGAACGGGAACGGACGAGGGACCTGCCGGGCTTGGCTCCGCCGGCCCCTTCAACTACATTCCCCAGGATCCCCTGGGCCAGGACATCAGGACGCCAGATCATCACGCGCCAGGAGGCGCATAAACGCCTCGCGAGGTCGCGCGCGGGACGCGCCGGGTGAAGCCCGGGACAAGGGCGGGGCCGTTCGAGGCCGAATGAGGCCGGGCTGGGTCCACCCTCTAAGACATACATCGGGGTGAGTGACATTGAGTATAATGGGGAAACGCACAGTTACATCCGGTTTAAAGCCTACAACCACCAATACTATTGAAAGTATGCTAGAGAAAGCCGTCAGCATGGTCTCATCGGAGATTGAATTGAGAGGAGACTATCTATGGGCCCTTCGGCTCCCCTATCACATTTGCCCAGATACGAGCAGGATAATTCAACTGCGCTTCTACCATTATCACCCAATGTGCTAATTATTACTACTAGCAATCGAGAAATGTTGTCCAGGGACCTTGAGACTAACAAGGACGACGCGGAAACCTCTGATTGCCAGATACGGCCTCAAGCTAATGTTAGCATTGGAAATTTGGCCCCGGCAACCAAAGTAGTGGGGGGAAAAAGGAAGAGAGGTATGTCAAAACCTACCGCCAGCAAAAGGAAACAACCCCCTCGCTCAAAAACTCAACCCACATCCATGAGCCTATGGAAACAAGGAGCTACTGCTGTGATTGTGAGCCCCACTGAGCAACCAAATGACAGCATTGTAGAATCAACTGTATTAGAAGCAGCAGCCAACCCTACTCATACCCAGATTGAGCATATGATTGACTATGGCACTCGTGAAAAACTGGGAGATGTTGTAATTGACACTATAATGGACTCTGTTTACGATCGCTTAAAAAACTTGCTAGATAAACAATTAAATGCCCTTTTTAAACGCCTAGATAGATTAGAAAATCTGGTTAAGAATCAGGATATTAACAAAAAAGTTGTTACCACTGCCGATAAAGTCAGGGGGGCACAGCATTCTAAATCATTGGAGACAACTAATCAAGGCATTCCAAAGGAGAGCAGTGTTTGCACGCTCCTCGCTGCTAATACTGCATGCGACAAGTGTGGCAACCCTAAGAGTAGTTCCTTTCCCGAACTCATTTCCAGCACATGACAACCAAATTTTAAATCATTGTCAGCTGGGTTTTAGAGGCAATGTTGGAACCGTCGAACAGTGCTTGAACTTAAATCTTGTTCTGGGCAAATATACGATTGCCCAAAAAGTTCCACTTTACCTGGGTTTTATGGACTTAACCTCAGCCTTTGATTTTGTTAACAGATCACGTTCATGAGAGATTCTTTTAAACTATGGGTTGGATGAGGTTTTGGTCCATTTTCTGGCACATTTGCACAGGGATTTGAAGGCACGGGTAAGGATAAGTAATGATGCAGAGGTCTCCGGGGACATTGCCATTGGCAGAGGGGTCAGACAAGGTTGCGTTCTTGCCCCTCTGCTTTTTATTCTTTATATAAATGAATTACACAACTCTCTGTCCAAGCTGTCCAATGATGTACCGAAAATTAATGGCAAACTACTACCCGTGCTTTTATATGCCGATGACACGGTACTCATGGGCCGCACCCCCAATGCACTTCGCACTTTAGTCACAGGGTTCGTGTCTTTCATGGCCGAACTGGACCTTTGCACTAATTTAAAAAAATCTTATATTATGACGTGTGGGCCAAAAAAACACAGTATTAATTTTATATCGTCAGGTAATGAATCATTAACATGCACAAGCACTTTCCCTTACCTGGGCTTAGGTTTTTCAGAATCAGGATCATGGCAGGCCCACGCAGCTTATAGCAGAAATAAATATTTTAAAGCTGTCAATTCCATAATTAGTCTCCGGCAGCCAAAAGAAGTTGAGGTGGTCTCATCTCTACTCCAGATAGACAAATCGCAATGTGTACCAACGGCCACCTATGGTGCCGAAGTTTGGGGGTACTCAAACTGTAGCGGGATCCAAATTGAGGAAAACAGATTCTGCAGAAAAATTGAATTTACATTATGTGCAGGATTTTATTAGGTCTCGCCCAGCCATATTCTGGCAAAAAATATGGCAGAACCCCGCTGCGATTTTAACAAGAGAGATAATATCAGACTGCCTCAAATGCGATAAGGGTGGCAGCATACCTTGGCTTGCTGCAGTCAAAAATAGTTTATCTAGCGTGAAGTTGGAGCACATTTTTTTATGCCCATTAGCACCGGAAGGCGCAAGCGTAAAATCTCTCAGGGGAATGTTGTATGATTTGTACCACAAAGATCGACAGGACATTGAGCTTCATAAACTATCTATCATTAAGTATATACCCCTTCTGGAGGCACCGAGCGCCCAACACAACATGCCACAGAATTACCTTAGGAAGAACACAGGAAGATGGAAAAGAAGCTTACTCTTCCGCCTTAGGGATGGTAGCATAAAATATTTACTCTGCTTCCCGATAGGATTTAATAACAACCTTGAGCAGTTGTGCTGCCCATGTGGTATTGACAGTAAACAAACACTGTTACATTTCTTATTTTTTTGTAAATTTTATGTCAGATACACAAAACTGTATCTAATTCCCTATTTTAAAGTACGGGCCATTTCTGATTTTAAATTAGCATACTCTGAAATTTTAAGGTTAGGAAATGATGATCTGATTTTCCGGGTAAGCGCGTTCTTACAAGCTGCGGCTCGCTCACCTGCCTCTATGAATGAACCTTAATGTCTTATAAACCTGTAATATTTTTGCCTGACTTTGCACACTATTGCATTTTATTTGTAATATAATGCTGAATTTGCACATTGGTCTAAAAATTCTACAATCCGTTCACATTGCTGCTATATTTTACAGCCCGTCCAACCTTTTTAATTTGTTTTTATAAATTGTAATTTTGAAACCTGTATTGGATGATATGGCATATTCATTAGTTTTAAAAATTGTACTGTATGTTGTTGGTAGTGATATATTGTGCTTTTATGGATATTTGTATCCGAATAAAGATTATTTACTTACTTACTTAAATACCCAGACTGTACTTAGTGCATTTCTTTATAGCTGTCCTTTCAAAGCACACTCTTCACATCTCAGCTGGGTAATCCCTTGCAATACAACTAAAAAAGAATGTGTCATCAGGAAACTTCAAGTAATGCCATCAATTAAAGTCAATATCGGCGTCCTCCTAGCACCCTTGAAATTTTCAGATTAACCAGTTGTGCACATTTACATTTGTTTAAGGCAAGAAGGCACCCTAGCAAGAAGGCTTGTTTGACTGTCTGCTCCTCCCTTGGTTTTCATGGCAGAGGAGACTCTGCCTTACACTGCAGCAGAAGCATTTCAACTCTCTGAATGTACCATCCAGGGACAGTTGTCTTTTCAGAAAAAGTAGGGGAACTGTTTTTCTTAAATTAAAAAAGCATGGGTACGTCATGCCCTTCTGATTCCGCCCACTTTGACCACTGAATATAGTACACTAAAAAGTCAGAATAGGTGATAATTACCATAATTGATAAATCGCGAACAGCTCAGTGATGGATATCATCAAGTGCAATAAATATTGTATTCAACACTGGCCTTTTATTGAGACTTAATGATAGAACGTTGTCATTTACGTATGTTTTATAGCACCTGCCTTAACTCTGATGTGTCCAAATCACCCACTGTTAAACGTATTGGCGAGAAGAACAATAGCATGAACGAAAGCCCATACTGAAGTAAATTTGCTCACAGACATAACAATCTCTTCCCAAACTTTTTAACACCTTGAGAGGATTTTCTTTTTTGCACATGCATTTTCATGTTTTTCAAAGCTGTGCCCATATTTATTTTTGAAGAAACTAAAAACTAACATGGAGAGAGTTAACACCATAAATTTGGTGTTTCAGTCATAATGGACAATCACTTATGGTAATTTGTTAAATATTGTGAAATGGCATTATGGATAAGACTCAAATATGGAACCATGGATAGATAAGTGATAAGGATGGCATATATGTAGACTAATTTATTTCCCTTATGAGATTCTGTGGCGCCTTGCTGTCAAAAAAATCTTCCCGAACCATTACTGAATCTATAGCTACATAATGTGTAGTTTGTGAGTATTAGGCCTTATCATTTGTGATTTTGTTTCAGGTTAAATGGTTTTTTCAGGCTTGTGATCTTTAAGAAAGGAAGGGATGTGAATATAGTCACTACTAATGCATAAATGGATGCTTTTTAAAAAACATGTCTGTATACTTCAGGCTCCTGTGCATACACATTTAAATAAAATACTATGAATTCTTAACAACATATTTCTGAATTACTTACTTCAGAAAAGGTTTATCACAAAGACAATGTTTGCCACCTTATGTGCCTGAAGCATTTAATCAAAGAATATATCCCGACAACAAGAAAGTGAATGTGATGTTTTTGATCTTCAAGCAAATGAACAGAAGTTCACTTTATTAGCACATTTTATGGGAGCTGATGTTAATATCAGAATCAGAATTCTCTTTATTCAGCTGCAAACAGCCATAAAAGCATGCAAGATGTGGAAAATAGCAATAGAATACATACACATTATTTAAAACACGCAAATAAAATAAATAAAATCATCAGGTTTGGGATATTAATGACCAAGAATCTGAATAAAAACAGGCAGGGATGAGCAAAACCAAGATTAAGACAGAGTTGAGTACTTATTTATCAATCTACTAAAATTAATCTATAAACATCGACCTTCAGGAGCGGACTGCGACTTTAAGAAACAGAGTCACCTGTCCACACATTTCGTCATCTGGTAATGGCAGTAAAAATGTTATGTTTCCATACAAAGCCGTAGATTCCTAAG
The DNA here is from genome assembly GCF_964204655.1 of Triturus cristatus. NCBI lineage: Eukaryota > Metazoa > Chordata > Amphibia > Caudata > Salamandridae > Triturus > Triturus cristatus. The sequence goes on from NC_140595.1 coordinate 652,182,727, forward strand.
CCTCAAAAATGGTATGAGGAATTTTTTGGTATACATTTTATAATATTCATAATATTTATAAAAAAATTGAAAATGTACCATAGTTTGTTTGTGCAAATTAGTACATGGGCATTCTCTAGAGTCAAGCTGAGGTTATTGTCCAGCCAGAAAACAAAGAAAATATTTCACTATACCAGCCCAGAAGCTGAATAATAAAAGCCTTTCCCAACCCTTACTATTCTGAAGATAGTTGGTAGAAATGGCGCTGGAATTAAGATATAGGTAATGCTTTACATTAGATTTGTGTCTTTCAGCCCACATCGTCTCTTCTTTGACTCGCTCTAGCAGCAAGGCTTGCACTTGCTTTCTGCGGGGGATGCCTGCGGCATTCTATCTAAAAACTTCTCAGCCACTCCAATAGATTCCAGAGAATTTTTGGGGTATGCTAACCAGGGGATCAAAAGACACTTATCACATGCCAAACAGTCTAAACCTGTCTCTCTAGTTAATTTTGCGATGTGTGCAGACCATATCCCAGACGAGCTGTAAGTGACGCAGGTACGAAAAGGTGCTAGTGATGTTGATATCTAGGGGCTCTCTCTGAAGTACAAATTTTGCTGAGATTGTCACAATGCAACATTTAGGGATGAGTGGTTCAGGAATCCTAGCCATTTAGCCACAATGTCATTCTTATTATTAACTATTTATTTGAATAGTTATGGTCTCACTTCCAGAAAAGAACACAGAACTTGTAATTTACAATAATTGATGATAAGAAAATATATTTAAGACTGCATATTAAAACTTCACTAAAGGACAACTAGAAATTTAAAAAGACAATGCCAACATTTTAGAGAAAACTATTTAAATCATGCTTCATTAACAAACTGCATAGGCATAACATGGAAAGAAGCAGAGAAGGGTTTTCTCGCTTGTACACAAAGAATATGTATAACACAGCAATGGACGGTTTTATTATGAACACAGAAGAATACGTTATGTAACTTTGTTCTCACTCTTTCTGGTGGATGCTCTATGTAACTGCAGATCACTTATTTTCTTATTCTCCCCAGGCTCCAAATTGCATCCTAAAATCCTCTTCATTAAAACCTGCATGCCAGCTCCATCTGCCTCATTTCTGACTATGTTCCACCTATAGATTTGGAAACATGAAATTGCATATATACGTCAACCCTGCACACGGAAGACAGTTATCTCCTATACTTTCAATGTCCACAGATGCAGATCATTGTTAATAAGATTAATGGGGTAATTTAGATTTTGGTGGACAGGGTACCCATGCCACAAATTGGCAGAGTAAAATAGAGGCGTACCCTGTCTGCCAAACTGATGGTCCACCTGTTCCATTAAGAGTTTGGTGAACTGTCATGTTTCAGCCAGCAGAGCCCAGCTGATTTCAGCAGTGGAAACCTTAGACTGACAGCCCCACAGACATCAGCAGGTCACCCTAAGTGCCTCAGGATGTCCGCCCTATTTATTTATGGTGGGAGTTTGACATACATTTTTCCTGTTCTTGATGGACAGGAAAAGCCTGCTGATCCTGAACAAAAAGGCAAAAATGACATTCACCTATTCTTCGAACAGTCTGTCCCTATCAGAGGGCATATCCATAAATCAAACCAGGTTGTAACAGCAAAATCCAGTGGTGTGCCTCCAGGCATGTCACTAGTTAAAGACACAGGGGCTCATTGCGGGAACAACCAAGTATGTGGTGGGTTAGGCCAAAACATAAAATCTGTTTAGATGGATCTTCCATTTTTTTCATTATCCCTATATGTTACCATGTGGAGATCTCCATCCCCATCTGTGGAGTCTCCCTATGGTAAAGTATCAGGAACTATTAGTAATGTGTTTAGGTCATTTAGCTCATTTAAATGCTTGCAGGGAAGAAGATAAAATGTTTATCACAGCTCATGTTAGAAAACTGAATCATATTGCAAAAACTGCATGTTTCAAATTAAACACTTGCTGAAGGAAAAGTAATACGTGATTAACAAAGGAGCGCTCATGTGAGTGCATAACCCCACTGCACATATCAAGTGGGCATTCAACGTGCAGGAGCCATATTGGAACTCCTTACATGTACAAAGTGACTCATATTATGCGTAGCTCCTATGTTATTAGCTAGTTACATTGATCGCTCTTGATTGGCAGCATGTCAACCTCGAACGGTAACTAAAACTATGCAGTGTGGATTATAGCCAGCTTGACAAAGCATTAGGCTGATGACCTCACTATCACCGGACATATGACACCCACTGTTTATTCTTTTAAGATAGTGGTGAATAGAGAGGTTATTAAAATACAAGAACAAATATTCTGTCAACAGTCATCACTCTCAAGTCAATAAGTCAGGCATAAGCGGTGGATTTGTCCAAACTGAGACACACAGATCTCATTTACCTAATTTTACTTGCAGCATACTTAAGGTTTAGTGCTCTCTCTCAAGGTTTTGAACTTGTACATGAAGTAACTTGGAATGTTTTCTGCCAAACATTGACTTCAAGTGCATCAAAATGCCCGTGGTACTGAAATTTATCTGAAGGTCTCATTGGTCAATGACGTCAGTAATATAAGGTAAATTCTCCTCCTTGTCTAAACTTGCATGATAACCGCTTAAATAACAGTCAATACTACAAAGACAGAATCTAGACTAATTGACAACTTCAAAACACAACCCAAAGTCAGGACTAGCTCATAAATCACGCTCAACCTCCTAAATTGAGGCAAACTCACAGTTTCACTACCAACAGCATCCCCTTCTTTGAGACTTTTTTCCTGCTCCTTTTATGCACACCTCATTGTTGAGGCTGAGAACTCTTCTAGGGAGATTTTTTAAAATTGTAAAACTTTATTTGAACCTGAAAGCCTGCAATTCTCTGTGGAATTATGAGAGAAGTTATCTTTATATTTCGAGGACAAGATCCTTAAGATTCATGTGTATTATCTCTCCATCAACTGCCACAGTTTTCTCGTCTCTAGATGTTGTGCACACTGCAGAACACACTTTGTCCTGCTCCTTGAATAGGTTGTGACCTATTTCCTTTGCTCAAACACAGTAGGCCCGTTTGCAGTGTAAATCTGCATCACCTTGTGACCCTGGCCCTCCTGCTTTATTCATCTCCTCTGAAGAGGCTATAACCCCCATTCACAACCGGCTCTTCCACTGCTTGTTAGAATCAGCACTAGTTCCAGCTTGCTGGTAGAGTGTTAAAGTGATTTATCTCCTCAGAACCCATATTCTGACCAATCTAATTGATCCAACTTTCACCTTATATCCCAGCTTCCTGCCATTGCTCAATGCTGGAAAAGTTATTCAACAAGCAGCTATCCATTTACATGGTAAGAATAATCTTCTGCATTGCACTCAGTTGGGCTTCCACCCACAACATAGCACAGAAACTGTTTATCTCAAGGTAAGGACAGTAATGACCTTGGCTGTGGATGAAGGTAAAAGTGCTATGCTGATCTTGCTCAGTCTGTCAGTAGCATTCAATACTGTGCCTTAATTCATTCTATTGCAATGCATGACAGAGCTAGGTATCAAAGTAATTGCTTGATGTTGGCTAACATCTTTCTTGGAGGGGAGGGAGGAAAAGATTTGGCGTTCTCCCCATTCCTCGTCCAGTAACAGGCTAGCTTTTAAAGTGCACAGGGCTGGCTCTTCTTTCAGCCCTACATTATTTAATAGCTGTGTGGTCCCTTTGGTTAAAGTCATTGAATCTTGAGGGGTGGTGACCATCTCATGCAGTGATAACCCTTGGATTAAAGATTGATGACAAGCATTCTCTCTAACCTCAGGTTCTGTCTGTGAATGGATCCTGCTTTGCCTTGCTTTGCTCAATTGGAAAATTTCTTGACATACCACCTTAGGAACCGTGTACCTTTGTTTTCCACACACATATAACATCCAGAATAGATTATGTTAGTATCTTATACTTAGGCCTACCAGAGAGTTGGATCAGAAAACTCCAAGTGGTACAGAATGCAGCTGTCCGCCTCAGCTTAGATATACTCAAGATGGAGTCCATTTCATCTCACCTACAGGATATGAATTGGCTCTCTATTTAGAAAAAGATTATTTTTAAGGGCCTTACTCTTAGTCATCTGTCATTCTATAAGAGTGGCTTGGGGTATCTGATCTATAGGATTTTGCATTATAAACTCCCTAGAACTCTTCAATTTTTCCAACCACTGCTTGTCACTGTACTGAGATTCCACTGGTTTATGAATGGTGAGTGCTTTTTTTCAGTCCATGTCATCAAAGAAAAGAATCAGCTCCAGCTGGCACTTTGGGCCATATCTCAACAACCTATATTCCGAAACACCGTAAAAGTCCACTATTTCTCTTCTCTCTAGTAGGGCAGCCTATGAGTGTGCCTCTGCAGGTTTAGTACAGGGATGCTGTGTAGTAGCCGCACAATTTCAAAATTATTCATTCAAAGATGAACACTCAAAATGGAATCAGAATCAAGGAACATCACAACATATTTAATTGAACAAGAAATCAGAACTACAATTTAAGACCTGGGGCCGTATTACACATGACTGCACCAACGCTAGTTGTCGATGTGCGGCAGAGTATGTTTGTGTTTATGTGCGTCTGCGTCTGTGCGCTAATTCAATATGCATGCAAACGCACATAAACACAGAGCTCAAGGTCTGTGCCGACAACAACACATCACGGTGCATTACAAACCGATCCTCTGTAATGCGATCAGGCGCATACTCTGGCACACATCGACAAGTAGCTCCGGCGTAGTCATGCGTGATACAGCCCCAGGTCTTCTCCCATTTGAATGGTGTCATGGTTCAATTCTAAATTAACCTTGTCTGAGAAATGGTTCTCCTTAAGGGCTTTCTTTAAAAAAAAAAAGTAAATAAATCAGAATTTATGATAGTGCGGTATACAATACAACCATGTAATTATCAGCACATTAACCTTTAAATATTTGAAGAAGCTGCAATTGTTCTCATCCAGAAACTCTCTAAGGACCCCAATAGGGCCGACTCTTATAGGCCAATCTCCCTACTGAATGCGGATTATAAGATGTTTATGAGTGTTTTAGCGGGGAGATTGGCTAAGTTTGCTCCACAGCTAATCCATCTAGACCAGAAGGGCTTTATCCCAAGGAGGTACATACAGGAACAGACCCAGCAAATTATTGGTACAATAGAGATCTTGCAGCCAAGCGCTCAGCACCTCTGGCCGTAGTCGCCTTGGATGCGGCTAAAGTGTTCAATAGTGTGTGTTGGGTGTTCCTCTGGGAAATAATGAGACCAATGGGATTCAGGCCTAATATTTTGTATACACTTAAGACAGCTTATGAGGGTTGTTAGACCTGGCATCATTGGCATGAGTCTCTCCTCCATTTTTTTCTGGTTGCCTCCTCTGTTTACGATGTTTTTGCTGGATTATTGCTTTGGGCACTGTGCCACTGCTGATCAGTGCCACAGTGCAAGTGCTCCCTATGTTAAATTGTTACATTGATTGGTGTTACCATGATTGGCTTGGTTGACTTACTGTTCAGACCCTAGTCTAGTGCACTGCGTGTGCCAAGGGCGTGTAAGGTAACTGCTGCTGGTGGGCTTGCAGCACTGGTTGTGCCACCCACAGAAGCAGCGTGTAAAATGTGTCTCAGGCCTGCCACCGCAGCGCCTGCGTGCAGTCCCTGACTGCCATGTCGACTTGGTAAAGAAACCTACTTGCCAGTCTCTAAACCTTCACTTTGCCACATTTCAGACACCTCTATGGTAGGCCCTAGGGCAGGGTGCATTGTTGGTAAAAGGTAGGTCATGCCCTGATGTGTGTGGCATGACCTAATAGTGAATTACAGCCATTTTCGTTTTTCACTATTGAAGGGCTACCTGCCTCCAATAGGCCAGACTGGGCAGACTGATTATTAACTCCATTATAATCTATCTGACTCAGGGAGCATGGTAGCAAGTCGAGTTTAGTATCCCTGAACTCAGAATTTAATAACACACCCTTTAGGATGGATGGTTTTTAAATTCTATGTTTGAAAATAGCACTTTTAGAAAGTGGCTATTTTCTTGTCCAACTATCTACCGGTCTCTGCTGGTTTGGTGTGAGTGTCAGGGGCTGGGTGGCTCCAGAGGTCTGAATGAGTCAGTGTGGGGTGAATGGGGCGTTTACACATAGAGTGAGGGAAGAGTAGCCTGCCCTGCCTGACACAATACTGGCTCCGCCTCCTGCTGGGCGACTGATAGCCCTGCTCCTGCCAGTGACAATACTGGCTCCGCCTCCTGCTGGGTGGCTGAGGACTCTGCCCTGCTCAGTGAATAGGCCAGGTGCCTCTGCCTGGCAACACCCACAACAAACCTGAGATGGTGGGAATCTCCCTGCTTGGACAAAGGGAACAAAGGGAAAAAGGGGTATAAGAGAAGGACCCCTGAACCAAGAACTCAGATCACTTCTGACAAGGAAACCTGTACCAAGGACAAGAAGCCTGCTGATCTAAGGACTTGCCTCCCCTTTCTGCCAGAGTGCTGTTTTGCTGTGGAGGAACCTGAAAGCTGCTTCTTTATTTTTGCCAAGGAACAAGGAGAGAGGAACTTGGTGTGTACTCTCTGAACACTTGCTAGGAAATCTCCAAGGGCTGGAAGAGTGCCAGTCTCCTGCTGAAGTCACAGGGCCAAAGGACTTCACCATTTGCTGAATTGCTGGAAAGTGTTGTTTCCAGTACACAAGGGAAAATCTGCAGTCTCGACGCCGCCGACGCCGCCGAATCCAGCTCGACATCGTGAGTAACGGCTCCAGTGTCCCGAGCCTTCCACGCCGGCCGCCGGGCCCGATCGACGCCAGCAGCAACGCCAGTGAGCAGTGGGTATCGGCCCCGGCTCCAAGTGACCCCGTCTCGACGCCGGTATCGACGCCAGTGAGGAGTGAGTATCGGCTCTACCTCCAAGCGACCCCGTCCCGACGCCGCTGCTGAACGCATCGACTCGACGCCCTTCTCGACGCCGTGAGCGCTGCTCCGGCCCGACATCCCTCGACACCGCTGCGGATTGACCCGACTCCGAGGCACGATCGACGCCGACCTCGACGCCGACATCTCGACGCCGTGGATCATCGTTTTCTTCGTTTCTCAAGGTACTGTACTTGTGGGGTCTGTTGCAACTCCAGGCTCGACGTAGCGCTCCTCGCGGTCGACGCCGAACCTTGGGAATCTTGTAGACTCGACGTCGTGTGACTCCTGTGGGGGTTACATTGTTGCCAAAGAACTGTGCTCAGAAGAATACTTTGCTAAAGAACTATTTGCCAAGAAGAAACCTTACTTGAACTATTATTTTTCCTTCCAAAGAGTATTTATTAAGACTGTGGTATATTTTTGTCGTTATTTGGTCTTGTGCTAAGCCTTATATAAAAATACTATTTTTATAATAACTTCTGTGTCGTGTCCATCTGTAGTGTATTCACTTTATTACTGTATGTGGTCATAAATGCTTAACACACTGCCTCTGAGATAAGCCTGTCTGCTCTGCCAAGCTACCAAGGGGGTAGCAGGGGTTATCTGAGTGTGTAATCCCCTTTCCCTGACTAGAGTTGGTTGGTCCCTATTTGTCAGAAGTGTATACCTCTGCCAACTAGAGACCGCCGGTTCTAACATTGGTGGCAGCGGTGGGATTTAAACTTTGCATTTATGACTCATGTGCAGTGATTAGTGTACGCTACATAGTGAAAGCAGACCATAACGCAGCCACATTCTGTTTTGGTAGGATTGCCTATTTTTGTTCTCCGCTTTCCTGGAGCTTATTTTCTTAAACACTGCCAGTTTTGACCATGGAGAATGCCAGAGCTGCTACACCTGTGGAGATTGTTGTGGGGGAATTTGATAAGGAGAAGATAGATTCCTACGTGCTAAAGGATCTAAAAGGATTTTGCAAGCAGTTTAAAGTTCCTACCACAGGTCTCACAAGGAAAGACGACTTCCTCAAAGCGCTGAAGGCCTGGTTAGAGGCCAGAAATCCCTCTGATCCGGTGGTGGTACCGGAAGAGGAAGAAGAAGAGGAAGAGGAAGAGCCCACAGGTGGGCCAGTGTCATCTCCAGGCAGTAGTGCGTCCTCTAGGAGCCTTTCCCCCGAAGAATTAGAAGACAGGGAGAAGGAGAGGGGGTACAAGTTAGAAATGGCAAAACTTAAATTAGGAGGGCAGTTGGAATTAGAGAATGCAAGAAGCAAGAGAGAAGCTGAAATGGAGAACAAAAGATTAGATTTTGAGAGAGAGAAATTAGCGTTTGAACGTGAGAAGATGGTGAGGGAGATGGAGCTTAAAACTAAGAGTTTAGAGTTGAATCCCTCTGGTGGCAGCACTCCATCTGTGCCTGCAGAAAGTAGGTTTTATTTTCCTAAAGATGTGATCAAAGATTACAGTAAGAATGAAGATATTAGCCAATGGTTTAAAGCATATGAGTTAGCGTTATTGGCCCACCGGGTCCCTGAGAAAGATTGGGGAACGGGGTTGTGGAGCCGCTTTACAAATGAAGGGAGAGATACCTTGTTGAGCCTTCCTGCTGAGGATAGGATGTCTTATACTCATATGAAAGATGCTTTAATGCTGAGATATGGCCTAACTCCAGAAAAGTACAGACAAACCTTTAGAGAATGTAAGAAGTTGCCTGGTACTACGTGGGTTGAATATGTGTCTTTTTTTCTGCAGAACCATGGATGGTTGGATAAAGGGTAGCAAGGTTGATAGTTATGATGCTCTTTATGATTTGTTTGCTTGGGAGCACTTGTCTAATAACTGTTTTCCAGAGCTACGCCAGCACCTTGTTGATAGCAAGCTATCTAACCCTAGAAAACTTGCTGAGGAGGCGGACCGCTGGGTCAGTACCAGGGTCCACAAGGGTCCAGTGGGAGACTCAGCCAAAGGTGGGCAGGGTGCCCAGCAGAAGAGTGGGGGGGACAGGGGTAAACAGAGGGAGTTTCAGAAAGGGCCCCAAAGTAGTCCCCAAGGGAACCAAGGGAAGGGTTCCCAGCCTCCCCCTGTAAAGAAGCCAGAGGCCCCGACAGGTAAACCTGTTCACAGGGGCCCCATGACCTGCTATGCCTGTAAGCAGGTGGGACACCGTTATTATGATCCCCAGTGTCCCATGAAGGATTCGAATGCACCGCCGCGTGCACCCCCTCGTCAGGTAGCGAGTGTAGCCCTGGGAGGGGATGAGATGGGTGCCCCCGGTGGGTGGGGTCCCGCAGAAATGTCCCTGGTCTCTTTAGGAGACGTGGAAATGGTCCCTCCAACCCCTCTGCCTAGTAACACTAAGAAATATAGGCAGTGGGTGACCATTAATGGCCATAGGGTGGAAGCTCTCAGAGACACCGGAGCGAGTATGACAGCTGTCAAATGTCACTTGGTGTCCAGAGAGCAGGTGGTCCCTCATGCATTCTACCCCGTTGTAGCTGCTGACAACTCACAGAGTCAGTGTGAGGTAGCTCAAGTTCCTTTTGAGTGGGGGGGGTCTCAGGTACTCTTCAGGTTGCTGTGAGGCCCGCCATGCCTGTTGATTGTCTCCTGGGCAATGATTTGGAGGACTCCCCTTGGGCTAAGGTGGAGAGAAAATCGCATCTGGAAATGTTGGGTCTGCCTGAGTGGGTGTGTGCGACAACCCGGTCCATGTCAGTTAGTAAGGGTGCTGATGGGGCCCTGGAGCCTGAAAGTATGGCCCAGGTCCCAACCGTCAAGAGAAGAGGCAGGGGGCGCGGGAAACCGTCCCCCATCGTTCCCGCGGTCCAGGAGGGAGCAGACCCTGAGGGGGAGGCCCTGGAACCGACAGGAGAACAAGTGGCCGAACTGGGAGACCTGCCCGAGCTGACCCATTGGCAGCAGGATGGTGGTCTCTCCAGGGAGGAATTTTGTGCTGAGCAGAAAGTGTGCCCTTCTCTTGTGGGTATGAGGCAGCAGGCCTCAGCCCAAACGACAGGTGATCAGTCAGGATCACATTGGATCTACTGGGAGAACGATCTCCTGTATAGCGAGCCTAAGGCTGCTGAGCCTGGGTCAGCCCGTGTGCTGGTGGTACCCCAGTGCTTCAGAGCCTTCCTACTGGGGTTGGCTCATGACGTTCCGTTAGCTGGACACCTGGGGCAGGACAAGACCTATGACAGGCTTGTCACCCATTTTTATTGACCCCAGATGAGAAGGGATTCAGATATCCATTGTAGGACCTGTCAAACTTGCCAGGCAAGTGGGAAAAGTGGGCGGAAGCAGAAGGCTCCCCTCCAACCTTTTCCCGTCGTCAGTACCCCCTTTGAGCGAGTGGGAATTGACATTGTGGGGCCACTGGACCCCAAGACAGCCATGGGCAACAGGTTTATCCTGGTCTTGGTGGACCATGCCACCCGGTACCCGGAAGCCATCCCTCTCCGCACAGTGACGCCCCCCGTGGTGGGACGGGCACTGATGGGTGTTTTCTCCCGCATGGGGTTCCCCAGAGAGGTGGTGTCAGACCGGGGCACCAACTTCATTTCGAATTATATGAAGTCTCTGTGGAAGGAGTGTGGGGTAACCTACAAGTTTACCACTCCTTACCACCCTCAAAGTAATGGGCTGGTTGAGAGATTCAACCGGACCCTAAAAGGCATGATCATGGGTCTTGAAGAACCAATGAGGCGTAAATGGGACGTCCTCTTGCCATGCCTGCTGTTTGCTTACCGTGAGGTGCCACAGAAGTCTCTAGGGTTCAGCCCCTTTGAGCTTTTGTATGGTCACCCGGTAAGAGGACCTTTGAGTCTGGTCAAAGAAGGCTGGGAGCAATCTCCCAGGAAACCTCCCCAGGATGTATATAGTTACATGCTGGCCTTTAGGAACCAGACTCGGCGCTTCAGAGATCTTGCTCAGGCAAATCTGGAGGCCAGCCAGGAAGAGATGAAGCGATGGTACGATCAGAATGCCACTCTGGTTGAGCTTCAACCTGGTCAGAAAGTTTGGGTCATGGCCCCTGTGGAACCTTGTGCGCTCAAGGACAGGTGGACTGGACCATTTGAGGTTGTGGAGAAAAAGAGCGATGTCACCTACTTGGTGGACTTGAAGTCTCCCAGGAACCCCTTAAGGGTCCTGCATGTCAACCGGTTAAAGCCCCACTTAGAAAGGTCCGAAGTGGGCATGCTCCTTGCCACAGATGCTGGGATGGAGGAGGAGAGTGAGCCTCTTCCTGACCTCCTATGTGCAAAAGAAAAAGATGGGTCAGTGGATGGTGTTGTCCTCTCTGACACACTGACCCCTGAGCAGCAGCAAGATTGTCGCCATCTGTTGGTACAATTCCCTGATCTGTTCTCCTTAATCCCTGGTGTCACTCAGTGGTGTGTCCATGATGTGGACACTGGGGACAGCACTCCTGTGAGGTACAAGGCCTACAGGGTGACTGACAAGGTCAGAGCATACATCAAGGAGGAGGTCTCCAAGATGTTTGCCTTAGGGGTGGTTGAGTCCTCTAGCAGTCCTTGGGCCAGCCCAGTGGTCTTGGTCCCAAAGGCTGCAGCGCCTGGTGCTTCACCAGAACTTCGGTTCTGTGTGGATTACCGAGGACTCAATTCAGTCACCAAGACTGACGCGCACCCCATCCCCAGAGCTGATGAGCTCATCGATCGGTTGGGGGCTGCCCGGTACCTTAGTACGTTTGATCTAACGTCTGGGTACTGGCAGATCGCCTTGACTGATGGGGCAAAAGAGAGGTCTGCATTCTCCACACCAGATGGGCACTACCAGTTCCGTGTGATGCCCTTTGGGATGAAGAATGCCCCTGCCACATTCCAGAGGTTGGTTAACCAGGTATTGGCCGGGCTGGAAGATTTCAGCGCCGCCTACCTGGACGATATAGCAGTGTTCAGCGCCAGCTGGGAGGAACACTTGCGCCACCTCCAGGAAGTGTTGTTGGCCCTGCGCAGAGCAGGCCTCACAATCAAGGCTAGTAAGTGCCAGATTGGGCAGGGTTCAGTGGTGTACTTGGGGCACCAAGTAGGGAGCGGCAAGGTGGCCCCCCTGCAACCCAAGATAGATACCATCCTGGCTTGGGAACCGCCCAAAACCCAGACTCAGGTGAGAGCCTTCTTGGGTCTCACGGGTTACTACAGGAGGTTTGTCAAGGGGTATGGCAACATTGTGCACCCCTTGACCTCGCTGACTTCCAGGAAGCAGCCGAGACTTGTGATCTGGACTGACGCCTGTCAGAACGCCTTTGACACCCTGAAAACTGCAATGTGTACAGCACCGGTCCTCCAGGCACCCAACTTTTCAAAAGAATTCATTGTCCAGACAGACGCTTCAGAGCATGGTGTGGGGGCTGTTCTAGCACAGATGAATGAGGAGGGCCGAGACTTACCTGTAGCCTTCATCAGCCGGAGGTTACTTCCCAGGGAACAAAGGTGGAGTGCGATAGAGCGTGAGGCATTTGCTGTGGTCTGGGCGCTGAAGAAGCTAAGACCCTACCTGTTTGGGACTCACTTCCGGGTTCAGACAGACTACAGGCCCCTCAGATGGTTAATGCAGATGAGGGGTGAGAACCCAAAGCTGTTGAGGTGGTCCATTTCCCTACAGGGGATGGACTTTACGGTGGAACACCGCCCTGGTACAGATCACGCCAATGCTGATGGTCTGTCCAGATTTTTCCGCCTTAGTGATGAGGACTCCCTGGGTGAAGGGTAGTTCTCCCCACATTTCAGCTGGAGGGGACACGTGTTAGACCTGGCATCATTGGCATGAGTCTCTCCTCCATTTTTTTCTGGTTGCCTCCTCTGTTTACGATGTTTTTGCTGGATTATTGCTTTGGGCACTGTGCCACTGCTGATCAGTGCCACAGTGCAAGTGCTCCCTATGTTAAATTGTTACATTGATTGGTGTTACCATGATTGGCTTGGTTGACTTACTGTTCAGACCCTAGTCTAGTGCACTGCGTGTGCCAAGGGCGTGTAAGTTAACTGCTGCTGGTGGGCTTGCAGCACTGGTTGTGCCACCCACAGAAGCAGCGTGTAAAATGTGTCTCAGGCCTGCCACCGCAGCGCCTGCGTGCAGTCCCTGACTGCCATGTCGACTTGGTAAGGAAACCTACTTGCCAGTCTCTAAACCTTCACTTTGCCACATTTCAGACACCTCTATGGTAGGCCCTAGGGCAGGGTGCATTGTTGGTAAAAGGTAGGTCATGCCCTGATGTGTGTGGCATGACCTAATAGTGAATTACAGCCATTTTCGTTTTTCACTATTGAAGGGCTACCTGCCTCCAATAGGCCAGACTGGGCAGACTGATTATTAACTCCATTATAATCTATCTGACTCAGGGAGCATGGTAGCAAGTCGAGTTTAGTATCCCTGAACTCAGAATTTAATAACACACCCTTTAGGATGGATGGTTTTTAGGTCTCGCGAGCCAAAGGCTCGAAGAGACATTTTATATCTGGGCTTTTCAAAGTGCTGCCGTGGCCTAAAGCTACAGTGCACGTGAACGTGCACGCGCGCAGCACGGCCGCACGGCCGCTTTGATCTCGATCGCTTTCACTTTCAAGGCAGCATGGCAACAAAACAAATTCACACACATATACGCATAGGTCTTTGTGGTGCTCTGGGTCTTTCTACTCAATTCATTTTTAGTATCAAAATACCCCCGTCGTACTCTTTGAGGCTGACAGCTCTGAGGAAAGCATTTCACGGCTTTATTAACTCCGGATTTTTATTCGAGGCAGCGTTCTTTCGGGGAGGCTTGGTTATGTCTCCTATTTGCTTCGAATTGCAGCACTTCTCCTCAGCCGGTGTTTTACTGCTCCAGAGAAATGTGAGCCACGTGAAAGAAGAATTCTATTTTTAATCTGCCTTCTGCAAGTAACATTTAAGCGACGCTAGCTTCTCTCCCAAGAGCTCAGATCAACCTCTGTTCCTCCTTATGATCGCCTTCCCTAACGGACAACATATAAGATTTATAGCGCCGCATGACTGGTTTTGCTTGGCTTTAGTGGACCCAAGCCAAGGTAAAATATTTTTTTTAAAAGCAGTTATCAATAGCAGCGTACTCATCTTTAGCAGGCCTGCCCACATTGACGTATACCCAGGTACTAATTGCAGCGCAGGACGCCAGACTGAAAATTACATAAGTGCATCACCAGGTTACCAAATGTATTCCACCCTTATTTTAAAAACACTGCTGTCCAAATAAATGGTCCCAATCGTGTGAGGAGGTCATGTTTCGAATTTCGAACGCCACATTTTAAATTACATTTCAAGTCCTAAAGTGGGATTTGCGTCTACCTAAGTGCGCAGACTCTATTTGTTGATTTTAGAAACTCGGGTACGGCTCTGTTTGGCGAGGAAGCTCTCCAAAATGCCTGCAGTAAAAACTGCCCCGTCTGGACAAACTCCCCAATTGTCTCCTCGAAGACTGAGCAAATAGACTCCACTGTTGATGATTATCTCGTGCTCCGACTGGAGATACCCAGAGCTTTTTCCGTGGTTGCAGTCCATTTGGCAGCTGAAGCTGAGGGTGCCCCTTGCCTGCTCCCGAGGAGTCTGTGGGAGACAAAGGAACCCTTCCCTCCGTTTAGCTCTCTTCCGGGTGTCTGTGTCCAGCAGATTCTTGCCAGGGGCACACTTTAGCGATAAAACCAGGGTGGTCGGATGTGAAATAGCCCCCCCATCCCACGAAGGCAAGCTGGAAATCCATTTTACAACTCTGCCAATCAGTCTAATCCATGCTGCCGAAATCACCCCTACAAACTCTGCATTCTCGGAGAGGAGAACAAATATTTGGAATGTTCTTTTTATTTATTTGCTTTTGGTGTGAATATATCCAACGTGAGGCGGCATCCTGGCGCTAGCAGTTAATCGCATACAAAGGTGAAAACACCCATAGCAGAATGTATATAATTATCCAGACGTGGACAAGCTGCTTACACCCGATATAGGAACATTTAAAATCAGTTGTAGCTGGGAGGTTAAAATTCAACTGGGCCGACTCAGCTGTTCATCATGTTGAAGCACCTTAGACACATGAAATAACACCTATAAATGGCGTTAGCCACGTACATGAGCACAGCAGGTGGTCTATATGTGCCAACTAAGGCTGTTTGGCGTAACTGGACAGATTTGCTAAGTGCCTTACCTGATGTGGAGGGCTCGGAGTAACAGGTGGGACTCACACGGAGTAGACACAAGAAGCCTCGCAGGCGCTGCTGCCTGCTGGGCTCAACCTAAAAAGGATGGGGTTCGACTGCACGGTACTAAACTGTTGTAGATTTTACCTGAGGCAGGACAGTCACAGAGAGCCCCAGACGCCGCACTTACTGGAGGCCCTGCACTTCTGTTACAATCAGAGGTGTGCAATATTCTCATAATTTGCTCTTGCATAATTATGTGAAATATCAGGAAATTACGCCAGTGTTCGCAAAATGCTTGTCCTTCATTTTACTCAATATGTTAACATTGTCTCAGTTTTTGGCGCGACAAAGCATTCACAGATTAAAAAACAAGCATTTGCAATGCAATAGGTCTCGCATTTATAGGAGTTTGAGATATTGGCATTGTAAATGACAATGCTTTTTATTTAAGTTTTTTTTTTTTAAAACATAAATAAAAGGCACAGTCATTTATAATGCCAATAGCTCAAACTCGTATAACTGCGAGACCTATTGCATTGCAAATGCTTGTTAAATTCTATGTTTGAAAATAGCACTTTTAGAAAGTGGCTATTTTCTTGTCCAACTATCTACCGGTCTCTGCTGGTTTGGTGTGAGTGTCAGAGGCTGGGTGGCTCCAGAGGTCTGAATGAGTCAGTGTGGGGTGAATGGGGCGTTTACACATAGAGTGAGGGAAGAGTAGCCTGCCCTGCCTGACACAATACTGGCTCCGCCTCCTGCTGGGCGACTGATAGCCCTGCTCCTGCCAGTGACAATACTGGCTCCGCCTCCTGCTGGGCGGCTGAGGACTCTGCCCTGCTCAGTGAATAGGCCAGGTGCCTCTGCCTGGCAACACCCACAACAAACCTGAGATGGTGGGAATCTCCCTGTTTGGACAAAGGGAACAAAGGGAAAAAGGGGTATAAGAGAAGGACCCCTGAACCAAGAACTCAGATCACTTCTGACAAGGAAACCTGTACCAAGGACAAGAAGCCTGCTGATCTAAGGACTTGCCTCCCCTTTCTGCCAGAGTGCTGTTTTGCTGTGGAGGAACCTGAAAGCTGCTTCTTTATTTCTGCCAAGGAACAAGGAGAGAGGAACTTGGTGTGTACTCTCTGAACACTTGCTAGGAAATCTCCAAGGGCTGGAAGAGTGCCAGTCTCCTGCTGAAGTCACAGGGCCAAAGGACTTCACCATTTGCTGAATTGCTGGAAAGTGTTGTTTCCAGTACACAAGGGAAAATCTGCAGTCTCGACGCCGCCGACGCCGCCGAATCCAGCTCGACATCGTGAGTAACGGCTCCAGTGTCCCGAGCCTTCGACGCCGGCCGCCGGGCCCGATCGACGCCAGCAGCAACGCCAGTGAGCAGTGCGTATCGGCCCCTGCTCCAAGTGACCCCGTCTCGACGCCGGTATCGACGCCAGTGAGGAGTGAGTATTGGCTCTACCTCCAAGCGACCCCGTCCTGACGCCGCTGCTGAACGCATCGACTCGACACCCTTCTCGACGCCGTGAGCGCTGCTCCGGCCCGACATCCCTCAACACCACTGCGGATTGACCCGACTCCGAGGCACGATCGACGCCGACCTCGACGCCGACATCTCGACGCCGTGGATCATCGTTTTCTTCGTTTCTCAAGGTACTGTACTTGTGGGGTCTGTTGCAACTCCAGGCTCGACGTAGCGCTCCTCGCGGTCGACGCCGAACCTTGGGAATCTTGTAGACTCGACGTCGTGTGACTCCTGTGGGGGTTACATTGTTGCCAAAGAACTGTGCTCAGAAGAATACTTTGCTAAAGAACTATTTGCCAAGAAGAAACCTTACTTGAACTATTATTTTTCCTTCCAAAGAGTATTTATTAAGACTGTGGTATATTTTTGTCATTATTTGGTCTTGTGCTAAGCCTTATATAAAAATACTATTTTTATAATAACTTCTGTGTCGTGTCCATCTGTAGTGTATTCACTTTATTACTGTATGTGGTCATAAATGCTTAACACACTGCCTCTGAGATAAGCCTGTCTGCTCTGCCAAGCTACCAAGGGGGTAGCAGGGGTTATCTGAGTGTGTAATTCCCTTTCCCTGACTAGAGTTGGTTGGTCCCTATTTGTCAGAAGTGTATACATCTGCCAACTAGAGACCGCCGGTTCTAACAAGGGTGCATCGGCTAAGATGGTTTATAATGATACTTCGACCCCTAGTTTTAGTATATTGAGAGGAAAACTGCAGGGCTGCCCCCTTTCGCCTTTACTATTTGATATTTATATCAAACCCCTTGCTCAATTGTTAAGATCTGATGCCTTAGTAGTCCCTTTTAGCTCTCTCTCCTGTAGTAGTAAGGTTGCGCTGTAAGCCGATGATTTATTAATATATACGGCCGATCCTGCTACATCTTTTCCGAGGGTTGAACATCTATTGGAGGAATTTGGCTCCTTGTCTGGGTATTTGGTCAATACCTCCAGAAACCAAGTTAATGCACTGGAATATCGAGAACTGGAAGGGGAAAGTGAGTTCTAATTTCAGATATTTGGGAATCACAATAGCAAATGAGATAGACAAAATCCCACAGATACATTTGCAAAGGGTCACCAGAGAAATAGATTGTTTGTGAGTTCGATGGGAGAATCTTCCACTAACCATTTTTGGACGTGTTAATTTAATAAAAATGGTCATCCTCCCCAAATTGACATACCTCTTTAATGTTATCCCACTGGGATTTCCTAAATCGGGCATCAACAAAATTCAGGGGAAGGTTGTGAGCTTTATATGGGCTCATAAAGGAGCCAGGTTGGCTTGGAAAAAACTTAAGCGCAGGCTAGTGTAAGAAGGATTGGCTCTGCCTGACTTTAATTGGTACTGTGCAGCTTTTCAATTTAAAAACATTTGGATGCTATTGTTGAAGACCAATGACTCCACATGGGGAAGCTCCTTTGTGAGATGGTGAGGAAGTGGAGTGTGGAGGGGTTCCTCTATAAGTTTGGTGCTCCCAGGTACTTTAAAAAGGTCTGACTAAAAGTTTTAAGGTCAGCATTGAACTTATGGTATACGATTAGGAAGAAGTGGGACCTGGGTGTCCATTTAGATTTGTCCCCAGTTTGGGATTCTCCGGGTACCCGGTTATGCCTAATAGATGGCCTAAATTTACTACTCAGGAGGGCGGGTATTACAACATGGATAGATCTAATGACATCGGAGGGACTGTATCCGTGCGAAGTCTTAAAATAACCCTGGGCGTAGTTCGCAAAGTAGCACTTCGCGAAGCTACGCAAAGTGCAGTTCGCACTAAGCGAGCTACGCGTAGCACTTCGCGAACTGCGTAGTACCTTGTTCGCACTGTGCCAGATGTCGTTTTCAATGATTGCACAGTGCGGACAAGCAACCGGCACTGTGCAATCATTGAAAATGGCATCTTGCACAGTGCGAGCTGTAGTTTAATGCTGCTCGAGTAGATTTTTACTCGAGCGGCAGCTTTCTCAACGCGAACTGGTAGTTTCTCATCGCGAGCGGTCGCGAGCATACGCGACCACTCGCAATGAGAAACCTGACCTCCTCGCGTTGGGAATCTCGCCGGGAGGTTTATTTTCCATGCTCGCGATCGCCAACTTGATGTTGCTGATCGCGAACAAGGAAAAAGTCTCGCCGGGATGTCATTTTGCTTGCTCGCGGTTGCCAACTTGACGTTGAGGACCGCGAGCAAGCAAAAAATGAGCGCAGCACTACGCAACACTACGCTACGCGTGTTCGCACTGTGCTACGTGCAGTTTGCGTAGTGCGAAGTAGCGCGAACTTCGCAAACTACGCGAGCGTAGCGTAGTGCTTTGCCCAGGCTTATCTTAAAATCAAAGATTGGAAATGATCTGTCCAGATTTAAGTTTACTCAACTCTCCTCCTGGTTTACGGCCTTAAAAAAGGAAATTCGAGGTGACTGGGAGCTAAAACTGTCTTTTCAAGACACACAACCCAAGAATAAGGAGGTTGCAAGGTGGTATGGGAAATTTTTGGAGTCAGAAGAAAAGAACTTAGCACCTCCCCATTCAGTATGGAATGGAATCTTCCATGAGGGAGATATTGAAACTGTGTGGGATCATTCCTTGAGGCTTCTCTATGCCATTGTTAAACCCGCCAACCTGAAGAGGAACCACTTTTTCACTATCAACTGTTTATATTGGACTCCAGCTAAAATTGCAAAGTTTGTACCCCACCCTCCCCCAAATGTATAAGGTGTGGCTGTTTAGAAGCCAAAGATGTAAAAAAAAAAATTGAATGCCTGAAGCTGAGGGACTACTGGGGGGGAACTGAACTTGCCTTAAAATATATTTTTGGTAGAGAGATTGATTTGATTACAATGCTTGTTCTCTTTTGAGGGGCAATAAAATCAGTAAGCAGCTGAAGCGACCACGTAGAGGGCTGCTCTTTTATTTGATCTTAATCGCCAGAAGAGAAATTTGTGTGAAATGGACGGATCCCCTACCTCCAAAAGTGGAAGATTGAGTTAAAGCAGCTGTCAAGGTCTGGCGATTAAATTAAGGGGTGGGCAGAGATCCTGCCCCAGATATATGTTGGGCATTGATTATTCGCTCCGATGATTATACCAAGGCACCAATAAAGCTGATGGTCCAGTATGGTACCAGACCGGGGTAAATTCAGAGGCCGCAGGGTGGACAGTTCAAGGTCGTGGCTTATTGAGTATTGCAGACACCTTCTGGGGATATGAGGAAAAAAAAAACCTTTAAATATTTGACGCGACTGATAATTCCCATGTTTAAGAGCATATTAAAGCATCTATGGTCTCATTGCATTATGGATATCATGTAATTGTCTTTATCCTACACCCCCCTCTGGTTGTACATCATTTTGTGTCTGTAGGTATTGCACCAATGGACTCCAAAAGTCTCTTTAACACAACGCTACTGGTAGCTCCTCTGCATATGTTTCTAACTGTTCCTTACAATATATCATGTCTGTTATCCAGTTCTTCACGTTTGGGGCTCGTTTGCTTACCCATTTCATAGCAATTCATTGTTTGGCCAGTAAAAGGGCTGTGGCCAGGAATCTATGGTTTGGTATTCTTTTTGTTTTATTCAGGCCTAATAAACATTTCTGTGGGGTATTAGCAATTTAGGGCCATAATATCAAGAACGGCAATAACATTATCGGTGTTTTAGCGGCAGGAAACTGATGCTAAAGCGGCAATAAGGGGCTTGATAATATGCCCTAGAGAATTCCAATAGAAGCCCAGGTTTGTGGTCCTTCACACCAGAATCTGGGTTTCTATTGGAATTCTCTAGGGCATATTATCAAGCCCCTTATCGGCGCTTTAGTGGCAGTTTCCTGCCGCTAAAGCGGCGATAATGTTATTGCCGTACTTGATAATATGGCCCTATATGCATCACCTTTTCCCAATACCTCAGTGCAGGGGGACAGGCCCATGCGATATGTAGAAAGTTTGCTTGTATGGCTCCCCATCACAGACACTTATTGTCCCCCCTTAAGCCTTAATTATGTAGTTGTGCCAGTATGTAATGCGTTTGTTGCAAATATTTTGAAATTGATAATATGTAGATTGCAGTTTGCTGTAGACATCTGCATATGTGTCAGTTTGCCTGGATTGTTCGTGTTGAGACGCATTATATAGGTTATTTATAAGGTACTGGTGTGTAGACGCCGTCAGTTGTTGGCCACCCTCACCATAACTTTGTGTGGTATGTCTGCGTGAAAGGAATCTTACTTCACTTTCTGCTAACTCCTGATATGCAGCTATTTTTACTCTAATAGCGTCTAGTAGTGTGGTATCTAGTGTTTGTTCATTTTCCCTTTCCAATGCCTGGAAATCAGTTTCCAGCTTAGTGAGTTGTTGGTGGATGTCGTGCAGTACACCAGTATGTTTACTGATGCATTGCCCTCGCAAAGTTGCCTTAAAGGTCTCCCACAACGTCGGTGCACTTGCCGCTGTTCCTGTATTGTGCACAAAAAACTCTAAAGTGGCCTGTCTTTTGTCAGCCCTAAAAACCTGGTCTAGCATTGCTGACGTCGGGAAGCACCATGTACATTTTTGAGGGGTATGTGTAGGCAGTCTCAACACCAGGCGGACAGGGGCGTGGTCGGATAATGTCTTTGGCATGTGTTCTATCATCTCTGCCCAGGTGCTGACCCCTCGGATTGCTAAGCAATAGTCTATCCTTGATCATGAGTTATGTGTGGATGAGGAATTGGTACCCTTCCGTTTTTCTGGATTCCTCAGCCTCCAGTGATCAATTAAGTTTAGCTTCTACATACCGTCTCTAAGAACCTTGGCTGCCTGTTTGCCATACCTATCAGTGCTCATCGATCTGTCCACTGTTGAGTCAATGCACGTGTTGAAATCACCACCCCACACTACCTCTGTCGGTGTCAGCTCATGCAGTCGCACCCATATCTGTGTATTAAATGCCGGATCGTCAGTGTTTGGTGCTTTAAACATTTACTAATGTTAGTATTGTGCCACTAAAGTTTCCTTGTATTATAACATACCAGCCTTAGAAGTCCGTGATTGTATATAATAATGTGAATGAGGTGCCTTTCTTCACCATCAGTAAAACCCCACAGGTATATGTCGAGTAGGAGGAACCTATACGTAAGGATGCCCATCTGGTGCCCACATTTAGCTCTGCGTGGTTTGTAAGGTGTGTTTCCTGGAGGCACGCTACCTCCACCCCATGGCGGTCAAGCCCCTGATGTTCCACCTGAGTTGGGTCAGAGGTCTAAGAGATTGTTCCATAGTGCAGTCTAGTATCATGGCTCAGGATTTGCAGGAAACCCATTGCTCGGACCTAGCAGTTAGTCAGCCGTGTTGTGTCAGTTAGTGCCAGTAGCAACTGACTGTTTTCAACCCCAACTTGTGCCCACCCACCTCACACTCCAACGCCCCAAATGTGTAAGAGAAAATCCTTTCTCTTAACCAAATCTCCCCTCTTCCCCCTCTTCCTGAACCCCTATCATTTTAGAAACATATTTTTGTGCCCCCATGGGAGCGGAACAGCCCACCAGTGACACCGCTGTTTGGCACTTGCAGGGCCCGCCCGTCTGTTATCTTCAAAAGGGGGTGGTGATGGACGGAGCATCAAAACCAATCAAACACTCACACCCAGTCAACAGATCTGAGTTTGATCCATCACCGTTCTTTAGCCCACTCTGCCACCCCAGTTCCGACATGGCCAGAGTGGGCTAAAAAACGGTGATGGATCAAACCCAGATCTGTTGACTGGGTGTGAGTGTTTGATTGGTTCTGATGCTCCGTCCATCACCACCCCCTTTTGTACCGCTTTGTTCGCCATAAGTTGGCAGGGTATGCTCAGACGTGAGTCCCTTGCTCACTTTGCCACTGGATTCAAGCAAGCCTGGCTGAAGACGGCTGAAATGCCAGAAACCGGTCCTAGGAAGCTTGTTTCCGGTCCAGGGAAGGCATGGCTTGGCAGTTCGGGCTGGACTGTTCCCATGAGGTACAGGGTCAGACTGATTTGCATATGGCCATGTCTGAACGGGGGTGGCAGAGTGGGCTAAAAAACGGTGATGGATCAAACCCAGATCTGTTGACTGGGTGTGAGTGTTTGATTGGTTCTGATGCTCCGTCCATCACCACCCCCTTTTGTACCGTCTGTTATCTTCAGTATTCAGTGTCATAGTGTCCATTAGAAGGGCCTTATGTGTTTTACTTTGCAATATTGGTACACTTCTGATGCCCCTGGACTTCATGCTAAAAGAGACATTTTGCAGAGGTAACAGTTTCCCATAGCCGCCCTATTGTGACATCCTTCAGTCAGGGCATGATTTTCTACTTATATGTATTATTCTCATCTTAATGTGGGACCAAGTTTCACTTTATATTATTAAGCAGGGTCATTTAATCCTGAACTACGGTCTTGTTCGTCTGCTTCCCCTCTGGGCGAATTCCGTCGGGTGCTTGCTCCCTCCAGCTGCAGTAGGAACTGCTGTAGATTTTCCAATCTATTGTCATCTTAAGGCGAGGCAGATACAGCATAGCGTATGTGGTGTTCATTTTTGGGAGCTTAATTTTCATTGGCAGGAATTTATTTTGCGCCTCTTGAACCTGTGCCGTGAAGTCCGGGTAGATAGAGATCTCCCCATTCTCAAATCTGAGGCTCTGCAATTCCCTGAAGCGACTCAATGCCAATTCCCGGTCTCTATGGTTGAGAATCCTCGCAATAATGGATGGTGCCTCGCCCCAGGAGGCAACTGTGGTGCAAGCGATCTATGTGCTCGTTCTACTATAAATATTTCATAGAAGGCTTCCTTCGATAACAAGTCAACATGTAGCTTTTCTATGAATTGCTCCAAATTACCTATGTTTGTAGTTTCAGCAATTCCAGTGATTCTGAGGTTATTGCACCTGGACTGTGCCTCCAAATCCTCGGCTTTGGCCTGGAGTGATGCTACTGCTTTCGCCATCTTTTACTGATTCTCCGTTGTTGTATTCAGAACATCTTCGGTGTCAGACACCCTGCATTCCATTGGGTTGAGTCGCTCTGCATGCTTATCTATTCTGTCCAGCATTCTATTAACGCAATATGTCAGAGCATCCAATTTCCCATCAATAGCAGTTAGAGTAACTTGTATTGCGCTTAGGATTTAGCGCAGGTCTCCTCCAAGTTCCACTTCCTGGGACGGTGTGTCTGCACCCAACATCTCCTGATTTTCGCTTCTTAGCCCCAGGGGCATACATTGTTCAAATTGCAGCTTTAATTGTATTTTACCTGCCGTCCCTATGTTCTTAGTGAGGAGTGAGTTAGAGGTGGATGTTTCCTTTCCAATGATGCACTATAATTGGTATGACGGCCCGTTGATGCCTTTCCTGTAGTTTGGTGGGGTTTTCAGGCTTGCTGGAGAAAGCGACCTTGTGGGCGTGAAGCTGATTGCAGTCCACTCTACTCCTCCTAGCGGTCTTTGCATGCACATGCAGCTCTAATATTTGTCATAATGTGCTCCTGCCCCACTATTTGCTCACAGGAGCGGCCAATCTGCCACAGTGACATGTATATGTAGCGTGTCTCAGTGCTTTCGAGATGTTATATGTATATTGTGGTCTGTGCTGCAGAAAAAGTTTTCCAGTAGTTGGAGTAGGAGTTCTGCCACAGGAATTCGAGGTAAAGGCCGCCGTAGCGCATACAGCACTGATCAGCAGTGTCTGCAAGCTTCAATTAACTCCTGAAGCTTTGCTGCTGGCAGTGCCCACTCTGTGTGTGTTGCAGCGACCCTGGCAGCCCGGCCCCAGCCAGTTAGTAAGTCATTGGGGAGGAGGTCGTCACCATCCAGATCGCACGGCTTGCCTTACTAAGGGTTGCTCTCCAGCGGGCCTGCGACACAGCACCGCTCTGTTCTTCACAGCCGTCTATGCCCCCACTCACCGGCTCCAGGCAGTAGGCTCACAGGCTTCCGGTGCCGTGCACTCGGCTCTGCCAAAGTATATACTCAGATCCATGATGATTCTCCCTCCAGTGCACCTTCCAACCTTTCTCAGGCAGCGGTTCGGGTGTGTCTGTCGGCCACTGCTGTGGTATCGGTCTCTCGGTCCAACAGGCTCCTGCGGCCCCCACAGCTTCCGTTGGCCCAGTCTCTCTTCGGCCCGTGTGTTTGCAGCGGCTGTCGGTTACTGCCTGCGGTGCTTCGATTTTTGTTCCAGACTCCTGATCTTAACAAAACCTGTCAGGGCCACGGGATCAGATGTCTAGGGGCATATAGATGTAGTTATG